>NC_051218.1:23305009-24005009 GCF_015220715.1 Pygocentrus nattereri | reverse complement strand
GAAGAAAAAACTTTTCTGCTTACATTCTTTTTATATTTCTGCTATTTACTTTTACCGGTGAAACACAGGCCATCTTTCCACCAATATCAGAGCAGGGATGGAGAGCAGGAATAGCTACTGTCTTGTCTCACTCATTTGCTCTCTTAGGCATGCTTTTAGTAAACACTGCGTTGACTTGCAGGCAATAGAGATTTCATCATCTTTATTGTGTTTTGTGCCCAAAAATATGAGGTTCAGTGCTTTTAAATGTGAGTTTATGACAGTTTTATTATTTATGAGTCTATGTGTGTGTCTGTGAGTGAGAGCAAGAGAATGTATTCTGAGCAAATATTTTATGAACAAAATTGTTTGTTTGAAAGTGTTTTATATAATTTCTTGTTCATAAAGATGTGACAACTATGCTGATTTTCCTTACCAGGAAATAATTCCCCATGTTTACATTGAGTAGAAGGCTTGATTGAACCTTGTTTGTTATTCACACAGCCAACCCTGTACGAGAGGATCTCCTGATGATGTAACTTCATGTAATTACGAGGCGATGACAGTCATGCAAAATCCATAATGGCATTTAATCTCTTTAGATGAAAGTGCAGAGGGACATGATCATCTTATCAGTCAATCACTTGATGAAAGTGTGTCTGCCTGCCCTTTCTAACCAGTGCCCAAGAGTCCCGATATCCCAGCCCTCTTGTGTATATGTTTATCCGTCTGTCTGTCTGTGTGGTGGCTGTTTAGTAATCTGTGGCTCTTTTAGTGTCTGTAACCCCAGGCCAATCCCCGTCTCTCTACGTGCTGTAGATCATTATGACACACCCTTAGTCCTGCTCTTGTGTCACTTTTGACTCATCCCCCTTGACGTAGTGCTAAACACTAGAAAAACAAAGCTGTCGATCACATTAATTAACTTCAGGATTGTAGACATTTCCCTGCTGTAACATGGTGTGTTGTTCAACTTTTCTTGATTTCCCCCTCTCTCTCTCGTCTCTGCTCATCTGTGCTCTCGAAGACACCGCTTCTGGGAGAAGCAGGTAAAGAGGAAAAAATAGCACAAGACAGATGTGATTAGTGCCCAACTTTTCCAAAAGAAGTCGTGTTCATTTTGAGTTCATTTTGGTGGATGTGTTTTCATTCCTGTGGAGAAATGGCTGTAATGTTCGTCCCCCCAATAGCAATAGCTGCTCTTTGTGCAATTGTTCCTGTAGATGGGTGTTTTGGCCAGATGGGCCAGTGCCTAACATCAGAAGATAGGAAAGCTTTTAAGCTCAAGTGAAGAGACAGAAGGAAGGCTGTTTAGAGTGATCTTCCATCTAAGGGTTTTGTCTTTTTTTTATTTTATTTTTTTCTTTTTGTGCCCATTTGTTTTAACGATAGATTTGTTCAATGTGCTGAGCTTGAGGCAATCATCTCAAAGTATTGCTTTTCACATTACTTTCCCTCACTTACCAGATGCACTAAATCTTCTGATATCTATGGTGCAGAACTATCCACAGTGTCTCTTCCTCCATTTTCAATTTAGAGCACAAACATGAGGAACTGTTGTCAGGCTTCCCAAAACACACCAAACAATATAGGCTGTGCACTGGCCTTCAATATACCTACAAAAATAGGCATCTTTGAAGCAATTGAAAAGCAATAGCTCCCGTTTAGACTTAGTTTTTGTGTTTACTGCCTCTCGCCTCTCATCTGCACTCTCGTTCTCTGTGCCGGGTCCCTCTTCTCTTTAATCTTTCCTTCTCTCTCCCTCCTACGTAGATGGAGCCTAGCTGACCCTGTAGTTAGAAGCGAAAGATGGTATTCTCCAAACGGAATCTTTGAATGCTGACTAGGTCTGAGGGTAAGAGGAAGAGGCTGAGGGAGAAATGAGGGTGTGTTCATAGGAATTGCAAATCAAAAAAAATCATGCAAAGTCTGATGAGTGTATTCTCACTCCAGTTCTGAAGTTCTCTTTTGTTTTCCTCACTGCCAACAATGTGTAATTGCCTGTTTGCGTTTGGATTGGAGAGAGAGGCCTAAGGGCGAGACAAGCCTCCTCAGTGGCTTTTTCTGAAACTGAAGTGGATCAAATACTCAAAATCAGATTATTTATTTATTTATTTGTTTTTGCTCCAAATGGAATGCGTGTAGTTCAAGGTTCAACATTCTAAACATTGGCTAATGCAACTGGAAATTGTCCTGTGAAGTGGTATGGGCTGCCTCGCCCTCCATTTCCCTCCTAGTTTCTTTTTGTTCTCACCTCCTTCTCTTTTGTTCTCTCTTGCTTCTGCCTTTTTTCCCTCTCCTCTGGCTCATTCTCTCTCTCTCTCTCCCTTCCATCACATCTCTCTGTTTGACCATCTGTAGTACTGACTCTCCTATTTTGCAGAAGCTGTGTTATTAGTGCCGTCCCTGCTCCTGCGGTCAGCGTCCTGGCTCGGTCACTCACTCCCTCTCAGCTCATTACCTGATATGATGGATGGGGCCTGTTCCCTTAAACAATGCCTAGCCCCGTTTCACCATCATTATCATCTTAGTGTTTTTGGTGGTGTGGAGACCCAGTGCTCAGTAACGGTCACTGTACAGCCAAGGCTGCCAATGGGTTTACTTGCAAAGGTTTGGTGACTCAGGCATGGTGTTGGTGCTTGAATCTGATGGGGGAGAATGGACTGTCTACTCCACCTGCCACATGGAGCCTGCCCAGCCTCGCTGCTTTCGCAGTGTTTGGATTGGAGAGCAGCTTTGTGTGACCTCAGAATGGAACAGCCCTGTTGCCAAGTCCGGTGTTCAAAATGAGCTACCCTAATCTCAGGCCTGCATTCAGCCCAATGTTAAAGCAAAGGTTTGGCCAATCAGTGTACACAATTCTACCTTTCTTTTTATGTAGTCAATCAGCCAAGACGTGTTTGGTGTCCAGAGATTGCTTCTTTTCTGTAGCACCATGCAAGCTGCATGACTAAATCTTACCAATGAGTTGTAATTTAATCTCAAGTGTACTTGTTTATGAGGTTTTGCCAACATTCTCCTTTCTCGATGTAAACTGGGCAGTCCTATTCTTGGGAAGTGTGTACATAACCTGTATCCTTACCAATTACAACGCTGATGTGGATTTTGCTGCCCTGTATTCTGCAAATGTTTCCTACTGTCTGTTCAAGCTGGACTTGCAGCGAGAATGCTAACAACAAAAGCTGACCTAACAAGCATAATTGAGCTGGCAAGAATCTCCATTCATCCATTTGTTTGGTCCAGTGGCAAAGCAAATAGCATTACCTTCTTTAGAACAACATCATATAAACTGGATAATGTTTCAGTGAAGTGTGGTCACACTGATGTAGCAGGATGGTTGGACTGAGGGCTGTCATTTCATATATTAGGACCGTACACAGACAGCTCTCAGATAGGTCTGATTTTTAATCCATGTTTTATTTTCTGTCTTCTATGTCATACAAACGTTTTTATACAAACATTTTTCATAATTTACACAGTGTTCCATGGGACTTCAAAGTTTGAATTTTGTTCATAGTATATTGTTCGGTAATTTACCACAGCTGGGCTAAGACTTAAAAATAAAAACACTTATTTGTAATTTCTGTGATATGCTATTCCTCCAAAAATGAGTAAACCATGATTTGGAAGCAAAAAGCATGGAAATAAAAAATTAACAACTTTTATGAATTGCTGGAATAGAATTGAAGTAATAGATAGAAATAGAGAAAAATCATCTCAATGGGTCAACATATTCACATAAAAACTAATAACTCCACACACAAAGGCTTAAAAAAGGTAAAAAGACCAAAGTAAGACCAAAATAAAATGAGCAATCTGAACATCAAAGAGCCAAATAGAGTCATACATGTATGCAAATTGTAAGAGATAGACAAGCCATGCAAACATAAACTCATGTCACAATAGCTTTCACCTTAATGTCCATGAAGATAGCTATCACCAACAAAACAATCCACAGGCCTCATAGACATATAAAAACTCTTTTTAAGACAATTATGTAGCTCGGCTATATTAAATGCTCGGCTACATTGAATGGTCGGCTACATTGAATGCTCGGCTACATTTAAAAAGAGGGTTGCCCTCAATGTACTTTAATAAGTCAAAATAAAGGTTGATTGATTCTTTATTAGGATCACATAAGAAATATGAAATTCCTTCGTTAGGAATACACATATAAGAAAGAATTTCATGACTGTACTAGGACATTCTTCACTGTCATAGAGGCAGAAGTTAAGCAAATCTTTTTGAGATTACTTAATGTACAGTTTGAGACAATGTGTGATGCTTTAGACAGCAGTACACAGTGCTAAACTTTGTTCCAGTATCAAATTAAAGAAGCAAACTTCAGATGTTAGACATCATGTCATGACTGATCAACTACATAAGAAAAAATTTGAGATTGAACCTTTGCTTTAAAGAGAAATTGTATGCATTTTTCAAAACCTTTGCATTATTAAATCTTTAAGATATAAAGAAAGTGGTCACAGTGATTTAATATGAAATGTTCTGAACTTATCAAGTCAGAGTTTACACCATGGTGAGATCAAAAGTCAAAGGCATTTAATGCCTCTAAAAGATACCTCAGAGAAAGTTCTTAGATTAAATGTCAAAACATATGTTGCCTGGTGTTTGAGACATTATTGTGCAATAGTTTTGAGATAAAGTTTTGACCTTTTCGTCTGTCTCATGTCACATCACTGTAAGCCACCATTTTGATGACCAGGAGAATCAAAATATATTCTGTTTGCTTTACAGATTAATGTGAGAACAGCCATCTGAAAACAGAAATTACAGATTTTACTGTTTTGCATTTAAGCTGTTTGATTAATAACTTCAGTGTTTGAGTAGTAATTTTATTAAGAGTTTACTGTGGAAAATCTACCAAAACTAATGCAGCTGATCAGCACTATCACTTTGTACAACCCTGTGGCTTGTTCACACATTTCACTAGTTCATTTTAATATTGAAAATGAACACCCCCGCATGTAAACACGGTCACTAAAGTAGCTTTTTATCATTTCAGAAATATCACTAAAGTTGGGCCTTTTCTCTCTCAGAGTGACGCAGAGAAACTTGTTCATGCTTTGTTACAAACAGACTTGACTACTGTAATGCTCTTCTTATGCCTGTATCATTCAGGATAGAATTTAAGGTTCTGCTTCTAGTCTTTAAAGCTGAAAATAGCCTAGCACCTGCTTACATCACAGAGTCTGTTTATGTTCCAGGACGTAATCTAGGATCTGCAGATAGTGGCCTTCTACAAATACCCTCTGAAAATTACAGAAAACATGGAGAGGCCTCTTTCAGTTATTATGCATCTAAACTGTGGAACTCAATTCCACCTTTTAGACAGTCAAGCTTAGTGCTCACTTTTAAAAAGCATCTAAAAACATATCTCTTAGCATTTAGCTAAGTTAGCATTTAGCTAAGTTAGCATTTAATTAAAACTCTGTCTCATGGTGTTTATCTAATTTGATCTTTTTCATTTTCTTCTGAATCTAAAGAAATACTAGTGATTTCTTGCATAACTGTTTTATCACCTGTGTGTAAAGCACTTATATATTATTATTATATTATCTAAATAAAAATAGAAATATACTTTATATAAATAACAATAATAATAATTATTATTATTATTATTTTTATCAATTTATTGCAGCAGGTTACCTACTTACATGTAGTTCTAAGGTTCTAAACTTCTTTTTTAAAATTTACCATCATTTTACATTTTTCAGCTTTGTATCAGAAAGAAGATATGTGTAGGTTCACTAGTTCTTTTGGATTTTAAGTTAGATGGTTGTAATTGCAACCTTCCATTAAACTTTTTTTTAACTTTATAATTCGCTATATGACTTGTCCCTATGAAAAATACTAAAGCAGTCAAATCAACATTCTCCAAAAAAAAAAATTATTATCATAACACTCAAAATTCATGAGCTGTTAAATTCAATACATTGTGAAAGTAGAGAAGGACTCTCAGTATCAGGATTTAGAAAGCACAGCAGCTTCCCTTTGAATATACTAGGATTCTGGCTTGCTCTGTGTGTTCAGGTACTCCTCTCCACAGCCCTAAGCCTCCTATGAGTGTCTGAATGAGTGTGTGCAGCTGCTTTGTGTGCATTATTGCTTTCTGCCTTTGCCGCTCAGGGCTGTGTATGCACGCGCATTAAGTGTGTGCTCTCCTGGCTGTGAGGTAGGTGGAGGAGCTCTTGAGCATGGAGTTGGATACCTTCAGTAGAGTTACTATGACACCAGACACACAGAGACCCTATCCAAACCTTCTTCTGCTTCTTCATTGCTCCCTGCTGCTCTTGTCTTAATCACTTTGCTTTTGTTGCTGTTGCTCTTTTCCTTTCCCTCCTCTTTTCTCTGTTTATCCTTCTCCCCTCTTTGCCTTCTTGCTTTTTCGCTTCTTTCTGCTGTTTCTTGGTGCCTTTTTTTGTTGTTGTTGTTGCAGTTTTTTTAATTGAATCTAACTCTTCTTTATCGTGTCCCCTATTTTCTTTCTCTTCATCTTTTCTCCAAGCAGACAACCGTCGTACTGGTTTGGAAAGGTCACGCTCACGACACAACGCAAACCCTATGGTACGATGATTGCTGGCCGGCTGCGGACGTTAGCCAAGTGCCAAAGACCCAGGAGTGGGGACACTGAGGAGGCCTGAACAGGGACGGTGCCGAGCTGTGTGTGTGTGCCATCCGGCATGGCCTGATCCCCACTGCATCCCACCCCCCACCCCCCTTACACACACACGCAGAAATATATACAAAACACAAAAAGAACACAACTCAGAGATGAAGATACAACTTCAGACACTGCTTCATGGAATAGCTACTATTACACTGCCTTACATACAAAATATATATGTATTCCCTTTCACTCGCTCTCTTTATAAAGGGCCTATTTAACATTTGAGTTTGAGATTGCTTTCCTTTTTTTTTTTTTTCCATTGTCTTGATTGTGCGGGTTTTGTTTTCATCTTTCTGCTTCTCACAGTGCTAAAAGCTCTCCTGTTCTGGCTTCCTCCACACTAGGTCCACACCTCCACACTGTCTGTGAATGTTCAAAAATGTTTGATTGGCTGGAGTTTGAGCTTGTGCTATTGGATTTTTGACAAATGCAGGCCGTCTTGCTGTCTTGTTGACAAAAGGCCAGATATACCAGAAAGGGCTGCCTGGCTATGTATGCATATCAGCCAAGGGACTTTATTTGCTGCCATTAATTGAACTAAACCTTAGTTTGATTGAGTTGCACTTGGCTTTTTATTTCCACATGCCTGACAACAATTTTGACTTTCACTGCATAATCTTTTGCAGCCTAGAACTACCTGTCCAAACCCCCCCACCTGTGCTCTTGTGACATATAATATGTGTAGCAGCAAGGAAAGTGTGGTTTTATATTAGCTTTGTTGCCCTTTGTGTGTGCTTTGTGGGAAGACATTAGTCATGTGGATTTCAGCTGCCCCATGGTACCTAAAGTGGTTTAGGAAGATGAAAGTACTTAATCTAATCGAAACACTTCAAGCATATCTTTCACGTGCGCATCAGTGCTGTTAGCACACAAGAATCAAACACACATGTCCATATATCCAGAGAGAAGCAAGCATTGTAGTTGCAGTTGCAAGCATTGCAGTTTGTTATCCTCTAAAACCTATTACAACTTTCCTTGTGATTTCTTTTGCCTTTCTTTTTGTTTATTCTGTTGTGCAACTGAGTCTATTCTCAAGAAAAACTACAATAAGTGCATATCTCTATGATCCACTTTTAAAATCCTTGTCAGATCTTCTACTGACCCTGCCCAAGCTCAGTGTTTTTACCTTAGCCTTTTCTGGTCCTTATACTATTTTGAAAGTCTTATGTCTGGATTGACATAATGAAAAAAAAGAGTGTCCATCAAGTTTAGTTCATCGCAGATCTTTCACCATCTAAAAGCACATTTTTTCTTTCATGTTTCCTCAAAGTATTTATCCATTGTTTAACAGATAAGGATAGGAAGGTAGCCATCCCTTTGTAAGAGTCCATTGAAATAGCTGGCTGCAAGGTGGAAATGGAAAGAGTGGTGAAATAACTGACAATGCTACATGTGCTCACATGATGTCATGGCTTTCCCCATTATTAGTAACCAGCTTCTGCCTTCCTGCTTTTTTTTATCTCTCATCTTGATATTCTTTTTTGTCCATTGTCCATACCAACGTATGGAAAACAACTCTTCATGAAATCACAAGCCTAAGAATGAATCTGCTTTCTTGTGGATGTCCAATCTTCTTTCTTAATATAAAAATGATATGAAGACAAAGATTTCTCTCTCTTGCTATGACTACCCTCAGGCTCCCAAATGCACAGTCTTTGGCAAACCTGCATACATTTTTCTTGACACCTGAGCTCCTAAAGATCAGCAAGGCACTGAAAGCTTGTGTTGAACAGCAGCAGCAACAGCCGCCTTGGCTGTTGCTGCTGCTGTTCAACACAAGCTTTCAGTGTACACAGTTCTCCCTTCACATGCCATGTGATCTTCAGGAGAAACAGCGCTGAGGGAGGTGCTGTGCAGCTCAAGGCATTGATTTGCTTTTCTAATTAAAACTGCCCTTTGACTGTTTTCCAGTGTCACACAAAAGAACCTGTTCTCTGCATTCAAAGCTCAGAGTGACTGCTATTTAAAACTCATGTTAATGTTAATTACAGCATCCGCCCTCTGTAATGCATTTTCATACTTGACTCTGCTCTTATTCCTGCTGCATAGTCTGCTTGGTACATAGGTCACTCCCCTCAAAAACACACAAAAAGACAACATGAAATTCCTAATGCACAGAAATATTATTTTAATTAGATATATTTTGATAAATGTGCCAACTTTGCAATTCTTTTTGAAATTCTTTGTTACAAAAGACAATGAAATTACATTTTATGTATCATGTTTTATTATCTTTGAATAACTTTGTTTTTACTGAAGGGATTAAATTGATTCATCTGATCAGATAAATGTTAAAACCTGTTAAAATCACACTAATATGCCCTGTGTGATGAAAATAGAAGTGATTATTGCTTATTGTAACTCATGTTAATGTAATTTTTAAAAAGAAGGATGTCCATAGCAGCATTTCATTTCAGTTAGACATGTTCCAGAGCTATGAAATTTTGATGTGGTCATTTCTACAAAACTGTCAAATATCTATGACATATTGAAGAGTTCATTTACTAGCAGACACAATTTATAATTGAAAACATTTTTTCTAATAAATGCCTTTTTTTCTCCATGCAGTGATTTACCCTTCCATAGTGATTGTTGTGCTAAGCTAATGTTGTACATGTGTGATTTTCATTGAATTAGAAAAGTGTAGTGGTCATTTTAACAGGCTTAGACCTATATATGATTTACTGAGTGGCAGTCAGTAGTATTGTTAGGCCTCACTGATGCTGTAGATAATTGTAGACTTGATAAGTCTATTTGAAAGTGACATGGGTATAGACTTTTTAACACACGCATAAACATTGAATAACATAAGGGAAAAAAAGGCTTACTTGAGTATTTATGAACAACTTATGTCAGAATTTACAAGATGAACATTTCATCACATAAACAAAATTTATTGACATAAGGATATTAAAGTAATGGACATTTATTCATTTTATAACACTATCATAAAACATCATTCCTTGTGAATTGCAAATAAAAAATATATCTGACAAGTTATCACTTTTGGTTTATGATAACAAAATTATGATCTATTTAAACCCAAGGCATTCATTGAGATGGTAATAAGCCATATATATATATATATATATATATATATATATATATAATGTAATGTGTAATTCATCTGTTAAAGGGTATCCAATTTAAATATTTTTGTTTTGTTTTGACAGGGAAGTTGAAAGGTGTGAGTTTATCGTGAGATTAATTTTTAAATAAAAACGCTGTCTTAGTTTTAGCCCATTTTTGGAGCTTTTTTTTTTGCCAAGCCCTTGCATTTTAGAGCAGAAAGTGAGACTCCCTCATGGCCACATAGTGATCAGTAGGATCCCATTGTTTTAAAGTAAATGTGCCCCAAATCTGAAAACCAGTGTGTGACAGTAAGAGTTGTCACTACTGAACCACACATTTTCTGCAAGTACGTTTTTAAAGTAGTTTGGCAGAATGATCCATATATGGTGTAGGCCTTATTAGTTCTATAACAGTTTAAAAATGGAACAAATAAATATCCATCACTTTTTGTCCTTAGTACAGTGTCTTTTACTTCAGAAACATCTTGCAAATACTGACGTAATCTTTTCTTAAACAATCTTTTTAAAAAATATGTTATTCAGTATGCATGAGTGTGTCATGAAGACCCAGTGTAGGTAGCCTTCAGATCAGACATTATATTTACATATATTTTTCTCATTCCCCTGATTTTTACATGGATTTTCATGGGTTTCTCCAAATGATTCATAACTATGACTTTACAATATAAAACCTAGAAGGAGGCAGGGGTTTGCTCCTTTTTTATTTTGGATTAACTGTCTGTTGTCTGAACAATACACTGTAGCTCTCTGTGCAGTAACTAATAAGACAAGTATTTCACAGCTTTTACACCAAATTGCTCCCATTTCTCTCATTCCTTTTCATTACAATTGATGGAAGGAACTAGATGAAAATGAATAGCTAAGAAGAACTTTACCTGGCTCAGGATGTTGTACTATTGTACTAAGCTGCCACAGCCCTGCCTACTTTTTTGTTGTCAACATTAAATGTGTCATTGTCTTGAATACAATTTATATTTGTAACATCTTTACATGTGTTTTTTCCCGTGACTACAAACATTGTAAGTGGTTATGCACACTGTTCATGGGTATGTAACAGAATATCATCCCAAATAACAACTACTTTCATATGGAAACTCACTGCTCCAATGTGTGTGTGTGTGTGTGTGTGTTCTTAATTCCTTAATGAATTTGTATTTGTTTTTTCCTTTAATATATCATGATTTATAAATGCTTCATAAATGATTGGGAAAGTGCTGTGCTCCCATGCTGTTTATTGCTTACTTAGAATAAGCTTTTCTCTCAAAAATGACCAAACTGCAAAGCGTTTCTGCCCTTTTATGCCAACAAGAACAACTGAATAGCCTTGATTTGATAACAAATTGCATTGTACATACCTGTAAAACTGCTTGCTGGTACCTTAACCGCTCATGCTTTTATACACCCTCCATTTTGTGATTACTTGGCTGTAGTTTAGAGTGAATTATGTTAGCTGTGGAGGCACAGACAGGAAATGGTTTTAACCACTCTGTATTTTATGCTACATGAATTGCATCCATTCTGGTCAACTGTTGATTTTGGGAAGCATAGCTACTGTCTGCTGAAGATAATGCCAATGTATTACTACTTGGTGTGCACGTTGTATTATTTCCTTTCTGTGTACTCCACTTGACAGTGAGTGCCTGTTATTTTGTGGATAACAGGCTTGCAGCAGGCATAATCATCATTTATAATGCTAAATATAAAATGTTCTGCAGTAGACTATTTTGTGCTCTTTTGACAATTGACATTTGATTTGAGTGTAATCAAAGGTGGATAAAAAAATGAGATCTGATTTTTGTTTTCTCTGAGTGTGTGTGCATGTGTACATAAAGTACTGTGCAAAAGTGGGAGACCACCCTTCATTTAATTTACAGTCATAATGGCAAATTTATTATAAGAATGTTAGAAACAAGATAATCCAAAAAGTAAGTTGTAAAACAAGTTTCCAAATTCCAGATTCGAGTTTTATTAACAGATATACGAACAATGTGATGTACTAACATCCACGCAAGACCTGGCAGACCACTAAAATGGTCACCATCAGATAAACAGTACTTAAAGGTTTCATTTTTGAGAGACAGGAGAAAATTAATCTCCGCTCTTACTCCAGATCTTAAAAATGCACAGTTGTTTCTGTCCATCCTTCCACTTAGATGGCGACAAAGCTCTGTGACTATGAAGGCATATGTAACTGTCAAGAAGCCCCGACTGAGAAAAGGAACAAACACAACAAACAAACGAGGAAAATTTGCAAAGCGAACAAAGAAGCTGCAGGTGTTTTCAGAGTCCAGACCTCAATATCATTAGATGTGTTTGGGATTACTAGGATCATGCAAAGCAGCACATGAAAACGAAAGGAAGCTGTAATAAAGGTAAAGAGTGGGCACACTAAATACTAAAAGTACTAAAATTAGTTTTTGAGATCTGCGTTCTATGTTTTTTGCTTTTTTTCCTGGTGCTGAAAAAGGAACAATTTAAACTCAGAGCAGCACTATGTACGATTTTTTTTGTTAAAATAGGCTCCAAAAGAAGGCACAGGTTCAAAAAGAAGGCCACACTCAATGTTTATATCTAAAATGAAAAATAAGCATTATACTTGTAAAGATATGATGACAATCATAATTCTCTTACTTCTTCAGAAGACACCACATTTCAAATGAGTTTTCTATTGACTCACTCGCAAACATCAGATTCATCTGCTTGTGGGAGTCCAAAGCACAATTGATCTTACATGTTAAATGTTCTTCCCCACATTGCATGCAATTACACATTTCCAGATGGTGTGAGGCACTTTTAAGTTGCATTTTTACCGTATGAAAGGTGCAATATAAATAAACATTATTATAATAATAATAATTATTATTATTAGTGCATAACACATCTTAGATGGTGGTTGTCTGGAATTAAATGAGTGGTGACTTTTGCACATAACATTTCTGCATGTGTACCCTTGCTGGCCACTTCAGTAGGACAAGTACCTTTTATCTATTACCATTGTTCATTTTGTTAGGTCCACTTACCGTAGAGATACATTTTGTAGTTCTGCAATTACAGTTCGTAAATTGTTAGCTCCCTTTATCCCATTCATAAATGTTTGCAGGATCATCAGTGAGCAGATATTATTTGGGTGCTAGATCTTTCTCAGCATAGCACAAATAATACCTGATTAGTGGTGATCCTGTAAATAAAGGCCTATATATATATATATATATATATATATATATATATATATATATATATATATATGTATATATATACGCACACACACACATAGAGGACTACAATCTGTAATTGTAGAACTATAAATTGCAGCTGTATGGTAAGTGGTCCTGATAAAATGTGGATGTACCTAATAAAATGGCTCCTAAGCATATGAGAGAGCAAGAGAGAGGGAGAGAAGAGCTGAACTGAACTGTGAACAGTTTTATTCCTACTTAGCATTTGTAGTTGCCATTTGGGAGCTGTCCCTAGTCTGGTCCTGAAATGGAATGTGTGATATGTTTCCCTGCCTCTTAATGTCCCTGCTTCTCCGTCCTTGCATTGTGTGTGTAGAGGGGAGAAATCAAGATATAATCCTTCGCCACATGCCCCCTCTTTGAGTGAGTGTGTGTGTGGGTAGCTATCTGTTTATGGATGATCATGGCTGTTTTTCCTCTCTGTCTGCTGCC
Source organism: Pygocentrus nattereri (assembly GCF_015220715.1). Classification (NCBI taxonomy): domain Eukaryota; kingdom Metazoa; phylum Chordata; class Actinopteri; order Characiformes; family Serrasalmidae; genus Pygocentrus; species Pygocentrus nattereri. Next base: position 23,991,582 of record NC_051218.1, on the reverse strand, counting down.
AGAACAGTCACACAGATGGAGTCTTTAAAAAAAAAAAAAAACAAAGACAAGCTGCTGTGGCCAATGAGAGATCTGCTACTATAATCATTCTTGTCATTTCCATTGTTGGTCCAACTGCATTCACTCTGAGCCATTACAACCAATGTAATTGCAAAAGGCTGAACCACTCTGCTGTGCACTGGTGGACAGTCACTTTTTTAATCTGTACCTTTATGTTTTTCATTTTTTTCGACTTTTACTTAATTTCACTACAATTCATAGTAAGACATTTTATTCTTTTTTGTGCAAAACTCAAATAAAACTATGTGAATATGATGCACAAATAACTCAAACTAGTCATAATGCACCTTTCACTAAATTCATCCCCTAAATACTGAATGTCCAATCATAGCTTACGTAGTGTACCTAATAGGAAGTCACACTTTTATGGTTCTAGTTTTTCTAAAATTTCACTGTAATTCCACATGTTTAAACAATAATTCAAATAAGGAAAATCTCAAAATACTAGGGAGCTGTATAGGGAAAAAATTATTCCACAGACATAAGACTCTTAAATAGTATGTACTTGTCTGTTACAGAGAGATTAAACAAACTATTCGAATGAATTTTGAGTTTTGTGAGAGTATATTTGTATTTACCACCTTCTTACTCCAAATAATTATGCAATTAAAAAAGATATTTTACTATGTGCTTCTTCAACTTCATAAACTAAAGATACAAGGAGAAATGTTGAATCTCTCACAGTGCTTTTACCTACAATACCTTTACTGAGTACATTTAACAGCAATTACTTTTAAAAGATTAGAGGATGTATACTTTTACTTGTGAAATATTTTTCCAAGGGTATCTCTACTTTCACACAAGTACTGGATTTGTGTAATTAGGTTTAGGTTTCATGCAGCAGTAAGGTCTTTTGTATATCTCTAGATCTATTTGGATAGCTCGTTACATATGAGAAGGATGGAGAACCTGCATTCTCGTTTTCTGGCCTGAATATGCAGTAGCTAATTCTTCTGAAATGAAGGTGAAGGATGGAGACCCCACCCAAAGCAGTCGGGTTTGTATATGTGTATGCATGGGTGGTATGACAAATATGGGGGAAGGGGACGGTAATGAGAATGGAGATGTGCAGCAGTGGTGGGATGTTGTTTTATTATTATTTTTTGCACTTAGGTAAGTAGTGCTGTCAGAGTCTGAAAGATGAGCTAGGCCACACACACTCTGCCTCTTCATTTTTTACTAAACCCACAAACTCACACACATTTCCTTTCTTGCAAACACACAAGGGGTAACATCTCCACGCACCCTTCTACCTAATACTCTGACCGATCAGCCGTCAGCAGGAATACAACATAATTCTGATGAATTTTGCAGTCTGCCTACTTGGAAATGCAGCATGGAAACTAGGATAAAACAGAACCACAGAGGTGTGCTCATTCTGTCTGCAACTTTTCCGACTCAGCTGGGCTGAATTGTGTGTGTGTGGTTTCACCCTGATGCACTGAAATCTTACAGTTGGAATGTCATGTGACACAATAAAGATTTTTGCAATTCCTACAATGATGTGTTAAAGCCAATGTGATACTTTAACTGTGTTTTACAGTTAATACATCATCTTGTGTTGAATTCTGGGAAAACCTTTACAGTAAACGCAAATTATAGCTATAATATGTATAATATATATATAACGCCTTATTGCATGGCTACTGTTATTGTGACAATATTGTTATCATACATCAAAACGTGGTATCTACAGTTTTACTGTAAAACTAGGCATCAAAAGCACTTTTATGAAGCAGCAAAGGATCATCATCTTTATTGCAAATGAAATTAGTTTTTCAAGTTTTCCATTCTTTAAATCTTAAAAGAGCTAACTGAGCTGCATAAATATATGTGAATCAGGGTAAATACAAAAAGTGTATACATAACTAGTCGTACAGACCATGCTGCTCTCAGCTGGTCTATTCTGGTTAATGCTGGTCTGGTCGTGGTTTAACTGGTCATAGCATACCAGCATTCAAAACACAGCATATGTTGGTTTGCTGGGGACCTATTTCTCTGTATATACCACTACTACAATAATGCTAGATTCAGCTAGCATTCAGTCTCTATTGGATTTGCACTGTCATGTTAGCACCAAGCTAACACTTGCATATATTTACTTCCCATATACACTATAAAACTTGATTCAATGTTTCAACTTAAAAAAGTAAGTAACCAGGTTACCAGGTTATTTGCTCACACTAAACTTCTAATAGTACTCCCCCCCACACACACAAACACATACGCACGTTTTCTAAGCCGCTATCCTTCTAGGACCTTTAAAATGTATTTAAAACTTTAACTCTATTACAAAACTGCTTTATTTATCCCTTAAATTGCCAAGGCCAATCAGTGGGCCAAAAATTTTAGTGCACACTTTTATATCCTAAGAATAGTTCAACCAGTTTGCAATTTCCTGTAATTGCTCAATAATACACCTTAGTTTAATAAGCCTGGAATTTTAAGGGGTTAATTCATTTCTTAATATCTGTGTGTATATACACACAACAAGCACTTATTTTTAAAGAAATACCTGTACCTTTACACATTCATGCAATTATTTAATCAACTAATTGTGTGGCAGCAGGGCAGTGCATAATATCGTGCAGATATTGGCCAGGAGCTTCAGGTAATGTTCACATCAACCATCAGAATGGGGAAAAATGTGATTTCATTGATTTTGATAGTAGCATAATTGTTGGTGCCAGACAGGCTGGTTTGAGTATTTCTATGAATGCCAGTGAAGTCGTTTAACAAAAAAATCCAGTGAATGGCAGTTCATGGGATGGAAATACCTTGCTGATGAGAGAGGTCAACGGCGAAAAGCCTGAATGATTAAACATGACAGAAAATCAGAAAAACACTCTGTACAATTGTGTTGAGCAGAAAAGAATCCCACAATGCACATGTTGAACCTTGTGGTGGATGATGGGCTACAACAGCAGAATACCATGTTGGATTCCACAGAAAGCTGAGGTTGTTGTGGGCACAGCTGCACCAAGCTGAGGCTGCTGTGGGCACAGGCTCACCAGAACTGGTCAATTGAAGACAGGAAAAATGTAGCCTCATCTAATGAATCTCAATTTCTGCTGAGGCACATAGATGGTAGATCCAGACTTTAGCACCAGCATGAATCCCTATACCCAGCATAGTTTGTGTCAACAGTGGTGGTAATGTGGGAAATATTCTCTTGGCACAGTTTTGGCCCATTAATACGAATCATCCATTGTTTGAATGCCACAATCTATTTGTTGCTGATCGTGTGAATTTACCCATGTTCTAATGGCTACTTTCAGCATGATAATGAACCATGTCACTAAGAAAAAGTTGTTCTTCAGTGGCCTTCGAAGTCATAGAATCTGGATCTAATAGAACATCTTTGGAATGTGGTAGAACAGGAGATTTACAGCATGAAGTTGCGCTCAAAAAAATCTGCAGAAATTGCATGATACAGTCCTGTCAAGAAGGACCAGAATCTCCAAGGAATGTTTCCAACATCTTGTGGAATCCATGCCACAGAAATTTGAGGCTGTTTTGAGAGTAAAGGGAGGCCCTACCTAGTAGTTCCCAGTGAAGTGTTAAAGAAGAGTATCTGTATATTAAAGGATGTTGTTGTATATTAGAGACCATTTGCAAAAATCCAAGAAAGTCCAGACTCTCTTATTGTTATTGTTGCTACATCTATCAAACTTTCAGCTTGGGCTGCCTGGTGGCATCCACAACACTGAACAGACTGAAGAGTTCAGTGGTACAAAAGAAAATTTTGAAAGCAAGCAGAGGAGTGTATATTAAAAATGGTGTGAAGGCCAGTTTAAAAAAAGGATTCTGGAAAACAAGTTTACATTATTTAAACCATGGAAATTGTTTAGTTACACTATATTGCCAAAAGTAATCGCTCGTCTGCCTTCGCATGCAAATGAACTTCATTGACATCCCATTCTTAATCCATAGGGTTTAATATGATGTCAGCCCACCCTTTGAAGCTAAAACAGCTTCAACTCTTCTGGGAAGGCTTTCCACAACGTTTAGGAGTGTGTTTATGGGAATTTTTGACCATTCTTCCAGAAGGGCATATATGAGGTCAGACACTGATGTTGGACGAGAAGGCCTGGCTCGCAGTATCCGCTCTAATTAATCCCAAAGGTGTTCTATTGCATTGAGGTCAAGACTCTGTGCAGTCCAGTCAAGTTCTTCCACACCAAACTCACTCATCCATGTCTTCATGGACTTTGCTTTGTGCACTGGTGCGCAGTCATGTTAGAAGAGGAAGGGGCTGTCCCCAAACTGTTCCCACAAAGTTGGGAACATGAAATTTTCATATCAACACATGAAATTTGGAGGCCTGTAGTGATTGACTCTGTCATTTTACATGGTCTACCACTTCATGTCTGAGTTTCTGTCATTCCCAATTGCTTCCACTTTGTTATAATACCACTGACAGTTGACTGTGGAATATTTAGTAGCAAGGAAGTTTCACGACTGTACAGGTGGCAGTCTGTCACGGTACCACGTTGGAATTCACTGAACTCCTGAGAGTGACCCATTCTTTCACAAATGTTTGTAGAAGTAGTCTGCATGCCTACGTGCACATACACCTGTGGCCACGGAAATGATCGGAACACCTGAATAATTTTTCTGTAATGTATTTATCACCAGACATTATTCTAAAAGGACTGAGCAAATACAGTAACCAAGAAAAAGTCTTTCTTACCTAAGAGCCAGCATACGTCTGCCTTTTAATAGTGCTGACATTGAGTTCTAAGTGTGATCTTCCACATTTCAAAGCTTTTTCAGCTCCATGAATGAAATAAAAACAACAGCATCCTCCAGATGATCAGGGTAGTGTGTTTCAGACATGTACCTCAGTAACATTCTTCCACCATTTCTTGGCCTAATAATTCTGACTACATGACAAACCCATTCTTACTACAGGTTTATTTTGTGGACTTTGCCTCCCGGGTTAAAGGAACATTTAGAGGAGATTGTGATTGGCTGAGAGGTGTGTCAAATCATAATTTTGATTTGAACAGTCAGCTCTGATTTAGTTTTGCATTTCTGTCGGACAGTTATTTTTTAACACTAAAGCAACAAAATTGCAAACACTGCATTATAACACTGCAACCACTAAATTGTTCAGTACATGCATTTACCAAGCTCCTGTTATTCAGTGCAGGGCTGGTGCAGGGTTTCCGTAGTTCATCAGGGTACAATTATAAGATTCTGCATTCAGTGCTGTTACGAGACATTGAGGATCAACAATTTCACTTTCCAAAAAGTAAAATAGCAAAACTCTTCATATAGTACAACTAACTTTAAACTTAATGAATGTCATTGCTTTGAAATCATTTTGATCAATGAGCTTTTAAATTCTTGGATACTTGGAAATAGCCTTTTCTGATATGGACCAAATGCAGATAAAACTCTTTTAATTCTCAGATTTCTCATTTTGTTTAGATTAGTAAGATTCTACCTGTGAGTAAACCTAAACTGGAATAAAAACTCTCCAGACTGAGATACTTACTCTCTTGTTATAAATATGTGAAATACATAAAATGTAGGTAAAATATACGTTTTTTCCAGTATTAGACAATATAGCAAACTGTTCTACATTAATTTTTTTACAAAATGTTTGCACAGGTTTCAGGAGTCATATCAACCTGATCAACCTCATTTGTTTTGCTTGTTTTAAATAATTTGATTGTTGTGTGGGCTACTGTTTTTTATTTATCCTTGAAGAAAATATACAAATAATACATGAACATTACAGTTTAAATCCATTAGAGCAAGTAGATTTTGCAGTCTATTTTTTGTTCTACCACTGTATAACACAAATAAAACCATGACAAAACAACCGAATGCTTATTCACTGTGTCTTTGGTAGGCTAACTGATGCACAAGATGAACAAGCAAGTTTTAATTACATTTTGAAACTAACCGTAATTGAGAAATAATTAATTTATCCCAAGCTTTCTTTATCTCACCCTCTCTTTGTCTACATGTTTAGACAGATGCTGTATGTCAGTCTGACTACTACTGTACTAAATAGTATGTTCAATATAGCAATGGAACCATTAATGATGCACTATGTCACATTATTTAGTACAGTAAATGTGGATTTTTAAATAATTTATTTGTGTGTTACTGCTGCAAATAAGTATTTGAACACCTGTCAATCAGCAAAAATTCTGGCCCTCAAAGACCTGTTAGTCTGCCTCTAAAAAGTCCACCTCCACTCCACTTATTATTCTAAATTAGAAGCACCTGTTTGAGGTCGTTAGCTGCATAAAGGCAGCTGTGCACCCCACACAATCAGTAAGACTCCAACTACTAACATGGCTAAGACCAAAGAGCTGTCCAAAGACACCAGAGACAAAATTGTAGACCTCAACAAGGCTGGAAAGGGCTACGGGGCAATTGCCAAGCAGCTTGGTGAAAAAAGATCAACTGTTGGAGCAATTATTAGAAAATGGAAGAAGCTAAACATGACTGTCAATCTCCCTCGGACTAGGGCTCCATACAAGATCTCACCTCGTGGCGTATCAATGATCCTAAGAAAGGTGAGGAATCAGCCCAGAACTACACGGGAGGAGCTGGGCAATGACCTGAAGAGAGCTGGCACCACTGTAAGAAGCATATCAAGGTTCTGGAGTGGCCTGGCCAGTCTCCAGACCTAAACCCTATAGAAAATCTTTGGAGGGAGCTCAAACTCTGTGTTTCTCAGCAACAGCCCAGAAACCTGGCTGATCTGGAGAAGATCTGTGTGGAGGAATGGGCCAAAATCCCTGCTGCAGTGTGTGCAAACCTGGTGAAAAACTACAGGAAACGTTTGACCTCTGTAATTGCAAACAAAAGCTATTGTACCAAATATTAACATTGATTTTCACAGGTGTTCAAATACTTATTTGCAGCAGTATAAATAAAAGCACACAAATAAATTATTAAAAAAATCATACATTGTGATTTCTGGATTTTTTTTTTTAGATTATGTCTCTCACAGTGGAAATGCACCTAAGATGAAAATTTCAGACCCCTCCATGATTTCTAAGTGGGAGTTCAAATACTTATTTTAATCACAGTACATTTATAGTGAGACTTCACATTTCAACTTACTTTCGAGAGCGTCAACCAGACAATGGACCTCAAAACCAGGCAAATAGCAACCCTACTGTACAGTGTGTCACTGCTGGACTCAGAATATTCCACCAACCAAAAATATCCAGCCAAGTCCTGTGGGCAACATCCTGTGACCACTGAGGAAGGACTAAAGGGTGACTAACACAAACTGTACAGCAAAAGATGAGCTACTGTCTCTCATGTTACATCAACATGGTAGGAGTGTATAATAAAGTGGACAGTGAGGGTTTAAAAACTCCAGCAGCACTGCTGTGTCTGATCTAGTACAACTACCAGTACAATGCACACTAACGTTCCACCACCAGGTCAGTGTCACTGCAGTGCTGAGAATGACCCATCACCCAAATAACACATGCTCTGTGGTGGTCCCGTAGGTTCATGTTCACTGAAGAACAGGATAAAGGAGGCTAACAAATGTTGCACAGAAACAAATGGACTACAGTCTGTAAGTGAAAAACTACAAAGTAAAATGGACAATGAGTGCAAAAAAAGGTGTACTTAATGAAATGGCCAGTCAGTCCAGGGCCTTTCAAGAATATTTAGCATCAGAATTCTGTTTTGATTGTATTCTATTGATTCTATTCTATTCCAGACTATTCTTATGCACTATTGCACTATTCTGACACTTTATGCTGTGTCTTCTGCCGAAATGCTTCAGACTCAAGTCAGAAGACATTCACAACCCCATCCACATCCTAACCTAACCTAACCTCTCCGTGCATCTACTCTACTCATTCCTCAATGGTGTTTTGTCTCTTTCTGTTCAAATCAAACCTCTGCTCCATTCCCTGTGTCTTGTGAGGTTTTGTCAAATACCGGTTGTTTCCCACAGCTTACTGAAGCAGGAGAGCAGTGGTGTGGAGGACAGCCATGCCAAAAAGAGCGAGAGGATGATGATCTGTTTCAAGCTGCCCTGGTAAATCCATAACATGTTGTACTTCTGGCTGGAGGTAAAAACAGAAATTGGTAAGTCAAGGAATGCACCTCTCGAGATGTCAGTACGATAAGGAATATACGCCTCCTAAATCCTGAACATTCTCCTGCACAAAACAAAGAGTTTGAATCTTGAATAAAATTATTATTATTATGTTCATTTTGTTGCAAAGCTCTACTAAGAACAGTTTCCTCTGGCCTTGGTCATAAAGCAGTAAATATTTTAGTCAAAACTCCTGACCCTCCACCATGCTCCTATCACAGATATCTCTCTCTCTCCAGAGTACTGAGTGCGAGGTATTGCTTCCTAGTGAACTTACCGAGCATTTATTCTGTTTACATTTTCACGATTTATGACCGTTGCCTTGTTTCTCTAACTTTGCCTTTTGCCTCACCCTTTTGTACTTTTGCCCAAAATATCTGTTTTGTGTTTTTTGATCCTTTTGCCTGCTTTTTTGACCATGTCTTTTGCCTTGCCCTTTTGTATTGTTCGTCTGGTGTTATGATCACCATTGTGATCCTTTTATGTTTTTTGGTATCAACCCATGCCTGTTCTTTGACCATGTTTTTGCCTTGTGATAATAAACCCAGTCTTCTACATTTTATCTGCAAGCATCTGGATTCTGCTGACTTGTTACAATTCCCAATTCATTCCCAAGCAAAAGCATGCTATTTGGGAATAGGATCTACGATCTTGTGAAGTGGCTCTAGGACGAAAGCTGTATGAGGAGTGGCGTCGGAAAATTTTTAACCATAGAATAATAGTGACAAGAAAAGAGTAGATTGGCTTTTTCCAGGGAAACTTCAGATAGTCACGTAATGAATTATCAGATAGTTACGTAATGAATTACATTTACTTTCAATTTCTTTTCTGTGCCAAAAGGTTGAAATCTACACTTCTCATGAAAAGAAAACAAAAATATGGAAGAAATAAAAAGTTGTTTCCATAAACAAGACCCAAATTCTCAGCAATAACTTAAACCTAATAAAACACAAAAATGGTATAGATTGACACTTTTGGGGCTCCTGAGTGGTGCAATCATCTAAGTATTGGTCCTATTATAACCAGGAGTCTGGGAGAGCATAACTATTCTTGCTCTCTCTCCCTAACTATTATTCGCTCACCCATCACTCAGCATGATGCTACACTCTCAGAAAGAAAATTACAACACTGTCACTGGGGCAATACCCTTTTTGTCACTGTGGTGGTACCCTCAGGGGTACATCTCAGTACCTTTAGTCAGGGAACATAACTGTACCATAATCCAATGAAATTATATTTTCCAAGTTGTGCTGACTCCACACACCCCATCTCATCTCCAGGCTTTTATTTAATTGTTCTGTTTTAAAACATTAGTTAATAAAAAGATGCAAATGTTTACTTTTCCACTTGGAAAAACCTATTTAAGGTACACAATTGGACCTTAAAACTGCTGTTGTACCTTTGAAAGTACACTTACATTGTTTGTACCTTGATGAACGAATCATGTAGTGTAGGAAAGTTAGCTGACATAACAGAATCGACAAGTGCTGTCCAGAGATATTGTGTTGTCAGTAATTAGAAAAGATGTGATGGCTGGCTTCATGCGTGTCGAAAATGGGGGGGGGGGGGGGGGGGGGCGGTATACTGAGGAGAAAAATTGGGTTAAAATCCAAAAATTGAAAAAAGAAAAATAATCCACACTTCTGACAGAATTTTTCCACTTGTTTTAATGAGGAATGAGTGGGAAGTCATTAAATTGCAAAATGCAAGAAGAATCTTGTAAAGCATATATGGCAGAGCAGACTGAAGCCATGAAACTTTGACTCAGACTCAAGTTACAACTTTGATGACAGTCTGAAAGTCTGAAAATCAGTGTGTAATATTAAGATTTGTCACTTCCAAAACAGTTTCTACAATTAATTACTTTTTTGTGTTTTAATAAGTTATTGACACTTATTGTTGACACTTGTATTTAGAACTGTTCATGACCATGTTTGCTAGTCATAGTTATGTGCACAAAATGAACTAAAATTGTCAGTGCTGAAACAGTCACTACCAGAAGACTTAGTAGTTTTGTTAGTGTTATTATTGTTTTTTTTGTTTTTTTTTTTTCCAAAGGTTAGTTCTGGCCACGCAAGCTGATTGGTTGAGAAGCATTCTAACCGTGCTGTTATTTTGCAATGACAGCATGGGTTTTTCACAAACGCTGTATCAAGCGACCACTTGGACAGCTATAGGAGACCCTCAAGCCATTTGAATGTTTTTATCTTTTACTTTGCGCACAATTAGAAAATCACATTTGACCAACAGCCGATTTGGTCAGACTCTGAAGATGAGACTACACCAAATTACCAAACTGTCAGTTGGTCTGTGTAAGGAACTGGAGAACAAACTGCCAGCTGTGCAGCGGGGTGAGCAGAGCTCGTTACTCTGATGTAGCAATAAGCTAGGTTTGATACTTTATTAATCCCACAAACGGGGAAATTCCACCTCCGCATTTAACCCATCCGTGAACTGAAACACTACATACACACTAGTGAATAGACACACACACTAGGGGGCAGTGAGCACACTTGCCCGGAGCAGTGGGCAGTCCTATCCATGGCGCCCCGGGAACAGTTGGGGGTCAGGTGTCTTGCTCAAGGACACCTCAGTCATGGACTGTCGGCACTGGGGATTGAACCGGCAACCTTTCGGTCCAGGGCCAGTTCCCTAACCTCCAGCCCATGACTGCCCCCTGTTAAGCTGCTTGTTAAGGAAGTATAATTTGGTGGAAAGAACTGCACACATTAAATCATATTAAATACTGCGTTCACGACCCAATTTTTTTATTTCTTACTTTATTTATTTAACTGTTGTATAAAAGCGATAGAACACTCAAGGTTGTGTGTTATCGCAAATAACATCACGGCTGTGATGATCTATGGTACTCTCCTTTGGCTTATGTCTGTGACTAAATCATAGCTGTGAGGTTATTCCACAATAACACACTCCCTCTCGTTTTCTATTACTTAAGTAGGCAAAAAATGGAATTTTCAGTTACATGCTTTGATAAAGGAAACAAAATTAAGGTACAGGGTCAACCAAAGTGAAAAGAGTCCAGGTCAGTTAAAAGTCCAAAATTGGTTTTGAGCTCTGACTTTGAACCAGTTTAACAGAATTATCTGTTTATGCTATAAAGGACAGAGGAGACTTCAGTGTACTTCCGGTGTGTTTACTTGTATTTTACTTTTGCATAGAGAGTATTTGTCTGGAGTTCTAGTTTAGTCTGTGGAAGCCAAAATGCCCACATTAAAAAAAATATATGGACATATATATATTTTTATATATTTGAAATATATTTCAGATGCATTGCAGTACAATGCTAAAATACATTCCAAACACTAAAATGTATTTCAGAATATATTGCAGAATATATTAACCAAATATATGTCAAATGCTTTTATTTTAAAATGTATGGGAAAATATTACTGTAACGGGGAGTGAGGTGGCGGAGCTAAGCGAGATTTATTAAGGGTAAATCCAAAATCAGGGTTGAGACAGTCCAGGGTCATGGAGCCAACACGGATCGCACGAGAATTAGACATGATGAGGAACAGACCAAACAAATCCTAATCAACAAACAGTACAAACAGAACATCCAACACAGCAGATAACACCAACACAAGGACAGGACTAGGAGGGGCCAATCGTGACAATTACACCCCACAAATGCACCATACAAAAATAAATGTATGTAATGTATTTATAAAATTCAATCAAAAATGTATGAAAATAGGCAAAATATTTGTCCTAATGCACCTTACTGTTTGAAATACCTTTTTAAACAAATTTATATTCCAGTATCTTAATTTTAATCACTAGCCAATGAACCTTTAACATGGCAACTTAATACGCTGTATTAAAGGCACACTTAATACACTGTATTAAGGGAATAAATGAAAAAATATAAATTTAAAAATATATTCAGCAAAAAATATTTTTAGGCCATTTTCATACATTGCAAAAACATATTTGATGAATACATGGAATGGAATATATATTTTTTCATATGCAGATGCAGTGGAGAATGCAGATTTTTTTATTCTATTAGAGCCTTTATAATGTCGGCTTGTGCGTCTGAACTGTGATGTTGTCTGTATTCTGAAGCCAAATGTTGCTGGTGCTGCAGGCCATTCAACTGCACATGCTGACCTCTATCCTGTGATGCATCCCAACCAAGTGAATGCTCTTAGCCCATGGTGCTAGTGATGTTAGCTGCCCTGATACGGGCAGAGAAGAGGAAGGAGGAAAGCATCATAATTGAGTAAGTGCCCCCCCTGGAAGTGTATTCCAGAATAAAATGAGTTTTTATAAAAGCCTTTCTGTGGATCGTTTCACTCAGAAGTGCATAAAAGCTTTGCGAAAGTTTCTCTCTTTTTTGCCCTCAGCTGAAGTACTCCCTAAGGGACGTGTACGCACTCACAAACACACACACAACACTAGCCCACCATGATAAAAGGGTTGACCACAGGATCAGAGAAACACACACGTTCCCTCTGCAAAGCTTACACATGCATACACATTCATGAAAACATAATGCAGGTGTTCCATTCTAGGTAGCATGCTATCACTCTAAAACCTCTCACCTTAACCCAGGGTCATTAATAATGCTCCAGCCGAAAGGAAACAAAACTTAACTTGTATGTACAGGACGAGCATGCATGCTTGAAAACAAACAGCCTCTGAAAAAACATGCTTTGTCTCATTCAGTTGCAGTACTGACAGGCATCCGGTAAACAAGAGAGAGAGAAGTAGTTTCTTCTTACTATCACTGAAAAGAGATTTTAAGGTCTCTGCCTTAGTTATTGTATGATATCAGAAATACTGTTGATATTTTTTGCCATATTATGGACAGCAAGCAGACAGTCTTGTAAACATCTGTTCTCCAAGTGTGATTCAAATCAGAGAAGATAAAACATGCAATATGAATTTTCTGTGCATTGTGTATCAATGTGCGTTGTAACAGTGCAGTGAGTCATACACCCCTAGCAATACTTGTCCTGTATTTCCAGATGGTGAATGGTTTTCAGAGTGCATGGATGGACGGAAGGATAGACAGTGGACATTGCTAATTTGAAAGGGATTATGAATTCAGGCTCTTTATCGTCAAGTGTGTGTCAAGCTGACTCAGTCATTGAGGCGTAGAGCCCAATGACTCACAGACTGTCTTATTGACTCACCATGATACTGCCGCTGCTTGGCAAATATGCACTCGGCACATCAACATTACTGGTGAAAATGCCAAGCCTGATCCCTCTTCATAGACTCAATGTGTGGTGACAAGGCTCTCCACCACTATCTATACTGGTGTGCTAGGGAACACACAGACATGATGTACAGTACAGCATATTTAATAAATAAAGCCACGTTAGGACCTGGAATAAGCAAGTGTATGTGCCACATACATAAAATGCAAAAAAAAAATAATTTATTTTAAATTACTGACAGCAATTTCTCCAGCCATTCTCCAGTATAGTCATACTGTATTATAAAATGACAATACTAAATATTTATTTCAAATATAGCATTTATAGTTTTTTTCCCTGCCACCCTGTGTTTCTAATGTTCATGTCAACTGTACTGTAAGCCAGCTAGCTAGCTAGCTAGTATTGTTTTTTAAATTACAACATGATTTGGATGTCACATCACAGCAGTAACATGCATTTAAACTAGCCATTAATACAAAAAAAATCTATCAATTATGTGATGAACTTAGTAAACACAGAACACTATCATAGCAGGAATAACAAGATGTAAAATGCATTTAACTTTGATGAACTTTGACAAGAAGCTGGACCTGTTTGTCCCAGAATGGACCATTTTGCATCAATTCCAGTTAGGTCCACTGTGAATTTACAACAGTTCTTTACAGTGTAGGCATGTTCTCCCCTGGAACACCATAGTACTGCTGCCAAAAACCTCTGATAGTGTAGTAGCTCTGGGCTTTTTCTGTGTTAAATATCAAAGAGAAAGCTCCTTTCTAACCGTAAAAAAATCTAGACAGCACTTGCTTGAAGTATTAATTTGTATAAAATCCCTACTAACATGTAAATAATGTGCATTTAACACATGCTGTATGTATACAAGGTATACATTTGTTCTATTTTCGCCACTCAAGGTATTTTTAAGGATACTGGTCTGTGCTGCCAAACCGAACTTTAAAACTACATTTAAACTGTGCTAAAAGTATGTTTGTAATAGTAACTCTGGGCTCTTTATTAATAAAATTAATATGTGAAGTAGTCCCAATATATAATCATTATATACATAAATACAGTCACGTACATTGACTAGGGAATCTCATCTAGTATATATATATATATATATATATATATATATATATACATTTAATTAATATTCTATAGATTTTGTTTACTCAAATATTAACACTTTTCTCAGCAAATAAACACATACTACCCAAATAAATAGATTTTGAAAAATGTCTTGGGTGCCTAAGTAGGCAAAAAGTATGAAGTTAAAATAAACTTGGAGCATGATGTACATAGTTTAACAATAATATGCACTCTAATCTTGCTTTTAGAGAATTTTTCCTGTTGCCCCTGTTTTCCACTGTGGCCATTGGCTTGCTCATTTGAGGTTGGACCCAGATTTTATTTAAGGCTGCTTTGTGACAACATCTGTTGTAAAAAGTGCCATATGAATAAACTTGCCTTAATTTGTCACTGACAGAAATGAAATATATATTGGAAATAAATCAAGAAAAAAGAACCTAAGAAAGTACAGTTTATGTTCCTATGCTCCTTTAACTTTCTCTTGCCATCAATACTGATAATATACCAGGGCCCTGGGCTTTTTCTTTGTTAAATGGCAAGGAGAAGAACCCCTAAAAAAGCTTTTTGTGAGTTAAAACTGTAGACACATACAGCAGTTACTTAAGTGAAAAATCCATGGTGGAACTATCCATGGTGGAACATAGCAGACTGGAGAGATAATGCTATGCTCGCGCTATAGGACCTCCTAGTTATTATATGCAGTATAGCTTGGGCTCTGGTTTGAGAAGCTTTTCTTATACTGACTTTCATTATCAGCAGATAGAAGACAAAGACATATTCCTTGAAGGCCAGCGCACACTGATCAAACATTCTAAAAACAAACACCAACATTCTGATGCCTGCAGTCTTTAGAATGTCTGGAAAAAGAACTGACAAATCAAAACAACCAGAAGGAAAGAGTAAGAACATTCTACATTCTCCCAGCAAGTAAATGCAGGTATGGCACAGCAGCCAGACATTTCTGTGTGTGTGTGTTTCTTAGTTGGCTTATTTATTTGGTTGGTGCACTCTGGCCTTATGGGGGTAAAAGGGCACACGTTATACTGTACAAAAGACAAAGGCCACTCTTCATTTATTTAATTTGGAATCGACAGCCGTTAGGTGCAAGTCTTTTTTCAGGAGATATTTATGAAGAGATGGTAAAACTCAACAGGGGTTCCGATATTTGAGTTAAAAAGTAATAATGAAAGGTGAATAAAAATGGGGCACAACCATACAAGACTTAGCAGATCATTAAAACTGTGTCCACTTTTAACAGTTTTAATACTCTTCAGTCTTCCTTCTGATCTGAAAAAAAAATCCATGTTTTTCTGCCTGTCCACTGTGAGAAGATAACTCACTGCTATGGGTCTGAAAGGATGTGTAGCAGTGAAGAATCTGTTACTGGGAAAGGAAAATAAGAAATGAACTCACAAATCAACCAAAGAAACTGCTGGTGTTTTCAAAACAATAGACTGGCCACCCTATAGCACAGACCTCTACATCAGTGAATGTGTTTGAGGTTTCCCAGATTGTGAGAAGCAAAAAATGCAACCAACTGCTAAGACTGAACTTTAGGGGTATAGAAAAATACTTCTGTCAATTTATTTTTAAAAACTGCAGGTCTCCTGAAAAGAATGAAAGCTAAAATGACGGCAAAGTGTGGACACAGTTAATACTGAAAATTTGAACATATTTACTAGTTTTGTACAGAGTTGAGGGTTTTGTGGAGTTCTGTTAAATATATAAGTTCTGCTTTTTTTCTGACTCAAAAAACATAGTAATAATAATGCATACTTAAAGGTCGTTTTGACTGGCAAATGAATAAATGAGCGTAGGCCCTTTCCATCTTTTTTCATCAACCTTTGCAGTGTAGTACTGCAGATTTGATCTCCATGCAGTGCTGATGCAACTCAGCTTAGATTTATTCATGACAGAAGTTGAACTAGGCAAATGGCAGCTACTCCCCAACTACTCTACATGTCAGTCAACACAACTGTTAAAGGACATCATCCACACTGACACTATGGCTTCTTTGACATAGTAAACATCATGCTTTACTCTAAACAAGACCAACAAGAACAGATATGCTTGCTTTAGTATGTTTCTTCATTAATGTTTATTATGTTGACATATTTTGGCATTAGAACTGACAATGTATGTGCACCTAATTAAAGCTGTGTTTTCATTATAATTACATACTGTGCAATTAAAGAAAAACAATAGCTTGTATTTTCTTAAGATGAATTAGAGCAATTATACTGCTAGCTGTCTACTTTTTTTTTTACAAGTATAATGACATTTACAGCACTGAATGAATAACTACATATCTACGCACTAGCTGTATACTAACTGTTTTTCTTCCTTCATTTGTTTCCAAGAAATCATTTTAATAATGACCTTTTTTACCTTGGTAGTTCTTTCTCTATTCTATCTTTGGCTGAAGTGTCTACTTTTTAAAAAAATATGTTATTATTAAGGTTAATTACTGCAGAACAACTGTGACATTAAACAGAGTGACAAGAATCATGTCCAGAGAAATAATAATAATAATAATAATAATAATAATAATAATAATAAAAGGACATTTTCCTAAAAGGACTCAAGGGTCAGAACTCCCTACTACTACAACAGCTCATGTCTCTCCACACAGAAGGCTGTGCTGCGTGCTGATATAAAACAGACAGCACAATGAACAGCACAACTAGAGCTTTTTTTCATATTAAAACATGATGTACAACTACCACAATAAAAACAGTATTTAAATGTAATAAAAATATCCTTAGAAATGGTGGCGTGCTTATTTACAAAGATGAAAATGTTTTTGTACCTCACACATTTCCATCTAAATACATTCCATCAGTGTTACTGAATAAAAAAAATGCATAGCACAAAAAATTGTGTGCCTCCGAAACAGACATACATTGCATTTTAGTGCTACTGTGAAAAGGGGTTAAAAATGTTCTTCACATTCATGCCTCATTTACAAAATCATGCTTTAAAGAGCCACCACTGAAATGATTGCATCTTTATAGCAACTCCAAAAAATCTTTCCTGACACCCTTTTTTTAAAATAAAAAAAAATGTTGAGGGAAAAATTATTGCCATTAGACTAATGATTATTTGAATTACTGAGGATGGTAAAGGACTGGAGTGTGTAGAGTATTGCCCATCTCTCCCTTCATCTCTCTTTCACCGCTTTCTCTCTCACACCATTGCCTCACAATTTCCTATGCCCTTCTTGCAGAGTTCAGTGCAGCACAAGGTGACTAGCGTTGTGGAGTGCAACTCAGCCCTTGTGGCTCCCTGATCGCTATTTCATATACAGAAGCTCTGCTTTCGTCACATTTCATAAACCCCCTTATTATTCAGCAGCCCACAGTGATCCAGCCATACCGTTTCCAACGTAGAGACAGACAGAACTAAAGCCCTCTGAGCAGACTAGCAAAATACACACACAAATCAAATTGACTGCAAGTTCATATGTTTAGTGTATTTCCAGTACATGATAAATATAAAGTTTACTGAAAAAAGTAGCAAAAAAAAAAAATCAAGTTAATGTTTTGTACTCAACTTTTTAAGTAGAGCTTTTAAGCAGATTTTCAAATAAGATGAACAAAAACAGGTTTTGTTACACCTCAGTTGCACTTCAAGTTCATTCAACTGTCTTTATTTTAAATATTACTGTAGGCTAATGGAAAAAGTTACATTAGGTAAACTCTGAAAAATGAAATTCTAAAAAAAGATGAACTTACTTATTGTAATCAAATTATGTTAATTTGTAAAAAAAATACTTTAAACAAGTCTGTTCACAGACTTGACATTCTGGACAAACTGTCTCGCTGAACACAAAAGCAAAATACAATTTTAAAGTTGTAAAGTACAAATGTATGACAAATACACCACAGCAGACCACACGACACTTAGCTTGGCTCATTTAGCTGGCCCAGAAAGACCCCTTAGCCACAGGGGATCGATCATGGTGGCTGGCACTGAGAAGCCTTGTAGCCCAGTAAGAGTTGTTAGCCACAGTGGATGGTTCCTCTTAAGCTCAGAGGACTCACTGCTGCAGTGTTACGTTAGTCAGGCGGCTGGCCCAGGATGCTTTGTAGCCAAGAAAGAGTCCTTAGCTGCAAGGGACAGTCCCTCTATGTATGGAAGGCCTTATTGCTGTGGTGTAATATTGCTCAGGTGTCTGGCCTGGAAAACTTTGTTGCCCAGAAAGAGTCCTTTGCTGCAGTGGATGGTCCCTCTCCACCTGGAAGTCCTTGTTACCGCAATGTAACAGGCAGCGCCTTGTAGCCCTGAAAGAATCCTTATCCATGGATGATGATCCAATTAGCTTGGGGGGCCTCTATAATGAATTATCAATATAGATATTGAATGGTTCACAGATTCAACATAAACAGAAATTGAAGTGGCTTACATTCTATAATTCTATATGAATTAATTTATAGTTTCAATTTTACACAGAATCATAATGCTTTCTAATGTACCAAAAAAAAAATTTTCTAAAAAAAAAATGTTTTGCTCCAGTTGGTCACTCCACAGCCATACAGCTGATTTATTCTGGCTGGGCAATAACAGTGAATTGAAGTGCAATATGACTGACAGAAGAAACTACAATTGCTGGCAAAATGTTATAAACACATGTTGAAAACAAAGTCATGAACTAGACTCGACACTTTACTCAATGCTGACTGCTGAAATGACCAAAATGCACTTCTTTAAGATGCAGCAATTTCTTTTGACTGAATTTCATTAAAGTTTAAGCCAGCTTAATGAGCAACAAGTGCTCCTCTGAGAAAATGAATTTGTACAGCTTCTTAGCTGTTAGATGCAAAGCACCTTGTAACTCACATACGCACTCACATTTAACAAGAATGTCCACAAGGGCGAGGCTACTGGCACTCTAGGGAGAATTTCTGGTGGGCCGCTGAGAGAGTGAGAAAAATAAAAATAAATGGTTGTTTCTAATGTACTTCTACATTGCATTGCGACTGGCACATACAACATTTGGACGTGTGTCAGTGACCCACAACATTCTCATTGTGTAGCTATTGACCACTTCCACAGATGCTTCAGAATACAATGTTCCAGAGCCATCCTTTATTCAAAGCAGCTTAAAGGCACCTTACAAATAAGCATGCTTCAGCATCAGAAAACTGTACACAAGTGTATCTTCATATTTTAGCTTGAAACAACTGATAAGTTAGTGATACCTAACTAACTTCACACAATTCATTTCTTAGGCTAGCAGTCACTGGTTGCTTAGCTAGCACAGCTGTCTTGCTTGCTACAAAGAGATAAAATGACACAAATCTAATGAACTTTGTGCAAAAGTAGAAATATTTTTCAAAAATTAAAAATGATAACTATCTGAAAGAAGGAATTAGCAAAGTTGTTTTACTCTTTGTTTTTATTTTAATGTTCTCTAACCTGAGAAAGCTCTCGGAAACTCCATGCTATGTGGATCCTTAAAATAGCTGCCCAAAATGAAAAAGAGAGAAAGTGATATACACTATATTGCCAAAAGTATTCAGTCACTCATCCAAATTATTGAATTCAGGTGTTCCAATTTCATGTACTTCCATGGTCACAGGTATATAAAACCAAGCGCCTAGACCTGCAGACTGCTTCTACATTTGTGAAAGAATGGGTCGCTCTTAGGAGCTCAGTAAATTCCAGCATGGAACCGTGATAGGATGCCACCTGTGCAACAAGTGCAGTTGTGAAATTTCCTCGCTACTACATATTCCACAGTCAACTGTCAGTGGCATTATAACAAAGTGGAAGCGATTGGGAACAACAGCAACTCAGCCTCAAAGTGATAGGCCATGAAAAATGACAGTGCGAGGACAGGTGGTTGCTGAGACGCATAGTGCGCAGAGGTCACCAACTTTCTGCAGAGTCAACCACTTCAGACCAAACTTCATGTGTCCTTCAGATTAGCTCAAGAACAGTGTGGGTTTCCATGGCTGAGCAGCTGCATCCAAGCAATGCAAAGCACTGAATGCAGTGGTGTAAAGCACATCACCACTGGACTCTAGAGCAGTGGACTCGAATCACGCTTCTCTGTCTGGCAATCCGATAGACAAGTCTAGGTTTGGTGATTGGCAGGAGAACGGTACTTGTCTGACTGCATTGTGCCAAGTTTGGTGGAGGGGGGGTTATGGTTTGGGTATGGTTGTTTTTCAGGAGTTGGGCTCGGTCCCTTAGTTCCAGTGAAAGAAACTCTACATGCTTCAGCAAACCAAGAGATTTTCATGCCCCTTCCTGTTCCAACATGACTGCACACCAGTGCACAAAGCAAGGTCCATAAAGACATGGATGAGCGAGTTTGGTGTGGAAGAACTCGACTGGGCTGCACAGAGTCCTGACCTCAACCAGATAGAACACCTTTGGGATGAATTAAAGTGGAGACTGCAAGCCAGACCTTCTTGTCCAACATCAGTGTCTGACCTCACAAATGCGCTCCTGGAAGAATGGTCAAAAATTCCTATAAACACACTCCTAAACCTTGTGGAAAGCCTTACATTTACATTTACAGCATTTAGCAGACGCTCTTATCCAGAGCGACTTACAAGAAGTGCTTTGTCAATCTAGAGAAAGTATCTTTGCTAGTTACCAATAGCTTAGAGAAAAAGACCTGAGTCCTGAGCTCAGATACTGCTAGAAACAAAATGTCACTGCAGACACCAAGAGAAAAAGAAAGTTGAATGCAGAGCTCTGTGCCAGGCAGACGAGCGAATACTTTTGGAAATATATTCTAGTTACCAGGCTTGAAAAATAAGATGAATTTAACTGTTGAATTAATTCAACAGTTAAATTCATTCAACATGTTTCTCTGAGTTCAGAAAATAATTACATTTCTGCATTGCATATACTAAGTATACAGCTACAATCTAGCTAAAATATCTCAAGTGTTTAAAGTAGAGGCTGACTTTTGTAAGTAAGGCTTGTCAAAGAATATTTTCTCTCAATGTTTGTTTTCTGTAGAGGATGCGTTAACTCATTTTCACTTAGAAATTCAATGCAACATGTATTATTTACATGGGTAACAAAGTATTTTTTACAGTACATAAGAAACATTTTTACATACTTTTACATTTTACATTACTTAAAAGTCCTAAAATAGGTAAGAACAACAGTTTTAGGGAGTCAAAACATTTATATATTCTTCTTACCTGTAACTGTGAATATTACAATATATCGCCTATATTAATTCCTGGAAGAATCTTGCAATGTCACTAATTGACCATACCATTTTTAACCTAGACGTTATTTTCTCGTCTGCTCAGTCTACGCAGAGCTACTGTTGGGCAAGCTATATCAGTCCTTTATTAATAAATTTGGACAACAAAAAAAATTATATTTGGAGGGACTCCAAAATGTAATGTACACTAAGGCTCAATTCCATTTTTTCTTTTCACCCCTAACTCTTGTTTTTGAGTGTGACCCTAACACCTTGGAACTGAATGACAAGGGGTAGTGGTTGAAATCTTTCCCTATGAAATGGGACAACCTTCAAATAAAAAAAAAAAAAAAAATTCATTAGGTTAACAGGCTACTAGCGCTGCTCTGTAGGAGACCATGCCTGCCTTCAGTGATGGCAGATAAGGGAAAATTTCAGCAACCTCACTGCTGGGCTTCAGATGCTTTCAATGAGGGGGTATAAGATAATTATTTATTATCACCCACCCCAAATCTTTGGTGATACGAAGCTGAAGTCAGCTATTCGCCAGCTTCTTGTTTGAATTTTCCCGCTCCACCTTAAAAGGTGCAGCAGTTACATTCTGGTGCTTCAGGCATAAGAATGTAACTGCTAGCTAGCTACCAAGACATTAGTATGCTATTAGCGATTTTAGTGCGTTATGAAGAAAATAACCAATAATACATTGAAACAACATTAAACCAAGATAATACTATGGCTATTGTAATTTTTTTAATGGAGAAAATACTTATATTTGTGGGTTTCTTTGGCGTCTCGTGTAGCCATCTTGCTGTTTTTTCTTTTTTTCTCATAAAACTATGTTTGGAGTGTGTCTCTGAAAGATCTTCTTTTGGAGGGCCATGTAGCCCTAACACTTCATCCTACCCCTCTATCTCAACAAAAACTACCCTAACCCTAGGCATGAACGCACCTTTTCCTGTGTCCAATATAATCAAAACTCCATGTGCAATATATTTTAAAATATCTGTAGAGTGTAAATACTCTTCAGCTTTCTATTTATAATTGTTTATATTGTTAACTCCTTACCATTCCATGTGTGATATAAAACAGTACCTCATATGCAATACTCCATGCAAAATATCCTTACAATATAAACATCTTAACTTTTTATTTATTTATAATTTTTCATTTTTATTTATTTATTTTTTTGGTGAAGGATAGATTATATTTTTTATCTTTTTTTTGTTTAGTTTTAATATATGTTGTCTACATAGTAACAAGTAACAAACTGTAAAAAACCTTGTTAAGTACTTAAAGTTAATTAAAGTTACTTCGTTGTTAATTCTCTTCTTGTTACTTCTCTTTTTTTTGGTTGCTGTCTCTTTGCTACTGTAAAATTTTTCCATTGTGGGACTAATAAAAAATTCTTATCTTATCTTATCTTAATTGTTTATTGCATCTCAAATTGTTAAGAAAATGAAGAGTTACAGTGCACGACATACAGAAAACTTTTTGTGAGTTTGTCCTTAGAGCGGTTGGTGAGTCATGTTTGCATTGTTGAAAACTGGTGATTAAAAACTCTTACTACTCAAATTCAGACTTACTCCTGCTTTATACTCACCTCTGTCAAAAACAAGAAGAATCGACTCCAAGCATTTTGACTCTTACTGGCCAAGAGGCACCCCTGACTCTCAGACGTGCTAGAGTTCAAGAACAGACTCATCTGGAATCGACTCCCCATCACTAGCAGAAGCAAGTGGAGACAGGGTAAACTAAGGTCCAATCCCATTTCACCCCTCGCCCCTAACACTTCGCCCTTAGCCCTTCATTTTGCGTGTTCCATGTCTAGGGTTAGGGTGTCCCAATTTTTGTTGAGATAGAGGTTGAAGTGTTAGGGCTACATGGCCTTCCAAAAGGAGATTTTTCAGAGGCATACTCCAGAGTTTTATGAAAAAAAAAGAAAAAAAATGTCATTTCAATGTATTAATGGTTGTTTTCTTCATAACAAGCAAAAAAAATGCTAATAGCATGCTAATGTCTTGGTAGCTAGCCAGCTAACTTTCTCATCATCATCATCATCATCATTAACTGCTTAGTCCAGATAGGGTCACTGTAGCCGTTGGGAGAGCAAAGAATCCCAGATGATCCTGTCCTTCCTCCAACTCATTCCCAGGGACCCCAAACCCTTCCTGGATCGGGGACTTTTGTGTACCCATGGAGCCAGGCCTGGGGGTAGCGTCTCTCGGCGAGCGTCTGGTGGCCGGGCAGCCCATGTAACCCAGCTGGGCTCAGCCCGAGGAGGCAACGTGGGGAGACCATGTGGGCCCACCACCTGCAAGGTCCAGCATGGGGGAGTGGTGCAGTGCCATATAGGCAGTGGGAGATTGCAGGGGGGGCTCTTGGTGGCCTAGGCCCCTGCAGCAGAAACCAGCTAACTTTCTCGTTCCACCTTAAATAGTCCAGCAGTACTGATGCCTGAAGCACCAGAATGTAACTGCTGCAAAAGAGTCTGGCTGCAGACATGCACTCTCAGCCAGAGAAATTCTAGAGAGGAGAATTACCACTCTGCAACGTCTTCCAGTTTCATTGAGGGCTCACTCGCGGGCGCATTGGATCGTGTCCTAATAGTCTCTAACGACAACCATCAAGCCTATTCCCCTTAGGAAGCAAAACCACCAGTCCACCAACAGTCCTGCAAACACATTTATGTTGTGACAACGTACTGGTTTCGTGCCCACAACATTGACTGCTTGGTGCTCTCTTCATTGTCACAACGTTCAGGAGGTTGCGACCATGTTGACTGTACATTGTTACAACCTCCTAGAATTCTCAATTAGTTCTACTTTAATCACTACTACAATTTTTGATAGCTGATTCTAACAGATTCATGGGTTTCAGTAGCCTTTTTGTTTTTTCTGTGAATAATCCCGACATTTGTGTCTTATGGTTTTGGTTTTACTGTGAACGTTTCCGTATTTAATTACCGTATTAACACTATGGGAACATTAATTGTGGCGTCGTGCCTATAGCAGCTGGTGCTGGTAATTAGGGGGCGGAGCATTCATGTTCACAGACTGCCCCCGGGTTGCAGTCTAGCCACTGTTACGATGTTTCTTGGCTAAGACTATGGGGTCAGTGTGCTGTTTTGCTGTGGGATACGCTCCCAGCGCTGTTGTTCTGTTTAAAAGAGCGTGTGTGTTGGAGAGTGAGTTCAACAAATTGCCAAAATTAGCACATTTTCTGTATTAGGCTCTCTGCTTCACCACATTGGTGTCAGAATTGGGATGGGGGGTTTTTCCAGCCAAGAAACTACAACAAGCCCTTGACGAAGTGAAGCAAGCCTTGGAAGAAGAGGAAGCTCAGTTGCGAGGAACTCTCATGGTGATGGGTACCGAGCATCGTGCCTGAATGGGAATGCTACGAGGCACAACTCAACACGGCGGCGTGTCATCTTGGTTGGACAGCGGAGGACACGACGCTATAACTAAGTTTGGCGCTGGAAGGAGAGGCGCTCCGAGTTCTTCTAGACATACTGGAATCCGAGCATGGCAAGTTGGAATCTCTCTAAATGGCACTTGGGCGATGCTTCGGCTGAACGCCACCCACAGAGCAACAACGGTGTGCACTGAGAGAGAGAAAGCGATGCAAGGGTGAAAGGGTGAACATTTTGGCGGTGGAATTTAGCACACTGGCACGGCAGGCTTATCCTCAGTTTCAAGAAGAGGTACAGCAAGAGCTGGCATTAGAGGTGTTTATCAACGCATTAACACCAGAGCGGCTTCAACGACATTTACGGTTAGCCGCACCGCTGAGCTTGGCAGATGCTGTTAGGCAGGCTGACCGTGCTGAGCTGATTGTATGCTGCCTTCCCTCCACAACTCCCTTAGCACTATGTCGTGCAACTGAGGTGGAGGAAGAAGCTGTCGTGCAGCAAGTGACCCAAGACCGACAGATCGTGTGCTGGCGGTCATCACGCTCACCACTGCAATGAGGTAGAGCCAGCAGGAAATGACAAAGGGGCCGGTCAGTGAGGGATGGCCTGGCCCCATTGGGAATTACCCTCATGACGGAGCATGTAGCAGGCTGATTCAGAAAACAGCATGGGCTTTGGCTCCAGTGTGAGGTGGGTGGTGTCAAGCTTACAGCATTAATAGCTACTGGTTCAACCATTTCCATTATTAGGCCTGGGGTGCTAAAGCAAGGCTGGGATAAGAGGGAAGTTGTTAAATTGAGATCTGTCACTGGCAAAGTTATGGCGATCAGAGGTAAACTAAGACTGTTGGTAAAGCTTGGGCGTCAAGTGTTACATCACAACTTCTGGCTAGCACCGATTGAGGAGGCCTGTATACTGGGGTTGGATCTACTCATGGCAGTTCAAGCTTGGATCTGTGTGGAGACTAAGATGCTGGAGGCATACGGGGAGCACCTACAGCTGAGGGAAACCGAAGGTGAGCAGCTGAATCGTGTGGTAGAGGCTGACTGTGTAGATGCCGGCTGCTGTCAACATATGGCAACCAGTGGGAAGTCTTCCTCACCCGGAGGAGCTGAACATGCAGCACCGGGTGATGGGGGAGGACCCACTGAACTGGGTGAAACTCCACTCACTCGAAGGAGCTAAACACGCAGCAGCGAGTGAGTTGGAGTGAACCCAGGGAAATGGGGGCAGTGCACCCAAGCTTCATGAAGAGCCTTCCAAAGCCACACAAAGCGCAGTGTGGGAAATATGGCGCAAAAGTTGTGATGGACATGATGAAGAGCAGCAGCTACTGCTATGGGATTTATTACAGAGTTTTATTGATGTGTTTGCTGCGGATGAGTCTGAGTGTACAAAAACCGATATGGTGGAGCACCGGATCGACACTGGGAACGCAGAACCCATCAAACTGCGGCCGCAACGCCTACCATGGGCAAAATGGCAGGTGGCTGAGAAAAAGATACAGGAAATGGCAAAGGCAGGAGTCATCGAACCATCTAGTAGCCCCTGGGATGTGCCAGTCATGCTAGTATGCAAGAAGAATGGCGACTGGCGTTTTTTGCCTGGACTACAGACAACTGAATGCAGTCACGAAGGTGGACTCCTACCCAGTGTCCCACATTGATGACACACTGGATCGGCTCACAGGATCTCAGTGGTTCAGTTCCTTGGATATACAGAGCGGCTACTGGCAGGTGGCACTGGCAGACAATGCGAAGGTCGAAAACAGCATTTACCATGGACGGTGGCCTGTGGCATTTCCGAGTTATGGCTTTCGGCCTATGTAATATGCAGGCCACCTTCGAACGACTAATGGAGAGGGTGTTGGCGGCTGTATCCAAAGAACGGTGTGTGGTGTACCTGGACAATGAGTTGGTGCACACTCCAGAGTTTGATGAAGCATTGATATGCTTGGGGAAGTGTTTGAGGCGATCCGAACCGCAAAGCTGAAGCTTCACCCTAAAAAGTGTAGCCTGCTGCAACGTAAGGTAGCATTCCTGGGACATTTAGTCACAGCAGAAGGGGTGGCCAGCCAAGGTGGAGGCTGTGCAGCAGTGGCCACGAAGCTTCCTGGGACTAGCGTTTGTCCATGACTTCACTAACCAGGCGGCACCCCTGCATCGGTTAACAGAAAAGGGGGCTGAGTTCAGGTGGGGAGAAGGGCAGGAAATAGCGCTTCAGTGGCTTTGTGCTACCCTTGTCTCAGCACCTGTGCTGGCCCTACTGTGAGCTGGTTCCACGTTCATTTTGAACACTGATGTCAGTAATTTTGGAATTGGAGCTGTTTTGTCCCAGGAGCAAGAGGGACAGGAGCAGGTGCTCACTTACCTTAGCCATGGTCTGTCCAAACCAGAGCAGAACTATTGTTTCACTCAGGGAGAGTTGTTGGCTGTTGAAGCAGGGCTGAAAAACTGAGAACCGACCATGCATCCCTGATCTGGCTCATGCTTTTCAAAGAACCAGAGGGACAGATGGCACGCTGGTTGACAGCTATGCAGGAGTACTAGTTTGAAATTGTACACCAAGATGGGAAGAAACACAATGCAGATGCACTCTCCCGTCGTCCATGTGAGCAGGTCTGCAGGTACTGTGAACGGCTGGAAGACAGACACAAACCCGCTGTGCCATCATGTAACGGGTCCCAGCCACACCGTGGGAGCCAGATGAGCTCCGCACAGCCCAGGAGGAGGATGCAGAGCTTCCAGGTGAGACAGTGGCTTAGAGGGAGGTGCAAGCCGGAGTGGTCAATGGTGACACCACTTGGGCCAGCCATGAAAGCCCTGTACTCACAATGGCGAAGCCTGATGGAACGGGAAGGGTTGCTGTATCACCACTGGGAAAGCCCTGTGCCCAGAGTAGTGGTGCTGCAGTTGCTAGTTGCATGAGCTTTGTGTGGGACCGTACTTCAGACGGTGCATGGACAGGATGGAGTAGGACACTTTGGAACAACAAATACTTTGAGGCGGCTGAGACAAGGAATTTATTGGCCAGGCTGCAGCCGCGATGTGGAACTGTTTGTGCGCTGCTGTACAGTTTGTACAGCCAAGAAAGGGCCTGCAGAGCACTCCCACGCCCCACTGCAGACGTTACGCTCCGGTGCACCCATGGAGCGGGTTGGTGTGGATGTGCTAGGTCCATTTCCGGAGACAGAATGAGGAAACAAGTATGTCTTGGTGGCTATGGACTATTTCACAAAATGGCCCAAGGCCTACGCTGTACCTGATCAAAATGCTGTTACAATGGCAAGCTGCCTAGTGGACCACTTTTTCAGTTGGTTTGGAGCCCTGGAGGAGCTCCACAGCGATCAGGGGCGGAACTTTGAATCAGAGATAATGCGAAAGGTTTACGCACGGCTGGGGATCACCAAGACACGGACCACACCACTGCATCCACAGTGATGGACTCGTGGAGCGTTTCAACCGCACTCTGGCCACCCAACTGGCCATGGTGGTAGAGGGCGACCAGAGTGACTGGGACCTGCAGCTGCCACTTGTGTTTTGGGCATGTTGTACCACAGCCCAGGAGTCCAGTGGATTTACACCAGCCCTGCTTATGCTTGGCTTGGCGGTGTGCCACCTAGGGAGCAGCGGGACTGCATTGGTGCACCTGAGTACTACTGCAACGGATGGAGGTGGCCCATCAACTGGCAAGAGAGAACCGTCACCGGTTGGCACCAGTCGTTACACCTGTGCCTGAGACCAGCGGAGTTAGCTCTTTGTGGGGGGGGGGTTTGGTGCTGGTGCTGGTAATTAGGCTGGTGCTGGTAATTAGGGGCGGAGCATTCATGTTCACAGAATGCTCCAGGGTTGCAGTCTAGCCACCGTTATGGTGTTTCGTGGCTAAGACTATGGGGTCGGTGTGCTGTTCTGCTGTGGGACATCCTCTCAGCACTTTTGTTTTGTTTAAAAGAATGTGTGTGTTGCTGAGTGAGTTCAATAAATTGCCGAAATGAGCACCTTCTGTGTTTCAGGCTTCTCTGCATCACCACAATATACATTCAGTGGAACTCATCATGTCAGGCTGAGAGTGCATGTCTGTTGCACCATTTAAGGTGGAACGGGAAAATTTGAACAAGAATTTGATACCAGTTTCGTATCACCAAAGATTTAGGGGTAGGTGATAATAAATAATGATCTTATACCCCATCTTTGAAACCATATGATGCCCTAATTGTATCTAAAGCCCAGCAGCGAGGTTGCTGAACTTCTCCCACAGAGCAGCACTAGTATCCTGTTAACATAATGAATGATTTTTTTTTTAATTTGAGGAATGTCCCATTTCATCGGGCAAATGTCTACAGATGAATGCTAACATGAGTTTCTAACTTTTGCCAAGTTACAGTTACTCAAAGCTAACGTTTGTCTTACCTAACGTTAGCTACCTAACAAATGATAATGTAGCCTGTACTTGGGTTTTTATGCAGGCTTAATACTTGACCAGGTTAGTATGGGTGATAATGAGTTGTGTATTTATACGCTGTTGTATTAAGAAAGAGGGAGGACAGAATGACAGTCAGCAGGGAGGAGGAGGTCTGAAAGATAGGGAGTAAGCAGGACCTACTAGCGCAGAGCTGAGAAAGGAGCCTACACATAAAGATGTGACGTCATACCAGATGTTTATGCTAATAGTACTTTCAGAAATTGACAGGATGCACAACAGTCATAACCTACTGTAATCAATTAATATGCTAGGAGTTTTAATAAGGTGTTGGCTTCTGATAGAAAAGAAAGCTCAAAAGCCTATTTCCTTTGAGAAAGTTCCCGTAGAATTTGGATTTAATTGTCAAGGCAAATTTCAAGACAAAAAGCTGAACCCTGAGTTGTCATTGTACAATTTGCACTCTGCTGGAATGTACCATCTTTTATATTGCTATCACAGAGGTTTACAAATAAACCTTTCATTTTGAGCTCAAAATTGCATATTTAAGTGGCAAATTTAAATGCAAACATACAAATACATTGCCATTCCATTTTAATTTTTACACCGATATGCTTCCATATTTCAGCTGCTCAACAGAGTCTCCTTCATTGTATTTTTGGTTCATAAGGCATCAAATACACCCAGGCTCTTTTACTGTGGAGCCATGATTTTGTAATAGTTGCAGAATATGGTGTGGCATTGTCTTGCTGAAATAAACAAGGCCTTCCCTGAAAATGATGTTGTATGGCAGCATATGTAGCTCCAAAACCTGTGTATATCATTCAGCATTAATGGTGCCCTCACAGCCCATGCCACGTCCACTAATGCACCCCCTACCACCATCCCCTACCCCCATCATGCATGCTTGCTTTTAAACTGTGCATTGATATTATTATTATTTCCAAAAATAATTTAAAATTTGATTTGTCAGACCACAAACCAGCCATTAGGGGTGTACTTTGTGTACTTTTGGTGTCGGTCCCAAGCCCGGATAAATGGTGAGGGTTGCGTCAGGAAGAGCATCCGGCGTAAAACTTGTGCCAAAACTATCATGCAGATCAGAAATATCATTGCCATACCGGATCGGTCGAGGCCCGCGTTAACAACGACTGCCTCCGGTGCTGTTGACCAGCAGGGTGCCGGTGGAAATTGGACTACTGTAAGTCGAAGACCATCAAAGAGGAGAGGAGGATGGCAGGTTAGAAGGCAGTGAGAGAGAAGGAAAGGCAGGAGTGTGGAGGTTAGAGTAGGGATTCTGAACATAGGAACAATAACTGGTAAAGGCAGAGAGCTTGCAGACATGATGGAGAGAAGGAAGGTAGATATTCTGTGTGTCCAGGAGACCAAATGGAAAGGAAGCAAGGCCAGGAACATTGGAGGTAGATTCAAACTGTTCTATCATGGTGTAGAGAGGAAGAGAAATGGAGTAGGGATAATCCTAAAAGAAAAGCTTGGGAAAAGCGTTCTGGATGTAAAGAGAGTGTCAGACAGGATCATGAGCCTGAAGTTGGAGGTTGATGGTGTAATTTTCAATGTGGTCAGTTCATATGCACCACAGGTTGGTTGTCAGTTAGAGGAGAAAGAGGAATTTTGGAGTAAGATGGATGAAGTGGTAGGTGGTGTCCCTAGAGAGGAGAGATTAGTGATTGACGAGAGAGATGAAGGCAGTAGGCAGGAGTACTGTGAGGCTAGTTGCATAGCGAAAAGAATGGTGGCAAAGGCAAAGGCTCAGGCTGGACAGTAAAGAAGGCTATGAGAGGCTGGACAGTAAAGAAGGAGTAAAGGACTTGTATCGCTTGGCTAAACAAAGAGATAGAGCTGGAAAGGATGTACAGCAGGTTAGGCTGATGAAGGATAGAGAGGGAAATGTACTAGTGAGTGAACAGAGAGTGTTGGGTAGATGGAAGGAGTACTTTGAAGAACTAATGAATGAGGAAAACGAGAGAGAGAGGAGGACAACGGGGGGAGAGATAGTGGATCAGGAAGTGCAGAGAATTAGTAAGGTAGAAGTGAGGGCAGCTTTAAAAAGGATGAAGAATGGAAAGGCAGTTGGTCCAGATGACATACCTGTGGAGGTATGGAGATGTTTAGGAGAGAAGGCAGTGGATTTTTTAACCAGGTTGTTTAACAAAATCCTGGAGAGTGAGAGGATGCATGAGTGGAGAAGCAGTGTACTGGTCCTCATTTTTAAGAACAAGGGTGATGTACAGAGCTGCAGTAACTACAGAGGTATAAAGTTGATGAGCCACACCATGAAGGTATGGGAAAGAGTTGTTGAAGCAAGGCTAAGGCGAGAGGTCCAGATCAGTGAGCAGCAGTTTGGTTTCATGCCCAGAAAGTGTACCACAGATGCAATTTTTGCGTTGAGAGTGTTGGTAGAGAAGTACAGAGAAGGTCAGAAGGAGCTACATTGTGTTTTTGTGGATCTAGAGAAGGCCAAGAGTGCCAAGAGAGGAACTGTGGTACTGTATGAGGAAGTCAGGTGTAGCTGAAAAGTATGTTAGGGTGGTGCAGGACATGTATGAGGATAGTGAGACAGTGGTGAGGTGTGCAGTTGGAGTGACAAATGGTTTCAAGGTGAAGGTATGGTTACATCAGGGATCAGCTTTGAGCCCCTTCTTGTTTGCAATGGTGATGGAAAGGTTGACAGATGAGGTCAGGCAGGAGGCTCCATGGACCATGATGTTTGCAGATGACATTGTAATCTGTGGTGAGAGTAGAGAGCAGGTGGAAGAGAATCTGGAGAGGTGGAGGTTTGCACTGGAGAGGAGAGGAATGAAGGTCAGTAGAGACAAGACGGAATACATGTGTGTGAATGAGAGGGAGGCAGGTGGAAAGGAGAAGATGCAAGGAGTAGAGGTCGTAAAGGTGGATGACTTCAAATATCTTGGGTCAACCACCCAGAGCAATGGACAGTGTAGAAAAGAGGTGAAGAAGAGGGTGCAGGCAGGATGGAGTGGGTAGAGATGGGTGTCAGGGCTGATGTGTGACAGAAGGATAGCAGCAAGAGTGAAAGGGAAGGTTTACAAGACAGTAGTGCGTCCTGCTATGATGTATGGTTTGGAGACTGTGGCTCTGTCTAAAAGACAGAAGGCTGAGCTGGAGGTGGCGGAGATGAAGATGCTGAGATTTTCGTTGGGAGTGACAAGGATGCACAATTAGAAATGAGCAGATCAGAGGGACAGTGAAGGTGAAGCAGTTTGGAGATAAAGCCAGAGAGGCCAGGTTGAGATGGTTTGGACATGTGTTGAGGAGGAATAGTGGATATATTGGTTAAAGAATGTTGGAGATGGAGCTGCCGGGCAGAAGGAGAAGAGGAGGACCTCAGAGAAGGTTTATGGATGTAGTGAAGGTGGACTTGGAGATGGTTGGTGTGAAAGTAGAGAAGGCAGTGGATAGGGCAAGATGGAGGCAGATGATCTGTGGCGATTCTAAAGGGAGCAGCCGAAAGAAGAAAAAGATTTGTCAGACCACAGGACACATTCCACTTCACCTCAGTCCATCATAAATGAGTTTGGCCCAGAGAAGACAGCAGCATTTCTGAACCCTGTTTATTTATGGTTTTGTCTTTGTATGCTAGAGTTTTAGCTTGCATTTGGGGATGCAGCAACAAACTTCACAGACACAGATCCACAAGATAATTGTGTCTGGTTTTAATGCAGTGCCACCTGAGGGCTCGAAGATCACGTAAGTTTCCTCCGGGTTCTCCAGTTTCCCCCCACAGTCCAAAGACATGCAGTCAGGCCAATTGGAAATGTTAAATTCCCCTAGGTGTGACTGAATGTGTGTGTCTGTCTGTCCTGCAGTGGACTGGTTACTTGTCCAGGGTGTATCCTGCCTTCTGCCCTGTGACTGCTGGGATAGGCTCCAGCACCCCACGTGACCCAGAAGGAGATGAGGCTTAGGAGATGTGTGTGTGTGTGTGTGCTGTAGAATACTGAAATTCCTGAGTTGTTTGTTATTTTGTGTTGAGAAATGTTGTTCTTGAAAATTTGTACTATATGCCCACACAGGCATCCACAGAGTGGTGAACCCTTCCCCATCTGTACCTCTGAAAGACTCAGCCTCCTGGGACGCTCTTTTTATACCCTGTCATGTTACTGACCAGTTAACCTAATTAGTTGTGAGATGTTCCACTTAGCATTACTTAACTTTACCAGTCTTAG
Organism: Pygocentrus nattereri; assembly: GCF_015220715.1. Lineage (NCBI taxonomy): Eukaryota > Metazoa > Chordata > Actinopteri > Characiformes > Serrasalmidae > Pygocentrus > Pygocentrus nattereri. The sequence goes on along the minus strand of NC_051218.1, from coordinate 23,957,942 downwards.
GCTGCCCTATCCCAGCTGTTTTTAAAAATAGGGTTTAAATAATTTGAATGTTATTACATTTTGTTTTTATTTACATTTTGTGCAGTGTCAAAGCTTTGTAAAAAATCGGTTTGTCTTTTAAGTACATTTAGGAACATGTAATTTTATTTTACCTGAGTAAAAAGTGCAAACCATATGTCAGCTTTTACAAGAATTTACATTTACCACCCAGAACCAAGTTTGAAGTGGCTTGAGTGCGCTGAAAAGTCAGGATACGAACCTTTGTTCTACTGACTGTATTCTTCCAACAAGGATTTTCACAACATTTTTAAGAATGAATCTTGAGAAGAAAGTCTCATGTCTTATTACATGTTACTTTATTTATGTTTGCACTGATTCTAATTCTACATAGTGTTTATGCAGACAAAAGCAAACTTACTATGTGACCCTATGTCCTGGTATTAAATATCTATCACATGACCTCACCTGGCACACTGTATAAAAACGTGTGTGTGAATGAGATGGCACTGTGCACAGCAATCAGCTGGGGTGTCCTGGAGGTTAGGCAAACAGAGATGTCAGGAGATGATGCTGGGCCATTATGGAGGGAAGTGAGGGGGAAAAGCACAAGGGCGGCGGGAAATCTATCACTGGCTGAACTGAACACAGGCCCTCTCCCTGGTGCTTTACCACCACAAAAAAACAAGGCTCCGTTTGAGGCAGATGAATGGCCTGTGAGGGAATGTGTTTTCGGGGTGTACGTGTGTGTGTGTGTAATGGGATGCCTGCATGTAGCTTTGTCGACATGCCCCCTGTACATCTTCTTTCATCGTACAGGAGTAAGTATATAAAGGAAGCCAGCCAGTGGCCTTTACAAAGAACAGGTGGCCAAGTCACTAAGGCCAAAAAAAGGGCTGGAAAAAAAGCCTCTCCAGCCTTCCCACCAGCTGTGTTGTAATAAAACACATTTATATCATGATGTCTGTGCTGTCCCTGAAGTGTGATTCAGATGTGCTGTATTCAGGATAACGGCTGCTGGCTGTATGCTAGATTGGGCAGAATCAAGGCTGAAAAGCCGAGGCCTGTGGCTTCCATATTTGGTCACCCGTCGGTGGCTTAATTGTCGCACTCAGGCTGTGCAGTAAAGGACAAACACTTGCCTTTGTGACAAAAGCGTTGACATACAGCTAGAAAAATCTCATTGTGTAATTTTCTTTCCTGCAGAATGTACACTGACTGTATTCCAGAGTTTTTTCTTTGCTCTTTTTCACTGATTTGGAATTACTTGCTTTTTTAGTTATTTCCTTTCCTTTCTTTTGTGCATGACCTTATTTTCTTCCCTTAACTCCAGTTCTCCTACCTGTGTGTGCATGTGTGTTTGTGTTTTGAAGCAGTTGTCCAGCCTATACAGCATTTCCACTGGAGCGGTAAGTGTGCCACAGGCCAGAGTGGTGCATTAATGGGTGCTTGTGAAGGGTGAGCTTGCCCTCCTCTGTAAATCCTGTCCCTCTGTCCCAGCTCTCTCCTCTGCCGTCAGTCCATGGCTCAAGGGAACCGTTAATGGAATGTCAAATCAGGCGTAGACCGAATGGGTGACAGAGTAGTCAATAAGACCAGGGATGTTCCGTCTGGTTAAGGTTGTGACCGTCTTCTCTGTGCCCTTGTTGCATCCAACAACAAACACAGAATTATTCAAGTTTTTTTTCTGGCTTGCGGCCGTGGTCAGATTTTCTGATAAAGCAGCCATGTTGGCAGTGACATTGAGGTCCACCTCTGTTACTCATGTTGAATACAAGTTGAAGGTGGTTACTGGGTTCACATCCGACGGCGCTTGTTTTAAAGGTAAGCCAATTCTGTTGAAGTGCGGCTTTCATTGAGATAAAGATGTCAAACACACAGTTTATGCTTTGAATTAATGGATTTGGCCCCTCTGCCGCTCAGCAGTGCTAGCGTATTAAGCTAGCCATTTTCCCCGACCCTCAAAGGCTTGTGGGAGCAGATGGGGATTTAAGACTCACTGAAAATCAAGTGAATATAAGAAGGCTTTTGTGTAGATTTTTGTGCAACTCCAGTGATGTCTTGATACTCTGATCTCTTCATTTGTCTGACACCATCTTTTGTTTTTCTATGTTAGATCTGTCATTCCATGTGATAATATATTCACACTCAGCTCCATTGTATTGTTATCCTCCATTACAGTGATCCCAGTCTAGTGACTTTTATTGAATTATAGATTATAAATTCTACCCTACTAAAGGAACTCTGTAAATGTTTACAAAATACCAAAGTGATTTATAGGCAGTCCTTGTCTTTTTATTGCTCTCATCGCCTCAGCCTACAAAGGCAGAGCTGAAGGTTAAAAGCGAAATATGAGGATTTGCACGTGTGCCCATGACTATCACTCAAAGTCAAATGCTTTTATTCTTTCTGCCAGAGTGTCTTAGGTCACTTCAGCATGCGCTTTATTTTAGTTCCTGTGTCCATGTTAAAGAAGCTCTCGGCAGAATGTGTTTAAATAATGCATTAGGAAGGGTCAGAGGTTTACGTGTTTTGTCAGCATATGGACACGATCTCTGCCTTCAAGAGTCAGAGTGTAGCTGTTGCAGAATGAAGATAGTGGCTCTGCCTTTGAATTAATTATTAAAGCCAGAATTGTTGTACCAACAAAAATATTTGTTAACACAAGATTTAAAGTAAAAATTAGAGCTATTAATATTTAATTTTCTATGTTTTGAAGAGGATAATTTGTTAGGCAGGCAGTTTCTGGTTTAAAATGAATTATTATACAACATTAACCAATTTTTGTGTTCATGTACGTTCATAGTGTAACTATTCAAATGTCAATAAAGAATCAGTTATGTAATGTACTTGTCTTAGTGGTTTTAATGGTTTTAATAGTGGTGTGATATGTAATGCCAGAGACACATAGTCAGTCTAAATTATTTACAGTAGTGGTGGTACGAACAGGAGGTCTTAAATTTAATACCTCCGAAATTTAAAGCTCCCCTAGAAAAGGTTAGTAACGGAAACTATTGACCGATGCCTCTTTTGAGATTTATACACTGCTGTGGAATATCAAAGAGTTCTGGTTAAGGTCACAGGCTGGTCCAGACATCAGTGTGGACAGATGAGGTGTTGTCGCCTTGCTTTCCTTTCCTACTGTGCTGTCTGTCACTCACCGCTGTCTTTGTCTCAATTCATCTCTGTCAGGACACTGCTGACGCTGCTGTTTGATGGCTTCTGTTGGCTTCTCAGGTGTCATGTCACATGGCCCCCTGGGCCTGGAAGTGGACTCATTATTCCGGAGTTTACTCTAGGGGGCTGCACTGACAATGGAGCTCCTTCTGTGCCATACCCATGCAGCCAATTCACGACTAGCTCTTTGGTCATCTCTTTTTTCGTTCATGGGATGGAGCTGGCCGATAAATTAACAAATACGAAGGTGAATTGGGGGATCGTTTTTTATGTGCAATTTGTTTGGCAGATCTTGCTTTAAAGGCGCTAAGACATTGAAGGACTGAAGGTCGTCCTGCTATTCATAAGTGACTCTCCCTTTAATGAAGGTTTCTATTGGAGGTTTTTCAATAGCCCCTCTTTCTAAACAGTGAACTTTTAAAGTTGAATACTGTTGGGTCACTGAGAGCATTGAGGCCTTGGAGGGAGCACTGTTTAAAGGCAGCTTGTATTTGGCCACTCAAAGCACTGAACAGCGGCTTGTCATCATAGGTCCGCTGTTGCCATGAGGATGTGAGAAAAATGGCGCATCTGTGCTACTGCATTTATTCCAGTGGGTTGGTGGGAGTGGGGATGCTGAGTGGGGGTGGGCTGAGCATAAGAGAGAGGTAGGGAGAGAGGTGCAAGGAGGTAGCCAGTGAAGCAAAGCAACATCTGCCTGCTGAAAATGTGGCCCTTCTGCCTTAACATGCGGCGCCTGCCGAGCAGCACTTTGCGGCCTAGCAGGCTGTGACCTCCCGCAGGCTCCAGGGGAGCACTTCCTCTTAAAAGCCAGCTGTGCCTCCTCTCTCTGCCAGCCAAATACTCCACAGTCCAGCTGTTCACCTGAGCCGCAATAAGAGATGCCCGACCAACTTCTTTTTTTCTTTTCAACCTTCTTTGGTTTTTGTGGTAACTCTGCATGTTCGAAAGATGTGTTCCCAGAGCAAAATGACTGGAGTGTTGTAGCCAGAACTCACTGAGTTGTTGTGGATGATCGAACTACAGTCTGGTCTCAAGATCTCACTAGGCCCCAGTCCAGATATTAGTTCTGCAGTGATGTCAACATCCTAGATGGATGGAGCTTCATCAGTAATCAGCAGTGAGTATTTGAAGCTTCACCCTGTAAGAGGGGATATCTGAAAATATCACAGTGTAACTATGCTCTGTCTGCCAGACCAGCTCCCCTCTATTAGCAGTGGGCTAGGTGTGTTATAGCACAGTGTATGCACAGCTTACATTATGGCCCTAGTAAGGGTCCAGTGTGGCAGGGCACTGTTTGCAGGCTCCCTTAGAATACTTGCTGGCTAGTACCACTTTACTATGATGGTCACTGCTGTGACTGAGCGTGATGTAAGGTACTCGAGCTGAGATAGTAGAAATCTCCATATTTTAACAGTGAAAGTATAGATATAGTACAATAATGTGCTAATAATGTGCTGATAAATATCTTGTGGCATCACCACATCGCATTGTTAGTAGTTCAGTTTTTGAGAGAAGAAATGTCTCATTTAGCTGTTTTAGGTTCATTCGTACAAGGACTTTTATGTTGAATAGGCTGAATATCGGTTGCATTGTTGCAATGTTTTTAGCTGTTAGTGCTGGAGTTGCTGTGTTTCTTCTCACCATGTTTGGCACTGTTTTTAGCTAATTAAAAATGTGTGTTATGGACCATAACTTTGAGTGTCCTGTGTTGTGTGTTTTTTTAAGCTTTTTGCTGTTTTTCTTTATTGATAGTGTACATTTAGCCAAAATAAGTCCCAAAATAAAAGCTGAATTAATGTTTATATTGATAACTGGGATAATTTTTTTTCCTATAAGATTTTCCTATAAAATGTAACCTTACATTGTCTTTGTCTTGTATGCTGATCTGAAAGAAGTCTTTTTTTCACCCTAATTTAGTTGTGGCCAGTCCCACCTGCAAACTAGATGTCCCCTAATGCATATTGCTACCACACTGGAAGAGTGAAGGCATTTTGAGTACATTTTGAACTGTTAACACAACATCATTGATACCTCAGCACTCTTGGAGGATGGCTTTAACTGTAAATTCTGTAAATGCCTGTAATGGCCAGCATCATGCTCAGTGATAGGGAGAGGGGGAAGGCCATCCTGCCCAGCTAGACAGAGTAATTATGAGAAATGTACTTTCTTGGACTCCTGGCTGTGAAAGGCTGTGTATTGCCAGGCATCAAACTTGCAATCTGCTGACAAGGCCAGTGCTCAGATTTGCTTTGCTGTGACACTGTGGACCCTTGCTTTATCTTATTGTATCTTTGTGCAGACTAATATTTAGTATTATGTATGTGTGTGTATGTGTATATACACACAAACACACACACACACACACACACACACACACACACACACACACACACACACACACACACACACAATGTCTAATGTGCTTCACGCCACTGTTCAGTTTATAGCACTTCTGCTTCAAATCTGAATTATCATAATAATCCGCATTGGACTCTTACAAGAAACACCATATCTGAAAGACACTCTCATGCTCTATGCTGTGATGTGCTTCCATTGCATTTTAAGTCACACCTGCACGGTTACACGATTTGTTAAGAGAAAATATGATTTTTATCTGAAACGACTTCTTTCTCATGCAAGTGATTCGGGTTTGCTGGTATAATGAGCTCAGGAAATACCATTACTGCTCTGACCAGGTTGTGCAATAGTTGAGCTGATTACAACTCTGACTGAACTGCCTTTTTGTTGGAGGGGGAAACAGCTTAAATTGATGAGGCAGAGATATTCGTGCCTCAATTTCTAGGAAAATAGTAGTGTCTGGACTGCATGCTGTGCTGAACAGGAATTATTCTTCCCTTTTATCCCTGTTATTTCAGTGACGTTTGTATTGTTCTAACATGATAATGAATCTTCCAGCCAGTTGGATATAATTATGGAGTTCTGTCATTCATTTTCCAACCATGTTTGGTGCCCACCCATTTCCTATGCCACTGCAGTACTCAAGAAAGAGATAGACTTCTTTGCTTTGGTGAATGCTTATTTATCAACTATTAACCTCTAACTGAAGGCTTCACCTGACCTAAAAATTTCTGACATAGTGTCTTAGGGAACACCTTAGGGAAGCTGTGAAAGAAATGTAAGAGTTTCAGAATAGTTAAGAAACTGGCTGAGAATATGCTTTGCAGTTTATCCTCAGCTTATGGTTATCTGTTTAAAACTACTACCGTTTAAATCTATAAATTCGAAACGTTGGCATTTCTCTATAGGGAACTTTCTTAAAGGAGCTGCCCCAAGCAAAACGGATAACCTTCTGGCCACTTTTAACTTGAAAATTCATTCAGGCTTATGCATCTTGAAAAAGCACAATGCAGTTCCATAAGATTTTTAGTCATGTTCAAGGCAGAAGGCGTGGGTGTTGTTCACTTGAAGATGACCTTCAATAAACTTGACTTTAGATAAATATCTTAGACTTGGGACTCATTCACCAACTGTTCTTTAGAAGAGATTTCTTCTTAAAACCTACTTATGCAGTTTTCACAGCGATTCATACATTCACCAGTGCTTTCTTATTTGGAGTTTGTACTTAGGTGAGATAAGAATCTATGCACACCCAAGAGCACAAAGGTGCAAACAGTTCTGTGGTTTAAGAACACATCATGCATCTCAAGTAGACCTTTCCCAAAAACAAACCCAATAAAAAACTTTGAAAGTCAATGAGGCTAATTCATCGTTCATTAAATTATGCATGTCATAGGCTATTGGTTGTTATTAAATTGTGGAAAAAGAAAATCAGATCACTCAGATGACTCTGAAGAGTATTTGGTCTTATGGTCAGAGACTTTTGCACAAACCTACCTGCTCAAGTAAACATTGTTATTAGAGCAAAATAAAGCCACAGCAAATGCTAACATATTAAAATGATGTATTATAGTTTTAAGCTGTCTCTCTCTCCCTCTCCTTACCTCCCTTCCCCTCTCTCCCTGTATCTCTCTTTTCCCTTACAGAAATATAAAATATAAAGGATACAGTGGTGCTCTTGTGAGGGTAAAAGGTCTGATTTTCTGTTTCAGAGCTGTTGTAAGATGTTGAACTGAGTGAACATGTCATTTTTCTCATTACAGCCAGAAAGCAGAGAAGCACCAGAACTCCCACGCATGTAATGTGCCAATCAAATAGAGCTTAAGTTGTGTGGAGTGGACGAAAGGACTGTGCACTCGATCTGATACCTTCTCCCATCCACTTTCTTACTCTCATATAATGGATATCAAGGGCCAGCAACAGTCACAGTTCATTCATTCCCACCATTGCATTCACACTAAAAGCTTAAAAACTCACACTAATATGTTACACACAACTAATATGTTGACATAAACAAATCATTCTGCTCTTAAATGGAACACTCACATGTTTCAGCATGTTAAATACATTTCAAACACATTAACAAGTCTTATTCTGATTAGGTAAACCTGGTAAAAGACTCTTACAGCTTTACAATGTGAAGCATGTTAACATCTGATTCCACATATAACATTGATGTTTTACACATGTGGGAATTTGCAAACTGTCTTGAGAACTGAAGTAAATATGGTATAATTAGATGTGCCATTTGATACTGAAAACACACATGCTGTTTATTTGCTACTGAGCCATGTAGTTGTATGTCACTTTACAGCTCAGTGATTAATAAGTAAAAAATCACTGTTGTCCAGCTGTTTTCATTATAATATTTTTATTCCAGCCGAAACTATTTAAAGTCGGACCGTTAATTTATTAGGGGTCTAAGCCTAGCTTTACATGATTACTGTAAAGCATCTGCAACAGTTATAAGCATTTCAGCTAGAGAGCTGCACTATGAAATTCTGTCTCTGCTTTATCTGTCCCCTCCACATCTCTGCATGCCCATCACTGTTCTCACACCATCCATAAGTGTCAACATGTTATCCCAACATATCTCCCTATTCTCTCTAATAGATATAAATTTCCCAACTTTTAAATTATTGTTTAATTCAGGTTGAATGTTCCTATGTATAGTAGAGTATACATATAACAGTACACCTGAAATTTAAGCATTTGTCCTCACACTTCTGAATATTTCTTATTTGCTATACTTTATTATGTGGAATAAGACCCAATAAGAACTTTTCTGAGTTATTTTTTTCTTTATGTACCAATATTGCTGAAAGATGTAGCCTGTCAACAGGTAATTTCCACTAGTTTAAATCTGAACTGTATGTGTATAATCTCATTAATACCGATTATTGTCATGACAATTGATCTCATATTGCCAAATAATGACAGATTGACAATGATTGAATATTTTGTTCATTCTGCTGTATTCAGTTGATGATGATGATACTACACATATGAATGTAAACCTTCCAAAATGTTTCTAAAGTTGCTTTTGTCATTTGAAATGGGTTTACATTTTATGTGCATGTAGATTACATTTATGGATTTGCTGATTTCTGTGAGACTGTTGTGTTTCTACCTGAGCTCACACTAAAACCATGTTGTTTTTTACTGTCATGTACAGACCAAATACTTCTCTTGCTGTTTTGACAGTTAACCAGCACATTTACAATTATTAAATAGAAATAAAATCAGCCGAGACCAATCCATGCAACCTAGCTAGATAGCTGTGTATAATTTTTTTATTCATTTTTTGCGCTTCATATGTACACAGATGTATGCAGATTGTCAAAAAATTGTGTGTCTATATTGTTTCATTTGGACACTTATTACAGCTGTTTCAACTTTCATATTTAAATTTAGTTGGAAACTAAAGGGGCTTTGCAAAAGTTTCTTTTAAATGCCAACATACAGAAATGTCTCAGTGTTTTAACAAAACAAATTTGGTTGGTAAAGCAATACGGACATTATGGCTGATTTAAGCCTGTGAACTCGTCAAATCTCATTACATGTATATTTGTTTACAAGTGGAGTTTGCTCTAATGGGGCATTGTGATCTATGTAGTTACATCAGTTTTCCCCTCACTGGACAACCCTTAATTTTATACAAAGTGCAGATTCTTTCGAGAACCAATGAGTGAAAATTACTCTTGAAAGGGATAATGATATGCGGTCCTTAGTGAACTTGTAGTGTTAAGAGAGGATGATGCAGCTTTGCATACTCTTGGCACTCTCTCAAGTAACTATTTCTGTCAGTCTTGAAAAAGTTCACACATATTCTGAGCACTTGTTGACTACTAAATATATACATTGGCATCAACTTAACTTATCAGGCATTTAAGCCAGCTCAAACACAGGGAAGTCCATTGTGCTAGACTCCAGGCCTAGGGACCCACAGCCTGCCTACACACAAACACCTCTCATCCCCCTCTGCCCAAATTCTACAGACAGGCCTGAGTGAGCTTGTTTCAAGAAACATACAGGAATTGGCAGCACGATTATTCACAGGAAAAAAAATCTCACAACATCAATAGACACATTGCAGTTTACATATATGCATTTCTTACTTTATATACTTGAATTCTATTTACTTCATATCTTAGTCCTTAGTCAAAAACATGAAAAAATATTTCTCATTCTCATTCCTTTCTTTTTATTTTCTTTTGGTCGTCCAATACGTTTTTTTTATTACTCAAAATAATTTATGCTCACATATTCTTTCCCCGTTCTTTTCTTTTCTTTTTCTTTACAAAAAACTACAAGGTTTTGTCTATTCATTCTTTTAATTTTTTAATTTTACCTTTTTCTTCACCTGCTTTTTCTTCTCCTGTTCTTCCATTTCCTTCTTTCTTTAATCTACATTGTTACATGTATGTATATATGAATATTATTTGAAAACTGTTTGACCATGCTGGCTAGCAAAATAAGCTGACCAATAATAATTTATGCTGGCTAATAAAAAAAGAAGAAAAGAAGGATAAGGATGAAAACTGTTTGACCATGCTGGCTAGCAAAATACAGAAACATAGATTAGCTGGGGGTAGGTTGAATAGTGTGTTACCTGCAAGCCTATGCATGCCAAAAGAGGACTGATAGTGCTCTAATGGTTAGGTAGAAGGAGGGGGCATGTCCTGAGCATGGTGGCATGATGGTGCACATTTTGAACAAATTAAAGTTGATTTAAATTAAAGTTCATCTTTTTTTTTCAATTGGTTTGGTTCAATTGATTTCTTGAAACCGAGGTGACATTCTCAAAACACCATGTGAAACACAGCTCGAGACTTTTTTTGGGCATTTTGAGGGAACTGACAATTTGTATAAAACACACATTTTGTTTTGAAGCATACATAAAGTGTATGGGGGAGACGTGACCTTTCGCTGCTGATCTGTGATGTTGTGCTGCATTATACACGTCATTTTGCCAAATGTACATATAGTTTGCAAAACATACAATCTGTTTCAAGAAATATGCAAAAGTTTTTTAAAAAGATGTGGAAGAAGTGGGTTCAAAATGACAGTTTAGAAAAAGAAAACAAATTGTGTTGATCCACCTCAACCTCTTGCAAAAGGGTGTAAGCAAAAGAATGTAAGTTGCTCCTGAGTGTCTGTCCACCCCCCAGCTGCATTGTTGTGCAGGGGACATGCATAAGGTTGCTAACACCTTAGCAAATTTGCATGCAGCCTTTTGTGCTGTGGGGGATAAATAGGTGACTGCTTCACCTATTTTGTTCACAAGAAACAAAATGCAGAGAAGGTTCACCACTCAACAGGCATTGGAACGGATCCTGAGTAACACCAACCCTTGTGACTCAGATGGAGAAGACATAGTCCTTCAACCGGATTCGGACTCTGAGCTGTCTTCAGGTTAGATTTCTCAAATTACCTATTTCCATTTTCTGACTATCTTTTTTATTTAGAACCAAAACAAAATGTTTACTTTTTAATTATTTATCTTGCAGATGAGGAGACTTCTCCTCTACCAAAAAAGAGAGCTCGGTTGGCGAGTGAGCCGACAGAGACCGCAAAAGATGGTACAGTGTGGCGTGAAGAACAAGTGGGGAAATGTCTCCATTTCACCCCAATAGAACCATACCCTACAGATGGAGAGCCAAGAGCTAGTGTACGGAGTCGCCTTCAGAGCTTCCTCTGTTTTATCACTCTTGACATGCTTCGTAGAATTCAAGAATGGACGACACAACATGCATGTCACACGGAGCAGGTGGATTGGTTCATGGATCTCCCAGAACTAATGACATTTATTTCAGTCATTATCTTGAGGGGGGTGACCAAGGTTCCATCACTACGTGACAGCTGGTCAGCAAACCTTGCAAACCCAAGGATCATTGCAACTACGGCCCAAAACCGCTTCCAAGACATCATGCAACACCTACGCTTTGATGACATGTTCACACGCAGTGAGCGAGCGGAGACCGATAAGTTTGCTGCAATCTCTGATGTGTGGAGATCATCTGTCATCAACTGCATCGCATCCTACAACCCTGGTCGACACATCACTATTGATGAACAGCTTTTCCCGTCAAAGACTCGCTGCTGTTTTCTGCAATACCGTGCGTCAAAACCAGACAAGTTTGGTATTAAGTTTTGGGTGGCTTGCGACTTGAAATCAAAGTGACAGTGTATGCACCCAAACGGAAGAAGGTCGTCTACATTCTCAGCAGCAAGCACAGTGTGGTTGAGACTGAGGATACCACCAAAAGGAAGCCAAACACGGTCACACAATACAACAACACAAAGTGCGGGGTGGATGTAATGGACCAAATGCGGGAGTACAGCATGCGTGCAGGAACACGGAGATGGCCAGTCGCCATGTTCTACAACATGATTGACATGGCAGCACTAAATGCACATGTGCTTTATCAGGCATGCACTGGGGTGCAGGAGAGACGGGTGGACTTCCTGGTTGAGCTTGCAAAAGAGTTGGGTGACTCTCATGTGAGTGAGAAGAAGGCACGCAAGGAGAAACTGCCTCGGCAACAACCTTCAACACCCAGCCCTGGCAAAAGGGCGAAGTGTCAGGTCAACCATCGATGCACGAACAATTGTGCAACTGTGAGATGTGTCGACTGCTACAAATACACGTGTGGCAAATGTACCAGGGGCATACCCTGGCAGTGCCAGGTATGTTCTGACAGTGCAGACAGACTGCTGAGTGAGTGCTGAAATGCTAGGCACACAAAGAAATGCCACTCACACACACACGCAGCCCCCCACTGGAGACTATTGTAAATATGTGTGGAATTGTTTTATTCCTTGTATTTTTTGTATTATTTTTATAACAAAAATAAAAAGCATGGAAACAAATAAGAGTTGTTCTTAAATTTTTCACGTTGAAATTTCAGTCCACTTGACACAAATGTTTCTGGTCATTACTCACAGCTGTACCTTGCTGTAAAATTTCTAATTCTCTATTTAAAATTAAAAAAAAAAAATTAATTGTTTACTTTTTTGCTCAAATAAAACTAAACTAAATACAAAATGTATAATCTTTATATTATCAAATACAATAAACCTAATCGAACTAACTAGAAACTAAATAGCTAAACTAATGGCCTTATTTACAGAACAAAAGACGGTGATTATAGGATGTTAGCTAAAATCCTTCAGGTCACTCGACCCGTCTCTGGGTTCCAGAGGTAGAAATGTTAAATGACCCCTCTCTGGGACTTCTAGTGTTAAAGTTGGGCACCAACTTAAGAACAAAATTTCTAAAAGATGTTATTTTAACTTTGGGACTGTATTCACTTATATTAAGTGGAATGGCAGCTAGTGGTCTAATTTGGGTGTTGCACTATGGCAGGGACAAAATATGCAAAATGCTAAGAGAGTCCAGAATCTGTAGCATCTATAGAAGTTGTGCTAATAGACACAGAAAATACAATAGCACACAGAAAGCTACATCTTATTAAAATTTTATTATTATTCAGAAATTGTCAAGACTAACATCTGAATCAAACTATTGGCACATGGGCTCAAATGTTTAAAGGGCCTCTATCTACACTATATTGCCAAATGTATTCAGTCACCCATCCAAATCATTGAATTCAGGCGTTCCTGTATGAAACCAAACATTTGTGAAAGAACGCTCTCAGGAGTTCAGTGAAAGGATGCCACCTGTGCAACAAGTCCAGTCATGAAATTTCCTCACCACTAAATATTCCACAGTTAACTGTCAATGGTATTATAACAAAGTGGAAGCAATTGGGAACAACAGCAACTCAGCCACAAAGTTGTAGGCAACGTAAAATGAAACCGCGGGGTTCGTGAATGCAGAGGCACAGCGGTCGCCAACTTCCTGCAGAGTCAGTTGCTACAGACCTCCAACCTTCATGTGGCCTTCAGATTAGCTCAAGAACAGCGTAGAGAGCTTCATGAATTGGGTTTCCATGGCTGAACAGCTGCATCCAAGCCTTACATCATCAAGCGCAATGCAAAGCGTTGAATGCAGTGGTGTAAAGCGCCGCCACTGGTCTCTAGAGCAGTGGAGATGTGTTCTCTGGAGTGATGAATCACGCTTCTCCATCTAGCAATCTGATGGACGAGTCTGGGTTTGGCGGTTGGCAGAACAGTACTTGTCTGACTGCATTATGCCAAGTGTAAAGTTTGGTGGAGGGAAGGATTATTGTGTGCAGGGTTGGGATAGCTACTGAAAAATTAGTAGCTAGCTACTTTGTAGCTACTTTATCAAAATGTGTAGGTTGCTATAATGTAGCTACATTTTTCAGAAAGAATAGTGGCTACTTTTTAGCTACGTTCAAAGTGCGAATTTCAGAATGTTTGTTTGTGAATCTCCACCTGACATACCAAACAAGTCCAACTGATATTGTGAACAAGATACTGCATTTAATGATGTGCCAGAAAGAAACATACAATTGAAAAACTGCAAATATACAAAAAGATCACCAAAAAGTATAACCAACAATCAAATTTACACACCCAAAAGTGTGATATACAACAAAAATTAAGACTAAATGCATTGTCAATCATTCCAGGTTTTTCCTAACCAAAATACAATGAAAAAACTGAATACAAGCCAGAGAATTTTGTGCAAACTGTTGAAATAAAACTGTTCCAATTTTAAAATTTCAGCAAGATACACCGATCAGGCATCATGACCACCTCCTTGTTTCTATGCTTATTGTCCATTTTATCAGCTCCACTTGCTATATAGGAGCACTGTGAAGTTCTACAGTTACAGACTGTAGTCCATCTGTTTCTCTGCATACTTTGTTAGCCCTCTTTTACCCTGTTCTTCAGTGTTCAGGACCCCCATGGACCTTCACAGAGCAGGCACTATTTGGGTGGTAGATCTTAGCACTGCAATAACTGACATGGTGGTGGTTTGTTAGTGGGTGTTGCACTGGTCTGAGTGGATCAGACACAGCAGTGCTGCTGGAGTTTTTAAACACCTCAGTGTCACTGCTGGACTGAGAATAGTCCACCAACCAAAAATATCCAGCCGATAGTGACCACTGATGGAGGACTAAAGGATGATTAGCTCATACTGTACAGCAAGAGATGTCACCTCTCTTTTTACATCTACAGGGTGAACCAACAACACAGGTGCATCTAATAGAGTGGACAGTGAGTGGACAGTGTTTAAAAATGAGTGTAGAAACAAGGAGGTGGTCATAATGTTATGTCTGATTGGTATATGCACAGACATGACATTGAGTCTTTATTAAACTTCAGCAACACTTTAGCCTCAAAATTCTCATCAGTGACTGTGGCTCCATTTGGGTGAGAATCAGGCCTGAATGATCTTTGCATTGCTGCAGAACTAGATTTTTGGAGTTAACACATAACTGCTAATTCACCAGCTTTTAACATTGAAGACTGATGTGCAGACTGTTGATCACACAGCAACACAGAGAGCCAAGATGGTAAAATGGACAGAAAATGTTGTGGCTTCCAAGGTGGTTTCATTATTGCTGAAATGACAAAATGGCTCTTATTAACATTTGCAACCCCTGAGTTAAGCGTGCTAGTAAGGGGTGATCAGTGAGTGGGGTGAGCGTGTGCCCGTTTGCTCAAACTGTCCGTGGCTCAGTAAGGATTGCACAGTTGCCACCAGCCCAGTGGTTCTCTATGGTTCAGGTTTTGCTCGGATAGATTGAAGCCTGTAGTGAAATTGTGGCAAAAGATTTCGCTATAGCTACACAAAAATTTGTTACAAAAAGTAGTATGCTACTTCGCTACTTCCCCATTCCTGATTGTCTGGGGTTGGTTTACAGAAGTTTGACTTGGACCCTTAGTTCCAGTGAAAGGAAGTCTTAATGCTTCAGCAGAGATTTTGGACAATTTCATGCTCCCAACTTTGTGGAAACAGTTTGGGGATGGCACACATGGTTCCAACATGACTGCACACCAGTGCACAAAGCAAGGTCCGTAAAGACATGGATGAGCGAGTTTGGTGTGGAAGAACTTGACTGACTTGACTGAGTCCCGACACCCCTAATTTCATTTGAATGTTCCAATCACTTCCATGGCCACAGGTGTATAAAGCTAAGCACCTAGGCATGCAGACTGCTTATACAAACATTTGTGAAAGAATGGGTCACTCTTAGCAGCTCAGTGAATTCCAGTGTGGTACCGTGATAGAATACCACCTGTGCAACAAGTCCTGACCTCGACGCGATAGAATACCTTTGGCATGAATTAGAGGGCAGACTTAGAGCCAGGCTTTTTCGTCCAACACCAGTGTCTGACCTCACAAATGCGCTTCTGGAAGAATGGTCAAAAATTCCCATAAACACACTCCTAAACCTTGTGGAAAGCCTCCCCAGAAGAGCTATAAAAGGTGGGCCAACATCAAATTGAACCCTATGGATTAAGAATGGGTTGACACTCAAGTTCATATACATGTTAAGCCAGACAAGCAAATACTTTTGGAAATATAGTGTAGCTACCTTTTGTTGGTGATGAAATTTTGATATCACAACAGGTTTTATAAAGTCTGTGTAACACTATGATGGCAGCATATTAACCGCAATGTTGGGCATATAAATTCATGTAAAAAAAATGTACAGCCCCATTTAAAAAAAAAGGTTGGGTTGATGTACAAAATCTAAATAAAATCAGAATGCAACATGTGCAAATCATTTCAAACATATTTTTAACAGAAATAGTAAAATATATAAACAGGATCCAGAAACACCACTACATTCTCTGGACCCCTTTATGAAGGACTCCTGTGGTCCAACAAGTCAAGTTTTGAAATTCTTTTTGGAAATCATGGAACCATCTGGCTTGTTATCAGCAAACAGTTCAAAAGCCATTACTTCACATGGCATGGGTGACCTGCACATCAATGAAAGCATCATTAATGGTGAATGATATATACAGGTACTGGAGCAACCATTGCTGCCATCCAGACAACATCTTTTTCAATGAAGACCTTACTTATGTCAGCAAGACACTGGCAAACCACATTCTGCACATATTACAATGTGGTGCTGTAGGAAAAGCATCCATGAGCTAAAGTGGCCTGCCTGTAGTCCAGACATCAAAAAATGTTGTGCATTATGAAAAAAATACAAAAAAGCAGACCCCAGACTGTTGAGTGCTGAAGTCCTATATCAAGTCAGAATGAGGTAACATTTCACTTTCAAAACTACATTAATTGGTCTCCTTTTGGGGGCAGTTGTGGGTTGGAGGTTACGGAACCAGACTTGTGACCTTAAGGTTGCCGGTTCAACTCCCTGGGCTGGCGGTACATGACTTAACCCCCCACTGCTCCCTGGCCACTGCAGATAGGGCTGCCCGCCTCTCTGGTCAAGTGTGCTCACTGCTCCCTAGTTTATGTGTTCACTAGTGTGCATGAGGTGTTTCACTGCACAGATGGGTTAGATTTCAGAGGTGAAATTTCCCTGTTGTGGGTCATTTAACCTCAGCTGTCAAACCCTTACAGAGTATTGTTAAAAGACGAAGTGATAAACATGGCCCTGTTCCAAGTTTTTGAAATGTGTTGCTGGCTGTAAAATCAAAATGGGCATATATTTTTAAACAAAGAATAACATTTCTCAGTTTTACCACTTGATGTGTTGTCTTTATACTATTTTCAATTAAACATAGTGTTTATGCTTTGCACATCATTGCATTGCATTATGTTTTTTTTTTTATATATATTTTGCACAGCATTCCAACTTTTTTCTTAATGGGGTTATAAAAAGTTGTTACCTAAATGGTTGAAACAAATCTCTTGAATTAAATAGTTCTGTTATGATATGAAATATGATGTTATTTTTATCATATCTAGAAGTTTAATCTAAAATAAACAGTGTTGGCCTGCCCTGTTTGCATAAAGATAATAGCAAGTTGAGAAACAATACATTTTCCAAATGCCCCATTTCCTGCTATGGTATGATGTGAGGTTATAATAGTGTAATTTTCATATAGTGTTAAAAAGCTAAATAATCATCATATTAATATGACTGTTAGCAATGATAGGAACCCAGATGAAATTTAGTTTACCTGCTTGCTCTAGCAATATAGAGCTGTGAGTGAGGTCTTCCTCATAGTTTAGTCTAATATCTTCTCAGCATCACAAATGAAAAAACAACACCATGCTCCAGATAATGAAGATAACATCTGTCTGAATTAGACGTTCCTCAGTAACATTTTTCAGATCTTTAAACCTAATAATTCTGACTAAATTACAATGTCATTCTCACTGCCTGTTTGCATGGTTGTTAAGCAGTAACTGGTTGTGAGCTGTGTAAATCATTATTTTACATTCAATTGGTTTAAAACTGTTAAGCAGCACTTAAAAAGAAGAGTCGAAGATGTCAACTGTCTGATCAGATTCTTCAAATACACTACTTGAAGATTTGTCTGTCTGCGTAGCAAAAAAGAAAACTGTAGGAAAGCAAACAAACTACCTCTGTAAACTCTACACCTCTAAAATGTGTTGGGGGTCATCAGTCCAGTGATGTCCTGCACATCTGCTCATATGTCCAATATGGTAAAACCACAGATGTCATTGGACTTTTTTTCCAGCTTCACATTGCGGTCTGTGACAGTTTAAAGGTACTGTGTAGCATTAATTTGAGACAAACTGTCAAACTGGAAGCAAAGAAAGAATCAGTCAGCTCTGCTGAGATGTCTCGTTTTCATCATGACTGAGCCGCGTTGAGCGCAGAGCTTAACACAAGAGCCACGCCGGAGCTCCTTAGGTGCCTTTCAGAGCACGATACTCCTGTTGCTGATTGATGACTAATGTGGGCCTGATTTATGGCCTCACCCCTCATAATGGACAGGCAAGCTCATTTAATGTGTCTGTTGTCTAACTCTGCATTATGTGCATGATTCATGTGGGCTCGATGATGGGATCTGGCTTCAGCGTGTGAGCGGCCCGTGCACGTCCTTTGGCTCCGACAGCCTCAATGTCATCTGCTCCATCTACATAAGCAGACAATTAAGCTAATAAGCCAAAATAGCGCCATGCCAATCTTGGTTTAATGAGCGGCACTTATGAAGGAGCTCTTCCTCACTGTGAGGATGGAGATGGCAAGTGCTGGCTCAAAGGTGTTTAAAGCAAGTAGGAAAGTGGGAGCCACTGCCACAGAAAGGCTAAGCCTGCTACTAGACAAAAATGTAAATTTGCAAATAGAAGTGAAGCATAAATATTTTCATGAAATGTGCTTTAAATAGAACAGTAATTGGATGCAGTGAATGTGCAAAGATCTCTGATCTGTCCTTTTAAATGTATTGTTTTTTTTGCAACAGGCTCTTTTTGCTATGCACACTTGATTTCTATTATACTGCTGTTCTGTCCAGAGTCATTGAATTACCTTAAAGAGGCTGTGTTGGTAAAGCTTAAAGCATAAAGCCTTGCTTCTCCAAAGTGAAGTGAAAGCATTGCATGGTATTTGGTTTGTACAGATTCACGTATGGGTTGTTTCTCATTACTGACCCTGAGTTCCTCTGAGACAGTAAGCCCAGGTTTTAGCGTGCCTGCCTGCATCCTGGCCCCACTATCTTCCATTGTGTGTAAAGGCTCCCTAATAGACCCCAATGGGGCATCATTTCTATTCTGTTCGTGATGAAGACGTCTCCCCCCTCCACTTTTCTCTGCCTCCTTCTCTCAGACTGTGGGGAGATGTGCTGTCCCAGTGGATGCCATTAGAGAACCTTTATGAATACATGCTGAGAGTCCTCTTTTTTGGGCAGAACCATATGTAAACCTGCAAACTCAGTGACCGAGTCCAAAATTTGGGCCCATTATGTGATCCATGCATGAATTGTTCTCAACATAATAGTGTTGCTGGCACAGAGATAAAGGGTGAATGTAGAACCAACTCCTTCTTAATTGCACTATGTCATACCTTGTTCCAGCTGTGTTTAGGGCTGTTATTATGAAGTTAACCTTTCTTTAACTCCTCGCCTTTTGGAGTCTTTTAGCTTTCTAGAGAGGGAAAGGTAAAGCACAGCTGGAGAGCGCAAACAGCTAAAGTGCATTGTGTTTGTAAGTGCCACTTAGTTTAAGTGCACCAGTGAAATGGAAAAGGAATGCAACAGGCTTACAGCTTTTGGGGTATTTTAATGCATTCTGTCCCCATGAAATAAAGATCACACATTTAAAAGCCTGCACGCAAACTGAGCTGTGCTGAAATATTCAGCAGGTTCTGAGAGTTGTGGCAGTCCTTGCGGTTGGAGGTTGGGCATCGCTCCACTTGGTTTGAGCACTGGGGCTTAATCCTGTTTGGTTAGCCTGTGTTGTCTCATTGTATGCCTCTGGCGATTTGTGTCCAGACATGAGTGGCAGGCATTTAGGCATATCATCCCCAACGTCTCTACCTCTCCCTCTTCCCCACTGCAAATGGGCATCTTTTGAGAGGTTTCTGACCTTACTGTGGTTGGGTGTGCACGCTTTCTGAGTTAAAGAAGAAAAACGGCTTTAGAGGGTAGATGGAGGTACAGAGAGCGAGATGGATCGAGAAAGAGTGATAGTCAGTGTCGGAGAGAGAGCGAGAGAGTCGGAGCTCTAGATCTGCACGCTATCCTCAGCTCATTAATCTTGAAGGGTGCAACTGTTTTGAGTTGTACCTGATGGTTTGTGCTGCAAGGCTTTTGGGGTCAGGAGAAAAGCAGCAGTCTCATGAATCATGCTGGTGGCTACCCAGCTGAGTACAAAGAGAGAGAGACAGATAGAGAGAAAAGGAGGTCTGTGAGGGACCTCACTTCTACGCATGGTGGTGTCCACAAGATTTTGTGGGCTCTGTGCCGTCAATCAGGCCTGAAATAGAGTCTTTAGTGTCTTCATCTTGTTAACTCATTTATCCCCCATGTACTCAGCTTCTTCCTTCTTCTCCTTCCCTCCATCTCCTGCCCATTTGCCTAGTCGCTATTTAGGTTATGTTTTGCTTTCCCTCACATCTTCTTCCTCTCTCTGTGTGACTACCACATGCCCCCCTCCTCCTTGCAGCATGCAGTGTGGTTGTGGCAGGGAGAGAGGGGAGAGGGAGGGTTAACTGTGTGTGGATAAAGTAATGATTTCTCCTTCACACCTCCCCTGCTAATTAGTGCAGCCAGCCTGCCGACTTGCAGGGGGTGGTGTCTGGGGAGTCATGCTATTTGTCTTGAAGAATTACCGACAAGGACTGTATGTGCCGGCCTAATCCTGGAGACGCTGGATGGAATTCAGCCGTTGCCTCTCACTGTGGCCGCCTGTCAATTCACTTTAATGATTGCAATGATCATTTTTAGCTCTCTGCTGGAGCCCAGGATGGCCGCCACCCCTCCCTCCGGACTCTTTAATACTGTCTGTTTGTGTGCCCTGCACTGCACAATCGGCCAGACGCAGATGTGTCTGCCACATCACATCACCCTCCCCACACATACACACACACTGAGCACATTGCATTTGGAGGGTTGTCAGCACAGCAGTGACACTGCCATTTAGCCCTTTGTCAAACGCAGGCCAGATAGCCACGGCCTGTAAATATGATATACTTTTCATTTTGTCCAATCCGCTATCTATTAACCTTAGCTTTATCGCTGGCCACCAGTCTGAGCCCAGCTGGACTGGAGTCTACCAGCTGTTTCTCTCTGAAGTCTTTCTTTTTTCTCCTCTTTTCATCCGAACCAGCACTGTAGAAGCCAAAACAGACAGGGAAGCTAGACTACGAGATGATGAAAATGACTGCAGGGCTAATTTTTACTGTCTGTCTAAGCACTTGTGTGTGTGTGTGTGTGTATATGTGTGTGCATGTGCGTATGCATATCTGACAGACTGTGTAGTGTAGCTGTTGGATTCACGTGAATGGTTATTACATCTCTTCATCAGCTGTTTTGATTAAAATCCAGAAATTCAATGTCAGTTTTCTGGTTAGCAGATGTGCAGCTTCTACTTAGCCATTATTTATAGTAGGATTATAACGCATGCACTATCTCAATATCTCTCCTTTTTAACTGGCAGATATATTTAGAGGGTGCACAAAACAACAACATAACACCACATGAAATGCTCATACCCATTTTGTCATATGCTATACTCTGCAAAATCAGAGACCACCTTTTCATTTGCAGTCAGAAAGGCCATTAAGTGTAAGTTATTCATTCCTGGAAACAGTTTCCAAAAGCTGGAGCTCTAAGATATACTTAATAGGTATAGAGGAAATGCATCTCCTCACAATCCAGCAGGACCTAGTAGACTACTAAACTGTTACCATCAGTACCAACAGTACTTAAATCTTTCATTTCTTTGAAAGATAGAAGAAAATAAACCTTCAGTCCACTCAGATCTAAAAAAGTCCACAGGTGTTTCTGTCCATTCTTCAAGTCAACTCAGGGCTATGACTCTGTAAGGATGTGTAGCTGTCAAGAAACTGTTATTGAAAAAAAGACATAGACAAAGAAAACAGTTTGCATATCAAACAAAAAAGCTGTTGGTGTACTCAGAACTCTGGCCACCTCAGAATCTAGAGCTCAACACCACTGAATGTGTTTGGTACTACTTGGATTGTGAGCAGCAGAACAGCATCCGACTTCTAAGACTTTAAAGGTGTTCACAAAAAGCATGAAAAAAATAGCCCCGCAGATTGAAAAACTGAAAGGAAATCTCACAAAAAGAAATGCTGTAATAAAGGCTAAATAAATAAAAAATAAGTATTTTGTTTAGTTGTGAAGGATTCTTTTTATTTTTCTGTTAAATATGCTTTCTGTTATGAAAAACATATTCAATAAATACATATGATGGAAATGAAATATGAACAGTGGTCTCCGACAAATACACTTTGTATGTGCTCATTATTTCAGCTCAACCATGATTTTAAGGTGTTCACATACCCCAGGAGCACAGACCCAACCCATGCTGTTACCATGCCAATGATATATTAATGCAGTGTGGAGGATAGTCCACCGCCCCAAAAATATATGGTCCTGTGGTGGTCCTATGGTCCTTTGGATGTAAAAGAGGGGGGCCCCTATGGTCCTCCTATAAATGCAGGGATGCAGGGATGTGGTGGAACGGACTAAATGCTACCCACTTCAGACCAGCTGCCCACGCCCCAGCTGCCACCACCTGCCTTGCACTAGCTGCCCACCCCTACTCCTAGCTATTCCTAATACCAATATTACTGCTATTAATATTAGTAGTATAATCACTTGTAGGTCTGTTGTAAAAAGCGCTATACAAATAAATTTGATTTGATTTGATTTGACTAAATTACGAAACAACATATGGGCCACAGTCTGGGACACCATGGGGCGGCACGGTGGCGCGGTGGGTAGCGCTGTTGCCTCACAGCGAGGAGGGTTCAATTCCCCGGCCAGGTGACCGGGGTTCTCTCTGTGTGGAGTTTGCATGTTCTCCTCGTGTCTGCGTGGGTTTCCTCCCACAGTCCAAAGACATGCAGTTAGGCCAATCGACATGCTAAATTGCACCTGGGTGTGAGTGTGTGAGTGACTCTCTATGTTTGTCTGTCTGCCCTGCGGTGGACTGGCGACCTGTCTAGGGTGTGTCCTGCCTTCTGCCCGATGACTGCTGGGATAGGCTCCAGCACCCCCCACCCCTCCCCACGACCCTGACGGAGAAGCAGCTTAGAAAATGGATGGAAGAAAAGTGATAAAAGACAGGAGAGGTATAAGAGCCCCAAGTTCAGCCATGTCACCCCAGTGCTGCGCTCCTTTAACTGGCTTCCTGTCTTTTAAAACTCTAAAACAAAGCCAAAAATGGACCCTCCCTACTTGATGGCAATGGAGAAATCTTGAACTGTACCACGAGCCCTTCGAGCTTCGAGTATAGCTTGGCTTGACCCGCTATCCTTCAGGGTGTGCGGAAGACAAGCATCAAGACTGTACGTCACCCTGGCTGTACATCTCTCGCTGTCTTCAAATGCAGACTGAAGACACACCTCTTTATACAGTACTTAAATGAGCACTGAATTAAGTATTGATAATAATGTGTTGTACTGCACTTATGTATTGTATTGGATTGCACTGTTCTGTGTTCAACTCTTTTCCTTTTCTCTGGGTATCAACAGTGATTTATTGTTTCTAGCAGTATCTGAGCTCAGGACTGTCTTTCTCTCTAACCTATTGGTAACTAGCAAAGATACTTTCTCTAGATAGACAAAACACTTTTTGTGAATCACTCTGGATAAGAGTGTCTTCTAAATGCTGTAAATGTAAATGAGTGTTCCATGGAATGTTACCGTTATTGTTTTATCTGTTATCTGTCATTATTACACTCTTTAGTGTAGCTTAGCATGAAACTCTTTTACAGCCCTGCCAGAGCTGATGTGAAGAAACCTGTGCTAAGCTAGTGCTAAGTAATTTGTTTCTAAAAATGCACAATGCAAACCGCAGTGTGTGGGTCTACTGCCTTTTGTTCTAGGAAGCCATGTGGCAATGAGATAATTACCCTTTCTCTTCTCCAAACCAACACTTAGTGGGCTGTAATGACATAACCTGGCCGCGGGCCTGCCTCACCTTGGCATGGCAGGGTTGCGCTGCGTCGGGTTAGCCATGGGCCTCCTCTGTAATGCAGATGCAGTGTGCTGTGTAAATACTCTGGAACCTGCGGTGCTCTGAATGCACACTCTGCTAAGAGGCTTTGCTAAAGCTGCAGCCTACCAGGTGTTAATGTCTGTCCTGTCTGTCTGCCTGCTGGCTGCATGGGGAAATCTAGGCTGAGGCTTCCATTCTCCCTCTATCCCATATGCCTCTTTATTATCTCCCTTTTCTCCTCCTTGCACAGCTCCACCTCAGGGATCTTCTCTTACGTTGCTTTTTGGTTCCCCCATCCAATGACTCGCCCCATACCCAGCCACTCACTCTGGCACAGATGTTCTCCTTTCTTCACACCTATCTTTGCTTGCATCTCTTATTTTTAGCTTTATCTATTTATTTATGTATTGTTTTTCATCCTTATCACCCTGGGTTGGCAGTAGGGAAGACAGAGGATGGTTGTTACACTGAGTGATAAAAATAGGAAAACACGGATGATTATCAGAATCTTCCTCAAAACTGCATAAATGGATTTTAAAAATAAATTTTGGTAACAGTTTCTATGAATGTCACATTGACTTTCCCACAGTGGGTAAAACATAATTGATGGCAACACTAGTTTAAACTCATTTGAAGCCTGTAATGTGCTTCAATGTGTATGTTTTAGTGTTTCAGTAAACCCTTCAGTAAATGTTTCTTGCAACGTATCTCTTGGATAGGTTGCAAGAAGAAGCTTTAGTGCAGTATGCTTCACTTTCTAATACATTATGTTAACAATTCATAATTCGTAATAAGCATGGCTATAACGAACTGTATAGGACTTTTTTATATTTATGGCCATGTTTGCCTTATGAATGCATTATAACATGTTATGAATGTGCTTATAGATGCTTACAAATGTGAAATCCATAGAAAGTGTTAACAAAATTTCTTCTGAATGAGGCACTATATTGACATTATTATGAAATTTGAACTTATTTTGGTCATAAAACCTCTGATTAAATGTTTTTGGAACAGTTACTGATTTGCAGAAAGTAAAATTCCCTAGCTTTGTTGTGTGGACGTCTTTATCAATGCAAACATTTGCCGGGTCTAACAGGTTTACAGACCTACTATGTTATTAGGCATATATACAGACTTTGCAAAAGGAATGAGGTTATTTGTTTTTACACTTTTTTCCAACTGGCTTAAGAACTTTATCATGGGGTTGGAATGCAAAGCATAAGCATTGAAATATCAGTTCTTTTTAAACATTTTTGTTCTGCTTTGTGGGCTTGTTTTCTTATATGGTTACTATATTGTTACTATCTTTTCTACCTCCACTCTGGTAGTGGGGTAGGTTCTATAGGGTGTAACAGCAGAGCTCTTTGTATAAGACACCAAAGCATCAATTTTGTGGTAGAAGATTGGCAGAATACAAATATGGAATCATATTAAAATCTGAATAGAACATTTAAACAACCTGTTTATTTATGTATACATACATACTTTGACCTTATCTCCAACAGGTAACACCCTCCTGCCCTTGGTAATTTTATTTCATGACATTCAGTGTGGAAACAGCAACATCCTGATAATACAATAGCATGCTATTCAGAGAAACTTGTATCCCAAGACTGCCCAATCAGACCTGACTTGTTCTGACCTCAGAACAACTGTGGATTGCCCATAGATTTTTTTGTTTAACTTAGAGCAAGACACTATGCTACTCTAAACTATGCTATGCTAGTTCTTTAGATGTACAGGTATGCGGCACGCACACTATAAGCTAATATGTGATATAGCCAAAGTCTAAATGTGAGCGTTTGTGAGTGCAATTAACAGATTGTGCCTGAAAAATGCAAACCCTGTAATTTGTTTTTATGTAGGCCATTCATAATATTGCAAACTAAATCAGCATACTACAGCCTAATTTCAGTAACTGCACAGTTTGTCATTTTGATACCATTGTATTATACAAGGTAATTAAGAAATAAACAGGTAAATTAGGCTATTATGTCTCCTTAACTGTATAAGTAGCATTTCTTACCCTGCTGTGCTTTCTGCAGTAATCAGTTAGAACCCAGGAGGAAGAGAGAAAAGGAGACAAGTACCTACAAAGAGATAGATAGATAGATAGATAGATAGATAGATAGATAGATAGATAGATAGATAGATAGACAGAGAGAGAGAGAGAGAGAGAGAGAGGGAGGTAATGTTAAATTAAATAAAAATAAAGTAATCAACTTTAAAAATGACTGTCAGCTGGCTGATGAGCTTACCACCTTTTAAGGCAGGTTTGAAAAAACGCTGGAGCTGTGTGTCATACCTTCCTGCTTCAAACGTTCCACCATAGTACCAGTTCCCAAGAAAGCAACCATCACAGGATTGAATGAATATAGACCCATTGCATTGACCTCTGTCATGAAATCCTTTGAGAGACTGGTGCTCTCCCATCTGAAGAACATCATAGATTCTCTGTTAGACCCACTACAGTTTGTATACTGGGCAAACAGGTAGGTGGACAACGCGGTGAACATGGGACTCCAGCTTATGCTTCAACAGCTTGAACACCCAGGAACGTATGCAAGAATTTTGTTCTTGGACTTCAGCTCAGCCTTTAATACGATCATCCCAGGACAGCTACACAACAAACTACTCCAACTCAGCATGCCAAGCCCCACCAGCCAGTGGATCACCAACTTCCTCACTGGCGGAGAGCAGCAGGTGAGGTTGGGAAAGTTCACCTCAAACACCCAGATCATCAGTACAGGTGCTCCACAGGGTTGTGTCCTCTCACCGTTGCTGTTCTCACTATATGCGAGTGACTGTACCTCCACGGACTCCTCAGTCAAAATCTTGAAGTATGCAGATGACTCTACAGTCATTGGTCTCATCCGAGATGGTGACAAGTCTGCTTACAGACGGGTGGTTGATCAGGTGGTCCTTTGGCGCAGCCACAATAACCTGGTGTTGAACACAATGAAAACAGTGGAGAGTTTGGATTAGATTTAATAGATTCTCTCACACTTTAAGTTGTTTAAGCATTTAATAGATGTTTGATTGAATGTTACTAAAAGTTAGACTGAGTATCTACAAATCATCTACAATGGACCATCAAAATTAACAGTTGATATAATACATGTATTTGGCACTTAGTTTACTCACATGAAATAGATTACTTTTCTACAAAGTTGACCTTACTAAAAGTAAGTCAAGTCAAATTTATTTGTATAGCACTTTTTACAACTGATGTTGTCACAAAGTAACTTCACAGAATTCCAGTAAAAACAAAGTTTTAGCATGAATGTAAAAGCCCCCAGGTGAGCAAGCCAGGGGTGACAGTGGCAAGGAAAAACTCCCTCAGAGCTGAGGAGGAAACCTTGGAAGGAACCAAGACTCACAAGTGGGGATCCATCCTCCTCTGGTCAAGCTACCAACAAAGTTATCATACTACTAATATTAATATTATTATTAGGGCTTGGCTGATGTGTACAATTGTGCATCGTCTGCATAACAGTGAAAGTTAATGCCATGTTAACATGTATAAGGTAAATATGCCTAATGGTAACATCTTCTTCTTCTTTCGGCTGCTCCCTTTAGGGGTCGCCACAGCGGATCATCTGCCTCCATCTTGCCCTATCCATTGCCTCCTCTACTTTCACACCAACCATCTCCATGTCCACCTTCACTACATCCATAAACCTTCTCTGAGGTCTACCTCTTCTCCTTCTACCCGGCAGCTCCATCTCCAACATTCTTTGCCCAATATATCCACTATTCCTCCTCAACACATATCCAAACCATCTCAAACTGGACTCTCTGGCTTTATTTCCAAACTGCTCCACCTTCACTGTCCCTCTGATCTGCTCATTTCTAAGCTTGTCCATCCTTGTCACTCCCAACGTAAATCTCAGCATCTTCATCTCTGCCAACTCCAGCTCAGCCTCCTGTCTTTTAGACAGAGCCACAGTCTCCAAACCATACATCATAGCAGGACGCACTACTGTCTTGTAAACCTTCCCTTTCTCTCTTGCTGCTATCCTTCTGTCACACATCAGCCGTGACATCCGTCTCCACCCACTCCATCCTGCGTGCAACCTCTTCTTCACCTCTTTTCTACACTGTCCATTGCTTTGAATGGTTGACCCAAGATATTTGAAGTCATCCACCTTTACGACCTCTACTCCTTGCATCTTCACCTTTCCACCTGCCTCCCTCACATTCACACACATGTATTCCATCTTATCTCTACTGACGTTCATTCCTCTCCTCTCTAGTGCAAACCTCCACCTCTCCAGATTCTCTTCCACCTGCTCACTACTCTCACCACAGATTACAATGTCATCTGCAAACATCATGGTCCATGGAGCCTCCTGCCTGACCTCATCTGTCAACCTGTCCATCATTGCAAACAAGAAGGGGCTCAAAGCTGATCCCTGATGTAACCCTACCTTCACCTTGAAACCATTTGTCACTCCAACTGCACACCTCACCACTGTCTCACTATCCTCATACATGTTCTGCACCCCCCTAACATACTTTTCAGCTACACCTGACTTCCTCATACAGTACCACAGTTCTTCTCTTGGCACCCTGTCATATGCCTTCTCTAGATCCACAAAGACACAATGTAGCTCCTTCTGACCTCTGTACTTCTCTACCAACACTCTCTGGGCATGAAACCAAACTGCTGCTCACTGATCTGGACCTCTCGCCTTAGCCTTGCTTCGTTTCTCCTTCCATCTACTCAACACTCTCTGTTCACTCACTAGTATATTTCCCTCTCTATCCTTTTTCAGCCTAACCTGCTGTACATACTTTCCAGCTCTATCTCTCTGTTTAGCCAAGCGATACAAGTCCTTTACTCCTTCTTTACTGTCCAGCCTCTCATACAGCTCATCATAGGCCTGAGCCTTTGCCTTTGCCGCCATACTTTTTGCTATGCAACTAGCCTCACAGTACTCCTGCCTACTTCCTTCATCTCTCTGGTTATCCCACTTTTTCTTAGCTGCCTTCTTCTGCTGAATACTCTCCTGGACTTCCTCATTCCACCACCAACTTTCCTTGTCTTCTTTCCTCTGACCAGACAAAACACCCCACACATTCTTGCCAGTTTCTCTCACCACCTTAGCTGTAGTTTCCCAGTCCTCAGGTAGCTCCTCACTGCCATCAAGGGCCTGTTGCAATTTTTCCCTAAACTGCCTGCAACCATCCTCCCCCTTCAGCTTCCACCATCTAATCTTTGGCTCTGTCTTCACTCTCTTCCTCTTCTTTGTTTCTAATCTCATTCTACAGACAACCACCCTATGCTGCCTTGCTACACTTTCCCCTGGTACCACTTTACAATCTCCAGTCTCCTTTAGGTGGCATCTCCTGCTAAGGATATAATCCACCTGTGTGCACCTCCCTGCACTCTTGTATGTCACCCTGTGTTCTTCCCTCTTCTGAAAATACGTGTTCACCACAGCCATTTCCATTCTCTTTGCAAAATCTACAACCATCTGACCTTCCGCATTTCTGTCTTTCACATCATACATACCCAGCACCTCTTCATCCCCTCTGTTCCCTTCACCAACATGTCCATTGAAGTCTGCACCAATCACCAATCTCTCCTCTCTAGGGACACCATCTACCACTTCATCCATCTTACACCAAAATTCCTCTTTCTCCTCTAACTGACAACCAACCTGTGGTGCATATGAACTGACCACCTTAAAAAGTACCCTATCAACCTCCAACGTCAGGCTCATGATCCTATCTGACACTCTCTTTACATCCAGAACACTTTTCCCAAGCTGTTCCTTTAGGATTATCCCTAGTCCATTTCTCTTCCTCTCTACACCATGATAGAACAGTTTGAATCCACCTCCAGGCTGTTCCTGGCCTTGCTTCCTTTCTATCTGGTCTCCTGGACACACAGAATATCTATCTTCCTTCTCTCCATCATGTCTGCAAGCTCTCTGCCTTTACCAGTCATTGTCCCTATGTTCAGAGTCCCTACTCTAACCTCCACACTCCTGCCTTTCCTTCTCTCTTGCTGCCTTCTAACCCGCCTTCCTCCTCTCCTCTTTGATGGTCTTTGACCTACAGTAGTCCAATTTCCATGATATTTTATAAAATGATATTTGTGATCCGCATGATAGTTTTGGCACAAGTTTTACGCCGGATGCCCTTCCTGACGCAACCCTCACCATTTATCGGGGCTTGGGACCGGCACCAGAAGTACACAAAGTACACCCCTAATGGCTGTTTTTAATGCTAACATGTATAACGTAAATAATAATGGTCCTAAAATAGAGCCTTGCGGAATTCCAAATCTTACATTTGAATAATTGGAAGACAGATCGTTTACCTTTACAAACTGATAACGTTCAGTTAAGTAAGAATCACAGGGCTGTTCCTGTGATTCCAACCATGTTTTCTAACCTTTCTAGCAGAATATTGTGGTCTGTCATATCGAAAGCTGCACTGAGGTCAAGTAGCACTAACAGGGATACGTAGCCTTGATCAGAGGCAAGAAGATGGTCATTAGTTATCTTAACTAGAGCTGTCTCATTGTTGTGATGTGGACTGAATCCAGATTGGAATTTTTCATATATGGTTCTTATGTAGATATGAACTAAGTTGTTGGGCCACAGCTTTTTCTAAGATCGTAGATATAAATGATAGTTTAGAAACAGGCCTGTAATTAGACAATATGCTAGCATCAAGATTTGGTTTCTTGATCAGAGGTTTAATAACTGCTAGTTTAAAAGCTTTGGGTACATGTCCAAGGCTAAGGGATGAATTTTGAGGGAGTTGCATCAAGTGTGTAGGTTGTACAATTTGCAGAGGAGATAATCTTCTCTAGTTCTAGCGGGGAGTGGGTAAAAGGTTTCCAGCCTTACTTCTACATTACGTTATGTTTTATATCAGCCATGTCAGATCACAGTCAAGTTGGATTTAATACTGTGGGTTGAATTTGTTGTCTAATATTTTCAATTTTATTATTAAAGAAGTCCATAAAAACGTCACTGGTGAGAGTCACCAGAATTTGTGGTTCAGTACCAGCCTGATTTTTTGTGATTCTGGAAATCACACTAAAGAGTACTCTAGAATTATTTTTATTATTCTCAATCAGCGAGGCCAGATATGCTGAGTGAGCTTTAGTGAGAGCATTTCTATACTCTATAAGGCTGTCCTTCCAGGCAGATTGGAATACTTCCAGCTTGGTTTGTCGCCATTTCCAATCTAGTTTCTCAACTTGTTTGTTTTAAGATATGGGTTTTATCGTTGTACCATGGGGCGAGCTTTTTCTGTCTTATTCTTTTTTTTTTAAGTGGCACCACATTTTCTAAAGTAGATCAAAAGTTATTTTCTAAATAATTGGTTAGTAAATCTAGTTCCATTGGCTCTGGTGGAGTGGAAACTGGGGTTGATAGTTCTGGGAGGTTTTCTATAAATTGTAGGGTGGTAAAAGGTTTTATTGAACGCTTTGTAGAATAGCGAGGGGATGTACATATATTATGGCTAAAATGTAGCTCATATAAAATTAGGTAATGGTCGGAGATTGCTGAGGTTTGCGGTAGGATATTAAGTTTGTCTATGTTAAGTTATGTTTAGTGTCAAAACTAAATCTAACGTGTGACTACAGTAGTGTGTAGGCCCTGTTACATTTTGGGTAATACCAACAGAGTCTAGAATTGAAGTAAATGCCTTTTTTTAGTGGATCATCTGCCTTCTCAAAGTGAATATTAAAATCTCCTACAGTTATTACTTTATCATTGCACTCAACTAGGTTTGCTGCAAAGTCACTAAATTTAAGAAATTTAGAGTAGGGCCCTGGTGGTCTGTAAATGTTAAATAATGAAAATGCGTTCTTTTTTGTGACCGGATTTGTAATATAGATGGAAATAACCTCAAAAGAAGTGAAGGTGTCACATTGTTTCTGACTGATATCTAGGGTATTTTAGTAAACACATACTCCATCTCCCTTGCCTGATAATCTTGGGCTGTGTACATAATTATAGCCTACAGGGGTGGCTTCATTTAATGCTGAGTATTCATCCGGTCTAACCCATGTTTCAGTGAGACAGAAAAAAAAAAAAGTATGATTGCTTATCATTTCATTTACGACGACTGCTTTTGAGTTCAGTGATCTTATATTGAGTAATCCAAACTTTAGATCTGAGGTGTAGCTGCTATTATAAACACTATGAAAAGTTTGATCCTATTATGGCCCTGGAGGCTATTAAGGGTCTATAAGTGTGTACACCAGGCAAGAGCAGACCACCTTGTTAAGTTGCAGTTGTGAAGCTGAGATGGAGATGAAGGTGGCAGTGGCTGCTAAAGTTCCCCCTGGCCACCTGAGGAACAGCAGTAGGCCTGCTGCCCCTGCATGGCTAGGCTGAGTGAGCTTTGGGAAGTAAGTGTCTGGGTGGCTCCAGCTAGCTTTGATATCTGCAGCTCAGCCGTTACTTGTCAGGCAGCATCTACACAGCATTTTCAGTATTCTAGTTACTGAACATGGTGTGAATTCCTCATCTATGAACGCCTTTTCCTTTAATCCCTAGCTCTTTTCAGGACCAGAGCTTCTCAGTCAGTCCCCATCCACACCATCTCTGCCTCACACAGCCTCCCGATATTTGATGCTTCTCACTTGCTTCATCATACTCCTTTCACACCCTGCTTTCTCTTCTTCTATGTTCTTCTGGTACAAGGCTTGAGAACTTTCTTTTTACTCAGAGAGACTTGCACGTAAACACTTCTCAAAATTCAGCCTCTGATCAGCCTGCTTCTCTTTGAGTGCAGCATTGGGTGTTATGAGAGTGACAGTACCTCATGAGAAGCACTTGGAGAAAGTACAAGGATATTCTGCCCAAGCTCACCTACTGGATGTATGTGTCTGTGTATTTCTGGGCTCTTCACTTCTTTTGATTCTTTTTTTTGTTTTTTTGTTTAAGATGGGACAGGGGAGTTGCTAGTAGGCTAGTGTGCAGTGTCAGTATCAGTAGTAAGAAAACATGGCAAAAAATCTAATCTCAGCAAGCAAAAAAAATATATTTTAAATAAAGAAAATATGCCCTCGGTTCTGTTGAGATTTCTTAAAAAAACGGTTCTGTTGAGATCTCTTTCTTAAAAAGAGATCACACAAATTCTATTACTGGATGATTGTGGATGTCCTTATAAATATATTTTGTATTTTGTTTTCCCAAAAATTGCATTTAGATATACAAATAAGATGATGAATAAATAAATATATGTACCTTTGAATATAAAAAAAAAACAAAACAAAATCTACGCCTTCATTAAGGTTGCTAACTTTTAGTGAATGCACTTAGTCTGGGCAGTGAGAGAGAAAAATTTAATATTTTTTCTGCAAATTTTTGAGCAAAATTTCTATTTATTTGCTGAATTCAACAAATTCAGCCACTCACCCAATATGTGAAGTTTAGCCATAAGATGACCAGGTACCTAAGCATTTGCATATAACTCTTGCTTAATTGAAACAACTTATTTTTTAGATATTTTTAAGTGAAATAAACATTCTAAAGTCAAGTATACAGATCTTTAATATTATCTAATGTGGAAAAAGATATTTCAACATGTATATTCTTATTCTTTGAAGACATTTAAAACATTTTTTCATGCATCTGATTGATGTAGTTTTTCAGGGCTATTAAAAGTAATACTATTCTAATCATTAGCTTTAGTCTATGTTCCTTATGCTGCTGTAATGTTTGGTGTATTTGCTTCACAGTTCTCTAGTTATGGGAGAGTTGAAAGCTTTAAAATGAAAGCCTTAAAACAAGATTAATGTGCTAGGTATTATTTGGAGATTAGACCAAATTAGTGTTCCTTAAATCTAGCCAATATATCTTTGCTAGATTAGTCCTATTAAGTTAAAAAAAAACTTTTTTCCTCAATTGATTTTGCTTCTGATATTTCAGTACTCATTTGTTTGCAGTGTAACAGTTTCAGTTTCAGTAATACTACTGTAAATGTGAAGAGACTGTTAAGGTGAATATATCTATGAAATGAGGAATACATTATCCTAACAGTGTACTTAAGCATTTAAGCAGCTTCAAAATGAAATGTAATATTTGACTCTTTGCAAGCTACAAGCAATTAATGTGAATGCCTTTAATCACTGTCAAGTTCACTTGTCCCAAATGCAGCAAGTAAAATGTATTTACACCTCTTTTTAACTTCGGCTTTGAAGGTGAATGAAAATGTTACAGTAATGAGGATATATTGCTTTTGTCCAGTGCGTATGGGAAATGGGGGGTTTAAGTGCAGTTTCACTGCTGTGTCTGTACGAGGATGTTGGGCTTGTGCAGAGCTCGGCTCAATAGTGAGTGTAATTAGTTGTAATTTACGGGCGCCTCCTCCCTGGCGACCCCGCTGCTCAGAATTCCCCAGCCACTTAGAGAGATCATGTTTTCCCCTCACAGTGCGCGCCACTCAAATGAACCACAACATCGCCATAATGGCCCGCTCCCCACTGGTTTGCCCACCTTGTGCAAGGTAGCTGAAAGTCACTCTGTGGAAGCTCAGTGGAGCGTGCTCTCCTATTTCCATCTATTAAGATGTGAGGAGAAGGGCACACAGAGTCCAATAAACACCGTAATGGCAGAGCAATCCACAGCTCTGTGAAAAGTTCAACGGGGAATAGACAATGCTGCCAGGTACGCTCTCCAGTTTTCATGACAAACGTAACTTTCTGTAGTTTTTAATTGGGTGTTAGCACCATTGGGGTCGTGCTTGTATGGCAGTATGAATTTCTGAGTGGAAATGGGAGTACCTGCTTAATATTTGCTTGCTTTGTTACATACAGTGCTTTTGAAAAGTATTCAACCTTTTTAAAATGATCAAAATGATCAACATTTTCTTGATTGCAAATGCATATTTGCAAAATCTGTTTTTATTGTAGACTCTATTTATAAGTCTTAGTCTAAAAATATTTTTTTATTTTTATATATTTTTATTGGATATATTGGGCAAAGAATGTTGGAGATGGAGCTGCCAGGTAGAAGGAGAAGCGGTAGACCTCAGAGAAGGTTTATGGATATAGTGAAGGTGGACATGGAGATGGTTGGTGTAAAAGTAGAGGAGGCAGTGGATAGGGCAAGATGATCCACTGTGGCGACCCCTAAAGGGAGCAGCCAAAACAAGAAGAAGAAGTCTAAAAATAGTTTTAAACAAAATGAAAAACTGCAGTATGTGGGTTGCATATGTTCAGGCTTACACAAATGAAAAAAAAACAACTAAGACACAATTGTCTCTTAATAGGACATAATTGGTTTCCATTTGTTAACCAAACTTCAACAGTTTTTTGGATAAATAAATCACTTTGTGGAAGGTTCAGGTCAAGCTATAGAAATGGTAAAAAAGAATGAAGACTAAAGAATAAAAGTTAGAGATAATATGTTAACCCTCCTATTGAGTTCTGCGTCTTTAAAATACCATTATATTTCATAATTTTTCTTTAATTAACTGCCTTAACAGTGATGATATGAAGATGACTAATAAAATGAAGATGACTAATTTGATGTTTTTATAAAGTCTCTACACCATTTAGGGGGTTACAGGAGGGTCATCTGCATTATTTTGCTAACATAAGGGATGGCATGCAAATTAATCATTGCTACTTAGTGCAAAATGTTTGTGCTTGATGTGAGACAGTATTACCCTACAAGAATGCAGACTCCAGAGCAAGTTACAAGTATTATTCACACAGGGCCAGTGTGGAGGCAGGTTTTCATTCTAATCAAGCAGAAGCATTTATGATTTGTCATTTGGTCTCAGTTTCAACCAGTTCATGACTTATTTAAGGTGTGCTCCTACTTTGTTGGGGTGAAAACCTACAGCCTCACTGGTCCTTTTGGGGACAAAGATTAATGACCCCTGCTCTTGAGAAATGTGCATAATATTTTGTATAATAATGCAGGGCATAGAGCCTGAATTGACTGTGGTAGGCTTTTGAGGGGCGTGCAGTGTGCAGTGCAAACATAACACTGCCCATGCTTCAAAGTACAATAGACGCTAGAATGAAGTATGGAGGTGGCAGTATTGTGCTGGACAGATGCTTATTATCAGTAGGGATGGAGAACTGTGTTAAAATTGAAGGAAGAATGGAGTACATTGCAATGAAATACTGAAATAGAACCTGCTAAGAAACTGAGGCTTGAGAGGATGTATACTTTTCAGTAGAACAGTGATCCCAGGCACAAGACCAGAGCAATGTTGGAAGTGCCTCCATGAAGTGGTAAAGTGGTAAAATCTTGAAATCCTTCCCACTGGGCCTGGGTCATTATTTGAAAATTACAACCTACAGGTGTCATCTGACTAACCTAAACATCCTTATGGAAATCTGTCAAGATGGATGGGAAAGTATCACAGTTTGCAAAGCTGGCACATACTTGCTCCAAAAACTAAAAGCTGTTCTTGCAGCAAAGGCTGGCTCTACTAAATATTGGTGTGGGGTTTGAAAGCTTATGCAAGCTTATGTTTCATTTTTAAAATAAATGTAGTTAAATAACTTTCAATTAGCATTCAGCTTTGAAAGAGTTTGAGCATTTGAGTTAACAATGAGGCTATAGTGTATTATACTGGTTGAAACAAGTACACTATATTGCCAAAGGTATTTAGTCAACCATCCAAATCATTGAATTCAGGTGTTCCAATAACTTTCATGGCCACAGGTATATAAACCCAAGCACCTAGGCATGCAGACTGCTTCTACAAACATTTGTGTAAGAATGGGTCACCAGGCTAAGACCATGGACTCAGACTTGGAGGTGCTTACCCGCATACCAACTGCTTCACACTCAGCTGCAAACCGCTCCAGCGAGCGCTGGAGGCATCCGTGTAATTCAGCCAGAAGAACATCATCATCTACAAATAGCAGAGATGCCACCCTCCAGCCCTCTTGACCCTGGCTATGCCCTGACACTCTGTCCATGAATATCATGAACAGGAGACAGGGAGACAGGGCACAACCCTAGTGGACCTTGGCATAGACTTTCCCAGGGAGGCTAAGCAGTATGATACCCCGATACTTGTGATACCCTGGTCCCCCTTTTTAAAAATAGGGACCACCACCCCGGTCTGTCCAAGGGTACTGTTCCCGAGGTCCATGCAATATTGCAGAGGCATGTTATCCATGACAGCCCCACAATATCCAGAGACTTAAGCATCTCTGGACGATTCTCATCCACCCTCAGTGCCTTGCCACTGAGGAGCTTACCAACTACCTCAGTGATCTCCACCAGGGAAATGGAGCTTGACACACCAGAAACCTCTGGCCCTGAGGTCTCCCGGATTAAGGAGTTCCTCAAAGTGCTCCTTCCACCGACTGACAATATCCTCATTTGAAGTCAGAGTTTCTCCACCCTTGCCAAATACAGCTTGGGCGCAGCAATCCCGACCACTCCTTAGCCACCGGACAGTTGTCCAGAACCTCTTTGAGGCCAAACAATAGTACTTTTCCATGAACTCACCAAACTCCTCCCATGCCCTGGATTTTGCTTCTGCCACCTTTTTTGCCTGTCGGTACCTATCTGCTGAATCGGGAGTCCTTCAGGCCAACTAGTCCCTAAAGGCCTCTTTCTTCAGCTTGACGGCCTTCCTCACCCTGGTGTCCACCAGGAGGTTCTTGGGTTACTGCCCCAACAGGCACCCACAAGCTTTTGGCCAAACCTACGCCTGGCAGCTTCCACAATGCAGGTTTTGAACAGGGTCCATTCTGACTCCATGTTCCCTACCTTCTCCAGGACATGAGAAAAGCTCTCCTCAAGGTGGGAGTAGAAATCATTCCAAACAGGGGCCTCCGACAGTCATTCCCAGCACACCCTCACTATTCCCTTGTGCCTAGGGGTCTGACCATTAGTCTTCCCTGCCATCTGATCCAGCTCACCACCAGATGGTGAGCAGTTGACAGCTCAGCACCTCTCTTCACCCGAGTGTCCAGAACCTATGGTCCCAAGTCAGATGAAACGACAACAAAGTCGATCATTGACCTTTGACCCAAAGAGCTCTGGTATGATGTACACTTATGAACATCCTTGTGTTCAAACTCTGTGTTCGTTATGGACAGTCCATTCCTGGCACAGTAGTCCAAAAACAATTCACCATTCGGGTTTAGATCGGACAGGCTGTTCTTCCAATCACGCCTCTCCAAGTCTCCCAGAACATTGAAGTCTCCCAGTAGGACTATGGAGTCTGTAAGCAGAGCGGTGTCAGCGGATGCTGAGGTGCACAGTGTGCAGTGGTCACCAACTTTCTGCAGAGTCAATCGCTACAGACCTCCAAACTTCATGTGGCCTTCATATTAGCTCAAGAACAGCACAAAGAGCTTCATGGAATGGGTTTCCATGGCCGAGCAGCTGCATCCAAGCCTTACATCACCAAGCACGATGCAAAGCATTGAATGAAGTAGTGTAAAGCTCTGCCACTGGTCTCTAAAACAGTGGAGATGTGTTCTCTGGAGTGATCAGAATCAGTATCCTTTATTGATCCCAGAGGGAAATTGCATTTGTTACAGTTGCAACCATTTATGTAAAATAATAAACACTTTAATGATTTAAAACAAAGAGAAATTTGCAATATGTACATGAATGATGAGAATGATGAATATAGTAAAGTCAAATCAAATCAAATCAAATTTATTTGTATAGCGCTTTTTACAACGGATGTTGTCACAAAGCAGCTTTACAGGATTTCAGAAAAGACAAAGTTTCCACAGGACTGAAAGAATGTACAGAATGTACAGAAACCCCCCAGTGGGCAAGCCAGGGGCAACAGTGGCAAGGAAAAACACCCTCAGAACTGAGGAAGAAACCTTGGGAGGAACCAGGCTCACCAGGGGGGACCCATCCTCCTCTGGTCAAACTACCTACAAGTGATTATGCTACTAATATTAACAGCAGTGATATTGATATTAGGAATATCTAGGAGTCTATGAGAGCATCAGGGTAGGGTGGGCAGCTCATCCAAGGTGGTTGGTGGTAGGCGTGGGCAGCTGGTCTGAAGTGGGTAGCAGGGGGGCTCGGCAGTCAGTCGTCCTTCAGTGTCCAGCCGGACATGTGGGCAGTTGTATACTCTGAAAAAAAGCAGGTAAATGGGATTAGTTTTGTTCTATCTGTTTGTATATAAACAGGGAATGTAAACATTTACAGAGTGTGGCTAACGACTCCGGCAGATCTGACTATGACAGCTTAACTAAAAGGAGAGAACCGGAAGGACACACAGACACGGCAGCACTCTGAAACAGTTCGGCATCCCTCCACTCCACCGTTCACAAACTTGAGTGACCGCGTGCGAGCAGCGGGACGACAGCACCAGCGTCTCAGTTTACTATAATTCCCTGTGTCCATGGACCCCTGGATCTGCTGCCTTTATCTAGGGGGGAACATTACCTACCAAAAGCTAAACTGAACAAGTGTGTTTTCAGCCTAGTCTTAAAGATTGAGACTGTGTCTGAGTCCCGAACAGTTTCTGGAAGATCATTCCAGAGTTTGGGGGCTTTATAAGAAAAAGCTCTTCCCCCAGCTGAAACCTTCTGAATTCTAGGAACTATTAATAAGCCAGCGCTCTGGGATCTGAGTGGTCGTGATGGAAGTGGCGGTGACTGTGATAATAAATATTTAATATCTAGTATAAGGCAACTAGATATAGTTGGGCTCACCTCAACACATGGCAGGGGTTTTGGAACAGACTCTCTCGAGAGGGGTTGGACCTTATTCCATTCTGGGGTTGTCCAGGATGAGAGGCATCAGGCAGGAATTGGGCTTACTCATAGCTCAGCACCTGTACATTGGGGTTTTCTCCGGTGGACGGGAGGGTTATTTCCCTGCGCCTTCTGACTGTTGTCTGTGCTTATGCACCGAACGGCAGTTCAGAGTATCCGGCCTTCTTGGAGACCCTGGAGGGGGTACTGGAAAGTACCCCCTGCGGGGACTCCATTGTCTTGCTGGGTGACTTCAACACTCACGTGGGCAATTACAGTGAGACCTGGAAGGGCATGATTGGGAGGAACGGCCTGCTTGATCTGAACCCGAGTGGTGTTTTGTTATTGGAGTTCTGTGCTCACCACAGTCTGTCCATAACAAACACCATGTTCGAACACAAAGGTGTACATAATTGCACATGGCATCAGGACACCTTAGCAGTTCGTTGATCGACTTCGTAGTTTTGTCATCGGATTTGCGACCATGTGTTTTGGACACCCAGGTGAAGAGAGGAGCGGAGCTGTCAACCGATCAGCACCTAGTGGTGAGTTGGATCAGATGGCGGGGAAAAACACCAGACAGACCTGGCAGACCCAAATGAGTTGTGAGGGTTTGTTGGGAGCGTCTGGCAGAGGTACCCACCAGAAAGATCTTCAACTCCCACATCCGACAGAGCTTTGACCACATACAGAGGGAGGCCGGTGACATTGAGTCCGAGTGGGCCCTGTTCCGTGCCTCCATCGTCGATGCAGCCGATCGGAGCTGTGGCCGCAAAGTCGTAGGTGTCTGTTAGAATAGAATAGAATAGAATTCAACTTTATTGTCATTGCATATGTCACAGGTACAAAGCAACGAAATGCAGTTTGCATCCATCCAGAAGTGCTTAGCAGCAATATAAATATATATCTTACAATGTACAGTAATTATAGTATATACAGGCTAAAAAAAAATTGTTTTTTGTTGTCCATTGTTATTTAGATGTCAGGAGGCAGAGTTCAGGAGTGTGACAGCTGTTGGGAAGAAGCTATTCCGGTACCTGGTGGTCTTAGTCCGGAGGCTCCTGTAGCGCCTCCCAGAGGGCAGGGGGGTGAAGAGTCTGTGTGCTGGGTGACTGGGATCTTTGATGATTTTCCCAGCCCTCTTCAGACACCGCTTCCTGTAGATGTCCTCTATGGCAGGAAGTGGTGCACCGATGATGCGCTGGGCAGTTTTCACCACTCTTTGCAGCGCCTTCCGGTCTGAGGCAGAGCAGCACCCGTACCATACTGTGATGCAGTTGGTCAGGATGCTCTCAATGGTGCAGCGATAGAAGTTCACCAGGATGTCTGAGGACAGGTGATTCATCCTCAGCCTCCTCAGAAAGAAGAGGCGCTGGTGAGCCTTCTTTACCAGCTTGGAGCAGCTGGTCGTCCAGGTGAGATCCTTGGAGATGTGGACACCAAGGAACTTGAAGATGTTCACACGCTCCACTGCCGTCCCCTTGATGTGGATGGGTGGATGTGGGTCAGCATTCCTTCTGAAGTCCACAATGAGCTCCTTAGTTTTCTCAGTGTTGAGCAGAAGGTTGTTAGTGTCGCACCACTCAGCCAGACGATCCACCTCCTCCCTATAGGCTGTCTCATCGTTGTTTTTGATGAGGCCAAGCACCGTGATGTCATCCGCAAACTTAATGATGGTATTGGAACCATCGACAGGCTTGCAGTCATGGATGAAGAGGGAGTAGAGGAAGGGACTCATCACACAGCCTTGTGGTACACCGGTGTTTATGGTGATGGTGGATGAGCAGTGGTTGTCCCACCGGACATGTTGGGGTCGGTTGGTCAGGAAGTCCAGTAACCAGTTGCACATGAGGGAACTAATACCCAAGTCTGTGAGTTTTGTGATGAGTTTTGAGGGGATGACTGTGTTGAATGCTGAACTGAAGTCTACGAACAGCATCCTGATGGAGGTATTTTTATTGTCCAGGTGTGAGAGGACAGAGTGCAATGCTATGGAGACTGCATCTTCTGTGCTCCTGTTCTGGCGGTATGCAAATTGGTGGGCGTCCAGGGAGGGGGGGAGACAGGATTTGAGCTGTGCTAAGACCAACCGCTCAAAGCACTTTGTGATGATGGGGGTGAGGGCTACCGGGCGGTAGTCATTCAGTCGTGATGGTTTGGAGTTTTTGGGTATCGGAACGATGGAGGTGGTTTTGAAGCAGCTTGGTACCACAGCACGGGCCAAGGACAGGTTGAATATGTCCGTCAGCACTCCTGCCAGCTCACCAGAACATGTTCTGAGAATACGTCCAGGGATGCCATCAGGACCCGCAGCCTTGTGGGCTTTAATCCTGCCCAGCGCCACTCCTACGTCGGTGGGAGAAAGAGTCAGTGGTTGGTGGTCTGCAGACACATCTGCCTTGGTTGCAGTTGTTGGGTTCCCTTCCTCAAAACGAGCATAGAAATTGTTGAGCTCGTTGAGGAAGGAAACATCAGAGGAGGCGGGGGAGGGGTTGGTGGTCTTGTAATCTGTCATAATCTGGAGTCCTTGCCACATACGCCGGGGATCGGAGTTGGAGAAGTGTTCTTCTACCTTCCCTTTGTAGTGGTGTTTGGCCTTTTTGATGCCCTTCTTCAGCTCAGCCCTGGCTGCACTGTAGGCCTGTGCATCTCCCGACCTGAAGGCGATGTTGCGGGCCTTCAGCAGGAGACGAACATCCTGGTTCATCCAAGGCTTTTGGTTGGGGTACATGGTGATCTGTTTCTGGGTGGTGACACTGTCTATAGTGGTGGAGATGTGGTCCAGTACAGATGAGGCGTACTGATCCAAGTCTGTGTCAGAGAACATATTCCAATCTGTGTTTTTAAACCGGTCCTGGAGCACGGCGTCTGTCCCCTCTGGCCACACTTTTATTGTTCTCACAGTGGGTTTCACGCGTTGGATGAGTGGTGAGTATTGAGGTGTGAGGAAAAGGGAGAGATGGTCAGATTGTCCAATGTGGGGGAGGGGTGTTGCTTTGTATGCCCCAGGCAGGTTGGAATAAACATGGTCCAAAGTCTTGTCCCCTCTGGTATGGCAGGAGACATGTTGGTGGAATCTGGGGAGGACTGTTTTCAGGTTGGAGTGGTTGAAGTCACCAGCAACAATAAAAGCAGCCTCAGGGTGTTTGGTCTGTTGTTTGCTAATGGCTGCATGAAGTTCTTTCATAGCCAGCTTAGCATTAGCGTCCGGGGGTACATACGCTACAGTGATTATGATGCAGTTTATTTCTCTTGGGAGATAATGAGGTCTGCATTTGACCATTATAAATTCCACATTAGGTGAGCATTGACTCTCGGTAGTAGCAGAGTTTGTGCACCAAGCTTTGTTAATATAAATGCACAAACCTCCACCTCTGGTCTTGCCGGAGTCTTCTGCTATCCTATCAGCTCGGTGTATATGCCGTCCTGCTAACTCAATAGCGTTGTCCGGGCAGCCGTTGTTTAGCCATGTTTCGGTGAAAATCATGACGTTTGAGTCCATAATCCGTCTGTCGTTGGTGATGCAGAGCTGTATTTCGTCCATTTTGTTAGCCAGAGAACGAACATTGGCGAGGAAAATGCTGGGTAAGGGCAGCCGGTGTGGTATAAGCTTTAGC
Organism: Pygocentrus nattereri; assembly: GCF_015220715.1. Lineage (NCBI taxonomy): Eukaryota > Metazoa > Chordata > Actinopteri > Characiformes > Serrasalmidae > Pygocentrus > Pygocentrus nattereri. The sequence continues at coordinate 23,914,580 of NC_051218.1, read as the reverse complement.
TTAGCTCGTAGCTTAGCTCGTAGCCCTCCGTGCCTACCTCGCCTTTGTTTACGTTCTCGGCGCCGTCTGCGTGCACTTCCGCCCGGCCGGGAGGAGTATGCAGCCTCCGGTGTTCTGGAGATCTCTGGAATGAGTCGGAGATCGGCGATAAAACTGTCGGAGGTTTGAGTATTGATGTCCAGAAGCTCCTGTCTGCTGTAGAACAGAAACGCCGAGCAATTCGAGATAAATAGTCCAGTCAGAAGTAGATAGAAAACCGTTAAAAAGCAGATTCTGGAGAGACGCTGAGCCTCGCGTTGTTCACGCGCCGCCATCTTGGTCTACAAGGCCAACTGTTGTGGCGTCAATCCCCGAACCCACTGGTGGACACCTCGGGTAAAGGAAGCCGTCAAGCTGAAGAAAGAGTCCTATCGGGCCTGGTTGGCTTGTGGGACTCTGGAGGCAAAAGATGGGTATCGAAGGGCCAAGCGGCTTCGATGGTGGCTGAGGCAAAAACTCGGGTGTGGGAGGAGTTTGGTGAGGCCATGGAGAAAGATTATTGACAGGCACCGAGAAGGTTCTGGCAAACTGTCAGGCACCTCAGGAGAGGAAAGCAGTTCCCCACCAATACTGTATACAGTGGGGCTGGGGGCTGCTGACTTCGACTGGGGACGTCGTTGGACAGTGAAAGGAATACTTCAAGGATCTTCTCAATCCCACTAACGATCCTTCCCTAGAGGAGGCAGAGCTTGGAGATCTGATTGAGGGTCCGTCCATCACTCAGGCTGAGGTAACCAAGGTGGTTGGAAAACTCCTTGGTGGCAGAGCACCGGGGGTTTACGAGATCCGCCCGGAATTCCTGAGGGCTCTGGATGTTGTAGGGCTGTCCTGGCTGACACGCCTCTGCAACATCGCGTGGACATCTGGGGTGGTCCCCCTGGAATGGCAGACTGTGGTGGTCCCACTTTTTAAGAAAGGGGACCGGAGAGTGTGTTCCAACTATCGTGGTATCACACTTCTCAGCCTACCCGGTAAGGTCTATGCAGGGGTACTGGAGAAGAGAGTCCAACCGATAGTTGAATCTCAGCTACAAGAGGAACAATGTGGGTTTCACCCAGGTCATGGAACACTGGACCAGCTTTTTACACTCAACAGGGTCCTGGTGGGTGCATGGGAGTTTGCCTAACCAGTCTACATATGTTTTGTGGATTTGGAGAAGGGATTCGAGTGCCTCTCATTGCCCACGATGAGGGAGGGGAGATGCGGTTTATATCCCCTCTTCTCCATAAGACTCTGTCGTCTCTCCCTCGCTTTCCCCGTGTGCTGTTTTGTTCCTCCTATGCATCTGTCTCCAAAGCTCTTTGGGGATGTTCGTTGTCCTGGTCACCATGGCGGCCGGCTTCAGCGCGATCAGCTGATCCCGGGTGTAAACAAAGCGGCCATGCTGCTGCGCCGCGGCTGACCATGAGAGTGAAAGAATCACTTTCATGGTGAAAAAACAGACCAAGACTCTCTCTACTAGCATGTTTCGAGAGGGCACAGCTTCCCTAAGTTGCCTAGTCAAACAAATAAACTATTAAAAAGATAAATAAAAGTTAAGAAGAAAAATTAAAAAACACAAACAGGTGCTACTGTAACAGGCAGCATGCATGCACGTGCATGCACATACATCACTCTTCTCTGTCTGGACTCTTAATGCTTCAGCAGAACAAGAGATTTTGGAAAATTTCATGCTCCCAACTTTGTGGGAACAGTTTGGGGACGGGCCCTTCCTGTTCCAACATGACTGCACACCAGTGCACAAAGCATAAAGACATGGATGAGTGAGTTTGGTGTGGAAGAAATTGACTGGCCTGCAATTGAGTCCTGACCTCAACCCAATAGAATACCTTTGGGATGAATTGGAGTGGAAACTACGAGCTAGGCCTTCTTTTGCAACATCAGTGTCTGTCCTCACAAATGTGCTTTTGGAAGAATGGTCAAAAATTCCCATAAACATACACCTAATCCTTGTGGAAAGTCTTTCCAGAAGAGTTGAAGCTTTTATAGCTGCAGAGGGTGGGCCGACATCATATTAAACCCTATGGATTAAGAATGGGATGAATGGGATGTCACTGAAGTTCATATGTGTGTGAAGGCAGATGAGCAAATACTTTTGACATTATAAGCTATGTGTAATCCATAAATTTCATCAGCTGGTCACAGATTTTAGATAAATACCTACTTATACGTACTACCCACTTGAGATGCTTTTTTTTCAAACAAGATGTTCCCACATATTATGAGCTCTAGTTGGCTACTGAAAACTGCTTGTTATGGGACATTTATTAATACATATATTTTAATACATTTATATATATGTAACAACTATTTATATTTCTGTTTGAAGCTTTTAAAAGTAAACTAAAAAGTCTTTAAGATCATTAAAATATACAGTCCTGTGCAAAAGTATTGGGCAGCCAAGAAAATTGTTTAAAACAATATTTTTGGGCAAGAAGTGTTTGCATGTTAAAACACTAAACATTAGAATAAATACAAAAACTAACAAAAATATTGTAAATGTGTCAATGCTTTTTAAAAGAAGACTGAAGACGTCATTGGAAGGAATACTTTGAGGACCTTCTTAATCCCACCGACATGTTCTCCAGTGAGGAGGCAGAGTCTGGGGACATGGGAATAGGCTTGTCTATCACTGAGGCCGAAGTCGCTAAGGTAGTTAAAAAGCTCCTTGGTGGCAAGGCTCCAGGGGTGGATGAGATCCATCTGGAGTTCCTCAAGGCTCTGGATGTTGTGGGGCTGACATGCCTTTTCAACATTGCGTGGACATCGGTGGCGGTGCCACTGTATTGGCAGACTGGGGTGGTGGTGTCTCATTTTAAAAAGGGCAACCAGAGGGTGTGTTCCAACTACAGGGGAATCACACTCCTCAGCCTCCCTGGTAAGGTCTATGCAGGGGTACTGGAGAAGAGAGTCCGGCTTATAGTCGAACCTCAGATTCAGGAGGAACAGTGTGGGTTCTGCCCTGGTCGTGGAACACTGGACCAACTCTTCACCCTCTACAGGATTCTGGAGGGTTCATGGGAGTTTGCCCAACCAGTCCACATGTGCTTTGAGGATTTGGAGAAGGCATTCGACTGTGTTCCCCGGGGAATTCTGTGGGAGGTGCTTTGGGAGTACAGGGTACATGGCTCTTTGCTACGAGCCATTCAAGCTCTGTACAAACAAAGCAGGAGTTTGGCCGGCAGTAAGTCAGACTTGTTCCCACTGAGAGTTGGACTCCATCAGGGCTGCCCTTTGTCACCGATTCTATTCATAATTTTTATGGATAGAATTTTTAGGCACAGTCAGGGGATGGAGGGGGTCCGATTTGCTGACCTCTAGGTCACATCGCTGCTGTTTGCAGATGATGTGGTCCTATTGGGGACATCAGGCCATGAACAGTTTGCAGCTGAGTGTGAAGCGGCCGGGATGAGAATCAAATGATGAATTCAATTTTTTTAAGTTTTTTAAGTTGTGTAGACTCTACCCTTTGTCCTATTAGCAGGCTTTTTACTTTATTATTCTGTTTTAAAACATTAAACAAAAGACAAAATGCACAACACACATTGAACCTTATGGCAGATGGGCTACAACAGCAGAAGAAGTAGGATTTTACTTCTTTCAGTCAAGAACCTGAAACTGAAGCTGAAGTGGGCACAAGCTCTACAAAACTGAACAGTTGAAGACTATACTTATTTGATGAATAAGTATATGTGGGATGTAGTAGAACAGGTCACAGCATGAAAGTGAACCAAAAAATCTGCAGGAATTATGCAATCATGTCAACAAGGACCAGAATCTGAATGGAATGTTTCCAACATCTTTTATAATCCACACAAAGAATTAAAATGTTTTGAGAGCAAAGGGCAGTCAGTATAAGTATAGTATAAATTATTCTAATTCTTCTATTGCTCTAACAAATAAATTCTTGCTAACCAGATAAGTGGCTTCATGTTACATTTTCAGATGGTACTCTACATATAGAAAAAAATAGGATTGTAAAAAATCACAGCTGGGTTTTGACTGCTTCTCTTCTGAAAGTTGGGATTTCAGTCAGACTGACAGCTAATTATCAGCTATGTACTGTATCTCATGGCAGTGTACGGCATGCCTCCCAGCCGCACTTTAAAGATTTTTCAGCACAATGTTAGAAATACTCAATGGGGTGGCAGTTCAGGTGCATGCAGAAAAGAAATACTCTGTGTGGCCAAAATATATGGACAGCCCATCTGATTATTGAGTTCAAATGTTTCAGCCACACCCATTACAAGCAAATAAAATCAAGCACATAGTCATGCAATCTCCGCTGACAAATTTTGGCTGTAGAATGGGTAATATCAAGGAAATCAGTGACTTTAACATGGCATAGTCATAAGAAGCCACCTTTGCCATGTGTCAGTTTGTGAAATTTCTGTCCTGCTAGATTTGTCCCAGTCAACTATAAGTGCCATTGTTCTGAAATACAAGTGGTAGACCATGCAGACTCACAGAGTGGTGCCACAGAATGCTCAAATGGGTAGTGCCTATCCTCTGGTGCATCACTCACTTCATGCTTCATGAAATAGGTTTCCATGGCTAAACAGCTACACACAAACCTAAGATCAAAATGTGCAGTGTCAGGCATTGGCTAGAGTGGTGTAAAACATTAAGTACTCTGTATGCTGGAGCAGTGGAAAGGTGTTCTCTGGAGTGATGAGTCATACTTCACTCTTGTTAATCTGATAGTTTGGTAAAGGGATAGTAGTCTGGGGCTGTTTTTCAGGTTTTGCACTAGGCTCCATTATTCCAGTGAAGAGTAATGTTAATGCAATGACATACAAAGATATTTTAGGCAGTTACATGCTTCCACATTTGTGAAACTGCAACAGTTGGGGAAAGTTCCTGTCCTATTCCAGAATCACTGCACAAAGTGAACGAAGACATGGTTTGATGAGGAATTTCGGTGGCCTGCTCTGAGCCCCAACCTCAACCTCAATGAGTACCTTAAATTGATTGAAACTTCAATTGGAAGCCAGATCTCATCCAACATCAGTGTCTGACCTCACAAATGAATTTTTGACTGAATGGGCATAACTTCCCACAGGCACACTTCAAAATACTGTGGAAAGCCTTCCCAGAAGAGTGGAGGCTGTTAAAGCTGCAAAGAATGAGTAACTCCATATAAATCCCCATGGTTTTAGAATGAGATGTCCAACAAGCACATTACACATGGGGCTATGTATAGAGTATCCACATACTTTTGGCCATGTAGTGTATATGAGCATACATGCTTTTGTATGTGAGATGTCAAATACAATGTTTCATTGCAATATGTTTTTCAAACACTAAAGTGCATTAAAAATATGTTTATATTTTACATGTGTTGGTTTTCTGTATGGGCATTTTTAGCCTTTGCTCTTTCTTCTTCTTACAAAAAACAACAATGTAAAAAAATCTATTTTTATAACAATATTTCTATGTTTGTATTAATATACTGTAACAAGCTATGATCTGTCCTTTTTGTTTAATCAACAAGCAAAAGGGAACTCTAACCTTGAAATAGTGGATAATTTGTAGGTGTAAATGTCTCAGTTGGTGATGCTCTCAGGCTGTCTGCGGTGTCACGAATGTGACAAGTGGGGTGTGTAAAGAGCCTCTAGTGCTCCTGAATGACCAGAGCTATGTTTATCACCTGAAGCCCACTCTGCACAACTCAGAATCCATATCTTTTTTAAACTACTAAAAAAAAGCAAGCAAATTATAATTTGTGGTCATAAAAATTTTATCCAAGTGTGTGGACCACTGTCCTTAGGCTTTAATAACAATGCAGTGTGTCCTTAAGATGCTTGAAGCAATGCCTTTTAAACTGGAAATATTTGCTTATTTCGCTTTTTGAAAAATCAGAACAAAGCTGAAATTGTGAAAGTGGAAGAACCATGGTGTTTGAACATTTGTGTGACTAGGTTTTGGTCTTTACTTGGTCTTAATTTGACCTTTACAAAGGGCAGCTGTTCTTGTTTTTTGTTCTGCAACATTTGTCTGCCCCCCAGCCTCTCTCTCTTTTTCAGGTGAGTTTGATGGAGACACAAAACAAGCAGACATGCAAAGGTGAGCGTTATTTTACAGTGGTGACTGGATCTGCGAGCAATCTTTCTCTCTCCTCTCCTCTGCTCTTCTCTCCTCCCCTGGCCCACCTTTGGCAATGCTCACCTCACTGAAGTTGAATAATTAATGCGAGTAGACGCTGGGGTCATGGGTGACATGTCTGTGAGGGAGTGAATTCCTCCTTGATTAGTACATAAAAAGCAGGGCCCATCTGCCTCTGTGTGGGGATGTGACAATCCATGCCAGCAGCACAGGGGGGCACTACTGAAGGAAGTCCTCTACATGCACAAGGAGGGCCACCACAGGGCCGCTCATTCCATCTATTTCAAACACACATACATACACATACATAGACAAATGTTGCTTTACAGCACATCAGGAAACAAGAAATAATATCAAACTTTACTTGATTCAAATCTGTACGACGATTCCACATGAATAAAATATATTACATCAACACAATTTTCGCCAAAAGGAAGTTAAGTAAAAGACAAAATTGTGTTGATGTAATATATTTTATTTATGTAAAAGTGAAGCACGGGAGAGCAGGGCGCAACCTAACACAGGGTAAAGTGTTACATGGATATTTTATGTAGTTAGACAGTTCAGAAATCTGATATATATTTCTCACCCTGAAGACTAAGTAAGTAATTTAATTGTAAGTTTTTTTGTGATATATTATTTTACTCACCCTTTAATCTCTCAATATAGCATTATTTTGAAGCATATGAACAATTCACACTGACAACTAGAAAGTGCATCGTTCCCATGGTAAGGTTAGTCGTAACACCATATTACAACTAAGCCTGTTAGATTCTGTAATTTTGGGTTACACAGATGTTTTAATATTCTTAAGTTGGGTATATTGGGTATATAGGATTCCTTATAGTTTAATCTGGGTGATAGTTTCTGGTAGATCTATATGTATTACAAACTGTTGAAACCTCTGAACATTATCCAGAATGAAGCACTGTTAAAAATATTACTCAGATCTTTTTCACAAAGGGTTTAACAATGATCCTCCTAGATGCTCATTGCCAAGCTGAGGAGAGTAAGCTTACCTAATAGAGCCTGGTCCCCCCAAGGTTTCTCCAATAATACAGATGAATAAACATGGTATGGAGTTTTCCTGGCTACTGTTGCTATTGGCTTGCTTTTTGGGGTGTTAGGCATGTAATTGAATATCATGGTCAAGTAAATGTAATTTATACTGTGGTAAGCAGAGCATTGCCTCTCTTATTACTAAGACAAAATATGGCACTATTAGATTCTGGATTTTGGTGGAGTGATTTAATATATTTAATTTAGATTGTTATTTTGACTTAGGACATTTGGTCACATGATGTGTGCTATATTATAATTGTAATAGCCCTATCGACCAATCTGGAAATCTGTCATTTATCCTCACCTCACAGCCCTTTGGAACCAGTTCATTGTTAAATAAGTCATTCATACCATCCGGGGCTTGACTTAACACCTAGTCAAATTGCCTCTGTTAGACCTGTATCTATATAAAGCTTGTACTTTTGCTTTGTAGCATCAAAGTTGGAAACTTTTTTTTTTTATCTGGCATATCTGTATTTGAAAATAAACCACATTTTCAATACATGAGCTGTCTGCATTAAGTTCCCAAGAAAAAGCAATCTAACATCCCAAAAATAAATTTAAAACAGTTTTTGGAAAAGTCTGATTCATCAAAACATACATGATAAGATGTTATGTAAGTGTTTCAGTTTTATTGTGCAGATAGTAGCTCATATATATGAACATTTTCTAATCATATTTATTTAGGTGAATATATCAGTATATTTTTAGGCTGGGAAGCTCATCTGGTTCAAACAACATAAAGCTATATTGAAGTAATTAATTGTGTTTTGCAGAATTAAACCCTCAAACCCATTACATGTACACTTGAAGCAGAAATTTGTAGGTTGCTTATATAAAAAATCTAGTAATCTTGCTTAAATACTTAATTAAGTATTAATATCTTAATTAAATGAACATATTAATTAATTAATTAATTAAAAGTATTAATAGATTAATATATAATATGTTGTAATATATAATATAATAATTATTATGCAAAAACAAGGTTAGGTTGTGCCCTGTTCTCCCTATCTGCACTGAAGTTACTTGACATTTCAGTCAGGTAGCTTAAATACTTTACTTTTTACAGTGCACCAACTGTATAGTAATAGAGGGAGGAAACACAACAGCAAATGTACTAGCATATTGAATGTGGAGGATGACGTTGAGCACTTTGTTTGACCTGTTGTTGAATATGATAACAGAGACAGGGTGCCACAGTCTTTTTCTACTGCAGTGCTGGCACTAACTCTAACAGGCTCCACAGGTAGCCACTCAGCCAACGCAGCTCACAGCCTGCATCATTCAAGAACACTCGCTGAAATAAGCCCACTGAGTTGGCTGTTCATTGGCATAGTCCTGGGGCAACAGGGTGCAAATTACCACATATTAGAGATAACCTCATCTGCAGTGTACATTACAATGTAAACTTGTGCTTAAGAGGTGCTAGATAAGCAAACATTTCAAGATGGGAGGGGAAAAAAAGGAAAAGCTTGTCAGGTTCAACACAGCTAAGAGAAAACATGCCCTTTGGCATTGTCTATAATTAATATGCTAAATTGTACTGCAATAATCGACCAGGGGACTAGCCTTGTGCACTGGAGGAGCACTGATTAAAACATTAAGCTGAAAAGAAGGCTTGATTGAAGCTCTTGCGAATAAAGGAGTGGTTAAAAGGACTTTTACAATGCATCCTCCTTTATTTCTCTAATTAGCTCTAGGTCCATAATAAATGCGAATTACTTCACTTGTATGACCACACATTCGCCAGTTGGCCATTCATTAATTTCTAATGGTCCCTCTGTTTGCTCCCTCCCATTGCAAACAATATGTCTTTATTTGTGTGTTGTGTGAAACAGGAAAACATTGTGGATTACCATAAAACACAGTAATACACACATGGATTTGGTTTAATATTACATTTTACAGTCCGTAATGATGTTATTTATAGTTAGCCATTAGATTAAAAGGTAGAGACATGAGTAAATAACTATTCGATATTTGACTTCTTTCAGCTGCAAGGAAAATCAGTCGATTTCAGTGACTAATGGTTTACATTAATGCCCATGGTAGTATAGGAGGCAGAGTTTGCACTGCTGTGTTCCTCATTACAGTACAATAGTGTAGTTCATAATTGTAGCACTTATACTTGCTTCAATCCCCCAGAGTATATATGCGGTAAATTGGATAAGCTGATTGTTTTTTTTTTCTTTTTTTTTGGTTTAACTTTGAATCTGGATGATGTTGTGTTAAACTACGCATGCAGAAGACCATTTTTCTCTCTGTGATCTGAAGATAATTCCCTCTCTATAAAGAGAGTGCTACAACCCTCTGTAGGAATGTTATGTGGTGATTTGAATCTGCTCTGGCATTTCAGCATGCCTTTGCTCCATGCTAACTGCGGTCGCCTTCCACTTTCTGTGGCTGACAGTCCAGCCAAAGGATTTCACCTGCTTTTTTTGAAGTGTGCATTCCCTCGACAAGCTTATGAAAATTTTCCTGGGCAGACAAGGTTCTGCACAAGGTAGGAAGACTATGAGATAAAACACATAATTACATGGATGAGCTGTATTCTGTCACCCTCTGATGAGATTGAAAAGTCTTTGTTAGTAAGGAGGCCACACCTACGTCAACGCTTTTTTCTGATTTTCTAAGGGTGTGTGTGCAAACATTTTGCATACAGGCATACTGGAAAGGCTACACATGTCCTGCCACTTTGCACTTTCCAGAATGCTCTGGCAGATAACATTTGATTGTACTTTAACCTGCGGAGATGACAACTTGACTTGGTCTTGTTATAATAGATCAGCAGTCTGATTTCCATCACACAGTTACATATTAGCGATGGTGCATATTGATTTGTTTGGAAGCAAACAGTGAGGGAGAATACCACACACTCTTCTGGCATTTCTGTGTTGACATGCCAAATGATATTGATGGTGCTGTCAGGTGAAGCCTGATAAAGCAAAGCCTTGTTGTGCTGTTGCCCAACTTTCATCTTACGTTATTTGCATTCAATTTGGATGTTCAATTAATATTTATGAACAGTGTGCTATGAAGAGCGCTTCTAGAATAGCCACATTCTATTTGCCACTTTTCAAGCACTTGTGTGCACACGTTTACTGATATCGCTTTTGTGCAACACAGCTGCTCAGACTGAAGATGTAATTTGCAGAATGGAGCTATTCTTTTGCCTGCTGTTCATTTTGACACCTGAACATCAACCTCCTCATCTCACCACAGTCTGTATTTCCAGACAGAAGCTCATTCATAACCATCACAGGCCCCTAGTAAGGAAGTCCTTCTATGTGCAGTTACTTTTTGATTTAAAAAAACTGTTATTTTAGAGGCTGCATTTCAGCAAATCTGGGAAGTCACCAATCAGGTCGGTGCCCTGGCGCCTCTAATCCTTTTGAAATGACATACTGTTAATTCTTGTCTACCGGCCACATGAGAGGAGCAGGCTGTCATAATTGAGCCATATTGTGGATGGAGGTGCTCCTGGGACTTGGAGAACGAAGCAAAACATGGCTCCAACCCAGGGGAGAGAGCACCACAATCTGCCACAAATCCCTCCTTACTTACTGCCTGCCTGTTTTTACACATCTTCTTAACCCTTTGGTTAAGGGGCTGCTGACGAGCTCCTGCCCTTTACTCAGTTATTCTCTACTTCTCTCTCTCTCTCTCTCTGCCTGCATTGCATGATATGATTCAACACCTATGGACCATATCAGCGTTGGAGATCAACGGCAAGCGACAGCGGAGCTCAGCTCTGAGCCTCATCTGCCACATGCACTCCTTTAAAAATGAATTTGTCACCTTTCTATAACTGCATTGTCCAGAGTCTTGACTGGCCAATCTCGGTTATTTTAACAACAGGAAAAAATGGTGTCACAAAAAGACTTTCAAAAAAATCTTCTAAAAGAGAAAATGGCCAGTGGTATGTCATTGTTACCAGATTCATTATGGTCTGTCAATCTCCAATGCTTTGCGCTGTCCATGTCCCTGATCTGCGCTTCTTCCTCATGGAGCAGAGCTAGTCATTCCAATCACATCCTGACCACAGAGGGGAGGGAGCCACAATCACTTGTATCCCTCCACCGTGTCTCCATGCCAACAGGCGATAAGTAACACCAAATTAATTCCATCAGGAAACAAATCTCAGCTCAATCCCCTTCTACCACTCTCAGGGTCAAACATCATAATACCTGAGGTCAGGAGAGAAATGGGTTACAGAGTATTAAGGCTGTTCCTTTCCCTGCTTGTGAAATGGCTGGTGAATCTAACACTCTTGCCGTAATGGGAATTCCCAAGAAATCTGCCATTTTAGTTCAGATCTATTTGGCCCCTCACAGATTAATAACTCAATGGATTACCTGCTGCACTTTCCAAGGACATTAAAGTAAGTTCCCACTCTGATCAATAGGAGAAGCAGCTCTCTATATCAACACAGCTCAATACTGTACACTTCATTTCCCTCGCAACAACCTCTGTGACTCTAGTTAATTATATAAATATTTATAATTCTGCGGGGTTTCAGGCTTTTCTTCCACCCGCACAGGTTAAATAACTGAACAAGAGAAGGATTAAATTCACCACTCATTAACGAGTATGACGTTCTTGGCTTGGCTGATAACACCAGTAAGAACGCAGCGTAACCAGGGTGACCAAAGAGTCAGATTAGAACAGAATCGATGGGAATGCAGGCAGAAAATGGCAGGTTTCTGTATTTGCAGCAGAATGTGAGGAGAAAAACATTGTACCAATGTTGTTCCCCTTCCCACTCTCCTTTAGTGGAGGTTTTTTACTGCAGTAAATAGAATGGAAACATGCTACTTACTGAGATGTATGAGTCCTGAGTATTCACAGTATCATTGCCATATATCTTTTTGACAGTGGGCCCCCACGTAGCGGCTGTGAAGAGCGTTTGCCATCCTGACAAGGTGCTGTCAGGGGTTGTTGGGGCCCATGTGCTTTGTCAAGGGCAGAAAAGTTCTTTGCCATCAATGACAGTCAACGTGGGGGCCTATTTACCTGTGCGCGCATTTTTTATTTATCGCAAGTTCCAGGCTGTGAATTGTCTTTAATGTCTTTAAGACTGTAAATTTTGAAGGCAGTTAATGCATTTCAGTTATCATCCCCGGGTGTCATAAAACCCATGAAGTCACCTTTTGGAGGAGTGCACTTGTTATTTAAGTGTTAGGCAAACAAAATACCAAAATGTCTGTTAGCAAAAGGGAAGCTGTGAAAGCAAGATGTATAATTACTGTGGGTGGGGGGGGGGTAATTTTTAAAGATATATTTCCAAGGAGATTCATTATAAAATAATTCATTTGCATATGGAAGTTGAGAGTTTTGAGATCAAAGACTCCTAGTAACACTGCAAGACCTTGGAGACCATAGGTACTTAAAGCTTTGATCTTTGAGTGAAAATCAAGCTCTACTCTTGCTTTAGATCTAATAAAATCACAGGTGTTTCTGTCCATCCTTCCACTATGAGAATTCAATGCTATGGGTCTGAAAGGACGTGTAGCTGACAAGAAGCTATTACTGAGAAATGGAAATAGACAAAGGGGTACATTTTCAAATCCAATAAAATAGCTGCTGGTGTTCTCAGAACACGGAACTAGCCACTGGCCAGACTCCAGACCACAGCATGATTGAATGTGTTTGGAATTACTTTGGTTGTGAGAGACAGAAAATGTCTTAAATGCCATAATTTAGGGAGGCTGATTTTGATTCTTTTGGATGGATATCTTTTGTCATTGAACTTATTCACAAACTTATTATGGATCCTAGAAAAGTCATAGAATTTGCACAAACAACCTTAGACAGTTTACAGAAATTTGTGGTAGGGATTGGGTACCTTTTATGATGGCCTTACTTGTAGCAAATCCAGGTTAATTACTTTCACTCATTCAGTGTGAATTCCTTGTGAGACTACGACTAATTGTTACTAAATCATCCCAGAAAAGCCTTGATCTATACAATAGCACCTGGTCCACATAAACAACATAAATCAAAGCAAGAATGACATTGCAGAGGCATTTCAAGGTGATGACACAAAAACCTGACCTTGCTAGCTATGAACAGGTGAATCTAAAGCTACTTCCATTTGAAGTCAGGAAATTTCAAGAGACTAATTATCTTAGCTATAAACTGATTATATTAGCTATTATTTTTTCCCAGTTCAAATCAGTGTTAATTTATGGTAATAAAGGCTAAGTTCTGTACAGAGGTGTTAAAATAGCACAAATAGAGGCATTTTGCAAAGCTTCAACCCATTGTACGTGCTGAGATTCCCCCGCCCTCCTCCTCCTTACTCCTGCTGAGATGAAGAGCTTTGTGAAGCCCACCTATCAGACAGCATGCTGCCCTCCCCGGGCTTCCTCCCAGGAAACAGGTCCGGGGGCGTTCTGTCAGCGAGTGCCTCTGGGAGAAGTCACACTTTTAAAAGACGGAAATTAAGTGGAAAAATGTCTGTTCGTGCACTGATGTAATTATCTGTCCTGGATTAACATCTGTTCGCTAGCACAAGTGCCAAGTCCACTTCAGCATGTGCCAGCTCCTTGCACCTACGCTGGATGTATACCTATGTCTGCTTCTGAAATTGCATACCTTGGCACAGACAAGTGCTGCTTCTTCTCCTCTGACATTACCAACCCCTTCAACATCTGCCCCTTTTAGGAAAACACACCAGAGTTTCTGAACCATTCACCACAGTGGGGTTTCTTGGTCTGACCTTGTGAGAATCTGCCTTCTAATTGCTCTAAAAGATAAGTTACTGTTTAAAAAGTCAATTTGAGAAAGTTAAAAGGCCCATATCATGGAAAACTGAAACATCATTGCTTTTTGTGATACAATTTTGATTGGTTTGTACCAGTTATTTTAAACAACATGGCTTACATTTCTCTCTAATGCTGACAAACCTGAATAAGTACTGTTAAAATCACAGTCAAGAAAAGCACAGATATTGTTACTGTCACACCAATTCAGAAAAACAAGCATAGAGCAGGTTATTAAGGGCATTCATCCACTGGACTAATATTGAATTGGAATTTCATGTACATCAGCTAGTATAGATAATGTGCATTTTCAGAATTTGCAGAATTCTGCAGAAATATGCCAACAGAATCAATATTGCAAACAGTATAATAAAGCACAGGAACCCTGCCCGTTTATGTCTTTTTAGTGATTTAACTTCCTTAATTTTTTAAAAATAATTGAGTGTTTTTCATAGCCGAAAACTGTTATGAGTATCTTCTTTATCATCTAATGTACGTGCTCTCACAATACAAAGACAAGAAATTCTGTAACAATCTGATGTTTACTGGTGCTCTCCATTTTTGAAAATCTATATGTAGTGTACACCCAGCTTTAGCATTTTAGCCGCATCCACTTATGCTGAAGTTTTAAGGAATGTTTTAGCCTGTATTGTCTTGTTGTGTATCAGAACAGAGGCATTTTACATGTATCAGTCTATCAAAGGAGCAGTAACAAAAACAGACTCTTTGTTCACTATAAGGGATAAAGAGAGCTTGGAAAATAGTCATTTAAAGATGAATTGCTAGTGTTCATGGAGCAAAAATGCTGTAAGAGGAAAAAAGTCAGATATAAGAAAATAGTATATGGGCACTTTAAAAAATGAAAATCTAAAAAGTTTTTTGATACTATCCTGTCCACTGTGTTTGGGAATGATTAAGTATTTAGAATGTTTGACACGCTAAAAAAATTGAAGATTTTATGATCCCAGAGCCTTTCTTCTGTTTTCATGCTTACATATCCATGTAGCCATCTCCTTTTCACTGTTGTGGTGTAGTCAAGTCAGTTGTCCTTGAATAATAACTAATTTCCTATGTTGGGCCTCTAGATAACATATTATCATGCTTCATTCATCTACTTTATGCGTGTCAGTAGTTGTGTCGTGGTGGGCGTTTATCATGAAATCTGGCTCCTGCCTCTGTAATCACATGCACATTCATTTGGCAAAAAACAAACAAAAAAAAAACATAAGTGAACATGGTGAATGTCTGATTTACATTCTTACCTTAGTAATGCATTATGCATTCAGCACTGTTATGCACCATGTTATTTCCTCCCTTGTTACGGCAAGTGAGTGGTGTCAAATGTGAGATTTCATCATTTGAATGGTGGATATTGACATGCAATTCTCCAAGGATCATAAATGAATCTGTCAGTAGGAAATGTCACCTTACCTCTTATGATACAGACTACTAATTTCCCTGCTTTAGCAAGAAGAGCAGGATGGGGAGGAGAGGAGCTCAGTGACCTGAAGGACTGCGTTGCCGCACCACGCATGAATGTTATGCCCAGTGGGAGCAAATTAGTCCTGAACTACTCTGTGGAAAAGTGAATCTCCATCTCCTGTGCTTAGCTTGCCTCTAATTATCATTGTTCTTTAGTTACAGGAGCAGCGGGTATAAACCACTGTGTCCTCTCTATTAGACTTAATGTCTCAGGAGTTTTTAGGTATAGGTTAATGAACTGCTGCGTATCTGGGAAAGAGCAATCAAAGCTCAGTGATTATGGCCAAGTATGTAATATTTCTGTTTCAGTGTCAGGCTTGGGCAGTGAGCTCTCTGGGGTGTCCCACCCCTGTTGTTCTAGAAAACCGTAATTAGTTACAGCGCTGAATGTTTTCCTTATTGCATTCCCAATACCCTTAGACCATCTTCCCCTCCTGTAAATGGGCTCAGCTGAGGGATTATTTCAGCACCCCTAATTATCATGTGCAGCATGTTAGCAACTCAGTCTGTGTAAGATTTGCTTAGCCTTTGGCTCATCAAATGATTACATAATTGATTGAATTAATAATGCTAAGTGGTAACTTAGAGCATAGGTTTGTGTGGAAATTAATGTGAGCTAAGTAAAACTGTAATACACCATGATTAGACTGAGCCAGCAAAATGAATGATTTTCATTTTGCTGTGACAGTTGGCTGACGATGCTTCCAAACTGGTAGCATGTGTATGTTTTGTAGTTTTTGTAATGGGCAAAATCATACCTCCAACAAGCATTCTCCTACAAGAGTAGGACATCAGATTGACCTGATCATGTTCTTATGCGTGAGAAAAGGTTAGATTTGCTTGATCACTGTTCTCTAACACATTTTTCCTATTACTGTAAAAAAATTAAAAATTAAATGGGGCTTTGAATGATAGAGTCTATTTCAAGTAACGATTCCGGCAGTCAACAATATTGAAATTAATAAGGTTCATGAAAATTCCTCGGCTTTTTTTGCCAACTAGCATACAGATGCCTCATCTTTTTTGCTGGCATACACTAACCTTGGCCAAACTCATAATTGATTTTCATGCTGAAATGATCAAACGATCAACATTACGATTTTAATCCATAGCAATTTGAATTCCATTAGCAAACATGATTATGATAAATATAGATTAAGGAGAATGTGTATCTGCTTCTAAAAAATAGCTTCATTTCAGCCTAAAAGGTAATTTCTGCATGCTCATACCTCCTCTGTCTTTGCATTCTTGCATCCGTACACCTAACCAGTGATGTTTGTAGCTTCACAAGTTTGAAGACACAATTTAATCAACTACTAATCTGTTCACTGTCTTAAATTTGAGTTCAAGAGCTATAATCGAAAAATGTTTTGCAGTGTTCTGACAAGATAAGGTCTGTTCATTAGCTAAATTACCATTATGGAGAAAAAAAAACAAACACGTCACATTTTGTTCATTACAGTTAGTAAAAGCAATAGCTAACAATAAGTGGAATTATTATTAATTTTTTTTTAATAGCCAGCTAAATACTTCTGAAGATCAGAAACTGACAGGGTTTATAATATTCCAGTTATTAGCTTAGTAAATTGGTTCTTAATCCTTATTCAAATTTTTGGCTCTACCTTAAATGGTAAATCAGTTATGTTCTGGCACCTATAAGAACTTTACAGACATCTTTACAACTGTACAACCTTAGTTTTGTCCATTTAGTTACCAATTCACTCATAGAAATCATTGGTTATCATTGGTTAATCTAAATACTTCTGTTGAATAAGTATTCACTACCGTATTTTCAGTCAAATCTTATTTATTCATAGTAGCTTTGTTGATTTATTGCTTTGCTATCTGGTGTTGATCTGAGGAGGATGGGTTCCCCTTGTGTCTTGGTTACTCTCAAGATTTCTTGATCTTGCTCTTAGGGAGTTGCTTTGGGACTTGGGTCCAGGTTTTCTGTACAGGTGCTTTGTAACAACAAAAAAGCACTAGATAAAACATTGACTTAAAAGTGCTGTATAAAAAAACTTAAAAACCACCATATAAAAATATGTTTATTCAGCTTCATCAGTGATCGAAAGTAACATAGTACCTCTATAGAAAATGGGCATTTGCATTTATTGTATGTGACTACTTTATCTTTCATTTTAAGAAAATGCTTGCAGACTCCTCTTTTAATTTTTGGCCATTTTTTTTCTTTTGCAATCTGCTCACATTGGTACTACAATATGAATGAATTACTCCCCTTCAGGTCAAGGTTGATTAATTTGATTGGCATGCAGAATAGATAGTCAAAGACCATTGTTTTTGTATGATGTGCAAAAGCAGGCAATTTTAAAATGGGCTCCAACAAAAACACACCCATGAAAAATAAAGTGGTATATGTCAAAAAAATGTAAGCATACATTGTTTACTAGCTATGCTGCAAAAAGCTATTCACCCAAAATATAACAATTAGATACAATCTCTTAAAATAAATAAATGAATAAATAGAAATCTGCCAAAGTTGTATGAAGATTTTACTCATTAATATTTCTTGAAATAAGCAATAATTTTAGGTTCTTTAGCTCACCATGGATGTTGTAAACTAGAGAACAAGAAAATCTGTAAAAAGCATTCATGAAATGAAATTCTATATCCGTGAAAACTATTAAGAAACATGGACTTAATAGAAGTCTGTTTCTCTTAACCAAATATCTAAAGTCTATTTTGCTGGTAAAATGTTATGTTTTGCATATAAAGATCTGATTCCATAAACTTCACATTTTTTTAGTTCTATTAACAGGTAAGTAGGTAACTGTTTCCAAAAAGAAGGGTTTGTTTACATAGACATCTCAAGTTCATTCCTCATGTGTAAACTGTTTAAAACTAAAATAGAACGTTCGTTAGTGAAAGTAGTTTAATGTAACATTGCTTTTCATTATTATAGAAACTTATTACCCCAGAGTAGCTCATTTAACTGTCACAAAATGTTTTTACCAATTATTGCCAAATTTGTCCAGTAGTAAAGATTGTATTTATAAATCCTGAAATGATGCAGACCAAATAAGAAAGTAGCTTTATAAGGCTGTAATTAACATGAAGTTTATGTAATATTATATTTTACCATATTTGATGCATGAAAATGGAATTGCTCCCTAGATTTCTCATAGGATTAATAATAGCTCATAAAAGGCACATCAGCTATTGTATAAAATCACAGCAATTTGTCTTAAAGAAGCTGTTTAATTCATGGTGACTTCATTATTGAGGCTTAATGAAACTTTCAAATTTATGATTGTAAAATAAATAAATAGATAGGAAAAGCACTGTTGCCTCAGTTTTAAACTTTATGACCATTATTCATAAGGATAATAAGATTTAAGGTTTAAGTGTTAAAGCACTGCGAGCTGTGTTTTAGCTCTAATAGACTTGTGCAAAAATATGCGCATGTGATTTCCCTTTTATTCTTGTTCCTTGGACTCTTTCCCTCTCACTCTCTCTCTTTCTCTCTCTCTCTCTCTCTCTCTCTCTGTCTCTTTCTCAGTGTCTGCCATTATCTTATTCCTTTTGTCTGTTTCACTCTATGTGTAAAATGAGTGACCTTATCAGTCGGTGGTTTGGAGGCGTAACGTGTATTGTTTATACAGATGTATGATATGGAAGATAGTGTTTAAAGATTGCAGTGTTCAGGAGAGAATAAGAAAAGAGATTAAATAATAGGTATTTGGCTGGCATTTTCAGACTTTGCTAAAACCTGCTCCTGCTGGCTGAGGCAGCCTGTCTCTCTCTGAGTGAGATGATACAGTTCCAGATCTCCACCTGCGCTTGCTCTCTGACCGCACAGCCCTGTGCCTACATTGGGAAGGATCAGTCGCAGCATGGGGCTGGCCTGCACTCCACTTATTCCACTCCAATGGCCAAGGCATCATTCGGGTTTAGTGAGGGCAGCTTGGGGTGCTAGCCATGTGGAGAAAATAAAATTTTGGAGGAAGATTGAAGTGTTTTGTCAGTAGGTATGTACTTTTTTCCAGGACCAAAACAAATATTTATATTCTTATCAATATTTTTACCAGAGGTATAAAATTGGATTATAGAAAAAGAAACAAATAGATAAATAATAGACTTAAAGAAATAGGTAGAGTACATTTTAGATGTATCTATGTTGGCAAGTATGTCCAACATGATGTAACAGTGAAACCTCTGCATATAATTACTATTCTTGAAATGTATTCATCTTGCTGCTAAATGTGTTTTTGCCTTAAACACTATATACCATTAGAAAACATATAATATTTATACAGTTAAACATAAGTACAGTAAAATGTAACAAGAACTTTTGGTTTTGAAAAAGCAATTGATATGTTTGTTGGAAAAATACAGTTAGAAGAACACAGCTATGGTTCCTTATTTCTTGGTGCACACCAGCTGTTGTATGGTTTTGTTCAATTCTAAATTTTGTCAACTGGTAAAAGACATTCTTCTAGTATTTAATTTAATGTAGGATGAATTTACCAAACTAGACATTAGATGGTAACTGTAAAAACTGGACTTTCCCAAGTAGAACAAATTGGAAATGGTTAATCTTACAAACAAGACAAAAAAAAAGTATATATACAGAACTGTTCAAATGTATGTTGGCACATAAGCAAATACCATTACAACAGATAGCATTACAATAAAGGCAAGCAAACATTATCATACTAAAAATTAACAATCATTTCTTGTTTTTGTAATATACGCTACATATATGATATTTTATATGATCATATATATGATTTTATGAGCTGGTTATAATACCAAAGGCTTTATTCTATATTTTTATATTTTGTATAACACATGTAGTTGTTGAAATCCTCCACCAGCACACTTGATTTAACTTAATGAAGCACTAAATAGTGATATCTGCATGATAACTATACTTACTACTAACTAGCTATTGTGGAGATTCCTGTCCTGAACAGCAAAATCCCTTTTTATTTTTTCAATATCACTTGTATATATTCAAGTATCTTCTGTTTTTCTGAGCTAATACATGCTTGCTTTCCAATTAAATAGCTTTTAATAGTATTTTTTTCAGGTGCATAGGACATTTGCACTTTTGTACTTACTATACACTCATTTTAGCACCACTTTATTAGGTACACCTTCCTTGTGTCTACGTTTTTCTCCATTTTAACATATAGATGCACTTTGCAGTTCTACAATTACAGACTGTAGTCCATCTGTTACTCTTCATACACTCTTAGTCTTATTTAATCCCTTCTTTAATGGTCAGGGCCTCCACTGTATCTTTTATGTGCAGGTTGTATTAGGGTGGTGCATCATTGGCAGCCAAGCAGTGACACTAACATAGTAGTAGTATGTTAGAAAGTATCATGGTGGTACAAATGGAACAGACACAGACAGGCAACTGTTCTTTTAATCCATGGCAACTGGTCTCACTAGAGAGGTCTCAGACTCTGTGTCAGCAGTCCATATCCAGTCTGTACATAGAACAATGTTAATGTACATTAGCAGGAGTTTGTGTTAACAGTCATACAGACATGCCTGACATTTGCTCTTCAGAGAAAGAAATCAGTAGCCTATATTACATAGTGATTTGCCTGTAATGTCCTCTGCTTGCAGTTCCTTTTTGTACCTGTGCTTGGCAGTAGAAACACTGCATTGACTCTGGTATCTCTGTAGAGAATCCTTATTCCTATAAGAAAACCATTGGACTGAGGCCTGGCACACATGGCTGCATTTCATTGCACCATTTCTTCCACTTCACCCATTTTTCTATGCCACGGTCCTCTCGGGAAATCCATATGGCAGGGGCTCCAGCAGAATCAGAGATTGCTGATTTGGTGATCAATCAGCCAGAGATAACTTACTTGGTTTGTTGGTTTGCCGAGTCTCAATTCACAAATGGAGGGAAAAAAATAGAGCTCATGATGCGCCCCTCCAAGCCTGAATGTCGCCATGCCAAATTTGTAGTTTTACTCATGACTGGATACCAGGATGTGGCCAAATAGAGATAGGAGGCAATCAAATGTGCAGAAGAGCTTCACTTGCACACTGAAATCTCATTTATGGCCCAGCCAAATAAGGGCACAATAAAAAAAAATATAAAGTGTGTAAGTGCTTTTTTTTTTGCTGAGGATCTATAGAGCATAATTCTGAGTCTTGGTTCACTGTAGATAATTCAACAATTTTGAGTGAAACTTTTCTGTTAATTAAAAATTATGATAAAAAAAATGTAGTATGGACCATCTTGTCTTGCTAACAAATTGTGTATTTGCTCCTAAGCTTTAAGTAGTTTATCAGAAACTGAATAAATAAGTGATGGTTTGTGAAGCAAGTTGCACACGCTCCCAAAAATAAAGGTGCCAGACGTTTGCAGAAGCCAAAAATTGTTCTTTGTAGAAATGCTATAGAAAGTAGAACTTGAATGTTTTCTTCAGGCTCAATTAGAATGTTTTATGTAGTAACAATCAGCCATGCAATGAAAATCACATCAAAGCTGTTTTATTCTGAGCCCCTAAGGGGCTGTGGTTAAAGGAAACAAAAGTTAATGACATTCCCTTGCAATTGTTTTGCATTCCCTTGCAAAAAATATGTATTCTCTCACAAATGTTTTGCATTATGACGGTCTTTTAATTTTATGTTGATTTTGGATTGAAATATAAAGTGTTGCTTCTCAAAATCAAACATGATTTTGCTATTAGTGAGTGCAAACCAAGCTGAAACTGACATTGAGTGTCCTCGTACAGTAAAAGCTACATTTACAGAGACTCCAGAGAACAACTGCTGAATAAAGTCAAAAGGCAACACTGGGGAAGCAGCTTTTAACGTTAGCAATGCTAAAAACAAAGCTCTAATGTAGGCAAGGTCATTGGGCACCTTTGGTCTTATGTTTTCTTGCTGTTTGACGAGCATATATTTTGTGAGAAAATGCAAAACATTTTCGAGGGAACACAATGTGATTAACTTTTTTTTTTTCTTTTTTCTTTTTCACAGTCCCTTAGGGGCTCCGTAGTTTTATGGGTTTTCAGTCAGACTGTTGAAGACTGAAGGCTATTTGGACAACCAATTCATTGTAACACCTGGATGCCAGGACAGAGAAGAGTTTTGATGCTTGCTATGCTTGCTTGCTGTACTTGAGTTACAGATTGAGTTTAAACCATTGCAGTCTGGCAGTGAAGAAAAGGTAAAATTTTGGCTTTGTATCAGGGTTTTAAATCTGGTGCAGGCAGCTAAGGGGAAGCCTGTAAAGGTAATACAGCAATTGAGTGGCACTGGCAAGCTTAAGAGAACTAAACACAAGCTGTTCTGCTGCATTCTGGATATGCATGGGCCTTTCCAACGGTACACATAGGAAGGCCAGCCAGGAATGAGCTGAAATAGTCAAACCTCAAGATGACAAGAGAACACCTGGATGTCCTCCCTGTAGAGAGAGCTTTGAATCTTCCAGATGTTTTAGAGGAGAAACTAGAATGACTGTGTCAGATTTGATAACTAGTCATTCAGAATTACACCAAGGCTTTGTGCATCTGATGGAATGACTAGGTTGGACCTGTAGTTTCAAAGATGTACAGGTGCTCAGTCTTGCTTGCAAAAGGGGATCCAGCTGGAAACCTGAGTGCCAGAAGGTAGTGTACTTTACTGAAGTATTAATTACATTCTATGAAAATATTAGTGGATCAAGAGTGAGAAGTATTTTCACCTAAATTAGTTAATAAAGACAAGAGTCTTGTTTGATACCTAAGTAATTTTGAAGGCAAATACTTTTTTACCTTTACTCAAGTGGCAGTCTAAAGGGAGGGCTTCTGCTTTTACTATATATATATATATATATATTAGTAATATTTTACCTTGGGTATCTCTACTTTATGTAACGTCAGGTAATGGTGAGGTGGATGCATATGCATAGAGAAGCAAGATTTATCAGGGACAAATCCATATTCGGGGTCAAAACAGTCCAGGGTCAAGGTGCCAACACAGGGGTATCGGGAAACAAACATGACAAAAAGCAAAACAGACAAGCAAAACACCACGGTGACCGGAAATAAACAAAACACCACAGGAAAGATGCACCACACAAAAATACACTACAAGAGAATACAAAGCAAAGCATAGACTACACACCACAACGACCAGCAAGAGACAAGGGAAAGCACAAGGCTTAAATGCAGGGAAACAACAAGGGTTAACAATACACAGGTGGACAACACAGGTGAGAACAATCAAGGGCAGGGTTTGAAAACAAGGGGGCAGGACCAGGAAGAAAGCAAAACAAAAGCACATGGAGGATTGGGAGGGGCCAATTGTGACACTTTAACTAAGTACATTGTTTGTGTACTTTGTCCACCACTGTTCCATACAGACCGGCTGCAGAGAGGTTAATAAAAATCTGGACCAAAAAAGAATTGCTGTAAGGACCTTCTATGTCACTGCCATGAGGGCAACTGCAAGAGTGTGCCAGTTTGAAGCCAGATTGGTTGGTATCCTGGAGATGATGCTGAGTGAGAAAGAAAGAGAGATGATTGTAGACAACATGTTCAAGAATTTTTGTGAGGAGAGAACCAGCACATTGGTTCGTGTTGGAAAAGTGTTGGAATAGGGCACACATTCTGTGAATTTATCAGCTATGGCTGGTTTTGTAATAGCTATGTAAAATCCAGTCTATCCAAATTCACAAAAAGCGTCATATTCTCTTTGGACAATGAGTGGAAGAGTGAAATATTATATTCAATCTGAGTAGCACTTGACAGGCCAAAAGGCAAGACAGCCTGATTTTGCCTCATTTATAGCCACAGAGTCAAGTCCAGTGTGACATCTCACATCAATAGGGTCACCTTAAGGGGTCCATTTTGGCAGCTGGCTGAAGGTAAAATGTATACAAGTGCATCCATTCCTTTAAAGAGTTTGATTATTAGAGAAGCTGGTCAGCAATTATAAGTACAAAATTTATTTTGAACATTGACAGATTGTTTGTGGTCTCTGCATGTTGGAGTGTGTACAGGGACAGCTGTGTTGGACTCTTCTGTACGTCTTGTTTACAAGCCCCTTACTTACAGTGTCCAAAAGCAACATTTGTTAGAGCTTTCACTATTAACAGCTGAGCAAAGTGATTGGGTGATTTACAGTAATCTTCCCCATTCTTAACACAGTCAACTTCCCAGAAGCACAATGTAGATCATGGTGTATTTGTGAGATTTGTTGCATTTTCCTGCTCAACCCATATTATCGCCTTGACATATCCATCTTTTATATGTTCAGATGTGATTCTATATGCTCATCTATGATCAGATGATATGACTGAAATTTGAAGAACAGTTCCAAGACAGTAGCAACGACAATAAATGAAGTAAATCTGGAAGAAGTATGCCCTGCAACATACTACTTCTTGCAGAGCCTTGCTAACAAGATTGCAAGTTTAAAACACTCAAAAGAAATAGAATCAAATGTTAATACCTTGTGGGTTGCAATATTGCTATGCTACTACTGTATCATGTTGTTACAAAACACTATCTATGCATTGAAAGATGTTTTCTGACACAATGCTTCCCACTTCTGCTGTAAGTTTTAGAATATAAGCCATACAGAACAAGGCCAAGGCTAAACTGAGCAACCACAAGATTGGAGGGTTTTTTCTGTTTGTAGGTTGAGAAGAACATTAAAGAAGAGTCAGGAGATTGTAAAAATGAAAACAGGGCTATATAGACCTACAGAGACAAAATTTACTTCTGCCATCTTCCTTAAAAGATCCACAAATCTGATCATATTGTTAAAAAATGCATATATCAAAAATGCTTGAGAAACAACTTTAAATAATATTAAGACATTAAAGGGGAATGTAGCATAATTAAATCTTTGTAATGCAAAGTCATTCAGAGAAGAATTGGCCTTTCCAGTCTCAATAGTGATTATAGAATCCAGACATGAAGCATTTAATGCCTCTAAAAGCTACCATACAGAATGTTATTAGACACAATGGTTCTACATATGCTGCCTGATATATGAGACATTGTTGTACAATAGTTTTGAGGTAAGGTATTATCTTAAAATGTATTATTTACATACATTCATGAAGAGTAGATACAACATTAAACATTACAATAAAAGTTTTCCGGGTCATTTTGTGTGGTAAATAAAATGGCTATAGTATTTATGTTGTACACTTTATGACCCCTGGTTCCTATCACAACCACTGTAAAGAAATCCATTGGTAAGTTTCTCTACAGTGCATTTAGATCAAACCACTTTGAATAATTTTGTCATTTTTACATTTACATACAGACTCTAGACTCTGATTCTTGTCATGTTTTGTCTGATCCCTATCATGTTTTGGCTGATCTGTGTCACATTTAGTCACATTTAGACACTGATGATGATGGATGAGTGTGTCTTACCTGTTACTTCATACTAAACACAGGAGGCACCACACAGTCTTATGAAGGAAAAAAATGCTCTTCTTACCCAGATTAAGGATTATATAACAGGATTAGAGATTCAGCTGTTAATCCCTGTGATCATTTTACTACATAAGGATTCTTTAATTAAAGATGGAAGGGAAAGGTCTATGAAATACCAGAGTGGGAATTTGGATTGTAAATCTTTTTTTTTTTTGGATCTGGTTTTGTCTGCATGTTTTGCGTGTTTCTTTTTTCCCTTATGTGGAGGATTACCTATGAAGTGGAGGATTGGTCATTAAATATTCCTCCTGCCTACATACTTGCATTGTGAATTTATTTTAGAAGACAGGACTCTGAAGGCAAGCTGCTGGTGCAGCATGCAGACACTGTTTTCATTTATTCATTGTCATCTGTTGGAGATAAATTTGCACAGTTTAGAAAAACACAGACAGCCTTAATTGCTACATCCACAAGCCTCGCAGTCTCACAACTCTTGCACGGTGAAAGACACCAACACTTTCTAAACTGGCCTTTCAGGTACAGGTTAAAGGTGCATTAGACACTTTTTTTCTTACTAGTACAAATAACCTGTAAAACGTAGAAAAAAAAAGTTTTAGCAGTATATCAAGTATTTAGATCACGGAAGCAATGCTATCATTAGGCATCACTTTCATCATCACCTAAATAACAATTGTTATTCTAATGCTAAAGTTCAGGACTGGGTATATTTTTACATGTTATTTATGTTATAATGTGCCAGTATAACCTATGTTATATGCACAATGCTAGGCTGTAATCTAGGTGGGCTTGATTTCTACACTGCTATGGTACCACAGGCTTTAGGTTGCTCATTTAAGCTGCATTTTAAAAGCTTATACATACTGAAATTAATTTAATTTAGCGTAAATGACAGCTTTCTAAAACATATAATCAGTCTGTAAGAAAGGCTAGCTAGACTTGTTGGCCTTTTGGATTGTCAATACTTGACAAGTTGATTAAAAAGTTTTCAGCTTGCAGAACAGCAGTTAATTATAAAGAAAATTTTTGCCAGTTTACTATCATTAACAAAACAAAAGTTTTTTCTCCATCACATTTTCTTTCAGATGACATGAAGAATGGATTTGGTAGACTGGTTCATTTTGCATTTTGCAATAATACAAATAAGAAGCCTTTTTTAGGACAGTACTACTGTGGATAGTTGCCATGTGGGCCAGTTACGTTTTGATGATTGCATGCTTGAATTTCGACAGTGCTTTAGATGAAAAATCACTAATTATCTGGGTGTTTTCTAAAAACCGGGATTGTCAATATTGGCTAATATTATTGGCCAAGTAGTATATTGGTTGGGCTTTATTGCACATTCTGCACAACTACAACCCAATTCCAAAAACAGTGGGGACAGTATGTGGAATGTTAATAATAACAGAAAACAGTGCATTCTTTTTAGTTAGTACATTCTGTTTGACTTGTTTTAAATGGAAAATTGTAGAAAAAACACATTTTATGTTTTACCTTGTAATCCTTTGCAATCAAATGCTTTTTGAAAGCACATTTTTTTACCATTCGTCTGCTACGCGAGTCTTCAGCTGTACAACTGTACAGGGCCTTTGTTGTCATATCTTAAGCCTAATCATAGTTTAATGTCAATTAGAGACAGGCAGCAATTGGAGACAGGTCTGGACTGCAGATAGGCCAGCCTAGCAACCACATTTTCTGATTATGTAGTCATCATGCTGTTGCAACATGTTCAGGTTTTGGTATGGTGTCACCATTTTAAAATAAACATCGACGTTACTGTGTGTCAAAAATATGTTGCACATTAATGATGCTTTTACAGATGTGCAGATTATTCACTAACACCCCCAGTATCATGGCAGACCCTGACTTTAAGCAATCTGCATAGTTCTTTACTTCTTTGGTCAAGAGAACATGATGTCCATTATTTCATTGTATATATATTGTATATTGTATTGTATATTGTACATAACAATACTTATTTCTAATGTGCTTCATTTTAGATGAGGTCAAGCCTAGAGAAGCTGCATGTATGGACACTGTTGGTATGCCTTCCACTGTGAATAGTACAGTGTTAACTTGTTTGTCTGGATGCAGCAATGAACAATATTTACTGACAATGTTTTTTTTTAATATTTCCCAGCCTGTGTGATGATATTTATCATAAAACATGCCAGTTTTTAATTCTGTGCTGTCGGAGGAGTCAGTCATGGGCATTCAGTTGTGGTTTTCAGCCTTTATACACAGAGATTGCTGAATTACTGGAATTCCTGAATCCATTGATGATATGCACTGTACAGTGTGACATACTTAAAATCCTTGCAATCCCTGGCTGAAGAATTGTTAAAATTTGTTTATTTTAAACTATTAGTTTTTTTTTGCTGATGCATTATTGGCAAAGTGGCATTTTCTGAGTGTCTAAGCATAAATGTGTTTTTTTTAACATTGACATTGTTCCTAGTCGTATGTTTCCCCTGTCCCAAATTTTTGGAGCATGTTGCAGGCATCAATTTCAAAATATATTTATAAAAAAACAATGAAGTTGAGAAGATAAAAAACATTATCTTTGTACTTGTCTTTGTACTTTCTTTTTTTTTTTTCCAAATACAGGTCAAAGTAGCTTAAGTCAATGCTTCTCTTTTTATTTGCATATTTCTTACTTTTTGGAATGGCGTTTGTACATTGTACAATGTACAAGTGCACACACAACCTTAAGCAACTTAATTATGACTGAGTGTATGTTATATATGCCATTATTCTAAGTGATTGAACTGTTTCTATATTTATATATTTCTATATTCCCTCCATTCCAAAGCAGAGAGTGCAAATCAGTTACATGGTAGCAAAAAGCACAGAGATGCAGTAGAAGTCAGAGCAGGTCTGTCTGGGTGCCAGACTGTAGCGGTGGCACGCTTTACGACTCCCCACTGAATCAGATCATGTCGTCTTCATCTCTTCTCCACCCTTCTCTTACCTACATGCCACATTACATTTTGAAGGTGAATCTCATAAATACTGAAATTGCTTAGGAGGTTGAATTACCCTGGAGGCTGCTTTGTGTGAGGCTGCCGGTTATCTTAGTATGAAGTCAGGCTTCATTTGGCTGGTGTTACTGGAAGACCACCAGCAGGAGCGCAGCAGCCCACGTAGTGCTGGTTTTGCCTCTGGAAATGACTTCATTCTTCCTCCAAAAAAATTGACAACAGAGAACAAAAGGGGGAACGAGCAACAGAGAAGTATTCAGTTTCCCTTTTCCCTGAGAAGTTGTT
Source organism: Pygocentrus nattereri (assembly GCF_015220715.1). NCBI lineage: Eukaryota > Metazoa > Chordata > Actinopteri > Characiformes > Serrasalmidae > Pygocentrus > Pygocentrus nattereri. The sequence goes on along the minus strand of NC_051218.1, from coordinate 23,885,468 downwards.
CTGCACATGCTCCTTATATTTCCTTCCATTCAGATTTTAATCTGTGCAAATGGGAAATGTCATTCAAAATGCCAGACACAGACCAAATATTCATACTGCTTCTATATCTGTTAGAAATGCCACTGGTCAAAAGAGAAAGTATTATTCATTATTTACTTAAAATTAGGGCTGTCGAAGTTAACGCGATAATAACGCATTAACGCGATCTCAATTTAACGCGAGTGAAAAAAAATAGTGCCGTTATCGCAAATTCTATTTTTCCCTGCGAGTCATGCATAGTTCATGTTGAGACTTGACCATGCGCGGCATCTCTCATTAAGAGTAGAAGAGTAAGTGTCTGTGTTTACATGCAAAGATTTGCAGACTCAGACTGAGGTGTTTATTCTCACTCTGTTCAACAATCTTCGTTTACATGCTCGCTACAAGTAATCCGATGCAAAATGTCGCGCATGCGTGGAGTAGCGCTTAGAGTAAACGTTACCATGACAGCGAACATCATGTGAGGTTCAGTCATGTTGAATGACATAAACCTTTCGCCATGACGTGACGTGCATGCGAAGAACGTACTTATGCGTTCCGATTAGAGTGTAATCGGTTTCAGGCGTTTACATAACTATTATTCTTATATTTAACGGGTTATTTAGATGTTTACCCACCTCATTCATAGAAACTGTATTCCGAATGGCCTCAATCGGACTAGACTATTCCGATTGAGCTATTAGTCGGATTATTAACGGATTATTGCGCAGCATGTAAACATGGTGTTTACAATGCTGTAGCACTGTGGTATGACACTACATGTCTTTGATGAAGTCCAACTTTGTGTAATTTATTTTTGTTTGCGCAGTACTGTGAAGTCCTATAGGCTGTGGCTGAATACAACTTCAGCACAATTGAAGTTTTATGTAGTTTTTACTTTATTTTGTTACACATCTGAACTGAGACACAGTAGTATGTGACCTCATGAATTATGTTTGAGACTACAGCTCCCTAATCTATTACAAATCCAATTTTGTGTTTTGTAGGGTCAGTATTACTGCCTAGTATGTGAGTGAATAAAACTCCCTTACAGTTTTCTCTTGTCCCAGCAGTTTTTAACATAAGTATATTTAGCATAAAATGTGTTCACCATTTTAATTGTAACATTTCACTTAAAATCCTTATTTTCTATAACATTTACACAAATAAAAAAAAATGTGAGTAATCGCGATTAACTATATGAAATTCTGAGATTGATTGGGATTAAATTTTGTAATCATTTGACAGCCCTACTTAAAATACATGTATTTATATTATTACTGCAATTAAATTACAATAAAAATTACATGGACAAAGTGAATTTTTCAAAATCTCAGTAACATTTCAATGTAGGGCAGTTTCACAAGGCTTCATGACACCTACATACGCTCGTCATTATAATTGACTTAAACCAACATTACCAATTAGAAATGGTTTCTCCAATAGATGTCATCTGTCATAAAGGCTGCTTTGATGTCAAATGACCACAATCTTGTATGCTGTACCATTACCAATACCCGTTACCCATCCTATCCCAGGCCCTAAAAAAGCACCTGACCAATATGCTTCCTCCACCAAACTTTATTTTAGGCACTATGCATTCTGGAAGGTGGTGTTCTTCTGGCACCCACCAAAACAGATTCGTCTATCAGACTGTCAGATAGTGAAATGTGATTCATCACACCAGAGAACATGTTTCCACTGCTCCAGAGCCCAGTGGTGCACTGCTTTACACCACTCCAGCTGACACTTGCCATTGTCCATTGTAATCTTAGGTTTGCATGCAGCTGCTTGTACATGGAAACCCATTTCATGAAGCTCCCAAACCACAGTTATAATGCTGATGTGGCTTCTAAATGCAGTTTGGATCGAAGTGCTTCCGCAGTCAGCAGTCACATTTTGTAAGTTTGCTTGTTCTGCCACTCTATGGCTCAGCTGTTGTTGCTCTTGGGTGCATCCATTTTACAATAATAGCACTTATAGTTGATTACATCATATATTATCAGCATTATTTTATATTTGCCTGTTAGAATAACTGTTTACATATGTTTATATATGTTTATGTCAGTTCTCATGAAGGGCTTATTAATATGAACACTGGCCTGCAGTAAAGCATTAGGGAGAACACTTTATAGCTTAAACCTCATAAGAACAGTAAATGCACTACTATGACAGGAATTGCTTCTCTTGTATCTGATGTATAGTTACAACAGATATCTTAAAAATGTTACAGTAAGTTATTTTTATGTAATTTAACACTAATTTTACGTCTTTATCACATAACAGCATCGCAATCTGCTAAGCACAGGATTTATTCTCATTGATGGCCCAAATATTAGAATTCAATGTAAACTTTCCTGTTTCTGTTTGCAGAGACTCAAGTAAATTGAATATTCTGTGTAAAATGGGCACATTCAGTATATGATTCACATCAAAATTTGTAACTCACAGCATACATGTAAAAACAAACAAAACAAAACCAAAAAATGTTTTAAAATAGCTAAGTTAGTGTATGTGGAGATCTATAAGCAGTACAGTGCATCCGGAAATTATTCACAGCGCTTCACTTTTTTCACATTTTGTTATGTTACAGCCTTTTTTCATTTTTTCACTCAAAATTCGACACACAATACCCCATAATCACAAAGTGAAAAAAGTTTGCTTGAATATTTTGCAAATTTATAAAAAAAAATAAATAAATCACATGCACATGCACAGCCTCAAGTCTTTTTAAGTATGATGCTACAAACTTGGCACACCTATTTTCTTCCATTCTTCTTTGCAGAACCATCAAGCTCCATCAGGTTGGATGGAGAGCGTCGGGGGACAGCCATTTTCAGATCTCTCCAGAGATGTTCAATCGGGTTCAAGTCTGGGCTCTGGAAGGCCACTCAAGAACATTCACAGAGTTGTCCTGTAGCCACTCCTTTGTCATCCTGGCTGTGTGCTTAGGGTCGTTGTCCTGTTAGAATATGAACCTTCGCCCCAGTCTGAGGTCCAGAGCGCTCTGGAGCAGGTTTTCTTCAAGGATGTCTCTGTACATTGCTGCATTCATATTTCCCTCGACCCTGACTAGTCTCCCAGTTCCTGCTGCCAAAAAACAAACCCACAGCATGATGCTGCCACCACCATGCTTTACTGTAGGGATGATATTGACCAGGTGATGAGTGGTGCCCTGTTTCCTCCAGACATGACGCTTGGCATTCAGGCTAAAGAGTTCAATCTTTGTTTCATCAGACCAGAGAATTTTGTTTCTCATGGTCTGAGAGTCCTTCAGATGTAAGCAGGTTGTCTTGTGCCTTTTACAGTGGAGTGGCTTCCGTCTGGCCACTTTACCATACAGGCCTGATTGATGGAGTGCTGCAGAAATGGTTGTCCTTCTGGAAGGTTCTCCTCTCTCCACAGAGCAATGCTCAAGCTCTGTCAGAGTGACCCTTCTTGGTTCTTGGTCACCTCCCTGACTAAGGCCCTTCTACCCCGATCACTCAGATTGGCTGGGACCATATATAGACAGGTGTATGCCTTTCCAAATCATGCCCAATCAACTGGATTTACAACAGGTGGACTCCAATCAAGATGTCAAAACAACTGAAAGATGATCAATATAAACAGGATGCACCTGAGCTCAATTTTGATTGTCATGGCAAAGGCTGTGAATACTTGGTACATGCGAGTACATGTGGTTTTTTTATTTTTAAATAAATTTGCAAAACATTCAAACAAACATTTCTCACTTTGTCATTATGGGGTATTTTGTGTAGAATTTTGAGGGAAAATGAATTTAATCCATTTGGAATAAGGCAGTAACATAACAAAATTTGGAAAAAGTGATGCGCTGTGAATAATTTCCGGATGCACTGCATAAGTAGTTACACTTATTTATCTTTATTTTGTTTTACTTAGATGTGCCTTAGTGTCTTGTTTACTGTGAAATATTGACATGCTATATTTTGGTATATGGTGTAATAATATTGATATTTAATATTTTGAGCCACTTTTTTTCTCAGCAACCGCCAAGTTTGCCAGCATTTCTATAAGTGCCATACTGGATGATAACTACCTGTCTTTGAAATTAAGGATTTTGAGTGCTCCTGGGCATTTTAAGGGTAGAATGTAATATTTGTGAGAGATTTTTAGGGTTGGAATAAACACATTTCAAAGTGTGAAAAGTGTAATTACTGCCCATACTTTAAATTTTATTAAACAAAAAGAAGAAAATAAAATTACAAAGTGCCAGAACTTTGTCTTGTAAGATATTTAGAACTTGAGAGGTTTGCACTCAGGTCTGTCTTTTATTTTCAGATTTCTTCATAAAAGAGTGTTACAATTTTCAAGAATGTTGGAAGGCCAATGGTGGCAAAATGTCATGTCAAGGAACATCAAGAAATGTTCATTTGGTTTTTATAAAGTGTGAGGCAAATGTGCACAACAAAAATTTGAGGAGTTCACAGTAACACAATGGAGCTAATTCAGAAGAGTCCAATGAGATGACTTTAAGCAGAAGGTGAAATGTTCATGGTCGGCCAGTTTTATTAGCTCGCAGAGTATGCTGTGAATATATGTGGTTTTCACTAGCCATGTGGTACTCATAAGATTAAATAATTTGTATGAATAACAGTGAAGGGTGATGTGATGTTTCTGTGAAAACATCCAGGTAAATGCTTAAATGAAACACTTTAACTGCTAAATGTTGTGGCACTGTCGGGTGTTTATCAGTATATGGACGTTGTAAAGTAGGTTATTATGCATTCAAACAAAAGAAAATATGCATACTGTTTCATCAGTTTGATCTCTGCTGAACAGCATTAGCTCCTCAAGGAAAAAGCGATGTCTCCTTTTAGTTAAGAAAAGTAAAATGAAGTGAAAATTTAGGATATTATTTAAAGAGGCATTACCATAGTAACCTCAAGGATGAAATTCTGTAACTTACTTTTGATGGTGGTTTTGTGACTCCCTCAATCTCAGTCTCTTTTTCCATTTCAGTGCTATTGTGTTCACTCATGTTACTCTATACTGCATGTAGATTATGTATTTTTTTTACTAGAATGTGATTTTAAAACAGATTGTTAAAGAGTGGAAATGAGTGAGATGCCTGTTTTTCCCTCTGACCTTGAACAAACAGTTCATTAAGCAACAGAAAGTTTGCATTCATTTCATTATGAGTCCATTTCTTTTGATTGCCTTCCATGCTCCCATGTCAATCAGAGGAGGGCTGGGGTGGGATCAGGAGTGCAGAGTGGTCACTGGGCCAGGAACAGGACACAGCTGTGGATATATGGGACAGGGCCAAGGCCTCCCGTCTCATCCCTGAAATGCCAGGGCTGAGGAGAGGAGTCTGCCCAGTAGAGAGGAGGGAGGGCTGGGCCACAGGGACAGCGGGGGCACAACCTGTCAGAAGCAGCAGTGCCAACCCACTCAGCCATTTGGAGATAGTGATAACTGAAAGTGACTTTCATAAGTTCCACTACGAGGGCCATTACTGCCTTTCCTTCAATGAAAAAAGACGCCCTAGATGTCACTTCCACTGGATCAAGAGACATGGCTGCAAACTTACTTCAAAGAGCCCATATAATGGAAAAACAATATTTCTTTACTATTTTTTTAAGAATTTGATTTGGTATATAAACACCATGAAAGTTTTAAAATATACAATCCCCCTGCTCTCCAGTCCATGCAGTCCATATATGGAAAATACGTTTTAATATATCTCATTTTACATTGTTTTTATGATGTCACATAAACCAATACATTCACATGTGTGTGTACACACAGCCTATATAGCAGTTTTATTTACCCATACCCATATTTGTTAAATTGAGGAGACAATGTTTTTAATGAGAGACAATATAGAACAGCCAATGAAAACATAACTCATTATGTTTATAAGTTTTAAAGGCACAGCAACAAAAAGCAGCAAATTTAATTGCAGGAATAGAGACAGAGAGGTTGTAAAATCCATCCATCCATCCATCCATCCATCCATCCATCCATCCATCCATCCATCCATCCATCCATCCATCCATCCATCCATTTTCTAAGCCGCTTCTCCATCAGGGTCGTGGGGGGGTGCTGGAGCCTATCCCAGCGGCAGGATACACCCTGGACAGGTCGCCAGTCCATCGCAGAGCAGGTTGTAAAATGGTCATGTAAAATGTATTCACAGCAAAGGGTCCCAGGAAACTTTGGACTTGCTTATCAAGTCATGTCTGTTTATGTTGCATTTGAATTCATTTTTATTTATGTTTGTTTTGGTAAAAATTCTGTTTCATTTCATCATCTTTTGGGGAGCCCGCAGTTTTTTTGTGCATCATCAATATTAGAATTTTATTTGCAACCGACAAACTGATTCTTTCTCAGACATGTTGACTAGCACTAAACTTTCTTAACAGAACTCTGGCATATAGCTACAATATCTAGCTTTCAAAGCGTGTTTAGGAACAAAAATGTTCTAGAAGATTTAAAAGTAAACTAATTGCTGTGAAGCAATTTATCATTATGTTACTTAAGGCATTAGATTAGATTGAAGTTGCTGAAGTAACCTGCTGATGGCTCAAATGCAAGAATTGACAGGCTGTCGAACAGTTTTGAAATGAGTGAAAAGGAATGATGACAGGCTACTACAGGGCCTATAGAGACCTATGTGTTCGATGGAGACCAGGGGGAGGGAAATTTACTAGCAGTTTTTATCAGTTCCTCATCATCTCTTTGTTCCACTGTGCTTGAAGTTTTTGAATGAAGCATTTTTATTATCTTAGGAAAAGTGAGTGGAGATGAATATTGTTGTTGATATTGGCTCCTGCGTCTGCAGCTCAGCAGATCAGAAGTTCATCCACTACATCTAATTTTAGAGCAAATTCCTGCTGTTTTGTCACGACTGTGACATCTCTGTCTCAGTCATTCCTAGGAGGCAGGAGGGGGGTCTTTGTCTATCTGATTGCGACTGTAATTGCACGTGACAGAAAACCATCACCAAGTCATCCATCAGCTGGGATCCATGGAAGGTTTAACAGATTTTCATTTTCCCCCTTTTGCGAGACACATAGGTGGGGTAAGTGCCAGTCCAGGCTGGGGAAAATGAGTTTAATGGGAGATATCACTGGCACTGCATGGTGTAGTAGCATCCATCAAGCCCCTGGCCACACTTGTTTCCTCCCTACCTCTTCTGTGATGGTGGAATTGAGCTTTTTTGTCATCAGATTCTGCACTGTACTCATGATATCACTAAGGGAACCTCTCTCTCTCATTATCTATCTATCTATCTATCTATCTATCTATCTATCTATCTATCTATCTATCTATCTATCTATCCATCCATCCATCCATCCATCCATCCATCCATCCATCCATCCATCCATCCATCCATATGTCTGTCTAAATAAATATTCTTAACTTATTCAACTCAGCTACTGTTAGTTAATGTAAACCAATTTTATTCCAAGTAAGGCCATTTCTGTTGGTCCATTCATAATAAAATAGTGTTGTAGTCAAGACCACTAGAGATGAGTCTGAGTCAAGATCAAGACCTGAACACATTGAGTTTAAGTCAAGACCAAGACTAGTATAGTTGAGTCTGAGTCAGGACCAAGACCAGATTAAGATTGTTTCAAAATGTAAAAGCAAAAAGAATAAAGGGGGAAATAGTTTTGTAGCTTACTGTACATTTATTGTCATTTTTTGGGGTGTTATATATATTAATAAATAAGATCCAATTTTAATAGATTTTGTAAAATATAACTTGAAATAAAATATAGACTAATAATATGATTACTAATATATTATAGTCTTAGTCCAACTTTGCACTGTAACTTTTGGAAGCAAATGATGGTGAGGTTATTCTGTCTCTTCTTCTTGAAAACATATTCAAAATCACCACCTAAAGTCAAAACGTGCAGTATTTTTATTATTAAATGAAAACTAATTATAATAGCATTCCTATGTGCCTTCGGGTGATATTTACCTTTTGGAGCCAGAGAGCATCAACAAACAAATAAAAGCCAGTTAAGCCATCATGGAAAAGATGGAAGAACCATTTTATTCTGTTTGAAGCTATAGTTGATATTCAATAATGATGTAATAAATTTTCCAGTCACCTCAGACGGACGCATTGCACTTGGTGGTTTCAAGAACAATTTCTGGGTTTGCCTTACTTTGAGACCAAGATGAGGCTCAATTGAAATGATATTGAGATCCAGGCAAGACAGAGAACATTAATTTACAGTCTCAAGATCAGACTCCACTTATGTACTACAATACTGTTATGAAATGAACCCTGCTAGAGAACATTGACTTAACCATCTCATTTCACATATTATGGCAGATGTTACATGCTGTCATGAGTCAGGACCATGTCAGTGTCATTGTACCATTACCAGTAATTGTTGTGACAGATATCTGTATTTTTTATGTCATGATAGCTACCTGTAGTATACTTAGCAAAAAATAGAATGATATAAGGTGTTATTACATCAAACAATATAGCATCTGTCATGGCAACATCATATCACCGAACAAAATCTGTCATGACAGGTCATGATAGCATCTTCCATAACATGTTTACAGCATGGTTATATCAGGGTTATTTAGCAGGTTTAACCATGGTGTGGCCATGGGAGGTTTCACAATGGGGGACTTCCAGTGTAGCAGAATATATATTTATTTATTTGTATATTTCAATACAAATTTTATGCCTAGATATAGATTATCAGTAAACTTTGATTATCATGTGTATTATTTAAAATGAGCTATGTGAAACAGTCTAACGTCCAACCTCCTGCCCTCAGGCTCCCTCTGAATAAGCCAGTTACTGGACTTGCTAAATCGTGCTGGTCTCTTGAAAGACTCAGTCAGGCCAATGCAAACTGCTGTTGATGCTCTGTAAAACATGATAAATTCTTTTCAGGAGTGCCTTGTTTCAGCAGAGGACCTTGCTGCTTTCACAGAAGCAGCGAGAAGGTAAAGGTGCTTAGGTGGGCAAGAGATCACAGTCTAACCTATAAAGGAAATGAGCTGAGAATCTACCCTGATCTGAGTGCAACTTTGTCAGTGAAATGAACAGCCAAAGACATTAAACAAACATTATTAGAGAAAGGTGTTTTCAGCTTCTGCACCTAGCACATTTGTGAATAAAGTATAACAGTAAGACTGCTCTAAAGAAGCTATAAAATTCTACCATGAGCTAAATTTTCTAGGACAGTGAGAACATTTAATAGTTTAATCACAGGAGGAGGCTGATTCACATGGAAACAAACCTGAGTTTGCTGAAACAAATGTGCAGTGGGGGTACATGTTTAGAGCTGTATGGAACAAAACTCCTGGTTCTCCATGTGCCATGAGGGACAAACATTGCAACATACACTATATTGCCAAAAGTATTCACTCACTCATCCAAATAATTGAATTCAGGTGTCATTGAATTCAAGCACCTAGACATGCAGACTGCTTCTACAATCATTTGTGAAAGAATGGGTCACTCTCAGGAGCTCAGTGAATTCCAGCATGGTGATAGGATGCCACCTGTGCAACAAGTCCAGTTGTGAAATTTCCTCACTACTAAATGTTCCACAGTCAACTGTCAGTGGTATTATAACAAAATGGAAGTGATTGGGAATGACAGCAACTCAGCCATGATGTGGTAGGTCATGTAAAATGACAGAGTGGGGTGAGCAGATGCTGAGGCACATAATGCGCAGAGGTCACCAAATTCCTGCACAGTCAATTGTTACAGACCTCATGTGGCCACTTCATGTGGCCTTCAGATTATCTGAAGAACAGCGTAGAGAGCTTCACGGAATGGTTTTCCATGGCTAAGCAGCTGCATCCAAACCTTACACCACCAAGTTCAATTCAAAGCATCGAATGCAGTGGTGTAAAGCACTGCCACTGGACTCTAGAGCAGTGGAGATGTGTTCTCTGGAGTGATGAATCATGCTTCTCTGTCTGACAATCCGATGGACGAGTCTGGGTTTGGCATTTGCCAGGAGAACAGTGCTTGTCTGACTGCATTGTGCCAAGTGTAAAGTTTGGTGGAGGGGGGATTATGGTGTGGGGTTGTTTTTCAGGAGTTGGGCTCGGCCCCTTAGTTCCAGGGAAAGGAACTATTAATGCTTCAGCAGCGCAAGAGATTTTGGACAGTTTCATGCTCCCAACTTTGTGGGAGCAGTTTGGGGATGGCCCTTTTCTGTTCCAACATGACTGCGCTTCATTGCACAAAGCAAAGTCTATAAAGACATGGATGAGCGAATTTGGTGTGGAAGAACTTGATTTGCCTACACAGAGTCCTGACCTCAACCTGATAGAACATTTTGAGACGGATTAGAGCAGAGACTATGAGCCAGGCCTTCTCGTCCAACATCAGTGTCTGACCTCATATATGCCCTTCTGAAAAAATGGTCAAAAATTCCCATAAACACACTCCTAAACCCAGTGTACAACCATAGTGTATGAAAATAAGTTGCATGTTATATACATCACAATTTGTTATCTTGTCGTAGGCCCCCTTCAGTGGCCGTGAAAAGCAGAGGTTTTTTTTATACGAGAAACACACTTAGGCAGCATTGATCGTATCTGACCTTAAAAACAGATTGGCCAAATTTTTTATCCTAATTTTAATTATTTTGTTCCATAAGAAGGTGTTTTTTCTGTTCAAAACATTGTTTCTGATCCCCAGGGTAGATTTGTTATTGTGGCTGGTTTATACACCCCTGTACTTCTTGTGAACGTTTATGCCCCAAACTGAAATGACATCAACATTGCACATAAAATTATTTATTCAGTATTTGATATACTCACAGATTCCTTTCTTTCTTCATTTAAAACATAGAATGTCAAGCTATAGTACAATCTGATCATGCTCTTTTTTTCTTGATTATTTTGTTTTTGATTTAACATTATATTATATATTATATTATTATATTATTATTACATTATATTATAAAATTATAAAACATGGACCCCATGGATTTTGAATGTCACATTACTATCAGATCAAGATTTTTGTTCATTAATGTCAACTGCTATACATAATCTTATTTCAAAAAATAAATCTGCATTATCCTCTCTTTCAGTTTTATGGTGAGCTAAGCTGGTCAGACAACTTATGCCACAGATTTCACAATCTGAATGGGGACCTCACAAATGATCATATACAAACAGCAACTTCAAACTTTTTTCTACAGAAGCTTTAAGTGATTATTTGGAAATGATCAAAGTTTTTGAAGGATGGGATATTCCTAAGCTTGATTCTTCAAACACAGTTAGACAAACCAATACAAATTGAGGAAATATTTGATTTAATTTCTAAAATGCAAAATAGATATCCCATCAAGTTTTACAAAAAAAGTTTTCTGACAAATTAGCACTTCTTCTTTTGCAGTAGTATAATCTCTGCTTTGGAGTCTGGTTGATTATCATGAAGTTTGACATAAACCACTGTAACACGCATTTTGAAGCCTGGAAAAGATCCAAATAAGTGTAGTTCATACAGACCCGTTTTGTTATTGAATACAGATCTGAAGATTCTGGCCAAGCTACTTGCTGCTAGGTTACAAAAGGTAATTCTTAAAGTAGTCTTGGCAGATCAGACAGGATTCATGCATGGCTGCAATCTGTGTTCAAATATTCACAGGCTTCTTAGCATTATACACTCACCTTCCACTTCTGAATTTCCAGAGGTTGTAATATCGCTTGACAGAGAAAAAGAGTTTGATAGAATTGGATGGGATTATATGTTGGAGACTGAAAATATCTGGGCTGGGCCCTACATTTATAACTTGAATCTGTTTGTTATACAAATCTAAAGTCTCTGTAGTCACAAGTGGGCTAGATTTGGAATATTTTCCCCTTTTTCAAGAAACAAGACAGGCATGCCTACTCAGTCCAAGTTTATTTGCATGAGCAAATGAGCCCTTATCAATCTGGCTTTAAACAGACCCTAACCTTCAAGGTATACAAAGAAGGGGAACATAATATAAAATAGCTTTGTATACAGATAACCTGATTTTTATCTGATCCAGCATGTTCTGTTTGACAGATAATACTAATATAGGAACATTTTGGTACTTTATTAAATAATAAAATAAACTTTTTTTTCTTTCACAATAGATAATATTTTCATTTGTCTGGGGAGGAAGAAAATCTATGATACATAAGAGCATAAGAAAGAAGGTGGCCTGGCACTTCCTAACTTTATGCAATACTACCAGGCAGAAAATGTGTAGAAGGTAGTATTTTGATATCAATCCCTACAGCTAAACTCGTGCAGTTGAGAAGCGTGTTCTTCATTCTTGCTTCCAGCCTTAATAAAAGCTAATTTACCTCTACCCATTTTGAATTGTATAACTTGCTTTATATCTGCTCTGAACATTTAGTCTCAATTCCAGCGGCACTTTGGCCTCACTGAATTTTCTAATCTTGGTCCCGTTTGTAAATATCACTTGTTTATTCCTGCTAATGTAAATTGCTAATGACTGGAATAAAAAGCGCATCAGTAGATTTGCAGATTCATACATTGATGGAGTCTTTGCTTGTATTTCTAATCTTTCAGTCAAGTTTCAATCACCACCCCCCTTGTTTTACAGCGCCTTGTTTTTGTGACTGTTGTCATTCAGCTAAGGCAGACCTTACGCGTGTGTTTTGAACTCGTCCAGCATAGTCAATCCAGTGATTGCACATTTTGAAAAGCTCAAATGCCTCTTCAATAATTAGCATTCTGCCTTCCTCTTCAATGTAAATGTCATTCTTTTGCTAGAATTCTAATATGTAAATGATGACCTGATCTGTATTTGTCTAGTGACTTCCTAACCTAATTAAAACGAGTACAACCTGACCTGAAAAGTGGTGGCGGAACATGCACAGCAGCCTCTCGTATTAATGCTGCTCTGAGTAAACGCTGACTTGTTTGTTTAATTTACTTCTTTTGTATATTAGCTCATAGCTATACTGCTCAGATGGCTCTGTTACTGTTGTTATTTTCTTACTGCTATGCGCCAGTGTTCTAACAATTTGTCCAACCGCTTGAGTGGTCAAACTGAGCATGCGCATTTCATTAGTATATAGTTTACTAACTTAGTTTCAAATGTTTTAATGTGTTTTAATGTTAGTTCAGTACAGACTCAGTTTATTATTACTTACTCACTGATAGGGTGACTTACGCAATCTAGATATGCTAATTATTCTCTTAATGCTTTTAATGTTTTCTGATAAGGAGATTTACGCTATCAAATTATCCTACCTATAGATTTCAGTGCTTGTAGAATTTTCTGATAATGGTAATTTATGCAGTTTAGTATGTGCATGTATTTATATCGCCAGTACATAATAGGACTGTCTAGATACACTAGAACCTGTATTTTTGTAATAGTTTAGCCTAGAGTGGCAGTTAGCTATTTTGTCCTAGTATTTCTTGTCTGAATGTGTTTACCTTTGGGCTTTGTTGAGTCTCCTGGTTTTGACAGTGTCCATAAATAAGCATATTTTGTATATTTGTATATATTTACAATATTGTTTCTTCAATGGTCAGCCTTTTCCATCCACTCATTCCACACGTCACTGACCCCACACTCATATATATATATGTATATATATATATATATATATATATATATACGTGTGTGTGTGTGTGTATAGAGGCTGTATTGATTTAGAAGTTAGAACCCACTGATTTGTTAAAATATGAATATAATCTTAAAGATTTATTGACATAATCAAGAGATTTTACACCTAAAAACAGAGGTGTTTGAAAATTAAAGAGAAATGTGCTACAAAAAAGTTTGCACTTTCTGTTTTTCCATCACAAAACATTCATGCTGTCTTTCATATTCAAATACAAAAAGCATCCTTCTAGAGTTTTTAAGGTACCTTGTTTTGGTGCTGAACAAAGGCATTTGTCTGTACACCTGCATTCCCATCTCTCTTTGTTCTGGTTTCTTTTTTGTATTAGTGTTACACAGGAGACTGAGTGAAAGGAACAGATGTATTAATAGAAAGATAATCTCCGCTTGCTTTGACAGCCCACCCCCCCCTTGACGGAGAAGGCATGGCACAACTAAGCAGTGCATTTCTCATCATAGTCTTAATTAGCTGTCACAGTATGGCCGAGAGGGATCTTGAAAGTGATGGTTTCATTGTCATCATATAGCAGAGACGTGTGTTGTGTGGCAGCAATCTCTCAGTGTCTTTTGCTGCTTACGGGTAGTGAGAAGCAGTGACCTCGCGGGATACACTTTACTATATCAGGAAAAAGAATGGAATGATGGGTAAGAAAGACCCTTTTCGATAAGAAATGCATGAGGGACTTTGGACACGCAGGCCGAGAGAGCACTTCCCTCATTGCTAATCAGTGACTCTTCCATGTATGTGGGCAGTCATATCTGCCTGCTCTGATGATTTTAATCGAAGCTGCTGTTCAGGATGTGAGTGATAACATTTCACATGATGTGCCACGCTCCCGACAATGGAGCAAGAGCCTTGTAGCTGTAATTAAAAAAAAGAGAAAGATATTCAGATTAAAGCTGGATGAAATTTCCCCATGCAGCACTCACCTGTCTGCAACTCCTGGATATTTTTAGTCCACCTTATTACTGATGCTAACTGCCTGCATTTATATCTTGGCTGTAATTGCAGGTAGGAGAAACAAGTATTCAGACACTTTTGGTTTTTTTTATTTAATATAATTCCAGTGCACATATCCACATATGCACAAATTTGTACACAATGTGTCTTTTGACTCTGTACTTGTAAATATGAACAAAATGTGTATTTAAATAAAAATGTGTTTAAAATTAAATTGATTAGAAAAAAGTATTCAGATAGCACAAATGAATAAATTCATTACTTCGTTACAAAAGCATTGTTGGCATACTCCTCTGTGACACTACAGTAACAATTAATTAGCTTTTTGCGGCATCATGACTGTTTTGGACTATTTCTCATGGCTCACTGTCTTCCTCAGCTCTTGAATTTTTTTTTCCAAAGGTTCAAGTCAACAGATTGGCTAGTCCAATCAGCCTCTTTTTTTTAGAAACCAGTTGAGTTATTTTGGCTGTATTTTTGGGTGAAATGTCCAACTTCATGGCCAATGGCAGCTACCTCTGCACTTCTCTGAGGGTATTGTGTTCTTAGGATCATGCAAACAACCCTTCATTCTCCAATTGTGATGAGCTAAATTATTACTAATGAGTTGTTTTTGTTTCATCTGATCAGAGGACACTGGTCCAACAGAGTTGTGATTTTTACTCGTGTGCAAATTTATGTGCATCTTTTTGCTTTTTTTAGAAGGGGAGTATGCGCTGTAAGTAAAGGAGATGATTGTGGTGCAGTTCATTGTTTATAGTTCTCTGGGTAACCACTGGTTCTGCTGCTTTAAGGTTGTCCTGTAACTCTTTTTGAGTGACTGTTGGCTTCTCTTTTGCCTTTTTTATCATTAGTCTGAAAGCATGTTGTGACATCTTGTGAGGCCCCCGCTTGTCTGAAGACAATGAATTGTGGTTCCATGAACTTTCTACTAGTATATTATCAAACCAGTTGTACTGACAGTAATGTTTAAGCTTTTTGCTATGGTTTTGTAGCTTTTTCCATTTGAGTATTGTTTGATAATGGCATCCTTTCATTTTCACTATGATTACATGAATTATAATATTAAATAACATAAGGTATCTGATACAAAGATACAAAGGTATCTGAATGTCTGTTTCTCTTCACTGCTTGTCTCATTATCAGTTCCCTCATTAAATATATGCTCCCTCAAATCTAAAATAGAAATTGCATTGTGAAGTTCAGTCAGTAAACATTACAAAAAGCTTTGTTTCCGAAATAACTATTTTTTATTTCCTTTCTTCTCCTTTTTTTCTTTTGAGTAAAATGGGGGTAAATCAGCTCTGGCCAGTAACTCCAAAGGGCTTTGAGGTCCATGTGCTGTGTGTCTCACTCCATTACAGGGTTCAGCCCAGTTCCTTCTGCCTCATTTGCAGCCTGATTGGTGTTGGGAACATGGATAAAGGCCAAACCATTTCTGCCTGATTCGTTCTGATAATGAACGAGATCCATAATTAGTAAGGGGATAGCCTGTGTGTGTGTGTGTGTGTGTGTGAGAGAGAGAGAGAGAGAGAGTGTATGATGTGTGGGTTTAGGCTGGCCTTTGTGTCATTACTAATTGCCTCTAATGAGTTGTCTGGATGGGCCATGTGTCAATGGAATGACAGTAAAGCTTTCATATATTAATGTTCTTATTGCATGCATCAGTCCCCTCACCTTCACCATTCCTACATCATCAGCATGCTCTTGCTGTAGCAAGAGGAACGCCCAGACTTCGAGAATAGTAGATATGATACTCGGACTCTTAGAGGTTAATTGCTCCCATCCTTCTCTAGCTGATGAAGATTTTTGCCCCAGGCTAGGACATCACACTTCTCGGGGTCCTCTTATCTTGCTCTACAAAGGAGCCAGTCCCCTGTCTCACAGGGAAATAGTGCTCTGCCTTTGCCCTCTGCAGCATGAAGTGGCCGAGTAAGTCTTATGTGAAGTTTATTACTCATTAGCACAGGCTTCAAAGACGAGCTGCCTTCCTCTCATAGTAATTGCTAATTGACCAAGAGGTAAAAAAGCTAACTACCTCTGTGATTGACTAAAACTCCTAGCCTGTGCACGGCAAGCTGGGATTCAGCGCAATTACAAATACTTGATCTCTAACATCCTCCCTGGGATTTTGACTCTAAAATGAACATAGTCAGCAAAAGCAGTAGGCTGTGAGTAATGGAGAGGAGAGATGCAGTGCAATTGTTTTACATGTGCTGAGCTCCTAATCCACAGATGTAAGCATTTTGTAAATTTCCGCTAAACTGCTGTGGTATAAAGGCACAGTGGGAATGCTGTGTTTAGCGCCCACCCTCCATTTCAAAGACAGCCGAACATGTATGTTTCTGTTTTTTCCTCAGATGACAAATTTATATATTAAACCTCTTTGATTTATTTCATACATTGAAGAGCCAATTGTAAAAGGAAATTGTTCTTTGGCAAATGCCCTCAGCCATTTGGCTGAGTGACCCTAACTACTATCTATAAATGTGTTTTTGTTTTTTTTTTCTGTGCTTTAGCAGGCTTGGAGGTCATAAGCAGTGGGTTGCTGAGTAGCAGGCTGATGGAAACACATGCTGTTAAGCTCCATACAGAGAAGCTGAGCAGCTTTGAACTTGGGAGGCAGCAGCCACTTTCAAGGCTGGTTCTGCAGGTGGTAGAGAAAAGAGTTCAGGAAAGACGCAGCAATCTCTTCTCCCTCTCCTCTCGCTGAATACGCAGACCTTCAATGCTGTCATTTAGAAGCATGAAGGAGCAGAAGCTTGACAGATTTCTTATAGATGTGTAAATTAGTAATAGACAAATGCCTGGCATATTTGAATATGGCACTGGCAGGCAATTAAATTTGGAAGAAATTGGTGGAAGTGGTTGAAATAATTTTTTCTATTAGCTTTTCATTAGAATATCTCTTTATTCTGAGTACGCTCATGGCTGCATGCACTCCCCAAAGGTGGCCTCATAAAAGAGGTTCTAAATTGAACGTGGCTTCATGAAACATCCTCTGTTTGTTTTGTTAGTTGCTGTATGAGACATTATGTTATTATAATGTTTAATGATGTTATTCGAATTATGCTTTAGAGACAGCTAAAGAATTAGTAAAGCCTTTATGTTTAAATGCAAGCTTCTGGCACAAATATGACAATTTATGCAGGCATGTGCATGGAAATACCACTAAAGGGGCTTGAGCTGTGGAAACAAAGCTAGTGGCTTAGTTTGGGTTGGGGGAAATTCCGTCCACAGAGTTGGAAATCGATAAAGCATTGATAATGTATTTTTGAGTGTTACATTCTAAAATGTGGGTCCTTTCAACAAACATAATGTCATTAGAAAGGTGTTTTGAAAACCCACTGAGTTATGTTGTTATTGTAAAAATCAATTTGTGCAATGCTCTGTGGACTTCTAAAGGAGAATGCTCCAAGAGACTTCTAGTTCTGTAGTTAGATGGAAATGCCTTATACTAAGGCTACTGCCTTATAACTGGGAAATTACAGGATTGGCTCTCATCAGACTGTACTTTTTTGCATGAGGTTTTTGGGCTTAAAATATTCTTAAATGAAACACTTCTTTCATGAAATAAAGTCGAGTTTTAGATGAACTGCCAGCAGCAACACTTCTTCCATTACCAATCTTCCATTTTGTCACCCATCCAGTGACCCCCCAAGTCAAGGTGTCTAAGAAAAACGAATGTTTTAGTTTAAATTCTTCTGACCATGCTACCAGAAAACAAAAATTATGCTTTCTAAAACAGCAGGAAAAAAAGAATGGCAAAGACAGTCACCCAGTATTCAGAGGAAAGGTGAGTTATGAAGATATACCAGAGCTTTTTATATAAAGCAAACTTTTTATTGCTGTTGGATCAAATTTTGTCCAGCTGTCCTTTTTTTCTTTTTCCTATGCCATAATAACTGGAGCACTGAAATTTAAATTATGCCATTGAGCTGTGTAAATAAAAACCCATTTCCTTCTGCATATATCCAAGTTTAATTCTCATAAATCGATAGTCCAAATACTCACCTCCTGTTCTCTCAACCACTGAAATGTAAAATTGAAGGTGATATAGGAAGTGATTCAGTGTCATATACTAAGAACATTCTCTAGACTCCTCTTCTGTCTTTCAGTCTGGGTGAAGCAAAAAAAATTAAAACAGAATATCTCTATTTGTTGAGCTTTTAGTGGGCATTGAATTATGTATCTGTCCTATATTATTCAAAAAGAGTTCATTATAGTTTTGCTTTGACAAGCAAGATTTTGAGAAGCATTTCAAAATTTCAGACAGTTACATTCAGTGTATAAATATGCAGTCACACTGCTTATATTCATCTCAGTGTACTGCACACTAAGTAAGAGTTATAATTATAGCTATAACAAAAATAACGAGTAGAGTTATGAAAATTTAGGCACATATAAATTTTGTGACAGGCTCTGCTAAGAGAAATGCACTGAGGCAAAGGGCCAAGGCCCAAGTTTTCAAGGGCCTCAAAATTCTTTCTGGCATCACTGCTAAAGAGAACAAGAGGCAATTTAACCTGTTCGTGGGCTGTGAGGTTACATGTTGATGTTGTAGGACCTATGGATATAGTAGAAATCCATGAAATTAGTTACCTCCCAACTAGCATAGACATACTGTGCAGGCTTTAGTAATTTTGTAAACCAAAGATGCATGCTATATTTGGGTGAGATTTAAAAATTAGCTAAATATTTTCTAGTTAAAAATGCAAAAAAATGCATTAAGCTTCATGGAAAATACTGCAAATTTTACTCAGAGTGTAAATCACATGCTTCACAGATATTCAGAAATGTATTCCACTGTAGCCTAAGCTTTTAGCCATTTTAGTCAACCAGCATTTTTAAGTAAAAGTGATGTATGTAGGCATGTTAATTAATATTGTTTGTTACTTTTTTTTTGCTTTGCAAGGGTTATGAAAACTTTCTTTACTTCTAAAACATTCAGGGCCAAAGCTAGCTTTTACTGCAGAGAGGAAGTTGAAGTTCCAGAGCATCAAAACATTTTCAGCCCCATGCTCTCAACTTAGTGTAAAGTAAAATAAGCAGACAGGGAAGAGCTGTGAGTAGGTAAAGCTAACATGACAGTGTATAGAGATAACTTACAGGCAGCATCTTAATAAACTCTCTCTTTCACTAAGTCTCTATCTCATAAACTGACCATTTTGGGTATGCACCTACACAGTTGTTAAAGGAATGTAAACCCTAATTTGCCAAAATATTTAGCAAACTGCTTGTGGT
Organism: Pygocentrus nattereri; assembly: GCF_015220715.1. Taxonomy (NCBI): domain Eukaryota; kingdom Metazoa; phylum Chordata; class Actinopteri; order Characiformes; family Serrasalmidae; genus Pygocentrus; species Pygocentrus nattereri. Next base: position 23,865,638 of record NC_051218.1, on the reverse strand, counting down.
AAATTAGTCCTCTCTAGTGATTAACACCTTTTAAGCATCATCATTGGGTTACTTGTCAGTCATTCACAGTATCTGATTACATCAACCAGGCCCAGTAGACACAGTGCTAACTATTAACAGAAACAGTGTCCAAAATTTCTAAACTCTTGTTCTTAATAACAGTGCACATGCTTGCTAACAATGCTGAGCATTCACTTGTATTGCTAGTCAGTGACTTCCAGCACTGCTCAGGGAGTACTCTCATCATCTTTCTAATTTTGCCTTAAAGTGAATCCTACTCCTACTAAAAGTAGTAAAATAAAAGTCATAGTAAATGACATGTAGCTTGAAATTTGCGACAAGAAGGCAGTCAATACAAAGTGCAAATCATCTGTTTTAAGCTCAGCTATAAGGTTGTGTTTGCTTTCACCCTTCTAGTGCTAGTTGTATGGTGTGACTAGAAGACTCCTAACTAGTTGGTGAAACTGGATAACTAAATTGGGGAAATACCCCCCCCCCCCCCAAAAAAAAAAAAATGTGTTTCTATGTTCCATGTGCTATTACTGCACTTTTTAAACTTTGTAGAACTGTTCCAAAAAACAATAAAGAAAATTGGTAAAAAAAAATCTGTTATTTTGAGGGTCATTCTTTTTGCATTTTGTTTCTCTTATGCATTTTGCTAAGTTGCTGGCTCTAGCTTCCAACTGCAATATTTCTGACACATTAGGGCATCTACAGTAACAAAGATACATACATACACATTATCTTTACGGCTTATCTGCAATTTAACATCTCTGATTCACCTGACTTCATGTCTTTAAAGTGTAAGAGGACATGAGGAGAACATGTAAACTCCACAAAGAACAAGCCTTGCTTGCCAAGCTGGGGAATGGAACCCAGGATCTTCTTGATGTGAGGGGATAGCACTAAGCAGTGCATTGGGTGGGCTGGCTAGAGAGTTTGAATTACTCAGGCATGAAATTTTTTTCCCGTAGATTAAAAAAAACCCTAAAATCTGACTGATTAGAAGTGAAATATTTTTGTGACCGGAGGGTGTCAAAGAGGATGCAGGTAGAACAAAGGATGAGTGATTTATTTTGTCCTACTTTTGAGACAAGAGCAAAAATAAATAAATAAATAAAACACAGACCAATTCAGAGTTTTCAGTTCTTTTACGTCCTTAGCAGGGTTATCTCTCTGTGGTTCTCTTGGTGGTCTCCAACAACCTACTGTGGAAAAAATGCAATTAAATAGACAGTGAGGGAGTGAGGAACGTTCACTCATTCACTCAGTCACTACTAGACCACAACTCTGTGCTCTACAATTATCTTTTGCACTAAAATGACAAAGGAAATGGACAACAGGTCTGTTGAACTTTGCAAGTTCTGTTTGAATGCCAGGCAAATGTGTCTAGAAAACAGGACAAGCAGCCCAGGATGTACATTTCCCCTTTTCCTGTTTCTTCAGAGGCTCTGCAATTACAGTCACTACCTAGCACAGCTCTATGCAATTCATTTGGTTTTAATTGCCTTGCAGTTCGTGTGCATTCACCTCAGAGAAAAAAAAGACCTTTGGTGTATAATAAGTGCATAAAACATATCGACCCTTATGAGAAATATGATTACTAGTATGGGTGGCATGACAGCATTTTTCCACTCATCTACTCAGAGATAGTGGCCTTTGTTAATTAAGTTTTTTTCAACAGTCTTTTTTTTACAGAATTATATTAAATATTGCATACTAATTAGCAGACACTACCAAAATAACCGCTGTGATGTCTATTTTGAGCTGTGGTGAGCTATGATGCATGCAGTCTTAGTTCCAGCCACCTTGGATTCTGTGAGGATGAAAACAGAATACAGCATTGAGAATTTGACTGTGGATCAGTGCAGTGCCTCTAAATAGTGGCAAAATCTGCTTTGTCACATCTCTGCACTCATTTCACACAGTCAAAGAAAAGAAGTGACTTGTGTTCAGTATACCCACACCTGGATGACTAATTCCAGTTCAGTGATACAAAATTTCCAGCCTGGAAATCAAAGTGAAAAGCCTGGGATTCAAAAAAGGTGGCAGATTATTTTCCCCACTTAAATGAGATGGTTATAACAAAACCGAATGAATAGTGTCTTGCCTCAATAAGCATATATTGTCAAACAAACTGAATGTGCTACATGTCTTAAATAAATCAGACAGGTCAGAATTATGTAAATTAGAGACACTGTGGGTCTACCTGACATAGGATCCACAAAAGCAATATACTGTACTATATTGTACTGTACTATCTACAGTATCTCACAAATGGATATAACTTAAAATAGTCAGTCTTCGACTTGTATAGCAGTATAGATTTACTGTCCTCTGAAAATAACTCAACACACAACCATTATGTCTAAATAGCTGGCAACACAAGTGAGTACACCTCATAGTGAACATGTCAAATTTGTGAGCAATTGTGTCGTTGTCCCTCCCTTGGGTCATGTGACTCGTTAGAGTTATAAGGTTCCAGTTGTGAATGTGGAGCAGGGATGTTAAATTTGATGTTTTGGGTACAATTCTCTCATACTGGCCACTGGATATTCAACATGGATTACTGGAACCATGTCCTGTAGTCTAATGAGACCAAGATAAACTTGTTTGGCTCAGATGGTGTCCAGCATGTGTGGTGGCACCCTGGTGAGGAGTACCAAGACAACTGTCTCTTGCCTAGCATGGTGGCGGTAGCATCATGGTCTGGAGCTGCATGAGTGCTGCCAGCACTGGGGAGCTGCAGTTCATTGAGGGAAACATGAATTCTAATATGTACTGTGACATTCTGAAGCAGCGCATGATCCCCTCCCTTTGGAAACTGTGCAGCATGGCAGTTTTCCAACACAATAATGACCCCAAACACACCTCAAAGATGACAACTGCCTTGCTGAAGGTAAAGGTGATGGACTGGCCAAGTATGTCTCCAGATATAAACCACATTGAGAACCTGTGGGGTATTCTCAAACAGAAGGAGGAGGAGCGCAAGGTGTCTAACATCCACCAGCTCCATTATGTCATCATGGAGGAGTGGAAGAGGATTCCAGTAGCAACCTGTGCAGCTCTGGTGAATTCCATGCCCAAGAGAGTTAAGGCAGTGCTAGATAATAATGGTGGTCCCACAAAATATTGACACTTTGAGACTTGAGCACAATTTGGACATGTTCACCGTAAGGTGTACTCTCTTGTGTTGCCAGCTATTTAGACATTAATGCATGTGTGTAGAGTTATTTGAGGACAGTAAATCTGTACTGCTATACAAGCTGTACACTTATTACTTTACGCTATATCCAAGTTTCATTTCTATAGTGTTGTCCCATGAAAAGATATAATAAAATATTTTCAGAAATGTGAGGGATATACTCACTTTTGTGAGGTACTGTGTCACGGTTGGCTCCTCCCACTACTCCATGTGCCTTTTGTTTACATTTCCATCCATGTGCATTTGTTTTGGTTTTCTAGTCCTGCCCCTTGTTTGGTTACTCCGCCCCTGATTGTTGTCTCCTGGTTTCTGCCTGTCCCTCGTTAACTCTCTTGTATTTAAGCCCTGTTTTCTCCCTGGTCTTTGTATTGGTCTTTGCTGTTGTTGATTTTGGATTTGCCCTCAATAAAAGTCGCTTACCTCTGCACATGCGTCCGCTACCTCGCTCCTCGTTACATACTGTATATGGGGACAGCTAACAAATTTTACAGGGAAATGTTCATTTTTGTACAAGTGACCACACAGATACACATATAAGCTACAAATAAAAGCATAAACTTGTTGTGTTTCGAGCTCATACAAACAATTCATCCAAAAGTGCAAATTGTTATAACATTCCTCCCTTCCCCCCATCCCAGGATTATTTATAACAGATGGAGGGCCTTCTCAGTCCCTGAGAAGTCTGGTAAATTGTGTAAATATATAAAAATAGATGCATCAGTATATGCATCATATAATTATTTTGCTCTGTAAAGCCCTTCTGTCTGGATGTTCCAGCAAAACCCTTAAAAAGCTTCAGTTAATCCATAACGTGGCAGCCAGAGTCCTGAAAGTTTGACTATATCAGCCCAGTTTTATCAACCCCACACTGGTTGCCAGTTAAATTATACATTGAGTACAAAATACTTTTATTGGCATATAAAGCTCTAAATGGCCTCACCCCTCAGTACCTGAGTGAACTTCTGACTTACTATGAACCATCATGCCTACTTAGATCATAAGGTGCTGGCCTACTATTAGTACCTAGAATTAGATTACTTGAGGAGGTAGAGGCTTTTCAAACAAAGCCCTCCAGCTTCGGAACAACACCTTCTGGCTCTCCCTTTTAGTTAGGCTGTAATAGCTAGGCCTGCAAAAGTCTTTGCTTCTCTTAACAGAACTGTCTGTTGTTTCTTTGTCAAGCTGAACATCTACCCATCCTTTGCAGTGTGATACTGTTGCTTTATCTGCCTTGATTGGGTGCCCAAAGCTAACCCACCTTCTGGACCAGTTTGACCAGCAAGGTGTTTTATGCTCTATAATGCTGTGCAAACCTTACCTGCATGCCCCTGACCCTCCTGATGATACTGCTGCTGCACAGATTCAAACTATTTTATCATAACCATTGCATCACCTGCTTTGCCCTTTTAAATATTAAATAGTACTTAAATATTTTATACTAATTGTATAACATTATTCTCTGTTCAAATTACTCTTGTGTTATTGTTTTCCTATCCTGTGTTGACCAGAGGAGGGTGGGTTCCCTTTTGAGTGTTGGTTCCTCTCAAGCTTTCTTCCTCTTGTTCTTAGGGAGTTTTTCTTTGCCATTGTCACCATTGGCTTGCTCACAGGGACTTGGACCTGGATTTTTTTGGTACAGCTGCTTTGTGACAACACCTGTTGTAAAGCACTAAATAAATAAACTATCTTTCTAATCTAGGATTTGACGTTCCTCAGAAATATTAGCTAACAAAGAAGATGAAGTGAATTGTGCTGTGTCAAAACACTGACACTGTTTATGAAAATGCTCATTATGACATGTCATTATATTACAGCCAAGACTACATATGCTATATCTAGTGCTGAAAGTTAATTTTAGTTAGTCAGTCTGAGAAAGTGTCTTTCCACAGCCGCCATCCACTGTTTCACTAGCACACTTTTGAGCCATAATTGTTTTTAAGCCCCTTTTTACAGTAGCCATAAAATGTGTTTTCTGCCTGTTTTGGGCATCTCTCAATTTTTGTTCTATTTTTTCACTTTTTGTTCTAAGTGTTCTAATGTTGATGGAATATATTTCAGTCAAAATGTGTATGACTTTCAACAACAGAGTCATTTCTTTTTTTATTAATTTAGGTAAGCAAGCCAGTCAGTTTTTATTAAAATGTTTTTATTGTGCTTAAAAGCTGTTTTTTATTGTAGCAGGATAGAGAGGAAGCTACAGTGCTGTCTGTTTTTTTCTCTTCACGGCTGTCTTTGTGGAGAGGTGGGAATTGTTTTTCCCTGCATGGGGTCATCATCCCTCCCCTTTGACCTTCATTGCTTACTAGCAGCACACAACAGAGACACACCTTTTCACACATAGACAGCCAACAATGTCTTAGTTAATGTGATATCAGTTATGGGGAAAATGTATTTTTTACATTAAATACAAAATACTCTGTTGGAAGGTTAACAACCAAAAAATTTTGCCCCACCTCTTTTGGAGGTGTTGTGCTGTAACACCCTTGTTACATTATACCCTTCATTAGGTTGTGCCTCACTGTCCTTAACAGCCTTTTCTCTTATTGTATGTAGATCCCTGAATATGTTTCTAAAGCTTCAGATTTGCATCAAGAAAACCAGAAAAAATACACTAACTGACAAAAAAAAGGAGCCACTGTATCCGTTTTGGTTTTGGTCCTTTGTTTTGCCCCAACTTAAGGCGAGAGCAACTTGCAAAGAAAAGCCTGGGTGCTAAAATTACATTAGGGCCATTGGGACTAAAATCAGTCTAAAATATTGTAGTTTACAGTCTGTATTGGAGTCGAATGTGTCAACATCATTCCGTTTTAATTTAATTTTGTGCACCAAGTGCATAAGTGAAAAACTGGAAGAAGAAGTATCTTAAAGGAAACATTTTTTCTAGACTTTCCTCACTGCTGGCGAACCCAGTCGCAGATTAGAAACATTGGTGTTAGTCAAATAGGCACCGAAGCTCAGTTTAGTCGAGTCTAAAGAGAGTTCCTCTGCTTTCTTTTCAAAGGTGAAGTGTTTTCATGAATAATTATGGTTTGCTCTGAAAGAAAGAAATGAAGCTCATATTACTTCACAGCAAGAACACCCTCTAAGTAAAAAAAAAAGTTATAATGCCCTCTGCTCTCTGTTTAAAAGTTGACATGTACTTGCAGTAGAAAAAAAGAGAGGAAACCTCAGAGAAATTCGAAATTTGATAAGTGGAAGTTTGGAGGCTGTCTCTATGCACAGTGGAAACTTTAATCAAACGGAAGTGTCTCCTAACCATGCAACCCTAGAAAAAGGGTTAGGCTATGTGTTAATAAAAGAAGAAAAGAAGATCAGAAAATGAATGAGTTTTTCATAATTGTTTCAAACAATATATATTTTTTGTCTACTTCTTTAATTTTGCTGGCATGTTATTAGTGCTTCTGAGCAGCAGTGCAGCATGTCTCTAGCACAGTTGCATACTGACCAATGTCATGGAGAGGGAATTAAAGATAATTGTCTAACCTCTAATTATCTCTGGATGAAAGTAGCCCAGTGTCATCACCCCTCCACCCTGTCTGAGTCTTGTTAGTTCCACATTGAGGTTTTTAGATTTCTAATTTAGAAATGCCAAAATGGCCTAAACTATAATGTAATGCACAGTGCTTTAAAATAAAATTACTGTCCATTGATTAAATGGAAAAATGGACATCACACTGCTGCTACAATTATGGATTCTAAAAAAGGCATTGTAGATTTCAGCAGTTGTTCTGGCATGCACTCCAGTGGTTCTGCCTTTAGATTGCTGAGACATTTACCATTTATTTAACTTCAGTTTTATTAAATTAATCCCTGGGGGCTGCAGGCTTCTTTTGTGTGGAAGAAGTTAGAAAAGGCAGCATGAACACATTTCTGAGAAATGTCCTCATCACATACTGTACTATACAATATTTGATAATAGTGTGAGCAACCCTGCAAAATACCTGTCTTCTACTCACTTTACCATGAGTGTGTGAAAGCTCCAACCATGAGACATCAGACTCAATCACAACTGTGAGTTCCTAAATATAAATAAATGGGGACATACTTAAATCACTGCGCAAAAGTTAGAGATCACTCTGAAATGGATTAATTTCTAGTCAAAACAGCGATTAAGGACAAGGGAAATTAAATCATAGTACTTTTACTCTTACTTGAGTTCATTTTTAATGAAATACTTTTACTTCACTACTTTAATTTGAATAAGGTTACAGAGTGATAATAAATCATGAGCATACTCATAAACCAATTACAACAAGACATGGGTAAATTTAAAAGATTTAGGTCTGAAATCTGAAAAAAAAAAAAAAAACCCCAGCAAAACAGAACAGCAACTCGCAGCCGCAAAAACACTACACAGTCGACGTGTTTAGCGGAGAAAGAAAGAACTTTTCCAGCACGCATGAGGAGTATACTTTATCCAAACAATCTCCATTTGTTTCTAAATGAGCTAAAGAAAACTGTGGTATTATAAGCTGATAATAATGCCAAGATAGCTGCTTTCACACCTCAGTCTCACCCTGAGGGAGTAATCCTAGCTAAACAGGTACTGTGTGTAGTATTTTCTTCTTATATTGCTATTTTAGAGTAAAATTGCAACTATTTATTAAAAAAAATGTTGCACATGTTCTATTGCAAGTATTAATTTGTGTTGCTTTAGTTAACTCTGGTGTCTGTATAAAATATGGTTTTGTGGTTCTGCACAGTATTTCTGTCATTGTCATTTACTGAGTATGAATTTTTGTAGTGCCCAAGCTGTAAACAGACTAAACAGATCACCTCATATTAATAAAGAGACTTCAAATAAATCGGAGCATCATGCAAATAGAGTTGAAAACCTGTTGTGCTGTGATATTCAAATCATTGTTTGGTCTAATTGCAGAAAAACCTGTAACATTTCCACTTCTGAACATTTACCTACTTAAAAATGCATTACAAAAACAGATTTATTCCTTGATCTCACCTTACAAATAAAATGACCTCTTCCTAGTCTTTTGGGTTGGCTCTGCTCTATATCGCACACTCTCTCTCCTAACTGTCAAATGTAGTAAAAATACATTTCTGATTCTGTACAAAGTATTTAGTATGATCAGAGTAATATGCCACAGTAAAGAAAATCAGAACTGGATAAATTGCTGTAAATTGCCAGTACTTCTAATGTACTATGCAGATATCCATGAATTTATACAGTTTGAAGGCTATAAATGTAATGTTTACTATCTGTAGATGTTCACAGGTGTGAGTTAATGTAAGCTAATGTTCAGAGAGCTGTCACATTACTAATAGAGTAACCTACTCATAATATTTACTCATGAGGTAATCTTTTTTTTTAGACTTAACTAAACAATGACAAACTGCAGAGCCTTCCAAGGATTCTGGAACTTTATTATAAATAAAATAGAATCCTCTGATAATCTTCAGCACACAGAAACATGTAAACGTCCACTAGTGGAGCGTACTTTGATCAATCTCAAGACTTTTTTTCTCATATAGTATCATATTTGGTTATTGATTGGCACGGTGGCGTAGTGGGTAGCACTGTCCCTTCACAGCAAGAAGGGCCTGGCTTCACTTCCTGTGTGGTTTAGGGTAAGTGGTTACAGAAAATGTGTATGTGTGTTATTGCAGATTATACAAAAAATACACTTGATTACTCCAGATGTTATCCTATTACTTATTTGCTCTTACTTGAGTAATTTCCTTTATTAATACTTAGGTAAAGTAACAGTGCTTTTATTTAAGTAGGGATTTTCAGTACTCTTTCCGCCCCTGCTGGCCATCCGAGAGCCCAGACTTCAACATCACTGAATTGGATTGTGAGAAGCACAAAATGCAAACAACGTCAAAGACTGAACTTTGGAGGTGTGGGAAAACATCAATGTAGATTTTATCTGTTAATTCCATTTTTTATTCTGCTGGAGTACAAACCCAATTCCAATGAAGTTGGGACGTTGTGTAAAAAATAAATAAAAACAGAATACGATGATTTGCAAATCCTTTTCAACCTATATTCAATTGAATACACTAAAAAGACAAGATATTTAATGTTCAAACGGATAAACTTTATTGTTGTTTGCAAATATTCGCTCATTTTGAATTTAATGCCTGCAACACATTCCAAAGAAGTTGGGACAGGGGCATGTATACCACTGTGTTACATCACCTTTCCTTTTAACAACACTCAATAAGCGTTTGGGAACTGAGGACACTAATTGATTAAACTTTGTAGGTGGAATTCTTACTCATTCTTGCTTAATGTACAACTTCAGTTGCTCTACAGTCCGGGGTCTCCGTATTTTGTGCTCCATAATGCACCACACATTTTCAATGGGAGACAGGTCTGGACTGCAGGCAGGCCAGTCTAGTACCTGCACTCTTTTACTACAAAGCCACGCTGTTGTAACACATGCAGAATGTGACTTGGCATTGGCTTGCTGAAACAAGCAGGGATGTCCCTGAAAAAGACGTTGCTTGGATGGCAGCATATGTTGCTCCAAAACCTGTATGTACCTTTCAGCATTAATGGTGCCTTCACAGATGTGCAAGTTACCCATGCCATGGGCACTTACACCCCCCCATATCATCAGAGATGCTGGCTTTTGAACTTTGCACTGGTAACAATCTGAACAGTCCTTTTCCTCTTTGGCCCAGAGGACACAACGTCCATGATTTCCAAAAACAATTTGAAATGTGGACTTGCCAGACCACAGGACACTTTTCCACTTTGTATCAGTCCATCTCAGATGAGCTATGGCCCAGAGAAGCCGGTAGTGTTTCTGGGTGTTGTTGATATATGGCTTTCGCTTTGCATGGCAGAGTTTTAACTTGCACTTGTAGATGGAGAGACGAACTGTGTTCACTGACAATGGTTTTCTGAAGTCTTCCTGAGCCCATGTGGTAATATCTGTTACAAAATGATGTCAGTTGTTAATGCAGTGCCGCCTGAGGGATCGAAGGTCACGGGCATTTAATGTTGGTTTTCTGCCTTGCTGCTTACTTGCAGAGATTTCTCCAGATTCTCTGAATCTTTTGATGATATTATGGACTGGAGATGATGAAATCCCTAAATTCCTTGCAATTGCACATTGAGAAACGTTGTTCTTAAACTGTTGGACTATTTGTTCACGCAGTTGTTCGCAAAGTGGTGAACCTCGCCCCATCCTAGCTTGTGAACGACTGAGCCTTTCAGGGATGCTCCCTTTAAACCCAATCATGACACTCGCCTGTTTCCAATTAACTTGTTCACCTGTGGAATGTTCCAAACAGGTGTTTTTTGAGCATTCCTCAACTTTCCCAGTCTTTTGTTGCCCCTGTCCCAACTTCTTTGGAACATGTTGTAGGCAACAAATTCAAAATGACTGAATATTTGCAAAAAACAATAAAGTTTATCCGTTTGAACATTAAATATCTTGTCTTTGTAGTGTATTCAATTGAATATAGGTTGAAAAGGATTTGCAAATCAGCATATTCTGATTTTATATTTTACACAATGCCCCAACTTCATTGGAACTTCAACTTCAACTTCAACTTCATTGAATTTATTTGTTTTTTTCTATACTACCAGATTATTGTTTCTTTTCAGAGCATTAAACGAAGACATATTCCTTATCCCTCCTATATTAATCAGTTGGTGTCACGCATTCCTCAGGCTCAAACCACAAGGGAATCATATGATTCTCAGTCCTCCATCTTGCTGCAGTAACCATTCTCTGTCACCTGAGTAACCTAACTCAACCTAACTCAATCTAACTGGTTACACCTGTTCTAAGATAATTAGTTTTATTATAAGTCTAGTTTGATGCAAGGTATTGCTTCTTGTTCTAGAGCTACTGAGCAGTCTTTCTTCCTTTTATTATGATTTTTGACTGTGTTTGCTATTTTGACAGTTTATGCCTTTGCCCTTTGGACTTTGTTTGCCTTGTTATGTTTGTCTTTTTGTGTTTCTTGTCTTTACTGGATTTGACCTTTGCCTGTTTTTTGGATATTGGATTATGACTCAAACATTAAAGCCTCACTCTTTTTTTTAACCGCAAGTGTCAGAGTTATTCTTCCACATTACAGAATACGTTGCCTAACATGCAGACGGCGGATCCGGAGGATTTTCAAAAGCTCTATCTGAGCAGGGCCATATGCATGGCTGTCACCAGCAAGTGTTTACTGGGGTAAAGCATTCACTCGACTGGCTAGCTCAAGAACAGTCTGAGAACAGCTTGTGGCTGATGTTAAAGGTCTCACCGTCCAGCTTCAGACTCTAAGCCCTGTTGAACCGGAAACAAACCCAACCAGCTCTCCAGCCCAAGCCGAGGCATCCACTTCATGGTTTCCATTAAGTAAACCTGAGAAAGACCCAGATGGAGACCCAGATAGGTACCAAGGGTTTTTGTTGCAGTCCTCAATTTTTTCAATAACTCCCCCCTTATTTCAGATCAGGACAGAATATCATTCATCATCCCACATTTGGCTGATAGGGCACTAGAATGGGCAACTCCAAGCTGTCAAAGAATACACTCTGTTTCATATTCTCAGTTTTTGAAGGAATTTCAACTGGTTTTCAATCACCCACATGATGGCAAAGTCAGTGGAGAACTGTTGTGTAAGCTACATCAGAGAAATCGCTCTGTAGCAGGCTATGCGTTAGAGTTTTGCACTCTGGCAGCTGGCAGTGGGTGGGACGAGGATGCTCTTTTGATGATGTATCACCAAGGACTGAACTCTGAGATTCTGACCGAACTAGCGTGTAGGGGCAATAAAGGGGTTGGTTTTTAAATCATTTTTGTTACCTGTCATTGTTGGTTGTCATCAGGTTTCTCTTGTCGTTTCAGCCCTTATAGATTCTGGCGCTGAAGATAACTTCTTACATTCTCATCTGGTTGAACAACTACAAACTCCTGTGAAGACCCTACACATTCTGAATTTGAGATTGTTTTAGGATTGTCATAGTTAAACATGACCCCACAATTTCTAGTCCTGAACATGTCATTTTACAATGGTCTGAGCAATATTTCCAAGACTGTATTACAACCCCTATGGTAGTGGTTAGATCCACTTTGGTAGAAAGCCCCAGTGTTGATATATCTGTCAGTTAAACGGAGCCAAATATTTGACAAATTTTGATCTCCGGAGTGCCAGTAACCTGATCAGAATTAGGGAGGGTGATGAGTGGAAATCTGCCTTTGTGACCATTAGGGGGAACTGTACCTGGTTATGCCTTTCTGCCTCTCTATTGCCCTTTCTGTCTTCCAAGCTTTCATTAACGATATTCTGAGAGACAAAATAGGGAAATACACTACAGAGTACCTAGATGACATACTAATCTACTCCCTTGACTTCAAGACACATGTAAAACATTTTCGTTCTGTACTAAAAACACTATAGAGAACAATCTATTCATAAAAGGTGAGAAGTGCGAACTTCATTTGCAATCAGTGGCCTTTTTGGGATGTCATTAATGTCAATGGGGTGGTAATGGACAACAATAAAGTAGAAGCAGTGGTGAATTGGCCTACTCCTTCATCTGTGAAAGAATTACAAAGATTCTTGGAGTTTGCTCATTTTAATCATCGCTTTATCAGAAATTTTAGCAATATTGCTGCCCCTATGACATCTTTACTAAAGGGTGACCCTAGAAAACATGGACCAATGACATGGACCGTACATGCTGAAGAAGTTTTTGTAAAATTGATAGATACCTTCACTACTGCTCCCATTTTAAGGCACCCCGATCCCTCTGAACTGTTTATAGTGGAGGTAGAAGCTTTTGAGACAGGGATTGGGGCCGTGCTTTCTCAGAGATCTGGCAACCCACCTTAATTCCAACCAGTGGCCTTCTATTCACACAGCTCTCACCCACAGAAAAGAATTATGGCATAGGAGATCGAGAATGGCTGGCGGTCTGGTTGGAGAACTGGTTGGAGGGAGCTAATCATTCTTTTGTGGTTGTTATGGATCATAAGAATCTAGAGTATTTATGCAATGCTAAACATCTAAACTCTTGCCAAGCTAGATGGTATCTCTTCTTTTCTAGATTGTGATTCAGTATCACTTATCGTGCCAGTTCTAGAAGTACTATGGCAGATGCCCTTTCTAGAATATATCAAGAAGATACTGTAGAGACAGACCTGTTTAAAAACGGACCCATTCTTTCTCAACATGTAAACATATCATCTATCTCCCAACATATAGATACTGTGTTTAAAGAAGCATTAAGGGATGGTCAGGTGCCTAGTCAGTGCCCCCCTGAAAAGATGTATGTCCCAAGCCAGTTCCACAGTATTACATTACAAACAAAGATGGGCACATTCCTCTCTCACTTCAGGCCATGCACGCAACAATTATTGGCCAACCGTTATTGGTGGGAAAGCATGAACAAGGACGTTCATTTCTTTGTATCCTCCTATTCTATTTGTTCTCAGTGTAAAACTCCAAAGACCTTACCTGCTGGTAAACTCGTTCCCTTCCCCGTGCTGGTACGACCTTGGTCCCACACGTTTTGTTAGATTCATCCCCTTTCCATCACCCCTTATGGCCTTTCCGACAGCTGAAACTTTGTTTAACCAGGTCTTTTGTTATTTTGGCATAGTGGTCCTCAGTTCACTTCTAAAGTCTGGTCAGCCTTTTTTTGCACATGTAGGGGTCTCTATCAGCTTAATGTCTGGTAATGATAATCCACAGTCCAATGGACAGTGTGAAAGAGTAAATTAAGAATTAGGAAAATTTCTAAGATTATTCTGCTTCAATAACCCATTGGTCCAGATTCCTCTTGTGGGCAGACGTAGCTCAGAACTCACTCATCAGCTCAGCTACAGGACTGACTCCTTTTCAGTGCATCCTGGGATACCAACCTCCTATAGAGCCTTGAACAGATGTAACAACAGATGTTCCAGCTGTCGACACCTGGATGACTAGGAGTGAGAAGGTCTGGGAGGAAACGCATCAGAAAATCGAGGTGGAACTCCAGTTACTGTTACTGTCACGCATCCCTCAGGCTCAGTGATCTCTAGGGACTCCATTTCCCAGAATCCACAGGGGGATCACATGATTCTCAGCCCTCCATCTTGCCCTAATCACTGTTCTCCCTAACCTGTGTACTAACTGGTTACACCTGTTCTAAGATAATTAGTTTAGTATGAAGCCCAGGATTTTAGTCTAGTTCGATGTGAGGTATTGCTTCTAGTTCAAGAGTTACTGAGCAGTCTTTCTTCTGTTTATTGTGATTTTCTGTTTTTTGACTCTGTTTGCTATTTTGACTTCTGCCCTTTTTGCCTTTGCCTTTTTGGACATTGTTTGCCTTGTTATGTTTGTCTTTATGTTTCTTTTCTTAACTGGATTTGACATTTGCCTGTTTTTTGACCACAGCATTGGGTTACAACTCAAACACTAAAGCCTCGCTCTCATTTTTTGTAACCGCAAACATTCTGCCACATTCTAGCTGGAATTGCTTTCTTGATGGAGGCTTCCTTACATTTTCTTCAGAGAGGCCAAAGTCCTGCCCCCAGTGTAATTTTCCAATGAAGACACACTTAGGTAGTGATGGTGATTTGGAGAGGTGTTTTTTGCCAATTATGTACTCTAAATTAACCCAGTTAATCCCACCAGTCATTGCCAAAATTTTGCTTTGAATTTATAGAGCCATTTACAGTCTTATGCAAAAGTTTGAGTACCCCTGATTAAATGATGTTTTGTTGATTTTTCAAGAGGAAAGAAGTTTACATCCTCTGTAGGGAACACAAATCTGCACATTTTAATGTGCAATTGCTTTTTTATTTGCTGAATTTAACATATTGGGACAATTTGCAAAAAAAGAATTGTTCCCTATACAGGTTATATAAACTTATTTTTATTTAGAAAATTAACAAAACTCTTAATTTGGGGCAGTTGTGGGCTGGAGGTTAAGGAACTGGCCCTGTGACTGGAAGGTTGCCGGTTCAATCCCCAGTGCTGACAGTCCATGACTGAGGTGTGCTTGAGCAAGACACCTAACCCCCAACTGCTCCCCGGGTGCCGTGGATAGGGCTGCCCACCGCTCTGGGCAAGTGTGCTCACTGCCCCCTAGTGTGTCTGTATTCACTAGTGTGTATGTGGTGTTTCACTTCATGGATGGGTTAAATGCGGAGGTGGGATTAAAAAAGTATCACTTAACTTGATCAGGGCCACTCAGCCTTTTGTTTACAGTTCTATAATAGGAGCTGAGGGGCAGTTGCTTTAGACCCTCATGAATTAAGAAAGGCAAATGGCAGTTGCTTTAGCACATGTTTATTGGCTTGTTTTATTAGTATTTATTGAGTCAATCTTGCTGTTCTTTTGTAAAGATAGGTGTTAATTAGCAGCAAAATAAACTTTGAAGTTTATTTAAACTAGATAACACCACTAATTCTTCAATGAATTCAGTTCTACCTTTTTCAAAGGTACTGGTTATTAGAACTGATGTTTCCATTTTTCTGTAAATATCAGACAAGCAAAGACTGACATTGCGTTGTGGTAGAGCTGCTGTTTAGTGACTTTGGTTTCCATGGCTGTGGCATCAGCTCATATTTATTTCCAGTAGCTGTCTCTGCAGATGTCAGTACTTAAAATGCCTAATTACTTAGAGCAGCTAAAAGTTTTAAATATTGCACTCCATATTTCTGGGGCTCCTTTGTTTCTGACCTCTTTTTCTTTTTCATAGTGTAATTTGTACTGTTTGGAGAAGGATAGACAGGTTTCTTTTTTATGCAGTAATTTGCAGTGGAGTGTAAGTAGTGTGAGGGTGATGCTGCACACTTCTCTTCTGCCAAACTACAGCCTTAGCTCAGCCTGATTTCACTAGCTGTGCTGTTACTTCTAGACCTACAGAGTCCCAGATCATTCTGCTTTTTTTTCTATTCTAAGTTCTGTTGAAGGGCTTGAAGTGCCTGGGTAGTATTGTCAGCTCTTTGAAAAGACAGATTCTGTGGAAACATTGTCCCATACAAAGGTAAATTTGCCATCTTTCAAAGAAATGGGGATAAAAATGGCTAAATGTTTTTGAGGAGCCTTCTTCATGCATGGGTTTCAAATGTTAAGTGAGGCATTCTGTATGTAACTGGTACATCGTCAGGGCATCGCTTAGGGCTTAGAATAATTTACCTAAGAAAAAACAGCACATTATCAAATTGTTATTGCAGTCCATAAGGATCCAACAATCAGGAATTCTTATTGTAGCCCGGGGAAAAGGTACCACACAGGACACAATAAATTATTTTTTGGGGCTCATTTATTTGCCTGTTACTTTGTTTGGAAAAGTATTGTTCTTGTTTTGCTTGCTTATTTTCTTTCCAAAAATTGTATTTGGTTTTTATAAAGTTTCATATGGATTTCAACCCCATGGGGGCGCACTTTATCTTGAGTGAACACAGTACAAACTAGAGTGCAATATAAATAAGACCAAGTAAATATGGCAGTGCTTTATGACTGTAAAACAAAGAAATACAAAAATAGTGAGAAGAACAAAATCACAAAAGTAGAGCCACTAAAAAAATGACACAGAGAAAACAAACAGAAACTCACATCTCAGGTACGTTAGAGACTCCCTTTTCACAGTTGAACTGCTCTGAACTGCGTACACATAGTTCTATATTCAACACAATAGATTTACAGTTTTAAGGTTACAGAATGTTATTACAAATATCCTCAAGAACATTTAAGATCTCTGCTGGAATGGGAGAGCCAGCTGAATATGATCTCATGCACCTCGAACCATATACAAAAAATAAAACGTTTACATATGTGAAAACATGGTCATCTCTACTTTACAGGAACACTATATAATAGTTTGACACCTATAAACTACTTCTGGGTTTAAGGTTGAAGTAATTACCAGTGGATTTCTCCCTCCGGGACATTACTAACTCCACCACGCAATCTGTACAAAACCATGCGCTCTGACGACAAACTCTTGCTAGAGACGCTCAAACCACGCGATAAGTCGAGTTTCTTAAAGGGCTGGTGTTCATTTACCCACCACGTTTACACTTACAGAAAGGATTAGTCCGCTTGCTCCTTCTGATGGCAGGAGTACCAGTTTCCTCACCTAAAACCTGAGAATGACCGGTTGCTAATTCAGCCTTCCATACACTCATACCCTCAGTGTCAGTCACTACACTCACATTTGGTATGTGATTAGGATTAGGCAGGGTGACCTCTTCAATTACCACAAAGTCTCTGTTGGATAAATCAGGTTCTGTGTTTGAGTTTGGCGCAACAGCCAGAACACTTCCCTTATTAGTCCTAGGTTTGGGAACTGGAGTTTCACATGGATGTATTTCTGACCTATGTAATCGGACCGTCTCCACAGGTTCTACAGTATGTGTAGTACCCTGAATGTCGACTACTCTATACAAAGTAGGACTCCAAGCATCTTGGATCTTATTTCTGCCAGGGGGTCGGTGACGAAGGTACACCACTTGCCCTATATCAACGGGAGGACAAAACACGCTCTTATTTTGAAATGAGATCCTCTTGGCCGCTTTCTGCTCCGAATACTCTTTTGCACGTTCATGCGCCACCCTAAGTCTCTCCTGATGCACCGCAAGCCAATCCTGCCTACTGTCTACACCATCCTCACGAGCCAAGAGTGCTCCTAAAGGCAAATGTGGCTGCATTCCAAAAAGCAAATAATAAGGTGAATACCCTGTGGCAGAATGCGATGTCACATTGTATGCATAAACCAATTCAGGCAAATACTCAGGCCAACGTTTTTTCTTTCCTGGAGGGAGGGTGCGCAGCAAATCATGTAGAGTTCGATTATATCTCTCACACTGTGCGTTTCCTTGAGGCCTATAAGGAGTTGTCCGTGACTTTTTGACTCCTTACAGTTTACACAATTCAGCAACGACTTCACTCTCAAAATTTCGACCTTGGTTGGAGTGAATTCTCTCTGGAATTCCATATTTCATAAACCACTCTTTAAGTAGCACTTTTGCAGTAGTATCTGCTTTCTGGTCCTTAGTGGCAAACGCCTGTGTGAATTTACTGAAAATGTCTGTAAACACCAGAACATTTTCACGGCCATCAGAAGCTGACTCCAACACAGTGAAGTCCACGGCCACTACCTGAAGAGGCCTAGATGCCAAAAATGCCTTTACAGGACCCTTTCACCCATGTCTCAACATCTTCAAACATGCCCACCCAGAAACAACGCTGTCTTAATAGACTGTGTGTTCGCTCAATACCTTGGTGCCCCATTTGATCATGCACACTCTCCAACACCTGGTCTCTCAAACCAACAGGTATTAGCAACTGCCAACATTCACCATGATGAGGGTCTTCTATGACACAGTACAACAACCCATTTCTCTCTCAAATGTATCTCCACTGTTTTAGGATCCTGCTGACAACTCTACTCAACCCTACCTGCTCCCTATGACTAGGCTTCTCACCCCTCTCCCAAAAGCCCCTAACTCTTGTCCACAAGCACGTATCTGTCATATTTTACAACACTCAATACCAGCAGAGATGAGGTCTAGGGAAGTTCCTTGCCTCATAAAATTACAGACAGCCACACCATCATACAAATCTTCATCAGGACCCACATCAAGACCTGTTTCAGGCTCCCCTGCAAATTCCTGTCTGGAGAGAGCATCGGCAGCTGTATCCGGGTCTATATGTCACTTCAAAATCAAAAACAGACAACTGTGCTAGCCACCTCTGTTCTATGGCTCCTAATTTAGCCGTATTGAGATGACAGAGGGGACTGTTGTCTGTGAAAACCACAAACCCTGAGCCCAGCAAGTAACCCCTGAACTTTTCAGTGATGGCCCACTTCAAGGCTAGAAGCTCAAGCTTCATATTGCTGTAGTTACGGTCATTCTTTTCAGCGTTACGTAGCCATCTGCTGGCATATGCGATAACCCGCTTAGTGTTACCTTGCTGCTGATACAGTACAGCACCCAGGCCCTTATTGCTGGCGTCAGTCTCAAGGGCGTGTAAAATCTGCAAACCCCAACACAGGAGCAGTGGTGAGCTTCTCTTTCAATTGCTCAAAAGCATTCTGACATTCGTCATTCCACATGGAACGCAGACAGAGTGTTTGTCTTGGAATGTCTTCCATTTCTTATACAGGAATTTACCAAATCATGCAAGGGACCTGCCACTTTAGAAAATCCTTGAATAAATCGCCTGTAGTAGCTACAGAACCCTAGGAATGACTGTAATTCCTTGACAGTCTGAGGGATCTCCCAATTTTTTACAGCAGCTACTTTACTTGGGTCCGTCCCAATGCCATTTGCTAACACCTGATGACCAAGAAACCGCACCTCAGGTTGAAGGAAACTGCACTTTTGCAATTTCACCTTTAAACCAGTTTCCAGGAGGCGCTTAAACACAACTTCCAGCCTCTCTAGGTGTTCTAGAAAATTCTGAGAGAAAATTAAATGTCATCTAGGTAGACCAGCATTATCTGGAAAATTAAGTCACTCATTGTACATTACATTACATTAAATTTAGCAGACGCTTTTATCCAAAGTGACTTACAAATAATGAGGTACATAGAACAAACATAGTCAGGCCTTAAAGGAGGCCAAAGTAGCTTGCATTAATCGCTGAAAGGTTGCCGGCCCATTACAGATCGCAAACGGCATCCTCAAAAAATGGTATAGTCCAAAGGGTGTAGTGAATGCGGTCTTGTGTCTGTCCCTCTCATGCATAGCAACTTGGTGATACCCACTTGTTAGGTCAATTGTTGAGAAGAATTTCGCTCCCCTGAGAGCATCAAAGCTCTCGTCAATTCTGGGCAAAGGAAAGGCTTCATGTTTGGTCTTGGAGTTAAGTCTCCTATAATCCACACATAGTCTGAGACCACCATCAGGTTTCCGGACAAGTACTATAGGCGAAGCAAAGGCACTAACACTTTCTTGTATTACACCCCTTTTCAGCAGTTTGGAAATGTGCTCACAAACTTCTCCGTACTGGGTATGAGGGTATACATCTGTATGGCTGCCCTACAGGCACATCATCTGTCAAATGTATTTCATGTTGGACCTTTTCAGTGTAACCTAAGTCTTCATCCTCAACAGCGAATATGCTGGAATATTTCCTGAGCAGTACACGAAGTTGTCCCTGCTGCTTAAGAGTACCTCCTACTCTTACTTTATCTAGAACTGACATGGAATCAGGCTGCTATGTTGCAATTACATCCAGTGTGATATGCTCAAGGTCAGTGGAAATTCTCTGGAATTTAACTTCACATGACTCATCTGCTTGGACATGCTCTATAGGAGACAGAATGCCTAGCCTAGTCCTAGACTGTAACCAAATGTCTTCTTGAGACATATTAATAACCTGGACAGGGAACAAATGGCTCCGAGATGACACCAAGGTGGCCACTACAAGTCCCTCTGGTAAAGGGGTATTTACTGGCTCTTGGAGTAACCATCATCCTTCACAGTTCTACGCCCTCTAGCTATGACTGTTGACACAGATGAAGCTGGTACATGAACCACATCTTTGCCTGACACCCAAGCGAAAACAGCCCTGTCCACTACATTTACAGTCTGCATCTGCTGAAAAGCTTGCCCCCAATCAGAATCAAGTTTGCCATCCAAGGTGGTGTCAAATTCTGCTTGCAGAATCTACCTACATCTACAGATGATATTCATCCCAATAAGGCCTGGAACAGATGAGTTGTTCTGAGTTTCTTTCACTACAAGAAACCCACAGTTTCACAAAGTTACACCCATAGTTTCCACATCTAGCTCTAGATAACCAAGATAGGGTATGTTTAAACCATTAGCTGCCATGATTTTTAACCACCCAGATGTAGAAAGCACATCTTTTAAAAAAAAATTCTCAGTAATTGTACTGACCTGGCTACCAGTATCCAATAAACAGGATGCTGGCACACCCCTGATCCTCAACTCTATGACTGGAAATTTTCCCACTGCTCGCTCTAGAAGCCTACTCTGGGATGGACTGACTTTAGATGAGCCTACTGCATCCCCTCACATTGCTTGGCTCATAGCAACCGAGGGCTTCCGTTTCCCTGAGCTGTGACTTGCTCTAAGGGCTTTTTAGCCTTCCCATCATGCTTCAGTGTACATTTCCTTGCAATATGACCCACCCCATTACACCTAAAACATATGGGCTGTCCATCCTCTGTAAACTTTGGTGTATTTCTAGGTCTGCTTTTAGTACTGCAGACACTCTGTGGGACCCCAGGTGTTGCTAGTTTCCTAACAGCTTTGGTAAGTTCAGAGATTGCTTGGTCTTGTTCTGCTATCTGCTTCTCTTGTTGCGTTACTACTTTAAGTATAGCTTCTAAAGTAGTGGCATGCTCATCCTGAGTAGAAATGGTTGAGCAACCTGCCTCATCAGTGATTTCTGAGAGCACTTGCCTGTGCCTAACTGTTCGGGGGCCACAGGACTTGTTGTCTTCCAGTGACCACAACACAGCCTCATTACGAACCTCGAGAAGACTTGACTCTCCTAAGAGTTCTCTCCTAAGAGAAGCATCCCTCAATCCTTCAATGAACTGATCTCTGAGAATAGTCTTTTCATTGGACAGTGTGTCCAGTGACTGTTTTGTAACTGATTTCAAAATCAGTGATAAAGCATGAGAGTACTCTCTGAGGTTTTCTCTGCCTGTCTCCGTCAGAATGTCTGTAAGAGCTGAGAAGCACTGTGCTTCTCCCCAAACGCATTACGTAAGAATCTGAAAATGTCGCTAGGTTGGCTACGATTACTACTCATACACAACCGTACTTCTTCTAAGGCTGACCCTTTTAACAATGAGATTAAGAAATTAACCTGCTCGTTTTGTGACTGCTCTCTGGTTCTGAGAACCCTTTCTACTTCTTCAATAAATTCCTCAACAGACCTTCCATCCTTGCTAAATTCCCCACAAAAACTCTGAATATGACGGTCTCTGGGAAAAGAAAAGACTTGTCAATCTTCTTCAGCCACTCCTCGGTCTGCTTCACTGCCTCTGTAACATTGGCACCATCCGTCAGTGACACGTTAAACCACTTTCACAGGCATTTTACTGGGTTGCCCTCGATGGGTGGGATGACCTCACCCTGGACTTGGAGACTAAACCTGCTGGTGACTCTGCCCTTCTTGATGACCATACTCCTGGACTTCCTGGCCTTGAACAGCATGCCCGCCCATGAGGCAATGCTGCCCAATGTATCCAGCACCCATCTTGCTTGGACATGCATCACAGTGGTTACTGTGATGTCGTCCATAAACGCTCGCAGCACCGGCTGCACGACACCAGTCTCCAATTTAGGGCCCCGGGTTATGCCCTCTGCAGCGGATAACAGTATGTTCATGTCCATAATAAACAAGATGGGGGAGATGGTGCACCCTGTTGGAATCCCCTTTTGGAGGTCCAGCCAGTTGGTGGTAAAGAGTGCCGATGTAAACCTGAGTCAAACCTCGGATTGCCACAGGAATGTAATAATGGTCAAGTCCTTCTTGGATGAGATCGTGTGGAATTGACCCGTAAGCATTGGCTAAGTCTAGCCAGACGACTGTTAGGTCGCTTTTCTTCCGTTTTGCTTCTTGGATCAGTTGGGTAATCATCGAGGTATGTTCCAGACAGCCCGAGAAACCTGCGATGCCACCTTTTTGGATGGATGGATTGATATAATGGTTTTGCATCATTTGGCTTTACGGACGACGTCCAGAACTTCTTGCCATGTGGGTTCCTTTGCATTCAACTCAGTTGTTGGCTTCTCAGGCCTTGAGATATTGCAGTTGGCCCCTAGGCCCTGACTCCTGTTATGGTCGCTGTGAGCTTCCGCAAGGAACTCTTCAACCTCCATCTTTGAGCTGGAGAGTGAGCCAGATTTTTGTTGGCATAGAAGAATCTTTGCGAAGCTGTATGGATCCTTCACAAACTGAACTCTTCTCCTTTCTTTCTTCCGACGCTGCTTCCGGATGTGCTCTGCTCTCCTGACGCTGCATAGCTGTTCCCAGAGCTTACTTGTTAGGTCTTTGATACCTTCCTTCTCGGTCGGTGAGCTGGTCTTGAAACGCTTGTTGAGGGCTTTTATCTCACTTCTTAGGCGACGGATCTCTCTCTCCCTCCTATTTGGCTGCTGCTGTAGTTGACGTTGGCCTTTCTGAACCATAGTGCCAAAACGTTCCTTGGCAAGGTTGTATACTATGGTTATTAGTGCGTCGATCTTCTTATGAGCTGAGCCTAATACAGTTGCTTCCAAGATGCCTTCGAGGTCGTCATCCAGCTGCATCCAAGCATTGTTGTCTACCATTGTAGGCCATTTAATCCTCTCTCTCCTTGCCAGTTGGATTGGGGTGGTTGGAGGGGGTTCACATGAGCTGGTCTCTGGTGCTGGGGCAGTTCAGTTGTGGAGAGATCTTCAGCACTGTGGGGTGCTTCCTGGCTGGAGTTCTCCTTCGTCTGACCAGACTTTGGGTCTGTGCGCTGCTCCTGAACTGCAGATGTTCTGCACTTGGACCTACTCTGATGTTGCTTTAGTCCTCTGGTGCTTTTGCAGATCTTCCCGCAATGGCACCTAACAGTGTATTCCACTCCAGTCAATGTAGATTGCTTGAGCTTTATCGTAGTCATGTTCCGTGTCCTGGCCGATATCGGTGTGTCCGTCTCATTGAGTCTCTCTTCCGCCCCCCCTCTCGGGAGACTCTGAGGGTATTGTTCATTTAGTTCCTTCGTAGCTTGGGGGGTGCCCTTTTACGAGTGCTGCACACAGGATTGCTAGCCCTGTGTGCCCGCACCAGACTTTCCTGGAGGTCAGCTGTCTCTCCAGCGTCACCGACCTTTCTCAGTTGTCATCTAGTCTAATTCCCCAGCGTTGACTTGTTGGATACACACAAGGTGCCTTCCTCAGCTACCTTAGCAGGTAGCTGTAGCCTTAGGCCAGGAGCAGATGTCATCAGGTGGTGTACTCCTGGCTTCCAGCTTTCCTCCTCTCTCTTACTCCAAATCCAGCATGAGGCACGTTCCGCCTCCTCCCCCATCCGGCGAGCTGCTTGCTTTTTATTGTGCTCATCCATTCCTATGGCAGAAAGGAAACTCCATGCAGACCTTGCTGGAAAGCCTCTGCACCCTATCTCCACTGGGAAGACCCATGTCTGCCAGCCTCTATTGCGGCAGTCTTGGGCCAGCTGTAGGTACTTTGCAGCCTTCCTTTCGTGGGCCTCCTCACAGCCCTCCTCCCATGGTACTGTCAATTCAACCAGGATTATCTTCTGGTCCTTGGATGACGACAGTACTATATCAGGGCAGAGGGATGTTTGCACCACTTCCGGAAACTGCAACCTCCTTCCAAGATCCACCCTCATCTCCCAGGAACTTGCAGTGTGGAGAATGCTAGTTCTTTTCTTTTTGGTGGTTTGTGCGGGTCTAACTCCTTCCTTGACAAAGGTGATTGCTCTCTGTGCGGTTGTGTGGGCTGGTCTCTTCTTAACCCTCTCCCGCTCTATGGTGTCTGCCAATGAGAGGAGTACTTTGTCGTGGCGCCATCTATACCGCCCCTGGGTTAAAGATGTTTTGCACCCAGACAATATATGGACCAAGGTCCCCCTCTTGTCGAACAGCTTACAAAGCGGATCCTCTCTTAGACCCCACCCGATATAAATAAGACCAAATAAATACGGCAGTGCTTTACGACTGTAAAACAAAGAAATACAAAAATAGTGAGAAGAACAAAATCACAAAAGTAGAGCCATTAATAAATGACACAGAGAAAACAAACAGAAACTCACATCTCAGACACATTAAATACACTTTTTCTGTATTTCTACAAAATATATTTAGAAGAAATACACTTAAAAGTATGCTTTAGTTTGTTGTTTCCAAACATACTTAAACATGTTTTAATACAAGTATATTTATTTGTCTATATATATTATTGGACAACTGAAGTGCATTATTTAAAAAATATATATTTTAAAGAAATGCATTTTAAAGTATGTCTTAATACAACTTCACAAGTACACTTTGATTAATATATTTTTTTCTCTTTCTTAAGCAATTCCTTTTAAAATATGCTTTAGTTGTCATAATTGGCCTCTCCCAGTCCTGTCCACTTGCATTTGTTTTGTTATTTCTCAGTCCTGCCCCCTTGTTTCCAGACCCTGCCCCTGATTGTTACCACCTGTTATCCACCTGTCCCTCATTATCCCTGTTATATTATTATTATTATATTAATATATATTATAATATATTATTATATTAAGCTCTGTGTTTGTCCTGGTTTGTTGCTGGTCTTTGTTTGAATTGTTTAATAGTGTCAGAAGTGTATTGTCCATTTTGTTTATCCTATGTTGTTTTTCATGTCTGTACCCCCAACCTCACCGTGTTGGCTACCTGACCCTGGACCGTTTAAACCCTGACTCTGGAATTTCCCTTAATAAATCTTGCTTACCTCTGCATATGTGTCCACATCATCATCACTCCCCAAAGGTTACAGAAAGACCAGCCAACCAAGGACACAATGAGAAAGCGAGACTCCGGTATGTGGTTGTTCCATTGGGACGAAACTCCGGCTGTTTCCAAGACATGTCCCAACACCACCAAACCTGAGACAGCAAATCCCCTGGCGCTGAGGGTATAAGAGCGTCTTGTTGTTCCTGTAAGAAGGCTAAGGACAATCCCATCTTGTATTATGATGACAAGAGCTCAGGTAAGCACCTTGGGTCCACCTGTCTTGAGCAACGCTGCAGGGAGGAGTGACCTGTAGTGCAAGACAAGGTGAGACGGACAGAACATGCAGAAAAAACCTTTTTTATGGCACTTGGCTTATTCTCAAGCACCACTGCAAGCTTCCCAGTGAGCTGTGGGAGTGGCCGAGAGGGTTCTGTTTCTGCTTGTTTCTCAGGTTGTTCCTGGTGTTGTGGACACCACCTGAGTTCCTGATCTAATGGCCGTACCCTGCGGCACACCTGTTCTAGTGCCAACTACTTGTGGCACACCTGTTCCTGTGGCTGCACCCTGTGGCATGCCTGTTCCCATGGCCGCACCCCGTGGCATGCCCACACCTCTGGGCCAGTCGCCGCACCTCCGGATCCGCCACCTGTCGCCGTGCCTCCGGACCCACCTTCTGTCTCCGAGGACATCGCTGCAGGCTTGCCTTCATCCGAGGACATTGCTGTAGGTCTGCCTGCCTCCAAGGATGTCACTGTAGGCCCACCTGCCTCCGAGGACGTTGCAACCCCTGTGTTCTGGCTCGTCCCGCTCTTGCCTGTGTCTGTTGCTCCCTGTGGGCCTCCTATTCCGTCTGTGACTGTTGCTTCCCATGGGCCTCCTGTTCTGCCTGTGTCTGCTTCTGTGTCCACTGTTTTTTCTGTTTCTTCGTTTTTGCTCTCCTCTGTTCCTGGTGTGGTTTTGTTCCCTACTGGTGTGTCTGTGCCCATTCCTGTTTTTCCTGTTTCTCCTTCTGTTTCTGTCCCGGTATCTGTTTGTGTGTCGATTTCTGTGCCTGTGTCTGTTTTGGTTCTGGTTCCCTTATCTTTTACTTGGTCTATCTTGCATTGTTGTTGTCCTCATCCTGTTGTGCCGGTCATCCCTCATTCAGTGTTTTCTGTTGTTCCTCCTCATCCTCTATCCCGGCCTTTGTTTCATCCTCAGTCTGTTTGTGTTGCCTCATCCTGTGTCTGGTGCTGTCTCTTCTGTTTCCTCTCTGGTTTCTGTGTCTGTGCCTTTGGCTCCTGTTCCATGTTCTCCTCCTGTCTCTCCTCTGGTGTCTGTTTCTGTTCTGTCTGTTCTGTATTCTACATCTGTTTCTGCTCCTGTTTCTGTGTCTGTGCCTTTGGCTCCTGTTCTGTGTTCTCCTCTTGTGTCTGCTCCAGTTTCTGTTCCTCTGTCCATGGTTCCTGTTCCGAGTTCTCCTCCCGTGTCTGCTCCTTTTTCTTTGCCTGCCCTGTTTCCTGTGCCTGTTCCGTCTTCCCTTACTTGTGTTTTGTGTCCTGTACCTGTCTAGTCTCTGATTTTGGTCCCTTGTGTCTGTTTGGTTTTGTTTTTTTTTTCTTTTGGCATGCTTCAGTGCTGCGTGCCTTGGGGGAGGGTTCTGTCACGATTGGCCCCTCCCAGTCCTGTGCACGTGTATTTGTTTTGCCAAAAATTTGTATCTGATTGTTACCACCTGCTATCCACCTGTCCCTCATTATCCCGCTTATATTTAAGCTCTGTGTTTGTCCTGGTTTGTTGCTGGTCTTTGTTTGAATTGTTTGGAAGTGTCTGAAGTGTATTGTCTGTTGTGTTTACCCTGTGTTGTTTATTATGTCTGTACCCCAATCTCTTTGTGTTGGCTACCTGACCCTGGACCTTTGACTCTGGATTTGCCCTTAATAAATCTTGCTTATCTCTGCATATGAATCCACCTCATCATCGCTCCCCAATGTTACATTAGTACAATTTAGGAAGTACACTTTAATGAATGTATTTATTCACATAAAGCATATGTAACTAAAATATATATTTAATTGTTATGCTATTTAAATGTATTACATAAAATAGAATTTCAAAGATTGAAGGTATGCTTTAGTACACCTTAGGAAGTATGCTTGAGTGAAAGCATATTTAAAAAATATTTAACTGTCAAATCAACTTAAAATTAATTAATTTCTAACCAAAATTAGGCAATAAAGTGTACTTTGTTTCACATAATCTTTAGATTATCTGTACATTGTAAAAATATTAATCATACTTAATCATAAATTTCACATGATTATTATGTTAACTTATCATTGTAGTTTAAAGTATTGCAGTATTGTATTATGTATTGTAGTATTTAACATTGTACTTAAATTGTACATTGTAATTGTCATCTTTTAAACATAAACAAAGCATATTTCTCATTGATTTTTTAGTACATAAATCTAGAACATATTAAAACGAAACAAAACAAAACCAAAAACATTTTCACACAGTATAAAATTCTCAAACTCATAAGCGTTTGATTATAGTCCTTTAGCAGGCTTTTTAATTGCAACAAAAATGATTTTATTTCACAAAATAGCCATACAATATTTCATGCATGAACTTAGATAAAATGTTTAACTGAATGTCTCTACAAGTTTTTTTTTCACCTGAACCTCCTGATTAATAGGCAAGCAACAGAGTTTGAGGTATAAGTGCAAACACCTTGGACCTCTGCTCTCTGTTCTATGGATCCTTAGAAGTTATAATACCCTTTTCTTTTAAATATGACAAAAGTTCCATTTTAGACCTATAAAGCCTTTTCAGTCTATCTCTCTACATTATTAGGGGGAAGAATGGCATATGTTTTATCTTTGTACTTTTTTGCATTTTGCATGTATTGCATAGACATCATTTGACACTTCATGCATGAACTTGGATTAATTGTTCAGCTGAATATCTTTAAAGAGTTACCTTCTTGACTTCACAAACTCCTTCACCACCACGTAACACGTTTTTCATCAACCAATTCATAAGCTACGAAACTCAAGACTTTGCACAATATTCCATCTTGTAAAAGGTATTATTTCTCTTCTGCAACCTGTTGATGGATTACATCACCTACATTTACCTTTTTAGCACTTTTGGGCCCAATCCCATTTCTTATTTTTACCCCTACCCCTTGTTTTTGAGTGTAACCCTCCCCCTTGAAACTGAGTTACAAGGGGTGGTGGTTGAAATCTTCCCCCTATGAAATGGGACAACCCTTCAAGAACCGGATACATCATCAGCTATCATCCGTGACTTATGTAAACAGATGAGACAAGGTTTTCTGGCCATTTCCAATATGCTGCCTCCAGCTGTGGTGATCTCACTTGTGTGTCACATGACAGAACATCCATCCATCTTCTAAGCCGTCAGGGTCGCGGGGGGATGCTGGAGCCTATCCCAGCAGTCTTCGGGCGGAAGGCAGGATACACCCTGGACAGGTCGCCAGTCCATCGCAGGGCAGACAGACAGACACAGACAGTCACTCACACACACACTCACACCTAGGGGCAATTTAGCATGTCCAATTGGCCTGACTGCATGTCTTTGGACTGTGGGAGGAAACCGGAGAACCCGGAGGAAACCCATGCAGACACAGGGAGATGACAGAACAGGTGAGTCATATTTAAAATAGCCTGGAAAAAAAATACCAGGACGTGTTTTCCTGCTTTGTCTCCATGCTATAGCAAAAATGGTATCTCACCCTGACATTTGTCATTCATCCAAAGGGGACTGAAAAGCATGGACACTCGCGATTCATTCACAACTTCAGTTTTATGCATCCATCAATCAAACAAGTCACCGAATAAAAAAGCACAAACAAAAAACTACATCACTTCATTAATAGCTACTAGCGCTGCTCTGTAGGCAACCCTGCCAGTCTGCAGTGACAGCAGAGGAGGGTAAAGTTCACTGCTTAAATATTTATTATCTGCAATTATTTATTATCGCCACCAAGAATTCTAGCTGAACTTAGCTTTTTAATTCGCCAGCTTCATGATCGATTTTCCATCTTTTCCACCTTAAATGGTGCAGCAACCTCAGGTACCAGAATGTAACTGTTGCACCATTTGAAGTATAACGGGAAATTTCGCCAGGTAGCAGCCGAGACATCAACATATTACTGGTGATTTTTATGCGTTATGAAGGTAATGACCATAAAATGTTATTATGATGGTTTTTACAATACAACAGCTTTTTAACAGAGAAATACTTACATCTATGTGTCTCTTTGCCCGCTTGTGCAGCCATCTTGCCGATGATTTGCACGGTACTCTGGGAATACCGTCTTTTTGTAGTGTGCCTCTGAAAAATCTCCATTTGAAGGGCCAAATACCCCTAACACTTGACCCTACCCCTCCATCTCAACAACAATCGAGACAACCCTATCCCTAGACGTGAACGCACAAAATGGAGGGGTAGGGCTAAGTGTTAGGGGCAAGAGGTGAAATGGGATTGGGCCTTGGTTTCAAGGCTTTGCGCTCGATGTTTGAAATCAAATCAGCCAATTAACATGCAACCTTGTTGTGGGCACATTAGCAAAGAATGTTGTGGAGCTGGTTATTGTTGTGAGCACTGAACTCTTTTGACTGAGTCTTTCAAATGCTTATGAAATATATCATGCAAAAATATTAAATGTTGGGTAGCGCTGTCGCCTCACAGCGAGGAGGGCCTGGGTTCGATTCCCTGGCCGGGTGACCGGGGTCCTCTCTGTGTGGAGTTTGCATGTTCTCCCCGTGTCTGCGTGGGTTTCCTCCGGGTTCTCCGGTTTCCTCCCACAGTCCAAAGACATGCAGTCAGGCCAATTGGACGTGCTAAATTGCCCCTAGGTGTGAGTGTGTGAGTGACTGTCTGTGTCTGTCTGCCCTGCGATGGACTGGCGACCCATCCAGGGTGTATCCTGCCTTCCGCCCGAAGACTGCTGGGATAGGCTCCAGCACCCCCCCGCGACCCTGACGGAGAAGTGGCTTAGAAAATGGATGGATGGATGGATATTAAATGTGCCAGTAGTGGGATGTTTTGGTAAAAGAAAGATCCATAAATAATATCCAGTAGTGGTAGTTTTTTTTCACATTATTGCAGAATAACAAATGCATTTTAATGTAATATTTTTGGACAGATGGTTTTGACCATAAAGAACAAAAGCAGAACTCCCTTTAAAAGCAAAGGAAAGGTTGGTCACATTTTATTCAGGGTTTACTAGCTAAAACTATTAGCTAAAAACTATTGATGTGTACCCATGCAAAAGTCTGCTAGCTTAATTCACTAGGGTAGTGCCAGAATATTGAGAATATTGAGGAAATTCAAGAAGTCACAGTTTGCATGTGGATGTGAAGTGGCATGTGCCTTGATACTCATTAGCTAGCTGTATGAATATGTTAGTTGATTGTCATAACTTGTTGTAGTAGATCAGTAACCCATAGTTTTTTTAAATATGCAAATGTTTTGAAAAAATGCAAGACACTGGCTCTTGGAGTTATCTCATCCTGTGTGCTCTGCTTAGACTTCAGCTGGCCAAACCCTGGCCAAGATCGGTTTTTCTGTCCCTTATTTTGTTTTCAGATTCCATATAAACCCAGACACTAAAAAAGCCTACTTTAATTTTTGGTTGCTACTAAATGATTAATAAGAAGTTTTTTTTTGCAAGTTGACGATGACAGGCAGCATTTATTTATAGCTGTATTTTTTCAGGCAACTGCATTGATGGATTCAAAACCTGAAACTCAAGTCCTCACATACAGAAAAGCTTGCAAGAAAGGTATTTGTAGTACACTTGTAGGACTCACCTCTGCCAGATTTTGAATAAATTATACATTAATAATTAATAATGCATATACAATTATACATACCAAAAGAAAGAATCATTCAGATGCACATGCACGTAATTGCCTGCTGATTATATACTCCTACCTCATACTTATGAAGTGCATGTGTTGTTTTCATGTTCCACATAGAACTCAGACATCCCATGCAGAATCAAATATCACAACCGCTGCACTGCATGCTAACACAAAGAAAACTAAAAAGGCATATGAATAGAAATGGCAAGTGACAAATGTTTTTTTAGAATGCCAAGGTGCACTTACTTTAAAAGAACCTGCTTTCATTTTTGCTACAATACTAAAAAAAATTCCTCACAGCTGTCAGAGTTGACTAAAGTCAATTTTAAACCATTACTCTCAACTATAAACAATGACCTCAAATGCTGGATGAACTTTCTACTATCCCTTATTGGCAGAATATCGTTTTATAATATAAAATGATTATATTACCAAAAGTAAACTATTTTTTCTCAATGATTCCAATTCAGCCTCACTCTACCTGGTTCAAAACCTTAGGCTCCATTACCTCCAAATTTTACTGGAAAAAAAAACACCCAGGATCAAATTAGTTACATTACAGAAGCACAGAACTCAGGGAGGCCTTGAAGCCCCCAATTTCCAACAATATTGCCTAGCAAATCAATTACAACACATAATAAAATGGATAAAACCTAATCAAACAGATGAATTATGGAGAGCAGCAGAACAAGCTTCAAGTAATGAAATACAACTCTCAGACTTACCATTCATCAGTACAACACTCAAATGTCACTCCTGTTTCACAAATCTAATGATAGCATCAACACTGACAGCTTGGTGGATACTACACAAGATCACTGACACTATAATTTCACTCTCCAAACACTCACCAATATGGCACAACCCTGACCTTCCTGCCAAAAACACAACAACTTTACACAAATGGAAAGTCAAAGGTATTAAACATTTACATCATATTCTACAGAATAAAAACTTTGTAACCATTTCACATCTAACCCAGGTATACGGCATTGAGAGTATCCAGTTTCTGGAATATCATCAACTTAGATACATATTAAACTCAAAAATTAAAAACAAAAAGATATTATAGAAGTAATATTTGAACTAATTGCAGAATTCCTAAACATCTCCTCCTCAAAAAAAATTGTAGCTAAAATGTATAAATTCCTCTCCGAGTTACAGCAAACAATTTATGCATCAAAGAAAAAGTGGGAAGAAGATCTCTTGGTTACTCCCTCTACCGACCTCTGGACAAACATTCTGGAAAACACGTTTAGCATGACTAGCAATACTAACCTCCACCTCCTACAATATAAGGTAATTCACAGAGTACACTTCACTGAGCAAAGGCTCTATAAAATGGGAATAATAGACTCCAAAATCTGTTTACACTGTTCACTAAACACTCCTGACAGTTACATACATGCTTTGTGGTATTGCACACAAGTCAATAACTTCTGGCAACTTGTTATAAATCAACTAACTCCATTGTTAAAACAGCCCATCCCCATCACTCTGTATGTTAGGTGATACATCATCAGTGCATCTAAACAAGGAAGAAAACAGAACTCTCTTGGTGGCGCTAACCATCGCTAAAAGGACTATTCTGACAAACTGGAAAACAAGAAAAAATATCACCATCAATCAATGGAAAATCTTCTCAAAGAACACATAGCAATAGAAAAAATCTCAGCATCTCTCAAAAACAAATCTCACAAACACAAAAAAACGTGGTCAACACTTAACAACATTCTACAACCACCTTAACTTCCATCGGCTTTTAGACCTACCTATGGTGCCTCTACCAGAATGTCCCAGATCTCACACGCACACACACACACACATGCACGCACGCACGTACGCACGTACGCACACACACACACACACACACACACACACACGTACACACGCACGCACGCGCACACACACACACACACACACACACACACACACAAACTAAATTTATATGGCAGGTATAACAAATAGATAAAACTCAATTCATTCTCTGTGGGTACAAATATATTATATTTTTTTGTTGTTGTTTTACATGTTTTGTATGTTTCTTTTATTTATTATGTTTGCTGTTTTATAAAGACTGAAAGGAAGATTTTTTTTTCATCTTGTCAATCACTTGTATTTATTTACAACTGTATATTTTTTTTCAGGCACTTGGATTCAAAACCTGTACTGAAGTCCTCACAGAAGGACGAGCCTACAAGACAGGTCCATACTTGCATGACAGACATAGGGCTGAATGAATTGTTTTGTATATTGAAATCGCAATGTGAGAGAGTGCAATTTTTAAATTGCAAAAGCTAATTTTTTAAAGAGAAAAGGTAAAGATAAAGATAATTGTGTTATCAAAAATGTTGTCTTAAGTATTAAGAATGGAAATTTAACCTAATAACACAGAGCTTGTGAAGTGTGTCTAGATAAGTCCGACCAGTCACAGGCAACCAAACCTCCATGTGTTGTGACATCACAACAACAACTTAATGGCCATTTGGAACACTATATTTAAGAGTAGGCAGACATGGACTAAATTAAACACTTGCAAATCAAAACCTATTGCTCAGATACACTGAATTGCCAGTTACCAGATACTCTTGCCTTGTACTGATGATGAAGGCCTGGACAATGTCTAATAATAATAAGCATGATTGTCTTGTTGTTGATTAGCTGAATCAGGTGTGAATTAGGCAGTGTGCTTAAATGTGCAGTGATTTGGCCTGTGAGGACTGATGCCTGACTCATCTCAGTGATCAGTTTCTGACTGCAGAGCTGCTCTTGTCCAGATATTTTTGGTAGAGGTCCACTCTTAACCTAGCAGTGACACTGATATAGTAAACTACGCATACTACTATGTCAGTGTCACTGCTATGCTGAGATGAACAACCACCCATTCTAGTTAGCAGTTGGGCAGTGGTTGTCCATAATAGCTTATTTTTGCTTTTGGAACACTAGACAAATATTAAAAGGCAACTATATTGAGTTTATAAACTGCTGTAAAGTAATAATTTGTGTGGGAAAAAAATACACACTGATGGACACTTGTCATGCTATGAAAGACTTCACTTTTTGTCCAAAAGGTTATCAGTTTAAGATTTTTTTTTACATTACTTTGAAATTTGGTAAATCAATTTCAAAATGCTATAAAACACATGGGTAAATACTGTAAAAATGCTGGCACTTGGGGTCCAGAATTCAACACAATGTTTTGGCTAGTACTGTTAGAAATTGTTGCAAAAGGGCTCCCTGAGATGTCAGCACCCCTCCACTCCACCATCAGCAAACTTGAGTGAATGTGTGAGAGCAGCAGGATGACAGCACCCACGCGCCCAG
Organism: Pygocentrus nattereri; assembly: GCF_015220715.1. Classification (NCBI taxonomy): domain Eukaryota; kingdom Metazoa; phylum Chordata; class Actinopteri; order Characiformes; family Serrasalmidae; genus Pygocentrus; species Pygocentrus nattereri. Next base: position 23,830,867 of record NC_051218.1, on the reverse strand, counting down.
TTTACCATAATACTCTGTGTCCATGAACCCCCAGATAACAGGGAAAACTAATTACCAAAGGCTTGACAAACAAGTAAGTTTTTAGCCTAGACTTAAAGCCTCAAGCTGTGTCTGAGTTACAAACACTGACTGGAAGATTATTCCAAAGCTGGGGGACTTTGCCTTAGAAGGATCTCCCCTTGATGTAAATTTATTAATTCTAAGTACTAATAGTAAGCCAGCACACCTTGTGACCTAAATAGGTGTGATAGTCATAGTATGAGAGAAGTTCACTCAGGTACTGAGGGGCGAGTCCGTTTAGAGCTATATAAATAATAGTAAAATAGTAAAATAATTTTTAATCCATGTGAAAGTTAACTGGCAACTAGTGTAGGTTTAATAAAACTGGGCTGGTATGGTCAAACATTCTGGTTTTTGTGAGGAGTCTGGCTACAGCATTCTGGACTAATTGAAGTTTGTTAAGGCTTTTGCTGGAACATCCAGACAGCAGGGCATTACAGTAATCTAGCCTTGAGGTAATAAATGCATGGACTAGCTTTTCTGCAATCTTGTAGAGACAATACATTTCTTAATTTAGTAATATTGCAGAGATACATGATAAGATAAGATAAGATAAGATAATCCTTTATTAGTCCCACAGCAGGGAAATTCACAGTATTACAGCAGCAGAGTAATAGAAGTAAGGCACTCAGTAATAGAACTGGGAAAACAGTATAAACATTATAAAGGCTATTGTAATAAAATTCAATACATGTACGTTATAGGACAGATTGGGATAATTTGTTTCTAGCAGCTTTTGGACCATAAGTAGAACCTCTGTTTTATCTGAGTTTAGTAGGAGAAAGTTACTTGACATTCAGTCTTTTATGTCTTTTATACAGACCTCAATCTTGCTTAGTTAAATTGTATCATCTGGTTTGATTGATATATATATAACTGTGTGTCATCAGCATAGCAGTGGAAATTGATGTTGTGTTTACTGATAATGGTGCCAGGTGGTAGCATATATATTGTGAATAATATGGGTCCTAAAACAGAGCCTTGTGTAACACCATTCTTTACTTGATGATTCACAATCTGATCACGATCAGTGAGATAAGATCTGAACCATAAAGGAGCTATTCCTGTTACCCATACAAGGTTTTCTATTCTACAATCAACAATCCAGGCTGTTGGAGGTGATGTTATGGTGTGGGAAATGTTTTCTTGGCACACATTGGATCCTTCAAGCAATCATTGCTGGATCTGAATCCAGTAGAACACCTTTGGGATGTGGCAGAATGGGAGATTTACAGCATGAAAGCGCACATGATAAATTTTCAGGAATTGCATGTTGCAATCATGTCAACATGGACCAGAAAATGAAAAATGTTTCCAGCATCTTGTGGAATGCATGCCCTGAAGAAATGAGGCTGGTTTGAGAGCAAAGGGAGGCCATACCCAGTATCAGTATAGTGTCCCTAAAGGGCTCAGTGAATTTATATAATATTGTACTTTTGACTTTTTAACTTTCTCCTATCTTTGCAGGTACTGCACTGTCACTCTTGTTATCCACTATGATCTACTCTTACTTTAATTTTACCATATCAAAATAAAGCTTTCAACAAATAAGTTGCATATCAGAAACTACAGAAAATACACAGCCAATATGTTGTAATACTTCATTTTTGACAAAATTAGATTTTGAAGACATATATACTTTCACTCGAATACGCAGGAAGTGTTTTACAGCTGCCTTGACTTGACTTAGACTTAGCTCTAGCAGTCTTGATTTTCAGATGAGGTTTGGCCTAAAATATGTTGTTTAAAAGCATTCTTTTCAGTTGTAACATTATTTTACTATTATTATCATTACATATAAAAACTCACAAAAGACACATGTAGGTTCACCGATGGTTTTAGATAAGAAATAAAATGGCTATATTTGCAACCCCTGATTTCTGTCACCACTACTGTAAAGAAACATGAGGTGGTAAATTTCTATACAAGGAACCATTTCAAATGAACCATTCTGGATGCCTTTGTTTACATTTCATTGACTGAATTATGCAGATTTTCTGTTTGCCTTTTTTTAAGGTCAGGTTTGATGCTGTCATCATCATTGTCTTTGGCTTTACAGGCAGGCCCCTTCACAACTTCCTGAGTAAGTCTCTTTCTGGTGATGGTCACTACTGTCCTTCTGCACTTCTTTTGTTGCTCAAGTTGCTCAAGGTCTAGTGGCACTAAACTCCTCACTGCCCCACACGGTGGGTGAGGTTTGGAGTGCTCTGGAACTTTTGAAACTAAAATATTTCCCTTAACATGGTCTTATGGTCTGTCACAGCAAATTGTCTGTACCAAGGCAATATTTTTTCCTCTCTGTAAAAATCCTTATTTACAGTCATTCTACCTGAAGAGAGACTCTGTAGGTCTCTCCTCAACCGCATAATAGTTATAAACACACTGGTATGTGCTAGCATGGGCAGTTACTACATAGAATCAAACTGTATTAATGGGAAATTATAATTGCTGTAGAGAAAGACTTTAGAGATTATTAGATCTTCGATTGAATTATTAAATCTTCCATTTAATTATGTCTTACATTTCAAATAATGAACACAGCATGTGAATCCAATATTCAGGGTACCACATCCTCTGAACTTTGGCCAAAACATACTTGCAGTGCTTTTTTTTTAACATTATCTTTCATAAGATAACCATATTCTCCATATCAAAGATGTTTGATGTTGCTCTCTTAAACTCATCGGAATCTGCTGCCAGAGTAGCTGTAATGTGTGTGTGTCCATTTGGCATACACTCAAAAAAGACCATGTGATTTAAAACTGGAAATATATTGACATTAAATAAATGAATTGTGGTATCTTTAAAGCTGCACTATGTAAGATTTGGTCATTTAGAAAACCCAACAAACTGCAAATAAAAAACAAGCTGGAAACACATACAACACTTTGATCAAAAGTACAATGTGTGATATTATACAGTGATACAGTGATAGTAGTTATCTGTTGAAATGAAAGTTGACTTGAATATTTTTCATCTGTGAATTTAAAAGTCTGAGTGACTCCATCCTCTGGAAATATTTCTGTTGTGTCGTGACCAACCCATTTCTCCAATGTTGTTTTCTGTATTAGGAGCATGTTTGTGAAATGTAGTTCAGATGATGATAGAGGTGTTTTCTGAATTTGCGTTGTGTTTATGAGTTTGCAACGCATTTTTAATTGTACTGTGCACAGAATATTGTCATGATATTAATTAGCACTCGGTCAAAACAATATTTTTTGGCAGTGTAGTGAAATTTATTGCTATGGAACTTTCTGTGTGCTGTAAAAATTCACAATGCTGCCTTTATTGTTGGATGTGCTGTAAGAGTCTCTGAGCAAGCGAGTGTGCATATTCAGAATTCAGATTGCTAAGAGATTATCACTGATTCATTTAATTAATAATAAAAGGCTAATGTAATGTCATTCCCATTTGTATGTTTGCTTTATCAAAATGGTAGATTGTGTCACAAAAAAAATAAAATTCATCTTTATTAAATCATGTTCTTTACACATCAAAGTAAACACAGCAACAGCACTGAGAAGTCACATTATTAAAGTAGGAGCCTAAAAGGTAGAAATACCTTAGGTGGCCACTTTTTGCGTCAATATTAAAGGCTCAAGAGCAAGCTATCTTTGCCAGTAACATTATCATGAAAAATGCCTTCTTGACACAAACTCTCTTGTGATATCATACCTACACCCAAGATATACTGTATCTGTGCAATTTTTGGACTGTACACACTCTGCAGAACTTGGCACAGAACATGTAACTGGCCTTTCTGCAGACTGTTTCATTGTGAAAATATAGCTAACTTTTCCACAAATAGTTCAAAGCCATGGTTCTCAAACCAGTCCTCAGGGCCCCCAAGCTGGCACTCTGTTTGCTTTAACCATGCTCCAGACATACCTGTAACCTAGCCATTAAGAACACTGAACACCTGCTACAAGTGTGAACTGGGTTGCAACAGAAACGTAACCTGTTTGAGGACCCCTGAGACTGAAAACCTCTGGTTTAGCCCCTTAAGGCCTAGTTTGGACTATTTTGAAAAGATAAATGGCCAATTATTTTTTAATCTTAATATGCAAATTAAGGGGTATACACAACATGCTTTTCTTCTGTATCATGACAAGACAAATCTCTGAGCTACCTGGGCATTTTGTCGTTTGCAAAATTTTGAGTGTCTGTGGTCAAATTTTGTTTATTTATTTTTTTAATGAAAAGTAACATCTTCTGCAGAGAACACACTTCTGTCAGTTTTCATGCACAGTTAATGTTTCATTTAACAAATTAGAGGGAGAAAAAAATAAAAATGTAACTTTTGGCATATTTAATATTTTTATGCATAATTCTAAATTGTGCAGAAAATTTCCATATTTAAATTTGTACCTTGTAGAGAATGTGTTAACTTATTTTCATTTCAATCTACAAAGCTTAAAATTTGGTGACATTCAAACTTTTGCATACAACTGTATGCGGGGTGGTGAAAATGGTAGGTGATATGTAACTAATATATATAATTATAATGGAAGATTGCAGGAAAACTAGAATTTTGGCCTTTACATGATATGTTGATGATATGAACTAAGTCTGACTTTAAAAGAATTATGCTTTATTATTATTTTTAATATTAGTAGAAGTACTATTTTAGTTCTGTTTAGTGTTCCCTACAAGGCTAAGGAATGGTATACACTCTAGGCTATGTGATGCATTTATTTCTCTAAATGTAAAGCATTTCACAAATGATGCAAATAATGCATTCCCCAGCCTCTTAATAGATTCAAAGGACAAAGGGTTAAGCATACTTTACTTCCTTATTCATATCATCTAAACATCAGAGTGCTATATATCTCAAGACAGGCACTGGATGTAAGCTATTCCCTAGGTGTATTATTTACTGGAGCTTGAGCTGAAGCAGCTGAGCTGTGTTCAAAAAATTACTCAAAATAACCAATTATCCATCTTTGGCTGTGGAGAGAGTCATCCCAACACCCCAGAGAGAGCCTGCAGTCCTGACACTGACAGAAGAAACAGCTCATGTCATTCTATCTAAATATAGTACATGTATTCTCATACTCACTCTCTCTCTCACTTGCACATGCTCAGTTTTCTCCTTCCTCACTTTAAATTCTTAGTTTGTCACCTTAAATTATAATCTAATTGATTATTTATTTTTTGTGTGGGGCAAGCAAAAACACATAATATCAGACACAGTGGTAGATATCAGATTGAACCTTTAACCATTGACCGATGCTTCCATGTGGCTGCAAGAGTGCATGAGGCATTGATTAAAGAGCAAATGAGCGTGAAGCAGCTAGTCCTAGCATTGAGTGTATGTCTATGTGAGAGGTGATGGAGCACTGGTGAGTAACAGCAGGAACCACAACTGTGTGTCTAGATGAGGAGGTGTTGTGTGGAGTGAACCTGACAGGTCGCTGTGGGTCGTGGAGGAAAACCTCTCCATTCACATTCAGCACAATGTGCATTCATCCCAAGCAGCAATCTATTTCCATCTCCTAGATTACAGCACTGACTTTCATGAGTTTTTTACAGTACATCTAATGGAGGTAGACATGTGTAATTAACCTGGCTCTGGACTTTAGTGCTGGTTAGCCTTTTGGGGAAAAAGGCCTTGAAATGGATATTAGAAAGAAGGGTCTGTAGTTTGCAATGAAACTAGGCTTGAGCAAGGCCAATATATTGCGTTGACAGTTAAAATCCTGAGAATCTGGGGATGTGTGATTGGTGTAACAACTGTAAAGTCATGAATATTCTGTTTACATGAATGAAGGGTTCATTACATACCACTACCAAAGATACCTGACACTTAACAGAAAAAGTATTATAAAAGTGTCTTAGGAAAAGTATTTCTGCCTGACATTGAAAGTTTTGCTGTAATGATTTCTTCATAACGTGATATGTGATGGAATGCTGTGGCTGCTGGTGCCATGAATGCTAAAGCAAAAGCTTGAGAGGTAATTAGCTTGTTTAGATTCAGATTCAGATTCAGATTCCATTATTGATCCCAGGGGGAAATTGCAGAGTTTACAGAGTGATCTTAAAAGAGTAGCAGGATGCCCCAATAAGTAATGGGGCGATACCTTACAAACCAACAGACAGTGGTAAAAGTAGTCTGAGACATTGTTTAAAAACCAGGACATGTGTGCATTATTTAATTTTTTGTGATAATAAAGTAGATACAAGTTATTCATTTTTCAACATTAGAGAGAAAAAACAAATATTTGACAGTAACTAAAAATAACATCAATTGTTGTTAGGTGTCTCATTTTCTATCTTTTAATCATTGAGTTTTGCAAACATTCTCCTTTTTTTGGAATTCAGTATAAGAGGAGCTGGAGAATCATCTGTGTTTATCACTGAGGAAAAGTGTAATGTCTCAGCCAATCACATCAGATGTTGTAAGTTGTGAACAAATATATCAGACCTGGAACCTGGTGCTGTTCTCTCTGCAAAGTAACATCAGTCAGAACAGCTGAGGTTATGACAGTATTTTGGCTAAAATCTCACTGAGCATTAGACCTGATTCAAAATACATTATATACAGAGAAAAATGGTAAGTAATGACAGAGTGGAGAGACCTACCTACAATAATTGTACTAAATAATGATTAGTTTAGCTCACTCAAGTTTTTACTGGTTGCTAGCTCACTTTATGGTTTAATTAAGGTAAAAAAGGGAAAGTCTAGCAGTATAAAAATTTTACATAGCTGATGAGCCAGCTATTTTAGTGTAAGCATGAATTTTAGGAAATTTCACAGACATTGAGAGTGTAAATGAGCAAAAGAGATGGAAATAAAATTGTTAGCAGCTTTTCTTTGTTTTCATATTTCTCTTCAGAGTTTTTATTTGAAAAGTATCAGCCAGAGATTACAGTAAGTTAATGCCAATGAAAAGGCCACATAGTGTTGATGTAACAAGTCAACAGAATCCAGATGTGTGCGGATAAAACCAAGAGTATTGGATTTATTAGAATGAAAGGTAAACGTAGTTGAATAACAAGTGTGGGTCAAAACCAGAAGGCGAGGCAGGATCAAGATTTTGATCATATCACGAAGCAAACTAAACAATAGGGCAAGGCTGAAAAAGTAGTCAAAAGGCAGGCAAAAGGTCCAAACACACAGAGCAAAAATCCAAGGCAAAAGTATAAAAGGGATAAGCAAAAAACAGAGTGAGTGTAAACAGGCAACAGACCAAACACATCAAATACCATCAGAAATAACCACTCTGTACATTCACAAAGAAGCAATACCTCACACTGACTGATTCTAAAGCCTGGGCTTATAAGCTGTCTAAAATGTGACAAACAAACACAGGTGCAAGTACTTAGTAGTCTGGGGACTGAGAGCGGTGATAGGTCAGCTCATTATTGTTATCAGTCATGTGATCCCCGTTAGTGTTCTGGGCATTGTAGTATTTGTTAGAATCCGAGTCAGAAGGAATTAGAATAGAATAGAATTAGAATTTACAACCATTTGTCACTGTGTTTGCACACTGTGAAAATAGACCTCTGCATTTAACCCATCCGTGCAGTGAAACACCCACATACATGCACACTAATGAACAAAGACACAGTGAGCACACTTGCCTGGAGCAGTGTGCAGCCCTATCCACGGCCCCTTGGGAGCAATTGGGGGTTAGGTGACTTGCTCAAGGGCACTTCAGTCATGGAGTGTCAGCCAAGGGGATCGAACCGGCAACTTTCCGGTCACAGGGCTGGACCCCTAACTTCCAGCCCACGACTGCCCCCTGAAGGAGGTTGAGGAGTCACGTGACCTCCCAAAGGAGTCTGGGAAATTTAGTCTGTTCTCTTCTGAGAGTTTGTACAAGGCCTGACAGTTGACTGTAACACATTTTTAGATCCATCAGTTCCTCAACCTGTAGGCGGATGTGCAAAATTTCTTTATAAGGCAGCAGCTTGGGAAATTATTGGAGCTGAACGAACAGGTCAGAGCAGGTTCTAATTTGTACACTTTGTATTAAAATAACATTTTTAGGACCTACATCTTATCTAATGATGATGAACAAACATTTTGGAGCCATTAAAAACATATGCCCAAGCACCCCTCAAAAACCCGCTATCTATACATTTCTAGTGATGCTAGAAAAACTATTCAATTAGTTTTTTGTATGTCTACAGTCACAGTCGGCATATTTTGCAGCTGAAAATGGTCATTTTCTTAATATAATTGAAAGTAAGCGGATTGTCTGCTTTTGTCTCAACTGCACACATTATCTGAATACATCATCAGATGCCTGAACAGAAGTGTTTTTGGTGCAGGGCAGTACTTTGTTTTGATTGACCTTAAGAATATATTATTTTACATTTTAACCATGGTTTTTTCTAAGTGGCTTACAAGCTGAAATTCACACATGCTTCCTTATATATTCACTCATATTTTGCTCCTCGTGCACAGTTTTATGAGGATAATGCTGACTGCCCAATTTTGCACGTAACCTAACAGAAGTCACAGGATAGTGATTGTGAGCTCATTGTTTTCCAAGCAAGTTGCACTGAAAAAGTACTCAGGCAAATTCACTGTTTACCAGTTGTGACATACACCCTGCCATGTTGGTTCCTTGATAGACGCCTCGGCGCCTCCAGACCCACCACCAGTCGCTGCACCTCAGACCTGCCGCCAGTCTCTGTGGACGTCTTTGCAGGCCCGCCTGCCCCTGTGGACGTCATTGCAGGGCCACCTCCTCCCGTCAATATTACAGCTCCTTTGTTCCTGCTCTTCCCGCTCTCTCCTGTGTCTGTTTCTCGTGGGCCTCCTGTTCCTGTGTCTGCTGTTCCCCGTGGTCCTCCTGTTTCTCGTGTCTCTGTTCCCTGTGTGCTTCTGTGTCTGCTTGTGTGTCTTCCGTTTCTGTTCCTTAATTTCTGCCCTGTTCTGTTCCTGGTTTTGTCTTGTTCCCGTCTGTTGTTTCTGTACCCGTTCCTGTGTCTCCTTTTGTTTCTGTGCCAATTTCTGTCTGTGTGTCGGTTTCTGTTACTGTTTCTGTCTTGGTTCCTGTTCCCCTGTCCTTTGCGTGGTCTGTGGTCACGTTCATGTTTCCCTCGTCCAGTTTCTCTGGTCATCTCTCGTTTGGCATCTTTTTGTGTTGTGTTTCGTCCTTGTTCTGTTCCTGTTTTGCCTGCTCCTGTGTCTGGTGTTGTGTCGTCTGCTTCTGTGCCTTTGGCTGCCGCTCCCGTTTCTGCTTCTCTGCCCGTTCCTGTATCTGTGCCCTTGTCTTCTGCCCCTTGTTTCCGCGTTCTCGCTCCTGTGCCCGTTTCTGTGCCCATGGTTCCTGTTCCGCGTTCTCCTGCTCCTGTTCCAGTGTCTGTGCCTGTCCCGCTCCTGTCCTTGTCTAGTTTGGTTCTGCCCTTGTTTTTGGTCCCTGTCTATTTGGTTTTGTTGTGTTGTGTTTTTGTTTGGCCCCCCCGTTACTATTATTTATTATTATCATTATTATTATTATTATTATTATTATTATTGGTACGTTAGCTGATTGACTGGAGACACAAAATATGATTTGGTAGCATGACATTTTCCCAGATTTATGAACTGATGATGATAAGAACGCACCATAAGATTTGATGAGAATAAGAATACACCAAAACTTGTGCTGATTGGCACCATTTGTCTCAGAAGAAGCATAAACTTGACTTCACACTCTGGCTTTCTTCCAGGCGTCAGCTCTGTGCAAATGCTAAACTCTACAGAGCTGTGGCCTTGAAGGAACCTTTGACAACTCTAATAAAGAGAATACATAAATACATCTATTTAAACATAAACTGTTGAATTTGAGCCATATTCTTTGTGTTACAGTTCAGTCTAAAAAAGTTTTCTAATTTCACTTGAAACTGTTTATTATTTATTTATTTATTTTATTTTTTAAACAGTAGAATTATTACAATAGATGGCTGCCTTTGAAGGAGCAAAATAAGGATATCAGAGCAGGCCAGAGCCTAAGCATACCATTGTGTCCAAGACTGATTATTTCAGTATAAATCATAAAACTCGTAGACAAACGTTTGACTATGAAATGTTTCTGTGCCATAGTTGAATTAGAAGTCCAAGAGACTTCTAGTAAGAAACTGCAATGCAGTAATTTTAGATTGTGTGGACACATTTGTACTAATCGAGCTGCTATTGTTTTGGCTCACTCCTTCTGGTGGAAATCATTAAATTCCACGTTTTGAAGCCTTGCATTCTTGTACGCGGTGTCTGTTCAATCTGAAAATCCATATCCTCTTCTCCTACCTTCCACTAGCCTAGAAATGCTGGGTCCCCTAAAAAAGACTACATCTATAATCTATAATATAATCTATAATCCCCAGCATGTTCCTGAGATCCTGTCTAACGCTGAGTCCCTGAATCATTCAGGACTTTGCCCTACTTATTATGCCCTTGGTACAGGTAGTCACATGCTGTTGACAGGTTTTGTCCATGATATTGCTTAGGTTCAGAGCTTGAACAGCAGCATGCATTTTGCATTTTTGGCAGAGTTTTAAAGAGCTCAGTGGAATTCAATGAGAAATGAAACGTTTCCCATCATATCTTCTTTACCGCTTGAGGATTCAGTAGGTAGATCCCCCCCAAATGTAACAAGGTAGCTTAACAGCCATCAATCTTAACACTGAAATGCATTCAAGGGCCACATGGAGAGGGTAAATGGGGAATTATAAGAAACACGGGCAGGCAGCACTTAGGAATTAGGGCTAAAAGTCTGAGAAGAAGCTGAAATTGGCACTGGTTTGAAGAATTCCACTGGGCTACCTTTTAATTAGGTCTCTTACCCTGGGGCTGTGCGTTGCCACTGGCCCCCAAGTATGCAAAGTTCCTGGAAGCCCTTAATAGGATGATTGACCGCTGTAGAAAAAAAAAACTGATGATAGCCTTCATAAGCATTTCGCTTGTTTAATTACCCCGGGGTTTACAACACATGATGAATTACCGCCTCATAACCACATGCATAAAGATCGATAATTGGCATACTCTGTTTAGAATATTAATGATAAGGGTTTTTCCCCTCTATGCTTGTTCATGACTCACTCTTGCGTAGAGTAGACTGGCATATTTTTCAGCTGCTTGTTAATTGCAAAAAAGTCATCCTCTGGTATGGATCAATCTGCTGTTTGCAGAGTCTCTTCTCCAGGGCACTTCTGCTCTAGCTCACCTGAACTTTTTATATTATAAATTACTATTGCTCCCAGTCATTGTGTGGAATAACAGCCCTGGCAAAATAGTCTATGAAGGGATCAGCTCAAACTCTCTAAAGCACTTCTTTATAAGCAGTATATATCACACTGTAGGTGTTCACTTTGGCAGTTTGTTCCACGCTGATTTCATTTTGTTTTTGGAAGAAGAGTAGACCGAAGCCATTACTGTGGTCTTTTGTGCTCCACCTAATTGGCCGGCAGGGGAAATCAGCTGTTGAAATGGCATCGCAGAGGACACGTGCAGTAGATATGAGCTACTGTTTAGGAGAATCTGTCAGGGACCAACATTTAATAACATGCATAAGAAACACCTTCATATCCCCCCATAGGCCTCAGCCCTGCACTACAATAAGAGGCATTCACGGGACCAAATGAAGGTAACCCTTTGTTAGCGTGACTGTATTCAAAGTTAATGGCTGTAAACATGAACAATATAAAAAAAGTATAAAATCTCTCTTTAATTAGGTGATTCAGGGGGGGGGGGTTTCCTCTTTTCATTTAATGAATACTAAAGCAATGAAGGGCTGCGCATTCAGTACTTGTGGTCATCCACCATTTAAACAACCTGCACGCATATTTGTGTCATGCTGTGTGCAGCATAAGGCAGTCTGACATCTCTCACAGCCTTCTCACATTTTTTAAATTTTGCTCATTATATCAGATCTGTGTGGATATATTGTGTTTGAAAATCACAATATGTTAGCAATAGTGCCAGAATCTGTCAGTGTTGCACTGAAGTAATTCGTACTGAATGTCAAAATAAGCTGCTTCAATTATCAAATGGTGTGAATTCTCTCCCAATCAGTTCAGATGTGGCCTCTCGTATGACGTGACCTCATTAATTCCTATTAGGTTCACACCTATCACCACTGTTCGCAGCTTGGCTTTCCCCTGTTGGACATAAGATTATAGGTTTATGAGTATGTACAGTACTGTGCAAAATTCAGAGACCATCCTTCATTTATTTAATGTTTTGCTAAAATAGCTATTAAATTAATAAGATTAATTCTTAAACAGATATTTCTGAGAAGATTAGATATAAAATAAGTCAAAGGCAAATAAATGAAAAAATGAGTTTCCAACACTGGAGCTAAAAAAACAACTAATTGTGCAACCAATGCTTAATACTCAGTTTTGGAGGTGTGGAAAAATATCCTTGTAGAGTTCTTTGAAAAACTTAAAGCAAGTCTCACAAACTAATGGAAGCTGTAACAAAACTAAAGGAACTTGATTTTGTTTAGTTGTTGAGGCTTCAGTGTAGTTTTGTGTTAAATGTGTTTCCTGCTTCTTTCCTGACTTTGAAAAAATAATAACTTTTACTGTTTTGTTTGGAAATTAAATAAATGATCTCTGATTTTTGCACAGTACTGTATGCAATCAAAATCTGTTTCAAGCAAGAAATTGTCTGTGATTTATACACTGGAGAGACCAAGACATTTTAAATAGCTGTCCTGGCAGCTGATCAGATTTCTTTAGAGTACAGTGATATCCTGCACTGTGTACACTGACTGCAAAGACATCACTATGGGATCATGGTGCCATTCATTACAAGCCTCGCCTTATAATATTCAGAATATTTAGATATTCAGAGTTTCAACCATGTTTTTTAAATCTGACAGGAACACTTTTTATTCATTCTGTAACAATGTACAGCAGCTTTAAAATAGTAATGACAGTTTATGAGATAATGGAATGAAAAACATTCTAGGGCCTTGCCCACCAAATTTGCAACCTAAAAAGTTGTAACATTTTCAGATAAGGAGGTACACTAACTATTATCTATTGGCACTCGTGTGGGATTTGCAAATGACCAAAGGTTTGGTATTATCTGCAAGTGAAGTGTTATAGAGGAGAACTGTCAACATGATGAATGTAGAAATAAGAGGAAATTTAATTATAATCATTCCTTTTACATACTGCAGCAGGAATTGGCTTCTTATGCAAATGATGGGATCTGAATGCAGATTATGTCCGATAAACTCACCGAGCAGGGAGAATGAATGGAGCACTTCTGATTTAGAGTTCATTGGTTTAGAATATTCTCATCCTGCTGCAAAGTCCTTCATTAATGTGCTGTTTTTCCATAAATGCTAGGAAGAAAAAAGAGATGGGTGGAAAAGCCCGGTTTTATTAAATGCTAGCCTTTATTAGATCTGTGTGATCTGAGGATGACTGCAGTCATTCCTCTCAGTTGTCACCTTTCACCTTTGTGCAGATGGGCTCACTATTTATTGGCAAAGGCCTCAATAAAGCAGCAGAGTCTTGAAAGAGTGCATCTTATTAGGTGGATCTCTGGGTGATCCCAACTGATAGCGTCCAGATGGCATTAGTCACTTAAAAGAAATTATTGACATGTCAGTTCACACATACGGACAATTATCTACATGTTCAAGCACATTCATTGAGGTCTTCTTTAACTCATTAATGTCCATGTCTTTTCTGAGCACAAATCTGAAGAAATTATATCAAATTAATCAAAATCTATCAAAACAAATAGCATAAAGGAGTTTTTATCAGGTAATTTATTGTAATTTCAATTCAAAGATTCAAGTCTTTTGATCACATGGAAGTGCTTATTTTTAACCAAACAAGATTTTCAGCAATGTTTTTGAAAGAGTTTTGGCAGGGTTACAAATGGTTGCGAAAAATGTTCGATCTGCTTGGGTATTTCCTTGACCTCTCAAAAGGGCTTGATCCTGTTAATCACAGCTTTCTTTTTGGGAAGTAACAGTCTTATGGCTTTTGTCATATTACCAATTGTGAGTATACAAATATGCTGTTGGTAATGCATTCTAATAGCTGTGCTTCTTATTTCCTGTCCTTGGTTCCCTATTACATCATTGGCCCTCTATTATGCTGTAATGTTTTGATTAGTGTTGCAAGTGTTTATTCCCATGTATACTAACCCAACACTCAGATTTGTGGCTCTTTGGTTCAAATCTTTTTTTCTCTTTTTGTAGTTTTCTTTTTCCGCTTCTGCTTAAATTAATTGTATTTCTTTTGTTTGTTTGAGGTTAGTCTCTTAGGATCTTAATGCCTGAACATCCTATTCTCTTACTGTTCATAGTTTGTTATTTTCTTTTATTATTGTTTGTTAGGTTTATCTGTAAATAAAAGAAAAAATGCAATAGGCTCCAAATTTACACTTTAACTTGCATATTTTTCTTTCTTCTGTGGTGCGTATATAATGCAAATCCAAAGCAAGCACATGAAGGAAATTTTGGGAAACAACTGCACTTAAATAAATACTTTCTACAAGGGTAAGGCTTTCATGTCCCTTTAGCTATTTGTTAATGGGCTTGAATGTTGAGGTGGAATTTATATTCATGTTAGCTGAAGAAGTTAGACTGTGTTGTTAAATTCATTCCACATAGGCTAGAATAAGAAAAGTTGCTGTAGTAACCAATTTAATCACGTCTGCACTCCGTATCCAGTATTTTGCTCATTAACAAAGGGAAATGACATTTCAAATATAGCACCAGGCCACCTCAATGAGAGAGAATAGTGAACTATTTTATGGAAATTGCAATGATTCTCTCCTCCCCACTACTTTTAATGACTTGACACAGCTTTCAAAGTTAAATCCTTTGGAAAGGTAGGGTTCTCTCTTAGCGTGGCCTCCGTATGTTCTAATGTGGAGGTAAATGGTGTCATTTTCAGTTGCAGTAGGGCATGTTTTGAAGGAGAAGTAGAGCGAGGGTAAAAGCTCCATGGCTGCAACCCCCTGTATCTGTGTGGGTTTAAGACGTGTGGTCCTGATGTTCCTTCGCTTCATTTCTTACAGGGGTCTCTAATCCCCTGGCTCACCTAATGAGGAGGTAATGAAAAGTTAATCCACATAGCTCCACTTTATGTTGCCTTTGGCTAATGCTGCTTTTAACTCATCTCTCATTAACTTTTAAATCACAGGCCATTAACAACAGGTTGGGAGGCTACCCAATGGCTGGCCTCCAAAGCACTCTGTTACCACTTGTACTTTAAGTCAAAGCACAATTAGGGAGAGGAATTCTAGATGCATCCTGACCTCTAATTAGGATACAGTCTGGACTTTCTGGATCTCAGCTGTCAAGCTATTGATTTAAATTTAACAGGTCTCTCCAGGTTGGGTGCTGGTTTAGACCACAGAGGAAGATACTGTAATTCAGAGGAATTAGTGTGGACTTGTTGCTTCCTTCTATGTGTCTGCACGACTTTACAGGAGCCACCATCCAAGTATAGAAAGTATTAATGTCACGCATTCAGCTCGTCGAGTGAACTCCAAGTCCCAGAACACCCTGGGAGATCATGTGACTCCGGACTCAGGCGCGCGCACCTATCTGCGATCACAATCCCCAGACTTTTGAGGAATGTCACCTGTGCCTCATTAGAGCTGAGCATTTAAGCCTGGCTCTGACTCTCAGTCAGTGCGAGGTATTGTTTTCTTGGAAACTTACTGGGCGCATTCCTCTTGAGATTGCTTGTCTTACCGTGATTTTTGACCGTTTAGAATTGTGTTTTCGACTACGTCTTTTGCTTCTCCCTTTTGGTACTTTTGCTGATTGTGTGGATTTGTTATCCGACTTTTGGGCTGTACTTTGACTACTCCTTTGTGTTTTGCCCCTTTTTGTTTCTTTGGCTGCTAGCTAAACGAATAAATAGTGTAACCTTTCATCCGCGAGCGTCTGGGCTTCAGTGACATCGCAACAATTAATCTAGTACATGGTTGGGTTCAAGTGTTGGGGTGGAGTGGTTGTTTTTTAGCTAAGAATACTGATGTATTCCCTGTTTTAAAAGACTAAGTCATGGAGAAAGGATCATTAAAATGAGTTCCACCATTTCAATCAAAGATGCTTCTTTTATTCTGTTGTACAGTCGTGCATGTAGTACTGTTGCTGCCTCACAGAGCGTCTCACTGCGTGAAACAAGAAACTCTCTTCACTTTGTCTCTGCAGACATGATGACATTGAACCATAAAATATGTCTTACCAAGCCAACAATAAATAGTGATTCGATTACAAATAGTTAATGCAGGGGCAAACAAGTGTGTAAATTGTACATTCCTGGGGCTTTCTTGACGGCTCACAGCTGGTTAGTAATTCATCATCTCCCAGCCATGGTGACACATAGTTCTGCAGCTCTTTTGCTCTGGAGAATGAGAATGAGGTTAATGTATGCGAATGAGGCTAATTTTACCATCTTTGCCAGACCACCAGCCACATTTATTTATTTACTTATTTATTTATGTACATATTTATATATTTATTTATTTATACTTTACCTGATGTAGTTAATGTGTTTTTCTCCAAAGGATGTTACAGTTTTTAATTTGTATTTTATCACACCCCAAAAATGATGGAGTGCTTCAGTGTTAAGCATGAATTCAGCAATGTACTGTGTGTTCGCCACTGAAAACACGTTCCCACAATCAAAGCGAAGACAAAATAATATAATTAGCACTTTCATAAGACTACATTTCTGGTAACATGAGACTAGCAGAAAGCGGAGAGCATGCTGCTCTGGCATTTCCACTTATTTGGAGCAGACATGCTGTTGTGTCCATGTTTAAATTTTAATCAAATGCAGATCAGACAGACTGCAAGTAGCTGGGTGTCTGTCAGGGCTTTTATCTGGTCTTCAGGGAGTCCCTTCCATCTCTGTTTGGGTGCCACCTGTGCCACATCTTGCCTTATTGTGCCAGTCAAAATAGCCCGCCCCCCTCTGGGGCCTCAGCAGAACTTATCTGTCTCTCCTTCTAAATCTGTCACTCAGCACCAGGGTGAGATACTCAAGGCTTGTTTTAACTCTCTATCAGCGTCCCTTCTTCGCATCACTGAAGGAAAATTAACAGAGAACAGCCTGGAGGATCTGAGCATCATCACAGAGAAGCATGTCTAAAATTTGCACAATAAATTCTCAATTCACAGCGACTGCATTTTGTTTTCTTTTAATTTGAGACGCAGACAGAAGGCAATAAATCTAACACAACCAATCCAAATGGTATGACAGGTATGCAATTAGTAGAGAGATATATTTCGGATTGTTTTATAGCCTTTGATGTAATGGTCTGTGGAAGGCGTGGGCCAAGATTAGCATTAATATTGTTTATAGTATTGTTTGGATCTGGCTGATGCTGTGTACATGAGCAAATCTGTAAAGGTGTATACATAGCATTGATGAGACTCAGTGGGTTGCTTTGTTTCAGCATTTTCTGCCTTATCTCTTTGGAGGTTTTGCTTTATACTTCATCACAGTGTAGAAAACTCCTATAGTACTTCCTATAGTAATATATAGCTTTATATAGAGAGAAACAATAAATGACACTGTTGAAATTTGGTACACACATAATAGCACACATTTCTGCAGAGGCGTACACCAGTAATTCTTCAGAGCTTCATATGCAATAGGTAGTAATATATTTATGAGAATTATGCTGTCAGTGTAACCTGTGTGCTGATGAGCATTTTAAGCCATATTACAAGCATTATTGTTACTGTGAGATTAATACACATTTTCTTGGTAATTTGAATCAGGTCATTTTAGATTTTATTTGTGACATGACACCTTCTGAATACACCAATGCTGAATGAATGGAATCATGCTAATTTATTGTTGCATTTATTTGCTCCAAAAATGAAAAGTTACATTTCCTTACATTTGAATATGAATGCATGAAACCATCATCTGCATAGAAAGTAGAGGTAATTAGTAGACTAACATTAGCCTGACTCAGCTAATTTAAGACTGAAGGTGTTTAAAAGCAAATTTGCCTATTCAGTAGCAATAAATGCAGTTAACTGTACAAACTCTCTGTGATAATGATTCTCCTGTAATTAACACTTAAGGGATGATAAAAGATAATCTGCCTAGCCTGCTAACACTACACCCTATTTTTGTGGTTGGCTTAAATGATTGTGTTACAAGGACTGCAAATTTTGGGCCTTCTGACAACTTTACTGGCACTTATATCCACAAACATATTTCGCGTTTACATTTAATTGCTTAATACAAAAAATCGAAAGTATGCTGCAAAGTTGATTTATGAGTGAAAAACTCCAAAGCACTGTAAATTTGCTGTAGGATATGAAGTCTTGTTTATGCACTTCTGTTACATCATTGCCATTTAATGACTACTTACTAAAGGATCATTTTCCTTTGTTTTCACCTCAAAAAACCAGGCTAAACCACTGAATGTTTGCAGAGCGGTGTCACTGAAGGAGTGACAGAATGAAAGATGCATTGTTGCATATTATGTAAATAATAAAATAATAAATAAATGATATAATAATCTTTTAACATTATTTAATAAATGAAGCATTTCAATTAAGAATCATTCAGTAAACCTGAAATCCACATGACAATAAAGGTGCTTTGAGTACAGTTCCAAAAGTATATTTTTATTTTTTGAAGCCCTGTTCCAGCTGATAGAAAAGGTTTTAGCCAATTCTTAACATTCCTGATGAATGAACACAAAGCCCTGCTTGCAGCCAAAGGGGAAGATGTTGAATTTTTCTCCACAAGTTTGCATCAACCAAACAAACATGTATCAAGTAAATCAGACACTCACTCACTGTATTTCATTATAATAACACAACTGACACGCATTTGTTAAGTAAGCCAGCAAGAGAAAACTGATTAAAACCAGCTACAGAACAAGTTTTTTTTTTTGAAGTTTTTTTCAAACTTACAACTGTGTCGCTGTGTTTCACTTAGACTGTTAATGTGGCAGTTCCTTATATAAATCTAACTTATTTGTCCCTGTGGATCTAAGTGGAGGCTGTGGTCTGACTGTCAAAGTAGTTTGTGATGAATTTCATTTTTATCACTCCACATTGGCTGTGTCTTAACCGTAGAGCAAAATAATCAACTCAGCAGATTTTATCTTAGATGATGGAAAAATATTCTGGACAGAGACCAAATTCATATTATGGTTGGCAAAAACTGTTTCAATTTGTAAGACAGCATTACGTTTGCCAAAGAAAGTTGCTCTTTAGCTCTTTAGCTCAGGACCCTATGTAGAATTTTTAAAAGAATTTAGTGATTTCGCTGCAGATTTAGCAGTTTGTAGTGATAAAGTAATTATAGTAGGAGACTTCAACATTCATTTTGAAAAAGTTGATGACTCATTAAAAAAGGCTTTTGCATCAATTCTAGACTCAGTTGGTATTGCTCAAAATGTAACAGGACCTACGCATTACTGTAATCATACTCTGGATCTGGTTTTGACCCTGGGTGTTAGCATAGATAACCTAGATATTCTTTCTCAAACCTCAGTAATCTCAGATCATTATCTTATTTCTTTTAAACTTCATCTTAGTCATAATATACGTACATCCCCCAGCTACTCTATGAAACGTTCAATAACGCCCTTTACCGCTCAACAATTTACTGATAACCTTCCTGATTTATCAACCATAGTGTACTCTCCAGGTAACCCAGCAGAACTAGACAAACTAACTGATTGTTTAGAAAATACCTTCCGGTCTACTTTAGATGGTGTAGCACCACTTAAACACAAAAAAGAGAGACAGAAAAAACTTGCGCTGTGGTATAACGACCAAACTCGTACTTTAAAGCAATTAGTACGAAATTTTGAGCGAAAATGGCGATCAACCAAACTGGAAGTATTCCACTCTGCTTGGAAAGACAGTATTGTTGAATATAGAAGAGAAATTAATAAAGCCCGCTCAGAGTATCTGGCCTCTCAGATCGAGATTAATAAAAACAACCCTAGAGTTCTCTTTAGTGTTATTTCTAAACTGACTAAAAATCAGGCAGGTACTGATCCTCAGATTCCAGCAATCCACACTAGCAATGCTTTTATGGACTATTTTGATAATAAAATCGAAAATATTCGGGACAAAGTTCAACAGATAAATAGCACATCTTGTCTGTCATCTGGTGTGGCTGATATAGAACAAAATCCAGCTACCGAAGTCAGGTTGGAAGTTTTTAACCCACTACATCATTTAGAACTGGAGAAAATTATCTCCTCATCAAACTGCACAACCTGTACACTTGATGCAGTTCCCACAAAACTATTAAAACAGGTATTACCAGACATAATTAAACCACTATTAACAATAGTAAACTCATCATTAAACCTGGGGTATGTTCCCAAAGCCTTTAAACTAGCAGTAATTAAACCTTTGATCAAGAAACCAAATCTTGATCCTAGTGTACTATCTAACTATAGACCTATTTCAAATTTACCATTTATTTCTAAGATTTTAGAAAAGGCCGTGGCCCAACAACTTGGCTCTTATCTGCAAAGAAACCAGATCTATGAAAAATTCCAATCTGGATTTAGGCCTCATCATAGCACTGAGACAGCTCTAGTTAAGATAACAAATGATCTGCTTCTTGCCGCTGACCAAGGCTGCGTTTCTTTACTGGTACTTCTTGATCTGAGCGCAGCTTTTGATACAATAGATCATAATATCCTCCTAGAAAGATTAGAGAAAATGGTCGGTATAACTGGAACTGCCTTATCGTGGTTCAAATCATACTTGACCGATCGTTTTCAGTTTGTGAGGGTAAATAATATACCCTCCAATTATACAAAGGTTAGATATGGAGTTCCACAAGGCTCTATCTTAGGACCGTTATTATTTACGTTATACATGCTCCCCCTGGGCAAAGTTATTAGAAAACATAATGTTAATTTTCATTGTTATGCAGACGACACGCAGCTCTTCATATCAGCCAAACCTGATGACAAACAGAGAATAAAGAAAATGGAGGATTGCGTAAAAGATGTGAAATCATGGATGTCACACAACTTTCTTCTATTAAATAGTGATAAAACAGAAGTTCTTCTATTAGGCCCTAAAGCTGCTAGAAATAAATTATCACACCTAATGTTGAATCTGGCCGACTTCTCAGTCACACCTGGTTCAACAGCTAAAAATCTTGGCGTTATCATAGATTCAGATCTAGCATTTGATAAACACATATCTAATGTTACTAAAACAGCTTTTCTACATCTCCGTAACATCGCCAAGCTAAGAAATGCTTTATCCTTACATGACGCAGAAAAATTAGTACATGCCTTCATTACGTCAAGGCTAGACTACTGTAATGCGCTACTGTCAGGATGTTCTAGCAGTAACTTAAATAAACTTCAGCTAGTTCAAAATGCTGCAGCCAGGGTCCTTACTAAAACTAGAAAATTTGACCATATTAGTCCAGTCCTATCAGCTCTTCACTGGCTTCCAGTCAAATTCCGCATAGACTATAAAATTCTCCTGTTAACGTATAAAGCCCTACATGGGCTCGCTCCTGAGTATCTGAGAGACCTTATCTCCTATTATGAACCACCACGATTACTTAGATCACAGGGTGCTGGCTTCCTAGTAGTTCCCAAAATTCAGAGAAGCTCTGCAGGAGGAAGAGCTTTCTCTTATAAAGCGCCCCAACTCTGGAATAATCTCCCCGATAATGTTCGGGACTCAGACACAGTCTCAATCTTTAAGTCTAGACTAAAAACTTACTTGTTTAGTTTAGCTTTTGGTAGTTAATGTTAATTCCCTTTAGATAAGGCTGCAGATCCAGGGGTTCATGGACATAGTGAATTGTGGGTAAACTGAGATGCTGGTGCTGCTGTCACTCACTACATGCAGTCACTCAGGTTTGTGGACGGTGGAGTGGGTGAATGCCAGTGTCTCAGGGAGCCTCCGTGTCTATGTTACCTTCTGGCTCTCTCCCTTTAGTTAGGCTGTCATATTCAGACCTGCCGGAGTCATTAGTCACACTCTGATAATTTTTTACATTTTCTGTTCTTCATAAATACAGTCTAAACTAATTCCTAAATCTTTCCTTCCTCCGAGTTACTGACTGTCCACCGGTCCGGCCCAATACTGATGGATGTCCCACCCTCAAGTCCCCCTGTCCCCCTGATTGACCAGACTGATGGAAGTTTCTGGAACGCAGCTTCTCCACTACAGATCACATCCAAATCTATATGAACTCTAATTGTTTCCACTGTTGATTATACACACCTGAATATATTAGAACTGCGTGGATGTAAAATTGACTTTTCAATGTTTAACTTATAAGTTGTCTGACCAGTGGTAGGATGGTCCCCCCTTTAGATGTGAGTCTTGGTCCTCCCGAGGTTTCTTCCTCCTCCAGCTCTGAGGGAGTTTTTCCTTGCCTCAGCGCTCACGGGGGTTCTGTATATTCTGTATATTATGTTCAGTGTTTTGTCTGATTCTCTGTGCTGTGATTCCCATTTTTGTAAAGCTGCTTTGTGACAACATCAGTTGTAAAAAGCGCTATATAAATAAATTTGATTTGATTTGATTTGATCTGTATGGGTTCAGTAGTAAACCACAGTGCTTTGGGGTGAATGCTGGTAAAAGCAACTTATTGTTTACATTTGGCATCTTGCTCCAGAGAGGAGATGCTCAAACAACTTATTTAAAGTTTACTGGGAACATGAAGCATTGACTGCTTGTGTACTCTGCAGTGTCCAACATGTGCTCGGTCGTTTTTGGCCTTGGCCGAAGCCTTTTGTTGGCAGGGCTTTAGTCCAATGCCCGTGGTAGGCTCACAGGCAGTGAATTACCAAAAGGCTGATGGGGAAGAGCCCGTATTGCACTCCATGATTAATTAATTATAATTTTCTGCTCGATGGGTCTCAGGGGAATATGGCGCTGTACTGCAGATGCTATGTCAGCAGTTGCCGCTCTATTAGAGAGTAATCCACATAGGTCACACTGTACACTTCGAGTTATTTTACAAATTAGGATTGGTAATTTGATAGTGAGAGTGTAATGGGCAAATTCATTACACTCAATGTTAAACCTATATTACAGAAACATATGCTATTAGAGTGATACTGGACATGCTATCTTGAACCCAGTGCTTAATTACTTTTCTAGAACCAATTAAGAATTTCTATTTTTGAAATGAGGTTAAGTTATTCATATTGTTAATGTACTTAATGATGCACTCCAACGGCGTATAGACTGATTATGAGGAGCCATCACATAAATTGAATTGCTCTGTTGTAATATGAGAAAAAATATTTCAGTTGCAGTAGACATAACACATGAAATAGGAAATGTAATAGTATTAATTACAAAACGTTGAGGGAGATAGCAGTGAAACAACAGTCTTGGGCTTTGTTCGCATTTCCTTTCAGCCATTTTTAAAAACACAATTTGTGTATAATCACATTTTGACACATGGAGTTTGTTTGTAAGCACGAGCACACTGCCGAGAATAATCCAGTAATCCTGCTTTCCAATATCTCTGAGTAAATAGTGGCTGTGTTGGTTGAATCTTGGTGCATTTGTTTATAGTTTTATGTCGCGTTAGTGTTGCACATGTCTTCATATGCCACAGCGCCATATGCAGTCTTTTCTGAGCTGCTGGCACGAGTGAGCGGCCAGCGGAAATATTGGAGTGTTTGCAAGGCCTCAGCTTGAAGGCTGCGCCTGTTTTCGTCAATTCGTCCCTGTTGGAGATGCTTTGGTATGGCTAACATTCTTCTCAGTGCCTAATTCAGGTCATTCCATTGAACCAGCCATCAAAACGATCTAACGGGCCCTCAGAGGAAGGGCAAGAACAGTGTGTGCAGACTTGAGGAGAGGAGCTGCACAGGCCTAACTGGACATCTGTGACAAGGCAGACTGTTATGTCTTATATCTTTTACTGTTGATGATGATTATGAGCTCTGATGCTTTGTCTTTTATAATTAATGAAAACACTGGACACAAAGATAATGTTTATGAGGAGCATAACTGATGGGAACACAAGTGCAATGATCTGAAAAAACTGCATTTGATCTGTAGGTTTATTATATTTATATTTTTTATAGTTTTATTATATCTAATATCTAGATATTATATATCATATATTGTACAGTATGTCTATAAGGTGTATGTTCACCAGCATTTTTTAACAATGCTCTTCATGTCATGTAATCTAACAAGATATCTTTATAAAAAAAAACTTTAAACTCGAGACTTTGCTGTTCAAATGCAAAAATCATGAGATGCAAAGTGAATAGAATTGACCAAACTGAGTTTTTTTATACAATGTTGTTGTTGCATGAGTTTGTGTGTTGGCTTTTCTGAAATTGTATCTTTTCATTTTGTTCATTTTGTTTTCATGCTGTTGCAGTGCACCAAATTATGCACATGAGTGTAAATTTATTTGTGTTTGTCAGGGATACAAGAACACTACGTTTTCACAACATTCACTGTGTAATATCCATGGAATATGCATGTAAACAGAGATATACAAAGTCTTTATATACTACAATTGAAGCATGAAAAACCGTACTTAATCTCTGCTCCTTTATGATTGATTGAAAAATCTATTTAATTGTAACAAACCAGGTTGCTGATGTCTGGCCAAAAATATGTTCCATGATCAATTTGCCATAATGAAATGTATTCCTATTATTTTATTTCTCATCTGTCATTATTAGTCCAAAAGTTAAAAGTTAAAATAGGCAGATTTGGCTAACAGGTTCTGCAGGAACTACGAGAACAAAGGAAAGGCATACTCTGAATGCCCTCATTTGGTGCAGACCTTTAAAACTGATCCAGTGAACTGCACCAGGGAAGCAGCTTGAGACCTGCTATTTTTAGCAGAGTAAGCTTGTGGTGTTTGGTGTGGACCTGAGTACAGGTAGAGTGTTGACACCTATTAAAACAGACCAGACTATAGAAAAATGTTTAATGGTACACAGCAAACAAGATAAGACAAACTGGGTAGAGGCTAGTTTTTTAATGAACGCATTAAAGCACCCCTGTCTATATACACTGCTCAAAAAAATAAAGGGAGCACTTAAGCAACACAATATAACTCCAAGTAAATCAAACTTCTGTGAAATCAAACTGTCCGCTTAGGAAGCAACACTGATTGACAATAAATTTCACATGCTGTTGTGCAAATGGAATAGACAACAGGTGGAAATCATTGGCGATTAGCAAGATACACTCAATAAAGGAGTGGTTCTGCAGGTGGGGACTACAGACCACTTCTCAGTACCTATGCTTTCTGGCTGATGTTTTGGTCACTTTTGAATGTTGGTGGTGCTTTCACACTCGTGTTAGCATGAGACGGACTTTACAACCCACTCAATGCGAGCTGTGGCAAGAAGGTTTGCTGTGTCTGTCAGCGTAGTGTCCAGAGCTTGGAGGCGCTACCAGGAGACAGGCCAGTACACCAGGAGACAACAACCCAGCAGCAGGACCGCTTCCTCCGCCTTTGTGCAAGGAGGAACAGGAGGAGCACTGCCAGAGCCCTGCAAAATGACCTCCAGCAGGCCACAAATGTGCATGTGTCTGCACAAACGGTTAGAAACTCCATGAGGATGGTATGAGGGCCCGATGTCCATGCAGGACGCTTGGCATTTGCCAGAGAACACCAGGATCGGCAAATTCACAGATGAAAGCAGGCTCACACTGATCACATGTGACAGACGTGACAGAATCTGGAGACACCGTGGAGACCGATCTGCTGCCTGCAACATCCTTCAGCATGACTGGTTTGGCAGTGGGTCAGTAATGGTGTGGGGTGGCATTTCTTTGGAGGGCCGCACAGCCCTCCATGTGTTCGCCAGAGGTAGCCTGACTGCCATTAGGTACCGAGATGAGATCCTCAGACCCCTTGTGAGACCATATGCTGGTGCGGTTGGCCCTGGGTTCCTCCTAATGCAGGACAGTGCTAGACCTCATGTGGCTGGAGTGTGTCAGCAGTTCCTGCAAGATGAAGGCATTGAAGCTATGGACTGGCCCGCTGGTTACCCAGACCAGAAGAAACCCTAAATCATGCTCCTTATAGCCTTAACATGATCTGTTACATATTGCTATGTCATTTCAACTTTGATTATTATTTTTATTTTTTTTTAGAAACAAAGAATGTTACTTCCCTAGAAATTACGTCATAGAAAAAGATCTATACCCAATTTAGCACTTTTCAGAAGATAATCTCCATAATGATTTTTGATCACTGCATAATATATGCATGAAAAATGGGAGGATCAAGATTAAGTGTCTCACTTTATTCTTTGTCCCACTATAACAATATTGATTCTAAGTTCATCACCATCACCATCATCATCATCATCATCGTCGTCGTTAACCGCTTAATCCAGATAGGGTTGCGGTTATAAAAGGATATCCATCCATCCATCCATCAATCAATCATCTTCGGCTTCTCCAGGGTTCGGGTCGCGCGGGCAGAGAGGCCCAGACCTCCCTTTCCCCAGCCACTTCCACTAGCTCTCCAAGGGGGATTCTGAGGCGCTCCCAGGCCAGCTGGGTGATATAGTCATGCCAGCATGTCCTGGGTCTTCCCCGGGGTCTCCTCCCAGGTGGACTTGCCTGTGACACCTCCCGAGGGAGGCGTCCAGAAGGCATCCTAACCAGATGCCCGAGCCACCTCAGCTGGCTCCTCTCGATGTAAAGAAGCAGTGGCTCTACTCCGAGTCCCTCCCGGATGACCAAAATTCTCACCCTATCTCTAAGGGAGAGTCCAGACACCCTACAGAGGAAACTAATTTCGGCTGCTTGTATTCGCGATCTTATTCTTTCGGTCATTACCCAATGATTCATGACCATAGGTGAGGGTGGGAACGTAGATCGACCGGTAAATCGAGAGCCTTGCCTTATGGCTCAGCTCTTTCTTTACCACAACAGACCAGTAAAGAGCCCGCATCACTGCTGACCCAGCACCAATCCACCTGTCAATCTCCCGCTCCCTTGTACCATTACTCGTGAACAAGACCTCGAGATACTTGAACTCCTCCACTTGAGGACCTCCATCCCCTACCCAGAGAGGGCTCTCCACCCTTTTCCGCCTGAGAACCATGGTCGCGGATTTAGAGGTACTGATGATACTGTACTCATCCCGGCTACTTCACACTCGGCTGCCAACCGATCCAGCGAAAGCTGAAGTTTGCGGCCTGATGTCCCCAGTATGACCACATCATCTGCTTCTCCAGATCCACAAAGCACATGTGGACTGGTTAGGTAAACTCCCATGAACCCTCTAGAATCCTGGAGAGGCTGAAGAGTTGTTCCAGTGTTCCACGACCAGGGTGGAATCCGCACTGCTCCTCCTCTCTTCTCCAGTACCCCTGCATAGGCCTTACCAGGGAGGCTGAAGAGTGTGATTCCTCTGAAGTTGGAACACACCCTCTGGTCCCCTTTTTTAAAAAGAGGCACCACCACCCCTGTCTGCCAATCCAGTGGCACCGCCCCCGATGTCCATGCAATGTTGAAAAGGCTGTCAGCCAAGACAGCCCCACAACATCCAGAGCCTTGAGGAACTCAGGGCGGATCTCATCCACCCCTGGAGCCTTGCCACCAAGGAGCTTCTTAACTACCTTAGCGACTTCGGCCTCAGTAATGGACAAGCCAATTCCCATGTCCCCAGCCTCCTCACTGGAGAACGTGTCAGTGGGATTGGTGGGATTGAGAAGGTCCTCAAAGTATTCCTTCCACCGCCCAATGACATCTTCAATCGAAGTCAGCAGCAAACCATCTCCACTATATGCAGTGCTAGTGGTACACTGCTTTCCCCTTCTGAATCGCCTGACAGTTTGCCAGAATCTTTTCGGAGCCGACTTAAAGTCACTTTCCAAGGCCTCACCAAACTCCTCCCATACACGGGTCTTTGCCTTGGCGATGAAGCCACAGATCGCTTGGCCTGTCGATACCTGCCAGCTGCCTCTGGTGTCCCACAGGCCAACCATGCCCGGTAGGACTCCTTCTTCAGCTTGACGGCATCTCTCATCTGGGGTGTCCACCACCGGGTTCAAGGATTACCGCCCCGACAGGCACCAACTACCTTACACAGTCACAGCTACAGTCAGCTGCTTCAAAAATGGAGGAACGGAACATGGCCCATTCTGAATCAATGTCCCCCACCTCCCCTGATATGTGGTCAAAGTTCTGATGGAGGTGTCAGTTGAAGATCAATCTGACAGGTTTTTCTGTCAGACGTTCCCAGCAAACCGTCACTATATGTTTGGGCTTGCCTGGTCTGACCGGCATCTTCCCCCACCACCTGATCCAACTCAACACCAGGTGGTGATCAGTTGACAGCTCAGCTCGTCTCTTTACCCAGGTGTCTAAAACACATGGCCGCAAGTCTGATGACACGACTACAAAGTTGTATCATTGAACTGTGGCTTAGGGTGTCCTGGTGTCATGTGCACTTATGGACATCCTTGTGTTCAAACATGGTGTCTGTGATGGACAAACTGTGGTTTGCACAGAAGTCCAAAAACTGAACACCACTCAGGTTCAGATCAGAGAGGCCATTCCTCCCAATCACACCCTCCAGGTCTCACTGTCATTGCCCACATGAGCGTTAAAGTCCCCCAGTAGGACAATAGAGTCTCCAGGAGGAGCACTTTCAAGCACCCTTCCCAAGGACTCTAAGAAGGCTGGGTACTCTGTACTGCTGTTCAGTGCATAAGCACAGACAGCAGTCAGGACCCGTTCCCCAACCCAAAGGCATAGGGAAGCTACCCTCTTGTCCACTGGAGAAAACCCCAACATACAGGCACCGAGTCGAGGGGCTATGAGAAAGCCCACACCTTCCCGCCGCCTCTCACTATGGGCAACTCCAGAAAGAATAAAGTCCAGCCCCTCTCAAGGAGATTGGACCCAGAGCCCAAGCTGTGTGTTGAGGTGAGCCCGATTATATCTAGCCAATATCTCTCAACCTCGTGCACCAACTCAGGCTCCTTCCCCGCCAGTGAGGTAACGTTCCAAGTTCCAAAAGCCAGTTTCAGCACCCAAGGATCAGAACGCCAAGGCCCACACCTTCGGACACTGCCTGATCCACAAAGCACTGAACCCCTACTACTGCCCCTCCCATTGGTGGTGGGTCGATGGGAGGGGGGACTCATGTAACTCCTTCGGGCTGGGCCCGGCCAGGCACCATGAGTAAATGCCCAGTCACCAGACGCTCACTGGCGAGCTGCTCCCCCAGGCCTGGCTCCAGGGTGGGGTCCCGGTAACCCTGTTCCGGGCAGGGTGCACAAGTCCTGTTTTTGTCTTTTCATAGGGGTTATTATGGATCACACTTTGTCTGACCTGTCACCTAGGACCAGTTTGCCATGGGAGACCCTACCAGGAGCTTTTCCTCAACATAGGTCCTAGGATCATTCAAGCACGCAAACCCCTCCACCACGATAAGGTGGTGATCCATGGAGAGGTATAAAAGGACATGTTACCTGAAATCCCCCTTTCAGACATGGAGATGTATCATGGAAATTGGAGCAGTAAGATATCAAAAGATAATTGAGCAGACTTGTGGAGTGAATCTGAATGATAAAGAAGTGAGGAGCAGTGGTGGGAGTAGTGCCATGTCCATCCATCAAGGAGGCATGATAGTAGCAGATGAAACTGTAACAATGGCAACATGATTTTGTGCCAACACAGATCCTCTGAGAGACATGAGGTCCAGTGTAATAATTTCTTATACTAATGATAATTACTTGGAAAATTAAACAACTTCAAAAGTCATGCTAAGTATCTGATTACTTCTAAAAATTTCACTATGCAATTGAACTATGCTGGTTGTCTTTGCTGGTACAATGCATAGTAAGCTTCAGTCACCATTTTCATATGCATGTCACCATTATTTAAATCCTCCACAGAATTGGCTCATGTCCTTTCGTAATTTTGATACTTTTCCCCTTTTTTTTCATATAGTTGAACTTCTTACAGCTGGCATGTTCTGCCATGAGCTGAACCGTGACTCACTGTTCAAGGTGAATGTGTCTCTTTTATGCTCCAATTGTAGAATACATTACATTGTGAAATTGGCTAAGCAGGCTGTGAAATACAGTGGATAGAATTCTGTCCCCACCAGACAGATGGAATGCAATGATATCACTAAATGATAATAAGATATCCAGTGTGTTCTCTTGTCCCCTCCTCACAATATCAATATGGAACCCAATGGTGTAAGACTTACCTCTTTATCGACCTGAATCAGTGCAACGGATAGAAGTGCATTAGCTTTACCATTCGCTGCAGAGGCTTATCCCAGATAAGTGATTTTAATCACACCAACCAGTGCCATCGATCAAGAAGGTGTTGTGTTCAATATAAAACTAATTCTGGAGCCAATTACTCATTAATAAAAATGTCTTGGCCTTCGCTGTACTTGTCTGACTTGCCTCAGCAGCTAATGTGCATAAACATGCATTGCTGAGAAACAGTCAATACACTGAACAAAGCTGGAGCACAGATTTGCTGTTCTGTTTGTAGTCATTCACTGGCACTAAAATTGTTTATTTAAATGTCTAGTGTTACTTTAGCATTTTTATTTATAGGAAAAATGGATGTTCAGGATGTTTGATGTACAGATTGATGTAACATTAAAGGAAAAATTAAGTGTCTTGAAAATAAAGATGCCAGAAAGGGTTATTAGTTCCCTAAAGAATCTTTAAGTATGAAGAACTTTTTTACAGTTTAAAGAACCTCCACATAATGTAAAGGTCATATAATAACCCTAAAACTGATAAAGAACCTTAATATTATGTGTGAATGTTCTTTATACCTTTAAAATGTTCTTCACCCTAGCTGATCTCAGTTATACACACTTCTCTTTCGTGAGCTGTTAACTTCAACTTTAGATGTTGGGCCACCACAAGCCACCAGAACAGCTTCAGTGGTTCCTGGTATGGATTCAACAAGTCTCTGGAACATAATGATGGCATGGATCGCTGTTCTTCCAAAACATATTCCCTCAGTTGGTGTTTTGATGATGGCAGTAGAGAGCTCTAAAATATTGCTCCAAAATCTCCTAGGTGTTCAACTAGGGATTCAGTGACTGCAAAGACCAGAGCATATGAGTTGCATTTTTATTTCCTAGGCCTGGTCTCGATGGCCCGGTGCTTTGCACATTTTAGTGCTTTCTATACGTCAACACACAGACTTCAACTCAGTAAGGTGTTGTTAATGAGCTGATTAGTTGGTTTAGGTGTGTTTGGAGTAGAAAAAAACACCAGGCAGTGGGCCACCCGGGACCAGAGTTGGGAAACTCTGAATGATTAAAAGTTGTAATTTGTAAGAGTAAAATTTTCAGCTGCAATTTTAATAATAACACACATATTGTCTTAACAATGTCTTAACATTTTAGCGAGTTTTCAGTGGGGGAAATTCAACCTACAGCAAACTACATTTAGTGCTCAAGCATCAAGTAAAAAAATAATGTGCTGGATTTCTTGGTTAAAAAAAGGACTGGAACTTAATTTAAAGAAACAGTTGTATTTAAATAGCAAACAACATATTGGTCAGAAAAAACACAGTTAGATATTTTCCCCAAAAGGTTGAGTACTGCATCATTTTCATATTCATCAAATCATTTAGTGACCCCATGTGCCATGTGGATAGGGGCATTATCTTGGAAAAGACCAATAACATCAGTATAGAAGGTGATCAGTCAGTATAGCTGTTTTGTTTTCTGGTTACCCTTCCCTTTAAATGGGAACAGTAGACACAAATTATATCAGCCACAGGAGAGCCAGTGATCTCCCTCACTGTGGGGATCAAGTGTTTAGGCCTGTGGCGCTCTCTTGGTGTATGGCACCAATGCACTCATCCACTTGTTGAGATAGTGGTGAAGATTTACTCATGTGACCATATCACTTTTTCCCCACATCTCTATTGGCCAGTGCCTGTGGTTTTGAAGCACTAAGCTCTCAAATGTGCATTCGTCTTTGAGGTGAGGGGTTTGTGCTCATTATAATTTCCCTGTCTCTGTAGCTGTGGAAAGACTTGTTCTTGCACTAATACGTAAACATCATGTTCACTGAATGTGCACCTTCAACCATGATTTCCAACCATATTTACTGATGCTTTTCCCAGAGATCACTGTTCCTCCTAAACTTTAACCGAGTAATTTTTGTGACTGAAGCTTCTGCCATCCATTTGCCAGAAATGTCTAAAATTTAGGTCAGCTGGTCCTGAACAGCATTTTTATGTGATACAGATCATGGTAGGATGCTAACTGATTAGTTGTATTATTCAGTACACCTGTCTGGAAGCTTCTGCACTCATTATGTTACTCATTTTCTTAAATTTCTCTTTTAATTTGCCACCTGTATTTATAAAACCGGAATGGATGCATAGAGTTGAAGTAAAATAACAGAAACTCCGCATGAATCAGGGAGTTCATAATCACAAGGCAACTGATTGAAATTAGATTGAGTGATAATAAGCAATGTGTGTCAGCTATTAAAGAGGCCAAATTAGCACAGATACATGTAAGTTTCCAAAGCAACATTAGGCCTTCAGCACTTCTGAACCTCTGTCTCAAGAAACTTTGCTGTACTTTAGGTTAACATAACTGAGCTTCAAAAAGCTGGCATTTACTGCAGTGCTGCTCTTCAGAAACTACTAGTATCTAAGACCAGTCCACAAAGGAACACAACCTGATAAAAGGAGCACAATACCTGTTCTGGTGAGCAGTAGGGAAAAAAGCAGTATGGCCTAATGAGTCATCATTCACTCCTTTTCTTACATCCAGATGAGTTCACATTTGGAAAAAGCCCAGGCTGCCTACCACCCACCGTGCCTGTTGTCAACTGTTAAACATGCCGGTGGATCCATAATGGTACAGGCTGCTATCTCATGGGGGTCATTAGGCCCAATTGCTCTGCATGGTCATGTAACAACCTAGGAACATGAGACCATTTTATAGAACCAGCTGCACATAAACACTTTCCACATGATGTTCTCACACTGCAAAATAATACCCCAAAACACATTGCTAAATAAACATTATGATAATGTGAAACAGCATAAAGTGGATTTACACTTCTTTTATCCCTGAAAGAAAAAATGTTTTCTTTTTCTTCTACTTGAAGAATGATTTAAGAAAAATGTCACTCCACACAGTTCAGGTCTTGACTGCCATCTGAGACAGTGGATTTTGGAAATAGTTCTTTGGCCAGATCCTGTTTACCCATTACACAATAAACACAACAATAGCAATATGTTTGTTACCAAAGGTAGAAAATATTCATAAAAGTAAATGTAAGAATTCTACTATTTGAGTACATAATAATTAATTCTAATTTGTTACCTACATAAATATTCTTTTAAAAGACTTGTACTATAAATATTATTGACATTTAATGCATTAATAAATCATTTACATTTCTGAAATGAAAACACTTTTCACTCCTTATATTTTCAGCTAAATTATTTGTTATATATCTTAAAGGTCTGGATATGTATTTTATTTATTTTATGTTTTTCAGTTCCCACACATTTTCAAGTTAATGTAAAATGATACTGCCCTATGCCAGACTTCCTAATCTGGGTTATTTAGAATATAATTAGAGCATGTCCAACATTACTTTCATGTGAAAACATAACAAAAATGTGTAAAGTTATTGAAAACTTGTAGATCAAACATAGCAGCTGCTGGGGTTCTCAGAACAATGGGCTGGCCACCACAGAGATCAGACCTCAATATCATTGATTGTGAATGAGTACTTGGGTTGCTGGTAACTGGTGTACACATAATACATGGTGAATACAATAATTTATATTATTTTCTATTTATTTATTTATTTATTTTCTATTAAATATCTTGTTTTTTATCCCTAATTCTAAACAATGACAATGGCTATGTTGACTGCATATTACATAAATGAAGACAGATAGCATTTGACTATTGCACAGTACTCAAGTATGATTTTGTTTCTGTTCTTTTAATTGAGTAAGATTTTTAAATTGGTTATTTTTGTACTTTTTCTACCTGCGTGTTATTTAAAGGTAGAGCAGATTAAAAGTCATTTTTGCTTCCTCCCAAAAGGGTTAACAAAGCATTTATGCTGTATCAGCATCACCTTTGCTTCTGTTAATTTTGCTCCTGGCATTCAGAACAGTGGTAATTGGAATAGATAGTCATTATTCACTTGTTTAGTGGTTTAAGGCATGAATATTCTTCTTGTCTAGGTATAGCCTTCATCCTGAGCTGTGAAAAAGGATTCTTAATGTCTGACAAACAAGCCATCAGTAAAGCACACACAGCCTGCAGTATGCTGGGCCATAGGGAGTAGAATGGTGAACATGCTGAACATTATGGGGACAGGTGGCAGCTGCAGCAATAAAACCTGCACGACAGAGGATGACAGTGAGGGGACACAGTCAATGAACATTGGAAAGGGTCATGAAGCTGCTACAGGGCCTTTGTGAGATGTCAGTGGTCCATTTGAGTTTTATGGCACTGGGCAGAATTATCAGCCTCACACATTCACCGAGTTCACGTTGCCTGGGAACAACAAACAAACCACCATGAATATGCAATCAGAACATCGGTTGCCACTATCTACCAGCCGACCTGTGCTGTTTGTGAAGTTGCATTTATATCACTTGTGTGACCGTTGGCAGCAATGGTCTTGGCATTTGAATTTATTTGTCATGCAGCAAATGTGCGGCGTGTATGCATTAATAATCATGCAGCTAGAATATCATAATGTTGAAACATTCAAATGTGGTCCACGTGTTGCAAATCTGTCTTGGGAAGGTGGTCCAAGTGTCCAGAGAGAGGGAGAGATTGATTAGGGAGTTAAGTAAGGGATGCTGGAGCATGGCAATGAGAAGGGGAGAGAGACAGAGCAGTGACTGCTGGCCAGCTGCTAGTGCTGCAGACCTCATCTATCCTCATTACTGCCTCTTGTTTCCCCACCAAATCTGTGAGTGAAGGACAGACTTCAGGAAAGAAATGCTGTTCTGCATCCATGCATCAATGGCACCAAATTGCATGTTGGATTGCTCTCTTCCTCCTTCTAGGTTCCTCTGAGGATGGTCCAAAGCATATTATGTGAGGCCGGGAGGCGAGAGCAGAGCCAGATTTCTAAGGCTGCCAATGTATAACCAGTTTGTTTTTTGACTTTTTTTAATAGCAAATAAGTTTGATATTGAATATTGAGTCAGGTTGCTGATCTTAGCAAACAACACAGACAGCCTGCTCTTTCAACCTTTCTTTTCTTCACAATGACAGGTTTCTGCAATGAACTGTCTAAAGAAAAAATCCGTTTTCTGATACCGAGCAGGCGGATTGCAGTAGTTTGAGTAACGTCTTGGTAATGGGATTTAGCTGTGCTTTTGTTAATTGATTCCAAAAACTGTGCTTGTTTCAGTGTACTAGGCAAGCTGTATTTGAACATAATGAAATGTATCCTGCCTCTGGATTCTTATTCATGTCAGGTTTGGCTGTAATTGCATTCTCTTGAGTGATTTGGATTTGACACTCCACTTCAACAAAGACAGTATTGTAATTGCTCAGAACAGTCATGGTTGTGCGCTGTGTGATATCGGGAAAAACGGAGGGAGTTGAGTCCCTGCTTGCGTTTATGCATCTGGAATGATAGACACCATTGCGAAAGAGACTGCTGCCACTTTGCATGCACAAATTATCCATTTTACCAGGCATCTGCTTGAGCCAAGTTATTCTATTTATGGAATGAATTAACATTGAATGATGAAATCGAGTAGCATATTAATAGATTTCCATGTTTGTTTTAGTATATCTCCATCTATTTACCTAGATTCAATTGACAGAAAATGACTTTGCTGCTGTAATAGTTTAAAAGTTGTTGACGTTTCATGCTGAAGGGCCAATAGCTAAGACAGATGGAATGAGGTGAGGGGATGAATAGAGATGTAATTAAACGTAGAGAATCCCTCCAGCTGTTTTATGGCTATTCAGAAGGTCAGCCGAGGCATGTTTAGGGGGCCGTTCAACCGTGAAGCGCTACTGACGAGCTGTGAACGTCTGCCCTTCTGATGCTTCCTCTGTGCCCGGGTGGAGCTCTGATTTAAAGCACAATGGCAGTTCCCTGGGGAGGGCATACAGGTTGGTGAATGTTTGCTGGCAAAATGCATTATCAGCCCATGATCTGGGTTGCTGAAGCGCGCCAGCACCCATCCGAAAATGATATATGAAAGTATCCAAGGGATTAGGAAGGAGACAGCAGCCCTGTGTTTGCCCACCCGAGCGGGACATGGCAGACATGAGCCCTCAGCATCAAAGGGCCACGAAGTGCAGAAGTGTCAAAGGCACACTCTGTGACTGGGCAGCCATGACACTGAACCCACAATATGATTTGTGCAGAAGTAGGGCATTAAAGAATTTGATTTAATTCTGTTGTTATTGGTGAGGCTGGTGGCTCCCCATCTGTCCTGCTCTCTCCTTGGCCTGTGGCTGAGCCTGGGCCTCTCTCTAGGTGTGTCACAGCAGCAGCACTGCCACATGGCTACGGAGATCCAGACACAGGGCACAAAGACTTGCATATCTCATCAATCATATCATATGGCTTCAAAGACGTTTTCATATGAAAGGTTTCACCGGGACTTTTGTATTTTCCAATTTTTTCAATGTTCAGAAAGTTCAGTGTTTCTATGAATATTAATAGCAAGATGAATTGTGATAGTAAGATGTCTGGGTGTCTAGGGTCGTAGGCTGTGTATTCTTGTGTGTAGGTAAATATCAGTGATTCAATTTTTGATTTAGGGCCAGTGGACACCAAAAAAATTACACTATATTGAAATTTGTCTTAATCAAAAAGTCTGTTCTGCCATGCATCAGTTCCCTTACCTGTCTCTTGATATAAGAGTTTCATGTTGGGGAGTTTTTCAAACATGTTGTAACTTTGATCAGCCAATGGCAGTGTTGGGGTAGCATGATACAAAGTAATGTGTTACAGTAATGTAATTACTTTTTCCTGGAACAAAGTAGTGTAACACATTACAGTTGAAATTCATCTAGTCACATAACCCCTTACAGCAAAGTGGTACCACAAAGAAAAAGAATGTAAAAAAAAAGTATTTATACTTTAGATATTAGCAAGGGTTATGTTTAAGCCCAGTGCATACATTGAGATGACAACAACCTAAATATTTACAATCTCACCATTTATAGGGTCTTTTGAATTGGTAGGTGGCTGCCCCAAACCCTAAATTTCAACTTGTAGACATACGACTTGAATTGTTTTGTATTTTGTTACAATGTTTTAAAATATCTTTTTTTATTGAAATTGAAAGATTTAGGAGTATCATAAGCTTAATTTTTAAGTTAAAAATAATGCTTAAGAACATAATACTGTCCAATGTTTTCATGTTACTATGAAAACTAACATGGTGAACAACCAAAGCCTAAAGGCTGGTAGTTAGATCTTATACTGTTGAAGCCAATGTGCCCCAAAGGTTGAAAATCAGTGTTAGGAATTGTCACAACCAAAACACATTTTTTATAATTGGGTAAACTTTTTTGTGTTTTAATGAAAAATGACATTGTGTGTACAGCTGTTTAAAACTGTATTTGCTTGTATCGGCTAGTGTTTTTGAGTTATGCTTAAAATGAGACTGTAAGTACTGAAACAGTAAATATTTAAGCATTTGGTAAAGTTTTGGTATTGTTAACCTTTTCCCAGTACTATGTTCAGCTTCTTTAAATAGGACAATGCTGTGGCAAACCATCGCTACCACATCTAGGCCTTCAATTCTGTCCATAAATATCAAAACCTGGTCAAAATATGAGAAGAAAGATGCTGCTACTTTCATACTAGCTTTCTGCTAGTGCCACTGTGAGTATGGTAATGTTGTATTGGTGCTGTTCTAAAGGTGGTAGAGCATATGCACACTTCTTGGTAGTTTTTGACATGAACATTTGAAGCTTGTAAAAGACATTCCATTTAAAAGATACTACAGTTTTAAAGTTATTATGCCTTCAGTAAGGAGCACTTGCATGGCCGACCACTGCTTTGAATTCTAACATGATAGAATGATTAAGCTAATAGTTAAGTCATTGTTCATATCTCCTGTCTTTGTGTCAGGGTCTTCTGTCCAGCTCCTAACCAACGAAAGAGCCAGCTTTGCTTTGTCTACCTAGATACCATGAACAAAAGTCATGTTTGTTCCATTAAGTGTACCAAGATTTTTAGCCCTTTAAGCTTAACTGAAGTATGACTGCTGCTTTTCAGGTTAAATGATACATATATATTACAAATGAACTAAAAATTACAGACAGGACATTTGGGCCAATTTTGAGGCTGATTAGTTCCTTGTGCTTTTGCAAAAGATCAAAATATTCAGAAGATATCAGGATGATCTTTAACGATGATCTTCCCATCATTGTGGTGCAGGCTGTCTTAATTCAACCTTTACTTCTCTGATCTAGCCCCAGTGTAGTTGGGGCAGCCCTGATTATGAATCATAAATATTAAAAATGTTCAATATTTACAGCTCAGTATCCTGTAGTGTGAGGAGAACACCAAGTCTCTGGAGTGGAATGTGGTGTTAACGTCTTGCATAAAAGAACGTAAACCAATGTGAGCCGAGCTGAAAAGAACTTGTCAGGTTGTAAGTTGTAAGCATGGCAGCTAAATCAAGAACTGTGCACCTAATGTATGTATGTGCATGTATGTGTGCATGTATTCACCTCAAGCTTGTGTTGCAGTATGTATAAACCCAGTTGACCCCTTCTCAGCCATGGCTTCATCCACATTTTTTTCTTTTGCTTGACTTCTTTATTGCAGAAAGTCATTGCTGTCATCTGCCATATTTGTTTAGATGTAATGCTACATTAGTTTGCAAGAAACACGACAATGTAGCAGTTCGCAAGAAAATCCTATAAGGTTTTGAGAATCTGAACCTTTGTTCAGGACTCTTGTTTGAGTGCACAATCTGAAAGTGTGTGGTGTTTCATTCAGGGCAGTTCATATAGTGTGGGGACATTGATGGCTAACAATGACAGAAAAAACAGAAAAATTTGTGAAAAATATCATTGTTCATTGGATCTTTTACATTTTCAACCTTAGTTAATATTTTTTAAAATCCTTGAGTGTGGGTCAGGCATAAAATTGAACAGAGCATTGTTACCACTTACATTTTAATTGTGCCATACATCAGAATCAACAGTTTTCTGTCCTTTACAACTAGACCGGAATCGCCTATGTTGGTCTCTAAAAAAATGAATGCAGTGTAGTCCAACAGTTGTTACTGATGTAGCCGTATGTGGTATATTTTGCATGCAGGTGCCACATGTGAAGTTTTCATATGCTGTAAATGAGCTAGGCAGGTAGCAGCAGATGATGTTAGAAATTACCATCAGTCATAATGATGCTAGGTAAGACACTACAAAGACATACTGGGATGGATTTAATACCCAATAAGTTTAGGGCCATAGTTCAAGCTGTTAGTTTCACCCATTAATGCTAATGAAGTCCATGAGAGAGAACAAATATACCCAAGTGTTTTTAGAATTATTCAGAGCAGAAAAGAAGACTAGCGCTCAGTTTTCTTACAGACTTTTCTTGATTTGTAACCCATTTGCTAATTATCATTTAAAATGTGTGCTGACTGGATGGTGAGTGAGGGGATGCCATGTCCCTCCAAATATTATCATTCACTAATACTCCCCTCCAAAAATTAGGTTAGTTGAAAACTTAAAATTATGGTATTCAACAAATATTTATTTAATAAAAATTAAATATTAATAATTGAGAAAAGAGTTAGGGTTTTTATTTATTTATTTATTTTGAGCAATGATTCTCTTTTAGTCTCTTCCTTGTACTTCTATGGCTTTGGTTTCAAGCATGCAGCTTCAGTGGCCAGAGTTCATGCCAACGTAAGAAAGGGCTATCAGCACAGAAATGTGACATTCCATAGTCTACTGTTTAACCCTCACAGCAATTATGCAACTGTATCTTTTGAATAAAGTTAGTTTTAGCTTGCCACCACAAGGGAGTTAAACTTTGTATGGTTGTAAAAGCTTGGCTTGTTTAGACTGAATTCACTTGTTCAGAAACCATCATTTTATTCTTTGGTGAAATGAACATAATGGAGCTTTATTACCCTAGCACTTCATGTTGTTTTTGTCAGAAACATAAGGACATGTAGGTTAAGCCTGTAACTTTAGCTAAATGACTGAAAATATACAGCCAGTTTAGGCTAGACTAGGCCAGGCATCCATTACACACTTTTTTATTGAAGTAATTTGGATCGCTCATACAAAAGTGAGCTGGCTCATCAGTTTTGCTAATGTGGAGTGTGATTTTAATGTTTATGCCTTGTCTTTCATTATCTTCATGATAGATATTAGCCACAACTATTAATAGAAGATTTCAGAGGCTGATAATAAAAAACTTCCTTCAGGTTCAGGACAAACATCAGTTCTACACTTTGTTTATTGCTAAAAACTAAGCTTGTTGCCTTTGGTAATTCACTTTGGAAGTATTGAATTTAATAAAAGTCCTACAAAAGGTCACACATTTGTGACATAGTGGCTATAGTTCCCATAGGTCCCTTTATCCTCCATTTTCCTGATCATTTAGAGGTGTGAGGTTCAAATAATGACTTCTGTAAAGGGCTTGGCTTGCAGCTTAATAACTTAGCCTTGCTCAGTGTGACTGGGCTATGCCTCAGGTAAATTGTCAAAGCTGGATTATGAGGTTTGTGATATGTTCAGCGTACAGTTCAGCAGGGCAATTAAAATGAATCTGATCTTGACTTTCTCAATTTGCACAGCAGTTCACTGTGTTGTTAAAGGCTCACTCAGAAATCAGGGAGCCGAATTTTGAGTGCTGCAACAATATAGACTGGACTCTGAGAAACACAATCGCTAAAACATACTGAGCCCTCATGCTGTGGCTGCCGTGGTGTTGCTTCGGCAACTAATAAGGTATATAAATGAGATAAATGTGGTTGTTGAATCAACAACAGTATTGAGACCTTCCATAGCAACTTCATGTGCAAGTCTAGAATGTAATACACAAATCAATTGTTATTCAGTGCAGTTCATTGTACTACACATGGGCTGCTTGTGTTTACTCTCCAAGTTCCTTGTTTTATGTCTTCCAACATTCTGCTGTCTCTCTAGATTTCCATATAGAAGGCTCATGTTTGTTTAAGTTAGCCAGACAGTCAAGAGGTAATAAACAAAGCATTACTGCTCAATACAGGTGAATGTCAGCACAGGATTGTCTTGAAAGCCAGCTTTAATCTGTGAGGGGCACCATCACAAGGATCGGCAGCTTGTGAAAATATAAACCTTGGCAACTCACTGCATGGTCGATTCATGTGCATGAGGACTTAAGCCTTTTATGAAGAAGAGGAAGGAGGAAATTAATTATGAGATGTCTGTGTGTGGGTGTGTTGGGGTAGTGAGGGAGTGCTTTTGTATGTGGGTGTGTTGGGGGTGGCGAAGTGTGAAAGTGAGAGAGAGGATTGATTTCAAACAAAAAAAAGAATGCGATAAAAGACAGATTCCAGTGAAAATATGAGCCAAATAGTTTGGCTTTCAGTAATATTATTTTTCAAATGGCAGACTAAAATGAAAACAGACAGGTACTGCATGTTGAGTGGGATCTACTGAATAATTTGGCATGTAAACCAAAGTAATGCAGATGTTTATCAAATGGACTAGATTGTGTCAATGTGGGATGGTGTGGGTTTACATGTATATATGACACAACTGTGCAGATGTGCTTGCTTGTTTAGCAGTCCATGCATTTTATTAAACAGGAAGGACATGTTTAGTCAGTACACGTCTTTGAAAAATATGCAGTTTCCTTCACTTTGAATAGTTGAATTTGATGTTTCTCTCTTCTTTTTTTATTAGTCATCATGGCTTGTGATAACCAATTAGTCTTAGTCATGTTCAGGCAGATTCTGGGAAAATTCAATCTTTTCTTTCCACAGCATTTTTCACTTGTTCATGTGCCTGAGTATTGATCAATTAAAGAGATTTCAGCCACACTGTGAAGTTTTTGCCCTGTTTTAGCTAAGGCCAGCAGGCTTAGGTGACTCTTGACTCTGACCAGGTGCAACCACTCATTTCAATGGACCTTGTTTACAGTGCTGAAATAAAACATTGTGAGGTACTTCTGACTCACCATAATAGCTCTTTTTAAACTGGAGATGCATGCTTTGTGTGGGATTGTGGACAAAGCAGTTTGTGTCTGTGGGAGGCGCTATGGTGAATGTCTACAACTCTTAAGCTATGATTCACAGGCTGATGACTATTCTTGATGTGGATTCTGTGGCTTAGAACATTACTTAGAATATTTGGCCCCTTTAACAAAGTATCTTTCGCTTCTCCTTATATAAACTGCAATTGCCTGCACTTGTCTTCCTTATTGTTGTTTTCTTTTGGGGGTTTCTTTCCATACAGCTCTGTAGTAAGCTATCTGACAAGATAAACTATACTTCTTGTTGTACTTCTTTTCATGCTAAAATGGAAAGGGGGGGGGTTATTTCCTGCTTTTCGTGATCCTTTTTTGTGAATTTAGTTTGGTTTTCTATCTGTAACACCCTCTTTCTTCTCATCCCCAAATCCCTGTTGATTTTAAACCTTCTACTGTGAATCTTGTGTATTATAGCCTGACTTAGACATCGATCAGATTAGGCGTAAACTATCTCCCCTAACCCTTATGGGGCCTCAGTATCTAGAAAACATGTAATGAGAAAAGCGAGACTGAATTTAGAACTCAGTGTGACCATGGATTGATGCTCAGTCAAAAACCTTTTAGGTTAGAGTATTTGTGTTGTACATGTGGAGGAGTGGTGGGGGTTGGGGATGAGGTGGATGGGGTTTTGCATTATGGCCTACATTCTGCTAAATGGACCGTGATGTAAAGTGCCTCACTGTGAATGTTACTTGAATATACAGATGACAACTTACAAATTTTCTGTCCAAGATTTTCGCTTCTGCTGATGATGTTGCTGCTCAGACACTGAAAGCCGTTGACTGAAGAATCTTTTTGGATAGTAAACAGGTCCCATATTAATGGGCTGGCTCCCTCTCCCAGTCATGTCAAGAGTCCTTATGTCTCTCAGCCGGCTCTTAGCTAAGTCCAGCCCTGTGCTTGTCATTTAGATAAGGGCCTGAGGAGTCGAGTCACATAGCACTGAAGAAGCTATGAGAG
The DNA here is from genome assembly GCF_015220715.1 of Pygocentrus nattereri. Lineage (NCBI taxonomy): Eukaryota > Metazoa > Chordata > Actinopteri > Characiformes > Serrasalmidae > Pygocentrus > Pygocentrus nattereri. The sequence goes on along the minus strand of NC_051218.1, from coordinate 23,787,708 downwards.
AGAAAGCCTTACCAAATAGGAGAAATAACAGTAATTTGCATGAATAATAGACTTTTCTGAAATCCCCCCCACACACATTCTTTTCTTTTTATTCAATAAATAACCAAGTGGCTTGGTTGCTAGGCAACCGTGACACAAGTGCTCATTGCGTTGTTTTTGCACAATGTCAATGCCGGGCTCAGGGCCCATTCTGTCTTGTGGGTATTGGAGGTTACTGTAGAATCAGTATGCAATGTGCTTCACCAGGTATGTTGCTTGGTAATATTACAAGCATAGGCAGATGTCAGTAACAGCCAAGTTTATATTATTATGAGCTTAAATCAAACACATTGACTGGCACACAGTTATTGGCGCATATTCAATAGCACTGCTGTACATTTCTATAACTAAATTAGTTGAAAGACAGGAAATAAACTCTTGGTTCACATTTATGCGGCCAAAGCATAATCCATGACGAAGTCAGAAAGGAACGTGGAATGTGTCTGCTACAGTTGTGCTATTTTTATCATTAGAGCTGCATATTGATTACAGCCCCATTTTTAATGTTCCGGGAGGGAGCCATTGGCACTTTCTCAAACCGCCCTGTGCCCTTGAAGTTCAAGAATGCCCAATTCACACAGCATCTTCCCTCCCAAAGTGAACCTGACGTCTAATCAACACCTGCAACCTCCACACCCGGCCATGTGTCCAAGTGAGACTTCTAAAGTCGTGCCAAGCTCACACTCCCAGCGAGAGTCACAGAAAAGGGGGAGTTTAATCAAAGCCTTGCAAAAAATGAAGTTATTTTTCCACTCAGTGCCTTTCATGGCCACCGTGATGCTGCCTCGGCCCCACGTCTCTTTGAATTGTGCGATGGCTTTTTCCACAGGCCGGCTTTAGAGTGATTTTGTCCCCATACTGCTGGGTTACAATGTGTGTCTGGAGAGCCTTCTCCTCATATTAGATTTACTCTCACATTGTACAAAGAGGTACGAGTGTGGCTCCGGCCACCTTGGCTTTATCCAATATTTAGACAATAAATGCCCCATGAAATACATACAGATCCACAGTAATGACTGCCATCCATCTGGGTCTACACTTCAATGGCTTGTGCCTTCGTGTCTCGTTATTGTTACACCGATTCAGACAGTGCTGGCTGAATGCTACATGCTCTGTCTGACTGCAGCATGCATTTGTCTTAAAAAGAATACAGAGATGTTCGATCTTCGAGATGTTCGATTTTAAATGAGGTGTCTACGTTAACTATACATACACAATGCAGGGTAATAACTCAATGGTAATTGCACAGGATGGAAATGCATATTGGCAGGAAAATGGATCTAATTGTGCTTAGACCAATGTGAATGTTTTTTTTTTTATTGCTGATGGCAATAAAAGTATTCTCCTGTCTCTTGTTGCATTAGTATTGCCAGCCTCTTCATGTTTTCGTTTTAGTTTGAGTAGTGTAGGTATAGAACACTGTTTGAGCTAGAATAATAGATTAGTTTTATCTGGGGAGGTGCTGTAATTTCAGTGATTACTGACAAGTTTCATGATTGTAAACCAGTATGAATCTGCAATATTCATAGTATTTATGAACCTGTTAATAAATAATTCTAGAGTGAATAATTTTCTATAATTTGCTCTAATTTTTCCCAGAAATAGTAGTCCTGTTTGAACCAACATCACAGTAATATAACAATGAAACTAAGTAAAAGAAAATGACGTCTCCAATTTCTCAACTTTGCTCTTTTTGCAACCTAAAGACGAGGCTAAGAGCTAAATGGAGCTTGATTTTGATGCAAAGCCTTAATCCTCAAGTTCTTGACAAGACTACTGAAGTCCACAACAATTAAGTGTATATTCCCTCGCAGATGTTATGAAATCATTTGGAAGTGCGATTGGTAATGAGCATTACCCCATACTGAAATGAGTCAAACAATGTTGCATTATTTTTATTTATTTTTAAATATGGGCCATATGTAACATTTAGTCACACAATGTGTGCTTATTGTTTGCCTGTCACAAAAAGCCAACATTCGTGCAATGATGTTTTAATCTGGGCTATTTGTGGTAATTTGGAGAATACACCAGTTCTTTTATCCTGTATGAATCAGCCAATCAAATCAAATCATGTTTATTGTCACATCACATGTACACAGGTGGAAAGTAAGTGAAAATCTTAGGTGTGTAGCCCCCTTATAGAATTTAAATACAAAAAAATATAGAAAAATCTAAGAAGAAAAAGGAAAAAAAAAAATATATATATAGTGTGTGTGTGTCTATGTATGTATACACAGACTCTGAATATACATATACACAATATACACTAATATTGCACTATTCCAATGTACAGTAGTTGTGCAGTAATACGTTATGAAATGTGCTGTTGTACACATTCCATATGGGCAGTTAGTTTGAGGTAGATGGTAGATAATACATGAGATGCAGGTACACAGGGATAGAATACTGATATAGAAATTTTCCAGATTGTACAGGATATGGATAGATGTACAAGGTGTTAATCTATATGTATAAGTACAGATTAGCTAGACTGAAGGTGCAGAGGATCAGAGTGAGTCTGATGAGATGTGGATGAGGGGATATTTGTCCATTGAGATGATGATTCAGAGGTGCAGTGACAGGCCTATACACCGATACACCAGCGCTTCTGGCTGTTCAGCAGCCTCATGGCCTGGGGAAAGAAACTGTCTCAGAACTGTATCTCTTTCCTCTTGGCAGCTGTGAGAACAGAGAGTGGCTTGGGTGGAGTCATTTAGAATCCTCCTGGTCTTCCTCAGGCAGCAGCTGGTGTATAAATCCAAAAGGTTTGGGAGTTAGACCCCGGTGATGTGCTGGGCTGTGTGCACCACCCTCTGCAGAGTTTTCTCCTCAATGGCAGTGCAGTTTCCATACCAGGTGGTGATGAAGCCTGTTAGAATGTTCTCCACAGTACATGTATAGAATGTTCTGAAGCTGCGGGGCTTCATGCCAAACCTCTTCAGCTGCCTGAGATGGAAGAGGCGCTGTTGTGCCTTCTTTACCACCTGTGTGGTGTGTTCGCTCCATGTCAGTTCCTCTGGGATGTGAACACAGAGGAACTTGAAGCTGCTGACCCTCTCTGCTGTGGCTCTGTTAATGATGATGGGGGTGTGCACTCTCTCTTGCTTCCTGAAGTCCACTATGAGCTCTTTGGTCTTCTTGACATCGAGAGAGAGGTTGTTCTCTTGGCACCAGAGTGTCAGAAACCTGACCTCTGTAGGCCTCCTCATTGTCATTGGAGATCAGGTCAACAACTGTGGTGTCATCTGGAAATTTGATGATGACTTTGGAGCTGTGTCTGGCTGAGCAGTCATGGGTGTACAGGGAGTACAAGAGAGGGATGAGCGCACAGCCCTGAGGAGCTAACAGTGTTAAGGGTCTGTGAGGAGGAGGTGATGTTGCCCATCTTTACCACCTGGCATCAGCCCGTCAGGAAGTTCACGATCCAGATGCACAGAGAACTATTCAGACCCAGATCCTGAAGCTTAATGTCGAGCCTTTAAGGCACAGTGGCGTTAAATGCCGAGCTGTAGTCCACAAACAGCATTCTCACAAGTGTACTTTTTGTCCAGATGGGAGAGGGCAGTGTGTAGAGTTGGGGCTATTGCATCATCAGAGGATCTGTTTTGTCTATAAGCAAACTAGAGTGGGTCCAGAATGGCAGGTAGTGAGGAGCAGATTAAGTCTCTGACCAGCTTCTCAAAGCACTTGCTTATGATGGAGGTCAGAGCAACCGGGCGCCAGTCATTTAGAGCATTAACCCTGGCTGACTTTTCAGTCAAATTAAGCACAGATTAAAATATTTTTCGTCATATGGTAAAACTAAACCAGCTTGAATAAGGCTTAGGACTTCAGATAAATAAACGCTGAGAAAACAGTGACCTCTCCAGTATCATGTACAGTCAGGTTTCTCAGGTGAGCAAAAAATGACCTTTAGCTTAGTAGAACATATTACTGTTTGAATTTGTGTACATACTATTTCACTTCCATTTCTAGCTGGCAGTTCGGGGCAGCAACAGTAATGCTTGTACAGGGAAAGAGAAAGGAGCTGCTTTTCCTAACACAAGCCTTTTGTAGTGAAAGGCACAGACTCCCCTCAGCCTAATATCAATTCTTTCTAGGGGTAACCCACACAGAGCTGCACCTTAGGCACTAGTGTGCGAAACATGTACCTTGCAATTTGTCCTGTTCTCCTTCAGTGGTTCCCTCAAACAAAATATGTTTAGCATTTTTTTCTGCTTTTATGTTTTTTCACTTTACTGAGCATTGGGCATTTGTGGCCTGCTGGGCTCCAGTTCCCTTACCAGGTTTGCCCACTTCACCAAATGAATTGACTTAGTAATAAATTACAGTAGTAGAACATGCTTTGGAATAGCTCATTGAAGACACAAAAAGCCATTGCAAAATGTAAAGACATTTGCTTGTAAGGTTGAAAGATTAGCTTTGCTTGTTGTTATTGTTGTTACAGTGGGGAGCGAGGAGGCGGACCTATACACTGAGATAAGCGATTTTTATTAAGGGCAAATCCAGGGTCATGGTTATGACAGTCCAGGTTCATATAGCCAGCACAGATAGATTGAGGGACAGACCTGACGAAATACAAACAAATCCAAACTATACAAACGGTATGTCAGAACAGGCTTACAAACAATTCAAACATCAAACATGAATCATATCAAACAAACAAAGACCAACAAGAAACTCAGGAAAACACAGGGCTTAAATACAAACAGGGATAACGAGGGATAACTGGACACAGGTGGAAAACACAGGTGGGAACAATCGGGGCAGAGTCACAAAACAAGGGGGCTGGACTGGGAAGAAATCAAAACAAAAGCGCATGACAGGACTAAAAGGTAAACAAAAGCACATGAGGAGACTCAGAGGGACCAATCGTGGCAGTTAGTATTAGTAGTGTTTGTGATGGTGGTGTTTACGACAGAATACTGCACAGGCTGCTATAGCAGCATGCGACTGAAAATACTGAACCTCTTGCCATTTTATGGTTTCTTGACTGCTGTGCTGTCATGATTTGAGTGCCATAATGTGGCATTCTAAAGCAACACATGGTGGATGTCATGTACACATAAATAAACATGTTGCAACAACAGATAAGCAACATGTTTTTTTCTTCTGAGGCCTGACATTCTTTAACCCATTGTGTTGAATTGTGTGTCAGTCTGAAGGAGATAAGAAAACATGACTACTTAATGAATATTGATGAAAAAAATAATTCAACAGAAATGCCCTTGCAGATATGTGAATATAAATCAAAAGATTACAGATCTCACAATTGATCACTTTCCATTCTTCACTTACTGCATACCTACTTTGTCCTTGTATCTGGTGCAAAGAAAGTGAAAGTTCAACCTGTGGGTAAAATGAATCTGTTGCGAATACTCTCAACTAACTCTCATCTAACTAGCACTAGATAAGTTAGTTAAGTTAGTTAAAAGCAAGATGACTACAGGTGGCAAGTGATCCGGCACAGCATGCAATTCTAGATAAATAATGCAGAAATAACTAAATAAATTGACACTGCTTGGACTTAGTACAATAGTACAATATTTAAATCTGAATTTTTTCATGAAAATTGAGCTATATACAGTACATATATATTTAATAATCTAGTGCTGATTATTGTTGCTGTGGTCAATTTTTCTTTCTAGAAAATTACATACTAAGTTAGTGTTGTAAGATTCTGTATAGCTAATGATTGTGAGAATTCATGTGTTGGCCATGTGCTAAAGCTCTGTAGCAGGCTGTATAGAAAGATTACGGTCTAGACTATGAGAACAGCCCGCAAGCACCAAAGTTTAATATTTTTAGACAATGTGGTAAGAAATGAAAGTTCTGGGAATCATTCCTAAAAAGATCTATTCCTTGATTGCAGGCATTTGGGAAGTGAAAGTTGACCCCAAAGCTTAACCAGAATAACAAGATAAATTAGCTAGGTCACTTCTAACATTACATTATCATTATTATCAAAAGTATCTCAAGGCAATAACTTTGTTAATATACTGAAGTTAAGTGTACTGCATATGAGGTTTGATGTTTTGAAATGTACATTTGTCATTCTTAACATTTCAAAATGGTGGTAAATGTAGATGGAACTTAAATATCAAAATGTTTTATTGTGTGCTGTGACCACAGTTCTGATGTTCTGGCTGAGTTTCTGCAGGTGTTTTGAAGAACAGTAAGCACAGTAAGTGATGAAAGTAAATTTGGTCAAAGTAAAGCAGGCTGATAGTAACAGTCTAACATGATTGGACTGTTTCAATATATTGTGATGTAATATTTACAAATGTCACTTTAACAATAGTAAACATTTTATTAATGACATTTAAAGATGTTTAGAATCACTGCTGTTGCAAAAAATTTCTAGTATCTCCGAAATGATACCTTTACAGGAGAAAGAAGAAATAATAATAATAATAACAATAATAATAATAATAATAACAAAACCTAATTTAAATCAACATTCAATGTAGCTTGTCAGTGGAATCAGACTTTACAAATAATTTTTGACCATTTGTTTTGGTCCATTCATCATGAAATAAAGACACTGTGTAAAGGGCAATAGACCACTTTCAAATTATGTCAAGAACTGAAAAACAACAAACATGGAGATACAAAGTTTAGTTCTGAGAGCAGCGAAAAAAAGTGCCATTACAACAGTGTGTTGCCTAGGAACCAATCACATACCAATTGAAAGAGAAAGTCATAGAGTATCTGGCTGTCAGTATGGCAGTGAACCTCCAACAGCTCAGAACATTCATCGTTGGTACCATCAGTTCCAAGGAAAAGGTCACCAGTATCACCAGAATGTGATGTTTTCTGTGGGGGTACGTTAAGGATTCTGTTTATGCGCCACCAATCCCAACAACACTTGATGATCTCCGAAATTGCATTGAAAGAGCTGTGAGTCCAGCGACACATGACATGCTCAATTGGGTATGTGATGGATTTGCTATTGTGCTGATGCTGTCTGTACAGTTGGAGTTACACCACAAGAATTACACCACAGCTGTGCATGATAGTACAGAATGTAGGCTGAATTGAACCTGAATGTATCTTTTTGAAGCACTGCATTACTCATCATAAGAAAATTACAGGAATTATGATATAGAATGTACTAAAATAATTTAACACATGACCAGATTAATTCAGGATGGCTGCTGGTCAGTGATGTTGCAAGGCAGTGGTAATGTCAGTAGTAATGTCACTGGTAATGTCAGTGGTAATGTCTAAAATTTAGTGACACCTCAGGATTTCAGGGCTGTAAATAATAATGGTAATAATTCATAGCAGTTCAGTTCCACTATGCTTTGTGGAAAAAGGAAAAATAAATAAAGAAAGAAATAACTCAGCACCCACTCCATGTCTCTGAATGCTTCAAGAAAATACTTCAAATGATTGGATTCCAAGGTCAATGTAATCAAAGCAGTGAGGGCTACGAGTGCATCTGTCATACTGTTTCTGTTCCTGTTTTAATGTACATCTTACTGCAACTAGAAACTGGCTGCTTAAAATGGACATTTTATTTTGAGCTTGAAAGTTCCTCTGTTTTTGGCTTCTTGTGTAGTGTAAATAATATAACAAACTATTACATACATTATTATTCAGTCCAGTTATTTGACCTGGTACTTGGTGTGACTGGACACTTTTAAGATGTGACCCTAAGATGTGATTTTAAGAGAAAAACAGTATTTAAGAATAACACATTATTTGTACCATGACTTGTTTTCTATAGTTGTAGAGCTAGCTGTAATTACACTAAATGTCTGGAAATATCATGACACCTCTTTTAATTTTTGAATTCAAGTACTTTTAGGCACACACAATCTATCACTATAAAGGTGCACTTTGTAGTTCTACAATTACAGACTGTAGTGCATCTGTTTCTCTGCATATATTGTTAGCCCATTTTACCCTGTTCTTCTGTGGTCAGGACCCCTATGGACCCCCACAGAGCAGGTACTATTTGGGTGGTGGATTATTCTCAGCACTGCAGTAACACTGCACCACTTGTGACCCAAATATTATCTGCTCTGTAAGGGTCCATAGAGGTCCTGACCACTGAAGAACAGGGTAAAAGGGAGCTAACAGAGTATGCAGAGAAACAGGTGGACTACAGTCTGTAATTGTAGAACTACAAAGTGCACCTATATAGTAAATGGAGCTGATAAAATGGACAATGGGCACAGAAACAAGGAGGTGGTCACCATGCCCAATACTAAGCATTGACTAGAGGGGTATAAGAATCAGCATTTGGCTGTAGAGCAGTAGAACTGCATTCTGTGGAATGATGGAGCATCATCAAATACCTTTGGGTGAGTTGGAGGGCATTTGGCACACAGAAGTAATCATCCAACATCAGCACCTAGGCCCACAAATGTTTTGTGGCTGAATGCAATCAAATTTACATTTATAACACTCTTATCCAGAGTGAAGTGCTCTGATGTCCTCAGAGAATGTATTCATAATGAGATATACAGAAACAAGACACATTTTAAGTAGAAGATTAGTGTTCATCAGATCCTCCCAGCAATGTTCCAAATTCTAGTGTAAAGTCTTCACAGAGATGTAGAAGCTAGTACTGCAGCAAAGATGGGACAGACACCCTGATATCAGAAGAAATGTTAGAGTATGTGTCTACAACTACAACAATAATTAAAATATTTTAATTTTGTGATGTGTGAATGTGTTGCCCACAGTGGGTTTCCTAGATAAATCCTGGATTTCCTAGATAGATAGTTTCCTAAATGTTTTAGGACTTCATTCACAAAAACAAAGTTTATTTTTTTCTTGCAACTGTGTATCTCTGAGGCTGTTTCTTAAGATCATAGCTGTTACAGAGTCTTCAAAGTGATACCTAATCTATCACTTTGTGATGGTTGTTGTGCTGTGGTGCTTTTGAGCAACCTTTTGGGGAAAATGACTAAAAATAGCTTAATCTTAGTCCTGTAGTAATCTGTGAAATTGGTTGCTACATCAATTAAATGGGTTGTTTTTGCAGCATAATCTGAAAATGGGAGCTACAACCGTGAATCTCTTTTTCTCTGTTCCCAGATCACAAACAAATTGTGCTACCTATTTGCTTTTCCCACGATCAAAGAGCATGCTTTCACATGCAAATCGAAACAGAGATACTTAGACCCAGTCTATTTACTGAAACTTGCCCAAGTAAAAACGCCATATTACATTAACGTCAGTGCTGCAAAATATGCACCCCAAAGCTTCAATTATATTTGCTATAATTCAGTACTGTATTCCGGAATGAATAGAATTTCAGCAGCACTTATATCAAATGAAGTATGTGATCTAATGCATTCCATTATTTGACACCCAAGGACTGCCAATCTCAGCTCAATAGAGATCTTTATGTCTACCTCATATAAAAGAGCCTTTTGTTGACTGCTGTATTATCTTCGTTTCCCAGGATCAGTACGGCTCTGTTGCTGTTGCAGTGCTGCTGTGGGGTTCCCCTCCCTTGCAGTCCCCCTTTCCCTGGCCTTTGGCGGCCATTGCGGTCCTGCTGTTCTTCCATTAGGTGCTTAACAGAGCGTTCTGCTGTGACTGTTCATTCTCACAAGCCCTGTGTGCCCTTCAGCTCCTGCAGTTATCCAGCAAGAAAACACACTGCCCAGTCTTCCCATTACAGACCTCCTTACAGCCCAGTAAATCCCAGCACCAGCAGAACCCAGCAAAGATTTGTTTGCGTGTCTGTGTACCCGTGTGCGCAGTCAGGGCTGGTGTTTGTGTGGATGATTATTGGTTTATGTGTGTATTGTGTGGGGGGTTTGCTGAGCTTTCTAAAGGCCTAGCTAAAGCATCAGTTTAAATCCTGTTCCTTTCCATCCTTCCAGCAGCAGCAGACCCAGCTGAGGGCACTGAGAGGGAGCGTCATTAAAGAGGAGAAAAAGAGGGGATCAATAGCCACCCTCAAAGGAAATCATTTTGAGCTTGGATAGAGTCCATCTGTAGATTTTTTCCACAAATTAGCTGAATAAAGGGCTTGTGGCTGCAAGAAGGCTGTGGCCTTAGCCATCCCATGCATGCTAAATCCAATGTGACAGGCCTCTGTCATGGCATCATCAAACAGACTATTATTACTCTGAGACTAGTTTAAATCACCGCATTAGTTGCCTCTCATATGACTATACATAAAGGAATGCAGTCTATTCTGGGGAGTACAGATTCAGAGAAGTACTTAAAATTAAGTGTAAGGTTATATTGGTCAAACTTGATAAGACATTTTAATATAATTATAGGGTCTAAGTCCAAGCTCTCAACTCTGATGTTAATGTCATTGTCAAAAGGGTAGTCAAATCATTTATAGATTTTTAGTTTTTTTTTTCTTGATTTACTTGTACTGATGTTATGGATTTAAATATCAGTTCATTTTAATATTCAGTTCAGTTTAATTTAAAAGGTTAAAGTTTTGTTTGGTAACAGAAGAGAATCAGAGAATTCTCCAGTTAAGACTTTTTTACCTGTAGAATCTAGGGAGATATAGCCATGGAAACTCATGTATAAGCTTTAGAAGCTGGATTGAATGTCTAACATGTTTATTGCTTACCTGCTGTATTCACTGACTTGTGTGTTCATGGTTGCCTGCAGAGCTTGTGGCCAATGAGGATTAAACTGTGTCATAATGAAGCTATCTCTCTATCTCTCGATATCTTTAGCTTGTGTAGCCGGGTGTAAAGGAACTGCAGGGGCCTGGCTCCAAAAACTTCAGCTGGCTAGCTCCCATGAGAGAATAATGGCCTCTGTCTTTGTAATCTGCTGGTGGTGCTGTCATACATTACACTGAGTCAGGTGCTGATTGATCTGTGTGCTCTGTTAAGTTGAACATAACTTTTAACCACCAACATAATTAGGAAATGACAGTAATAAACCAGTAATATTTTAATTTATAAAAGGTGTGGCCAATTTTGTGAGAGAAAGCATCACTCTGTGTCTTCTGTGAGTGAGGAATGCATGGCACAGAAAGGAAGCACAGACAATTTGAATGTTTGTGCCCATAAGTCAGCTTTATGTTGACTTAGCAGCCAGAGTACAAGTAACAAAAATGACTCTTATTAAAAAAAAAAACAAAAAAACACCATCCACTCAAGTCCTGGTAACAGTGTTAAGACCAGCACCTAATCACCGAAACAAAGGAGATAATGGTGCACACTCTTTTGACAAGCGAAAAGTCTTTATTCCTTGATTTCCCTGTCTACATGACAACACTGAAGAGTTTCTGTGCATCTTCACCCTGGAAGGTGTTGCGAACAGTCTAAATTTCAGTTTGTGTGTGGACGAAAGGCCAAAATGAGTGAAAAAAAACATGTGGACAAGGCCTAAATACCAGTGGTAACTAAAGAGTCAAAACAGTTGTGGCCACTCTACCAGGCTACTTTATTGACAGAGTCACTGTCACAGAACTTCAACATACAAAGTAAATATAAGTATATTATAGTATAAAGTATAAATAAATATAACATCAACAAAGGCCTTAAATAAAAAAAAAATGTGGGATGCTTTGTACAAGATTCTAATGTTCATATTTAGTCTAGATCAACCAAAAACTCTGGCAGAAATTATAAAGATTTATCATTATAAACCTTAAAGGTGTTATTTCTCATTTCCTGATGAACAGAACACCTAGTTGTAGTTGTCATTATTCAATACTGATTAAATTAAGTAATAATAACGTGAATAGAATGTCTTTTATATTTGAGTTATCATAGTCAAGTCTTTTGATATGATGTCACTCCAGTATGATTTTCATATTACTTTTTTTTCTATGGTCTCTTGATTTATTCTGTTACATTTTAACTTTATGAATTCTTCCATTTACAATGTCCACCACATGAACTGAAAGCACCTTTTCAGTATTAAAATCAGTTCGATGTCTAGGAAAAGTCTTTCAGTAACAGTGTGGCATAAAGAGAAGCTGTGTCACAGTGTAAGTGTTCTACAGATCAAATCAGTCTGCCTTTGCCCAGAGACATAAGCACCCTCATACTCAGATAAAGAATCGCTTTATCAACTGAATCCAATTAAAAAAGCAAGAAATCACCAGGAATTTGATATATTGGATTCTTATCGTTTAGATGTGCATACAGGCGATTAGAACTGAATGCCAGCCTGAACAGAAGCAGTAGGTATAAGGAAGCTATAGTATTTGCACTTCTGTCAGCATCAGACTTAATTAGAAAAAAAATTATATATAGTAATCTGTATGATTTGAAGTGGAAAGAGGTTTCTCAGAAGTAAGTCATTTTGACCTTTGTGTGTTTGAGCTACAAAGTATGAAAAAAACAAGGATTTTCTCCACAAAAGCTAAGTATTGTCAGCAACAAGCTAGCCAACCAATGTAAGTATTGTCAGTGATAACTTTAATGTTCATGATGTATTTACCTTCTCAAAACAGTGAACTTTATGGTCAGTGTTATGCTGTTGACCGATTAAGCATTTAAAGCATATTGAGACATTTTGATCTGAAGGCTTATGGTCAAATGCAAATAAAGATGCTTCTGAGGCAAACACAAATAGAGAAGTTGATGGTTGTGTAGAAAATTATTTACAAAACAAAAATAATAATAATAATTAATAAGCCCCACAGCATGCGTTTTTTGGCTGCTCAGATCTCAGCATGTTGTTGCTGTCCTAACAAAACCATATTTCTCCAAATCAGTAACTTTGCAGGAGTAAGCAAAAATATTTTTAAATTTGACATTTGTAAAATGTGACAAGATTAAATTTTTTTGACCATTGCTATTAGTCCACTATGAAATATTTACACAATATGAAGAGTAGCTGCTATGCTCAAATGAAGTAGAAAAATAAAAATGAAAAATAAAATGTGATTTGACAACTGCAATATGCACTCTATGGACAAAAGTATTGGGATGTTTACATACTGCACCTACAGGATCTGTTATGGCATGCCATTCTAATTCCAAAGGCATGAATATGGAGTTTGTTCCCCCTTTTGTAGCTATAACAATTTTCACTCTTCTGGAAAGGCTTTCTACAAGATTTTGGAATTTGTCTGTGGGAATTTTTGATGAGCATTTGTGAGGTCAGATGTTGAACGAGAGGGCCTGGATTGCAATCTCCATTGTAGTTCATCCCAAAGGTGCTTGATGGGGTTGAATTCAGGGTTCTGTGTGGGCCAGTCCTTCCACACCAAACCCATTCTGCCATGCCTTTATGGACCTTGCTTTGTCTTCCCTGTTCCCACAAAGTAGGAAGCATACAACTGTCCAAAATGTCTTGGCCTGCTGAAGCATGAAGTTTTTTTCCTTCAGTGGAAGTAAGGGCCAAGGCCAACCCCTGAAAAACAACCCTATAGCATTATACATTACCAAACTTTACAGTGGCACAATGCAGTTAGGCAGGTAATGTTCTCCTCAGTGATGGACAGTAACTAAGTAAATGTAATTTGTTACTGTACTTAAGTAATTTTTTTCACGTATCTGTACTTTACTGATGTATTTCCATTTTGGGCGACTATTTTCTTTCACTCCACTGCATTTCAAAGTCAAATATTTAACTTTTTACTCAACTACACAAAATCTGTCATTCCTTTTGGCTTATGTGTGTATAAAAGCCTAACATGTCAAAGCAAAAGAAGCACAAAGCAAGAACACCAATAGGAGCACAGAGCGCACTTTGTTTTGAGCTTGTACTAATACTCAGTACACCCAGTGCAAGCTTACGGTTCAATGTCAGTAACCAAATTTTGTGTAAATAGACCACGGTATAGAAATATGTACACATATGCAGTTCTGACTGGCATGTCTTATACAAAGACTATTTCATCTTATAGTAATTTTTTTATTAATTTAAAACATTTTTATTGAACATAAACTTGTAACTTAGTTGCAAATAAATCTGAAACTTTACTTCTTTGCAAAACATTATTTCATAATCACTTGAAATTGTTTGCCTTCGGTGTTTTATGCTGATAATTTTAATAGACATCAATATCAGACTAATTCATGACATTGTATTAAACATTGATTTATCAAGAGTGACACTGGAGTATTCTCAACAAAAATTCTGAGTTAATGAAGTAATTGATGAGTTAATGAAGCGAGTCTTGTTACAAAAATGATAACAGGACATTAGAGTCAAGATGAATCTTTTAGTACTTTTACTTTTGATACTTAAGTACATTTGAACCCAATCAATTACTTTTACTCTAGTGAAGGTCTAAAGGGAGGAACTTCTACTTTTACCAGAGTAATATTTTACCTTGGGTATCTCTACTTTAACTCAAGTGCATGATTTGTATACCACTGGTTCTCCTAGCATTTGCCAAACCCAGACTCATCCCTCAGACTACCAGATAGAGAAGCTTGATCTGGACCTGTTGGAAAAATGTCACCTCATGAAGCTGCTATTGTGTGCTGCAGGGAGGCTGGGGTTGGTGTTTAGGGTGCAAATTCTAGAAAAGAAGATATTTGTGATGAACTCTGTTTGTGTATGTATAATTCCAGATGTTATTTCATATTTTTAATGTCCTTACTTTCTGTAAGTATGCTCAGACTTTTGAGTGTTAGTGTAGTTTTACTGATTCACTGTAATAGTTTATTGAATGGCAGAGTTACAATTTCAAAATATTTTCTGAGTTTCTTTCATAAGGTTCCTTAAGAATTTTATAACCTTGATCGCTGACATTCCAATTCAAAGCACATTCACATATTAGTACAGTACAAATAGTGATCATTTTTTTTCTAGCAAACTTTAGTGAAGGCTGTTTATGTACTCTACCAAACCTTTGCCACAAGCACTTTTAACACAGATATTTGCAATAATGAGATGCATGTGAGCTTTGCAAAATATTATGTAGTAATAAATGTATTAAAAATGACAGTGAACTCTTTGCTCTCCTCCCCTCAGAAGATTAAAGAGAGAGAAAAAAAGTCCATAGCCAAGGTCAATGCAGATTGGAGACTGCAACTTGCGAGGCTAAACAACTATCAGTCAAGTAAGTTGAACATAGATATTAGGAGTTTTGCACTCTAAGCAGTGTGCTCTGTCTGTTTGGAAGTTACTGATATTATCACGTTATCTGCACCAAGATGATTGTTGTGCATTGACACATACTGCATGCTAATTTGAAACAAACTAACCTTCTGCTCCTTACATGCCTGCACAGAATAAAAAGGCTGACCATGAGACCATAGTGTGAGCGCACTTTTAACACATGATATATGTGATACTTATATTTATGTGGAAATGTCCTGGTCATTTGCAAACATATGCTTAGAAATAGGTGCATCTCTTAAAGCACCCAGTTATTTAAGTCTTTACATTGACATGTCCATGCTGTTCCCACAAGCACATTCTTTCCTTCTAAGCTGAAAAAACAAAAACTCAGTTTAACATAATGAGAAATTATAACTTTGTGCTATCAAAATCCTACATTTGGAATATTGCTATTAATTTCAACAGACATTTGTTTTGCACAAAGTTTTTTTGAGTAATCTTACGCTGACTTACAACTACAAATCAACCCCCAACTTTATGGAGACGTTATATGTGTTATCAGTTCTCAGTGACCAAAATGCATCCCTGCTCGCTCATTAGGGGCTCTTCATATGGGCGAACTACTTAGTTTACTAAACAGCAGTACAAAGTGAATCATTAAATGAATTCAGAAACTTTCTAATTATCAAACCTGCTTCAGTATTCATCAGTTTTGTAAACAAACAAGTTGTCTTTCTATTCATAGTTATAGACTTTTGAGAAAAACATTTACAAAAGTGTAGAGGATGAAGAAATACAAAATTTAGAGAAAACAAATTTGCAATTGAAATATGTGGATGTGAAAACTTAAGTTAAAAAACCTCAATTCCACATTCCACAATGTGAAGGTACAACTCTTAAATGGACATAGAACCTATAGAGTGTGTCAAGATACTTTAAACCTTTTTTTTTTTCAGAAATGGTCCTTGAGCCTTTTGCCCGAAGACTGCTGGGATAGGCTCCAGCACCCCCCCATGACCCTGACAGAGAAGCGGCATGGAAAATGGATGGATGGATGGATTGATGGACGGATGGATGGATGGATGGATGGATGGATGGATGGATGGATGGATGGTCCTTGAGGAACCGGGAAGTGTTTTTTTTTTTTTTTGACATTGCCCAAAGAGCCCTTTTTAACAACTTGCTTTTATAAAAGTCATTTCATTTTTTTTTAAATCTCAGATCCTGTAATGAGTAATATCTAATAGTATTAGTACATGAGTAATAGTATAATATAAAATAGCATATTTAACAATATATGTAATAGTATATGCAATAGTGCCCTATAATCCAAATAGGGATCCATTTTAGCCATAGCTTGTGTCTTTCACTATCACCTAGCTTAATTTTACTGATGCCGTTTAGGAAAACCTCTTTTTTTGTTTTTGGTATAATGTTGGTATTAGGGGTGCTGGAGCCTATCCCAGTGGTCATCGGGCAGAAGGCAGGATACACCCTGGACAGGTCGCCAGTCTATTGCAGGGCAGACAGACAGACATACATGTTTACACCTAGGGGCAATTTAGCATGTCCAATTGGCCTGACTGCATGTCTTTAGACTGAGGGAGAAAACCAGAGAACCTGGAGGAAACCCACACAGACATGGGGAGAACATGCAAACCCCACACAGAAAGGAACCTGGTCACCCGGCCGGGGAATTGAACCTTAGGTCCTTTTTGCTGCGAGGTGACAGCGTGATGCTCAAGACATCAAAATGTCTTGGTGTTGTAATATTGTTATATCTTATCATTTTTGCTGTTTTGCCCACCTCTAGTTATTATATGACCATAAAATCAACACATTGTGAGCAAATCCTGCAGAGTAACTTAAGCCACATTAATGTAGTGTACATCATGATGCTAATATAGTTAGCAAGGCAGAGAAGTGTTTGATTAGTCTATCAACCTGATGGTCATCCCTAAAAACCTAACATCCTAAGATGCAAAATTAAAACTATTTCAAACTGAATTAGTGATTTAAATATTATTTGTTATTTTTGTGTTCTATTATCCCCTTAAATGGCCAGCACCCACCTGTGGTTCCAAAATTTGACTACATACTCCTACAACCTCACAATAACTCTTTAACACATTTTTTCCATAGTTACTGAATAATAAGCTTTAGTGTATATTAAGCCAGGGATTTTAAGGGGTTAAGATTGTTCAAACTAGAAACTGTAGTTATGTAAGACTGCAGAACTTAAATGCAGAACAGTAAAAAGCCAAGTTTTCCTTCCGCCTACCCAACACCATCACTGCTCACTACATCTTCTATTCCTGCTGCTTTCAGCTTCCGGGTCTTGCTCTGTAGGGAAACTGATGAATGACTAACATAATAAGTGAGCACATAGCTGTGGTGCAGTCTCTGTGTGGTGCAGTGGACGCAGCCCCAGCTGCAGGCTGATGGCAAAGAGAAAGCATTCCACACAGGCACAAGGCTCTGATCGTGTCTGAGGAGGAAGAGAACTCAGCTGGATCCTCCCTATAAATTACAAGCTCCATTTATGGATGGCTATGACCAGCGAGTAAGGGCCTGAGAGGGAAAGAAAGAATGGAAGCGATTAATTGATGACGAGGCACTTGTTTGGGGAAGTGCTAGACGTTGCGCTGAGGAGCCAGCTAGCCTTGCTGTAAAATCAAGACAGTGGAGTTCATTGCCAAAGCTGTGCTAGCATTTCAGGGAGTTACACATGTAGTACATTGACTGCTGATGTCATTCTATTATGACAAGACACTAGGGGCCTAATTCAATTATCCCCTCAATCATAGCTCTTCATATCCAATAAACCCTTAAGAGAAACCAACTTTTCATAAAGGATTAATAACCTACTGGATGGAGTGAGATGATTATAACTCAGCATAACAGTCTTGCCTCTTAACGTTGTAGTGATAGTTGTACATGTGAGTTAAAAGAAGGATAGAACACTGGCATGAGACAGAGGGCACATAGTATATATAATGGAGCCTGAATATTGTATGCTGTTATGGTTGATTGCTGACATAAAGTAAAGCACAGGAGGTAAGAGAAATCAATAACTGTGATGTTTTCAAGAAGCCATTTGCAATTTCATTAGTTTAGATTCATGATCCAAGCCATGATATTGTAGCCGGAGGTTATGGACCTCATGTTGGTGACATTTGCTCATTAAGTGCCAATCAGAAATTACTGTAGGCCATGATTTTGCTGGCTGGTGAAGGAGCACCTGTCAGCACATGGTGATCTCTCACCCTGAGTGTGTATGTATGTGTGTCACATTGTGCCACAGCCTGTCTGGGCTCTCGTTATCACACTGCCCTGTTCTACCCGCACTCAGTAAGTGGGTCAGAGCTGCTTACATTTTCAGTCACCACAGTCCCAATTCCCCTATCTTGGCACATTGATCAGTTTGGCAGCCACATTAGGCCATTACCCAGACAACACTGCGGCAGCAGGTCATGCATTTTCTGAGGTGAAATTCGGAAGCTTGGTCTATTTTATGTTGTGCAGAAGCTCTTTTATCTCTCGTAGTTGTACAAAAGCCCAAACAACGGCAAAACGCTGCTACTGTGTGTGGTAGGTACACAGAGGTGGTAAGTAACGAAGTACAACTACTTGGTTTTGTACTTTACTTGAATATTTCTGCCACTTAATACTCTTTACTTTTGCTCACTGCATTTCAAAACAAAATCTGTACCTTTTATTCATTAAATTTTCAAAATAGACTTGTTACTTTAGTTTTTGAGTCTTTACTCTGTTTGTGTGTTTTTGAGTCTTTACTATGTTTGTGTTTTTTAATCAGGCAATTGTATTTGGGCACCTAATGAAGGGGTGTAGGGAGTGAAGCTGTGAATGCCTACATCCACAGCTTACAGGCTCTAGCAGTGAACATCTGGGAATAGGAAGATAAACAAACAGATGAGACACTGGAATCTGCAGAAAGTGACATTGCCAAGCTAGCTCTTAATACGGACGATACATCTGACAAAATCCTGCATGGCCTTACTCAGTATTAGAGTGGGAAATTGGGAAAGTCTAGAAAATTCCTGGTAGGTTGGCTGGTTACTGTAAGTTAATGAATAAACTCACAGCACAAAGATGCTCAAATGGTAAATGTCACATCCAAATGTACACTGCTCAAAAAAATAAAGGGAACACTTAAACAACACAATACAACTCCAAGTAAATCAAACTTCTGTGAAATCAAACTGTCCAAATGGAATAGGTGGAAATTATTGGTAATTAGCAAGACACACTCAATAAAGGAGTGGTTCTGCTGGTGGGGACCACAGACCACTTCTCAGTACCTATGCTTTCTGGCTGATGTTTTGGTCACTTTTGAATGTTGGTGGTGCTTTCACACTCGTGGTCGCATGAGACACTACACCCACACAAGTGGCTCAGGTAGTGCAGCTCATCCAGGATGGCACATCAATGCGAGCTGTGGCAAGAAGGTTTACTGTGTCTGTCAGCGTAGTGTCCAGAACCTGGAGGCGCTACCAGGAGACAGGCCAGTACACCAGGAGATGTGGAGGAGGCCGTAGGAGGGCAACAACCCAGCAGCAGGACCGCTACCTCCGCCTTTGTGCTAGGAGGAAAAGGAGGAGCACTGCCAGAGCCCTGCAAAATGACCTCCAGCAGGCCACAAATTCAGATTCAGATTCCTTTATTGATCCCAGGGGGAAACTGCAATTGTTACAGTTGCAGCCGCTTATGTAAAAATAAACAGTCAAATAAATTTAAGACAATATAGAGAAATTTACAATATGTACACAAGATTTAAGTACTTATGAGTATAGTAAGGTGGCAGTGATTGTGATAGTAATATGAAACATCAGGTATAAAGCAGTTACAATTATTTAAATTAAGTTAGTGTCCATCTGAATTATTGCACACACAATTGTTATTATTGCCCATATGAACAGTTTCGTATTGAGTTTGTGAATCACACACTGAGGGATGAGTTATAGAGTTTGATGGCCACAGGTAAGAATGACTTACTGTGGCGCAATGTGGTGCATTTTGGTAGAGTGAGTCTTGAGCTGAATGAGCTCTTGTGTCTCATCACTGTGTCGTAGAGTGGGTGGGAGCCATTGTTCATAATGGCCTTCAGCTTAGACAGCGTCCTCCTCTCCGACATGGCCGTCAACGAGTCCAGCTCCACACCCACAGCATCACCGGCCTTGCGGATCAGTTTGCTGAGTCTGTTGGCATCTACCACCCTCAGCCTGCTTCCCCAGCATGCAACAGCATAGAGGATAGCACTCGCTACCACAGACTCATAGAAGATCCTGAGCATAGTCCGGCAGATGTTGAAGGACCTCAGGTGCCTCAGAAAATAGAGACGACTTTGGCCCTTCCTGTAGAGGGCGTCAGTGTTCTTAGCCCAGTCCAGTTTATTGTCAATATACATACCCAGATATTTGTAATCATCCACAGTGTCCACACTGACCCCGCTGATGGACACAGGGGTCACCGATGCCTTGTCCCTCCTCAGGTCCACCACCAGTTCCTTTGTCTTTGTCACATTGAGCTGCAGGTGGTTCCGCTCGCACCATGCGACAAAGTCCTTCACCGTCGCCCTGTACTCATCCTCAACTCCCTTGCTGATACATCCAACTATTGCAGAGTCATCAGAAAACTTCTGAAGGTGGCAAGTCTGTGTGCAGTAGCTGAAGTTCGTGGTGTAGAGAGTGAAGAGGAAGGGAGAGAGGACAGTTCCTTGTGGAACTCCAGTGTTGCTGACCACTCTGTCCGACACACAGTGCTGCAGGCGTAGATACTGTGGTCTGCCAGTCAGGTAGTCAACAATCCAGGACACAAGGGGGGCATCTACATGCATCACTGTGAGCTTATCACCCAGAAGAGCTGGCCAGATGGTGTTAAATGCGCTGGAGAAGTAAAAAAACATGACCCTCACAGAGCTGGCTGGCTTATCCAGGTGAGTGTAAACTCGGTTGAGCAGGTAGATGATGGCGTCTTCAACTCCCAGGCGGTGCTGTTAGGCAAACTGGAGGGGATCTAGAAAAGGCTGGACTATGGGTCGGAGCTGATCCAAGACAAGCCTCTCCATGGTCTTCATGACATGAGACGTCAGTACCACTGGCCTGTAGTCCTTGGCGTCACTGTGTCGTGGCGTCTTTGGAACAGGAACAATGCAGGATGTCTTCCACATCATAGGGACCCTATGGAGACTCAGGCTCATGTTGAAGACATGTTGAAGTACTCCACAAAGTTGGGCGGCACAGGCTTTAAGCACCCTGGGTGGAACCCCATCAGGGCCTGCAGCCTTGTTTGTGTGGAGTCTCTTCAGTTGTCTTCTCACCTGGTCAGCAGTGAGACGCACTGTAGAGGTGGTGGGTGGGGGACAGATGGAGGTGTGAGATGGGCTGTCACAGGAGAGGAGCAGGCTATCAGGAGGGGGAGGGGGGATGAGTGGGTTGGTCTGCTGAGTACTGGCAGCAGAGGAGTCAGGCTGTGGGGGACAGAGCCTGCATTGTCAAATCTGTTAAAGAACAGATTTAGCTTGTTGGCCCCGTCCACACTGACCTCTGCTCCTCCGTTGTTGCTGGACCTGAAGCTGGTGATGGTCCTCATTCCATTCCAGAACTCCCTCATGTTGTTCTGCTGGAGTTTCCACTCCAGCTTCCTCCTATATTTGTCCTTCGCCTCCTTGATAGCTGTCCTCAGTTCCCTCTGGATTGTTCTCCCTCCACCCTGTGTCCCGCTCTGAAGGCCCTCTTCTTCTTGTTGAGGAGAGCCTTAATGTCCTTTGTTACCCATGGCTTGTTGTTTGGGTAACATTTAACAATCCTGGTTGGGACAGTGGAGTCCACACAAAAGTTAATGTAGTCTGTGATACACTCTGTGAGCCCGCTGATGTCCTCTCCATGTGGCTCACAGAGTGCAGACCAATCAATAGCCTCAAAGCAATCCAGCAGTGCCTCGTTCGTCTCCCCAGACCATCTCCTCACTATCCGATTGGTCACAGGATGACTCTTCACCAGCGGCACATAACAGGAGCTGAGGTGTACCAAATTGTGGTCTGACCTACCCAGAGGTGGGAGGGGGAGCAGCTGTATGCATCCTTAACATTAGCATACAGCAGGTCCAGTGTTCTTTCCTCTCTGGTCGGACAGTCCACATACTGCATGAAGTGTGGTAGTGCCTTGGCCATAGTGACATGGTTAAAGTCACCTGATATGGCGATAAAGGCACTCGGATGCTGCGTTTGGAGATGTGCTGTAGTTGAATAAATGACGTCACTTGCCGACGTCGGGTTGGCAGAGGGGGGGAATGTAGATAGTCACGATGATGGCATGCGAATACTCGCGTGGTAAATAATATGGCCTGAGTCTGACAGCCAACAGCTCAATGTCCGGGCAACAGGTACGTTCCTTGATGGTAATGTGACCAGGGTTACACCAGCGGTTATTAACTAGCACAGCGAGCCCTCCTCCTTTGCGCTTACCGCTCTCGGTGCAGCCCCAGTCGGCCCGGTCGGCATGGTCTGGAAGCCATTGATGGAAACATGGTCATCCGGGATGTCCTGGTGTAGCCATGTCTCCGAAAAGCACATTAGACTTCACTTCCGGTACTCCCTCTGACTCCTGGCTAATGCTGTCAGCTTGTCCATCTTATTCGCCAGCGACCTCACGTTGCTCATGATGACGGAGGGGAGACGCGGCTTATATCCCTTCTTCTCCATAAGCCTCCGCCGTCTCTCCCTCGCTTTCCCTGTGCGCTGGTTAATTGCCCCTCTGCATCCCCTGTGCATCCGTCTCCAAAGCTCTTTGAGGATGTTCGTTGTCCTGGTCACCATGCCGACCGGCTGCAGCGCAATCAGCTGGACCCGGGTGTAAACAAAGCGGCCATGCTGCATCACTGCGGCGTACATGGGGAGTGAGTGAAAGTAACGCTTTCACGGCGAAAAAACAGACCAAAACTCTCTCTACTCGCATGTTTTGAGAGGGCACAGCTTCCCTAAATTGCCTCGTCAAAATAAATAAACTATTAAAAGGTAAAGAAAAGTTTACCCTGCGCACTTAATTTAAAATGTGCATGTGTCTGCACAAATGGTTAGAAACTGACTTCATGAGGATGTTATGAGGGCCCGACGTCCACAGGTGGGGGTTGTGCTCACAGCCCAACACCGTGCAGGACACTTGGCATTTGCCAGAGAACACCAGGATTGGAAAATTCGCCACTGGCGCCCTGTGCTCTTCACATATGAAAGCAGGTTCACACTGAGCACATGTGACAGACGTGACATAGTCTGGAGATGCCATGGAGAGCAATCTGATGCCTGCAACATCCTTCAGCATGACCAGTTTGGCAGTGGGTCAGTAATGGTGTGGGGTGGCATTTCTTTGGAGGGCCGCACAGATGTGCTTGCCAGAGGTAGCCTGACTGCCATTAGGTACCGAGATGAAATCCTCAGACCCCTTGTGAGACCATATGTTGGTGCGGTTGGCCCTGGGTTCCTCCTAATGCAGGACAATGCTAGACTTCATGTGGGTGGAGTGTGTCAGCAGTTCCTGCAAGATGAAGGCATTGAAGCTATGGACTGGCCCGCCCATTCCCCAGACCTGAATCTGATTGAGCACATCTGGGACATCATGTCTCGCTCCATCCACCAACGCCACGTTGCACCACAGACTGTCCAGGAGTTCGCGGATGCTTTAGTCCAGGTCTGGAAGGAGATCACTCAGGAGACCATCCACCACCTCATCAGGAGCGTGCCCAGGTGTTGTAGGGAGGTCATAGAGGCACATGGAGGCCACACACAATACTGAGCCTATTTTTGACTAGTTTTAAGGACATTACATCAAAGTTGGATCAGCCTGTAGTGTGTTTTTCCACTTTAATTTTGTGTGTGACTCCAAATCCAGGCCTCTATTGGTTAATAAATTTGATTTCCATTGATGATTTTTATGTGATTTTGTTGGCAGCACATTCAACTTTGTACAGAACAAAGTATTCAATGAGAATATTTCATTCATTCAGATCTAGGATGTGTTATTTGAGTGTTCCTTTTATTTTTTTGAGCAGTGTATATCTGTAGTAATTTAGGGATTAAACCAATGGAACTGACTCAAGTGAAACATGGATTTTGTGTGTGTTTGTGTGTGTGTTAAATACATTTAACATAGGGCCTCAAAGGATTAAGCACATTGTGACATTGTTCGTCACTGTGCACAACAAGCACTGTAGTCTGTAAAGAGTGGCGCCATATTCAACCACATTACAGAGAACCCCAACATACAAAGTAAAACATCTGACTTGAATCTCTGTTACATTTTTTTTTTTCATGAGTAAGTTAGAATATGCTAAACAAAATAAAACATGAATAGATGTTGATGCCAAGATTAACTAGAAATTCTCATTGGGAATGGGCCAGTGGAAATTAGCATTATGCTAGCAGTACAAATTTTATGCTGTTAGAGAGACAAATTATGTGGACAATTGTTATTTATAAAGCAAATTAAAACAGACTCTTAAATAATGTTATATTAAGTGTAGGCGTGAACAGCTGGCACAATCATGATTTTATGCTTATATTTTACAGACATTAATTGTTAACACATAAGTTAATATGCCCTGAAATATCCTAAGACAGTTTAAATATCATCCCCCACACAATATTTATAGTCTGGAGCCTTGCTATGGGTAACATCTTTTGCTATGCCATTGTGTTGGTAAGTCATACAATCAGAATTCAGTTTTGATGTTAACTGTGAACGTGTATCATGGAAAAATAAACATTTTTCACTTTCTTTAAAGTTTGTAATTTAGTATGTAAATATTTCTAGAAGTTTCAAAACTTCTCTCCCTCATTAAAATATGAGCAGTAGTGGATGAAGTACACAAATCATGTACTTGAGTTAAAGTAGATACCCAAGGTAAAATATTACTCCAGTAAAAGTAGAAGTTCCTCCCTTTAGACCTCCACTTGAGTAAAAGTACATAAGTATTTACCTTCAAATGTACTTAAGTATCAAAAGTAAAAGTACTAAAAGATTCATTTTGGCTATGTCCTATTATCATTTCTGTAACAAGACTCTTGCTTCATTAACATGTTTTAGGTGGAAATACTCCAGTGTCACTCTTGGTAAACCTTTTAAATTAAAAACCTCTTAAACTCTTGGTAAGTCTTTTAATAGAATGTTATTGATTAGTCTGATGCTGATGTCTATTAAAATTATCATAATCACAAAACACTGAAGGCAAACAATTTCTATTAGGTAGAACCGAGTGGCCATCAAAGAACCTTTTCCAAACAAGCAAAGTTTCAGTTTAAGATTTAGCAAAAACAAATTTACTATAAAATTAAAAGGTGTTTGTATAAAATTAGAGCATGTGACAGTCACAACTGTATATGTGTACATACCATACTGCATCTGTAGGTATCTGTTCATAAACAAATTTACTATGAAATTAAATATCCATCCATCCATCCATCCATCCATCCATCCATCCATCCATCCATCCATCCATCCATCCATTATCTTCCGCTTCTCCGGGGTTCGGGTCGTGGGGGCAGCATCCTAAGCAATGAAGCCCAGACCTCCCTTTCCCCAGTCACTTCCACCAGCTCTCCAAGGGGGATTCCGAGGCGCTCCCAGGCCAGCTGGGCAATATAGTCACGCCAGCGTGTCCTGGGTCTTCCCCGGGGTCTCCTCCCATGTGAACTTGCCTGTGACACCTCCTGAGGGAGGTGTCCAGGAGGCATCCTAACCAGATGCCCGAACCACCTCAGCTGGCTCTTCTCGACGTGAAGAAGCAGCGGCTCTACTCCGCGTCCCTCCCGGATGACTGAACTTCTCACCCTATCTCTAAGGGTAGAGTCCAGACACCCAGCGGAGGAAACTCATTTCGGCCGCTTGTATTCGTGATCTTATTCTTTCGGTCGTTACCCAAAGCTCATGACCATAGGTGAGGGTGGGAACGTAGATCAACCGGTAAATCGAGAGCCTTCCCTTATGGCTCAGCTCTTTCTTTACCACAACAGACCGGTAAAGAGCCTGCATCACTGCTGACCCAGCACCAATCCGCCTGTCAATCTCCCGCTCCCTTGTACCATCACTCGTGAACAAGACCCCGAGATACTTGAACTCCTCCACTTGAGGCAAAAGCCTATCCCCGACCCAGAGAGGGCTCTCCACCCTTTTCCGCATGAGAACCATGGTCTCGGATTTAGAGGTACTGATTCTCATCCCAGCCCCTTCACACTCGGCTGCAAACCGATCCAGTGAAAGCTGGATCAGGCCGTGGAAGTTCACGGCCTGATGTCCCCAACAGGACCACATCATCTGCAAACAGCAGTGATGTGACCCTGAGGTCACCAAACCGGACACCCTCCCTCCATCCCTTGACTGCACCTAGAAATTCTATCCATAAAAATTATGAATAGAATCGGTGACAAAGGGCAGCCCTGACAGTGTCCAACTCTCACTGGGAACGAGTCTGACTTACTGCGGGCTATGCGCACCAAACTCCAGCTTTGTTTGTACAGGGCCTGAATGGCTCATAGCAAAGAGCCATGTACCCCGTACTCCCGAAGCACCTCCCACAGAATACCCCGGGGAACACAGTCGAATGCCTTCTCCAGATCCACAAAGCACATGTGGACTGGTTGGGCAAACTCCCATGAACCCTCCAGAATCCTGGAGAGGGTGAAGAGTTGGTCCAGTGTTCCACAACCAGGGTGGAACCCGCACTGCTCCTCCTGGATTCGAGGTTCGACTATAAACCGGACTCTCTTCTCCAGTACCCCTGCATAGACCTTACCAGGGAGGCTGAGGAGTGTGATTCCCCTGTAGTTGGAACACACCCTCCGGTCCCCTTTTTAAAAAAGAGGCACCACCACCCCAGTCTGCCAATCCAGTGGCACCGCCCCCGATGTCCACGCAATGTTGAAAAGGTGTGTCAGCCAAGACAGCCCCACAACATCCAGAGCCTTGAGGAACTCAGGGCGGATCTCATCCACACCTGGACCTTTGCCACCAAGGAGCTTCTTAACTACCTTAGCGACTTTGGCCTCAGTAATGGACAAGCCTATTCCCATATCCCCAGACTCAGCCTCCTCACTGGAGAACATGTCGGTGGGATTGAGAAGGTCCTCAAAGTATTCCTTCCAACGCCCAATGACGTCTTCAATCGAAGTCTGCAGCAAACCATCTCCACTATATACAGTGCTAGTGGCACACTGCTTTCCCCTTCTGAGTCGCCTGACGGTTTACCAGAATCTTTTCAGAGCTGACTTAAAGTCACTTTCCAAGGCCTTGGCGATGGCTGAAGCCGCAGATTCCTTGGTCTGTCGATACCTGCCAGCTGCCTCTGGTGTCCCACAGGCCAACCATGCCCGGTAGGACTCCTTCTTCAGCTTGACGGCATCTCTCACCTGGGGTGTCCACCACCGGGTTCGAGGATTACCACCCCGACAGGCACCAACTACCTTACGGCCACAGCTACAGTCAGCTGCTTCAGCAATGGAGGAACGGAACATGGCCCATTCTGAGTCAATGCCCCCCACCTCCCCCGATATCTGGTCAAAGTTCTGATGGAGGTGTGAGTTGAAGATCAATCTGACAGGTTCTTCTGCTAGACGTTCCCAGCAAACCGTCACTATACGTTTGGGCTTGCCTGGTCTGACCGGCATCTTCCCCCACCACCTGATCCAACTCACCACCAGGTGGTGATCAGTTGACAGCTCAGCTCCTCTCTTTACCCGAGTGTCCAAAACACATGGCCGCAAGTCCGATGACATGACTACAAAGTCAATCATTGAACTGCGGCCTAGGGTGTCCTGGTGCCATGTGCACTTATGGACATCCTTGTGTTCAAACATGGTGTTCATGATGGACAAACTGTGGTTTGCACAGAAGTCCAAAAACTGAACACCACTCAGGTTCAGGTCAGAGAGGCCATTCCTCCCAATCACACCCCTCCAGGTGTCACTGTCATTGCCCATGTGAGCGTTGAAGTCCCCCAGTAGGACAATAGAGTCTCCAGGAGGAGCACTTTCAAGCACCCTTCCCAAGGACTCTAAGAAGGCTGGGTACTCTGTACTGCTGTTCGGTGCTTAAGCACAGACAGCAGTCAGGACCCGTTCCCCAACCCGAAGGCGTAGGGAAGCTACCCTCTCGTCCACCGGAGAAAACCCCAACATACAGGCACCGAGTCGAGGGGCTATGAGAAAGCCCACACCTGCCCGCCGCCTCTCACCATGGGCAACTCCAGAAAAGAATAAAGTCCAGCCCCTCTCAAGGAGATTGGACCCAGAGTCCAAGCTGTGTGTTGAGGTGAGCCCGACTATATCTAGCCGCTATCTCTCAACCTCGCGCACCAACTCAGGCTCCTTCCCCGCCAGTGAGGTAACGTTCCAAGTTCCAAAAGCCAGTTTCAGCAACCGAGGATCAGAATGCCAAGGCCCACGCCTTCAGACACTGCCTAATCCACAACGCACCGAACCCTTACTACTGCCCCTCCCATTGGTGGTGGGTCGATGGGAGGGGGGACTCATGTAACTCCTTCGGGCTGGGCCCGGCCGGGCACCATGAGTAAATGCCCAGCCACCAGACACTCGCTGGCGAGCCCCTCCCCCAGGCCTGGCTCCAGGATACGAACCAGTGTTTAATGCTTTATACGCTGTCTTACAGAATGCTGTCATGTTAATGATTGCAAATACTTTGTTGCCGAAGAGAAGTTGTTAGATACGATTTTGGCTTAAAACTTATTTTTAAAATACAGTCATGGTAGAGATGTACATGCAGAGCATTCTAAGGCAAAATAAGGCAGAACTTAGAAGACATGTTTAGGCTCACCACTGTCACATGTCGCTGGTGAGCCCCTCCCCCAGACCTGGCTCCAGGGTGGGGCCCCGGTAACCCTGTTCCGGGCAGGGTACACAAGTCCTGTTTTTGTGTTTTCATAGGGGTTATTATGGATCACACTTTGTCTGACCTGTCACCTAGGACCAGTTTGCCATGGGAGACCCTACCAGGAGCTTTTGCTCCAGACAACATAGCTCCTAGGATCATTCAAGCACGCAAACCCCTCCACCACGATAAGGTGGTGATCCATGGAGAGGATGAAATGAAATAGTGTTTATATAAAGGAAAAAGACACACACTAGTCACAACAATTTATGTTGGCTTAGGCACTCCCAAAATTTTATGCTGCTGCACTGATGTTGAATGTTGATGGTGTGCTTGCACTGGGTTGATATGACCAACAGATCAAAACAAGCTCAAAACAAAGTGCTGGCTGTGTCCTGATCGGTGTTCTTGCTTCATGCTTCTTTCATTTTGACATGTTATGTTTTTATGCACACATAAACTAAAAAGAATGACAGATTTTACATAATGTAGTGGAGTAAATAGTTAAATATTTGACTTTGAAGTGCCCAAATTGTCCAAAATGGAAATGCTTCAGTAAAGTACAGATACACTACTTAAGTACAGTAACAAATTACATTTACTTAGTTACTGTCCACCACTGAATATGAGTTAATTGTTGTTCTGAAGTCAAGAAAATCAACACATTTATGTATTTCCACCAGTGCATCCTTACCCGTTCACACTGAAGTATAAGAAGCCCAGACTGCTTTATGAATGAGACACAATGCAGAGTGGCTGATTCTAGTGCAAATTGGAAAATGGTAATGTAAGATGAATGACTTTGACTGTTTTCCTGGTACACAAAACCACACAAATGTTATAAGTGGACCTCAGGGGGAAAGATAAACTACAAGAAAAATGTAACAAAAGCCTTTTTAATATCAGGTCTAGTTTTCAGTAGGATGATACTGTGGGACAGTCATGCTTTTTCCCTCTGCATTGGTGTGTTATGATTCCTCTGAGGTTTGAATCAGATAAAGTAGGGCATCTTTGATCAGATGGACACATCTGTCATTCATTAATGCTGTTAGAGAGACTCCAAATACAGCCAGCTGAGGCTTTTGGATGATCAGTGTAAAGATTACTCACTTGCTCGCACTCTCACTTTCTCTCACACACTCTGTCTCAGGAGAAAAAAAAGACTGCATCCTCTATTGACACGTTTCCTCTCAAACTGGCAGTGCAATTTTGTATGCAAAAAAAAAACAACCACATCCAAAATGAATCTGGAATGAGATCTGGCAGTTTCATGCCAGTTGTAATAACAGTGAACTTAACTGACAGCTTGTTGCACTTAAAATATTTCAGACAGATACAATTTGGTGTTTTATCATTTGCAAACACCTGAGCACACACACCCCGCAGAACCCTTTGTAACACCAGTAACCTTCTACGGTCCTAGAGTGTGTATGAAAACCTTGCTTTCTTTGAAATGTCAGTGACCTGTAGGAATATAGGGAAGATAGTGGAATGTAGGCTATAAAAGATTATTCGGCTCTCTCCTGGAGCTCTGTAATAGTGATGAAGCATTCATAAGTAGTGCAGGAGTGAAATATTCCCTCTGCAAGAGATAATACTTACACAGCAATGTCTAAATGGATGTCTGAGGACAGATGGTAAATTAAAAAATTCACCTCTCACTGTGTATCCACACTAATTAAAAATATTTTAGTCCATTTTATGCAAGCACTTCAAGAAAATATACCTTGTTCACCCTTTTCCCCACCAATACTGGTGTCTTAATATTGTGCATGATTCAATAAAAGTACATTTGGGAAAGCTACTCCATCATGTAGTTTTGGCTAACATTTTAATGTAAGTGACTGTATTGTACAAAAATAACAGAGCTATGTGGCAGAACTTTAGTTGAATATTAGCTTGATTTACAAGCCCCAGTTTATACATGTGTTGCATGTAACAATGTTTATCTGTATTGTCCCTGCCAAATAAGAAACGTGTTTTCATTGTTATTCCAGTAATGATAATGACATCTAGTGTATAGCGATAAGAGATAATTATCACTTGCTTCTCATGCAAAATAAATGTAAATATTCAATGTGAACACTTAACTGAAACTACATGCCTGTGTAGGATCAACAGTTCTTCCCATTCAATTACTATACAAATAAAGCAAATAGAATGGAATCTATAATGCATAATTAAATATAGTATGATTAAATATAATAATATACAAGGGAAATTCCATCAGTTTTTGTTTAGTTCTATTGGAAAGATGTAAACAAAAACATTTATAGTGATATAGTGGTTTGATGTGCAATACACTATTCTCAAGTAATATTCTGAGTCAGAATTGTTCACAACAGTGGTAATACGAACCAGCGTTTAATGCTTTATACGCTGTCTTACAGAATGCTATCATGTTAATGATTGCAAATACTTTGTTGCCGAAGAGAAGTTGTTAGATACGATTTTGGCTTAAAACTTATTTTTAAAATACAGTCATGGTAGAGATGTACATGCAGAGCATTCTAAGGCAAAATAAGGCAGAACTTAGAAGACATGTTTAGGCTCACTGGTTCATTGTAATTTTATGACAGAGCATTTTTATATTCTCCACACAGTCACCACAACAGAATAAAAATGCTTTAAAGTGTGTCATAAAGTCAAAGTGTCACACTTTTAGTGCAAAGTGACATTCTACAGTGGCAGCTTTAGATTTCCACAACGACTTCTGTATTTTTGCATTTGTTTTGGATGACACATTCAGTTGCTTGTCAGTATAAATGTCTGGGGAAAATTCAGCTTTGTTTTCCCCCAGTTCAGTATAAAAACCAGAGTGTATGTCTAAGCACTATAGAGAGTATGATACAAACAGATTTTTTCATTCGGTGACAAAATATGTGTGAATACCTCGTACACACAGGAGCCATCACAGCGCTGTATACATACATAAGGATGAAATTAAGTCTTTAGTCCCATCATGAGATAGTGGTTTATGTTCTTGTCATGACAATGAGGCAGTTGTTTTGATAGAAAAAAAAAAACATGTTTGTATACACACACACAGACACACACACACACACACACACACACACACACACACACACACACACACACACACACACACACACAAAGAACAACGCATAAATAAATAAAAAATTGGGTGAAAAAGAACAGGCATCTACTTCATAGATGCACTGTAGATCCCACCACAGAGGAATGACACACTTTACATAAATGCAGTTAAACGTACTCTGTGTATGGAATTCATTCTTGTGGACATTCCCACAATGTGCCACACTGTAATTAATGGAAATAGAAACAAACAAAAAACAACAACAGCAACAAAAAAACACTGTGTTCAAGAAAGCAATTTTTTCCTTCTGCTTGAAACCCAGGGAAATGTCTTAACATATTTATTGCATGTCAAACGTTTGAAATATGAGGTCATTTGTCAAAATGTCATAGTTGTCCTTTAATGGTGAAAACAATAGCTTGCCACAGGGCCTGTCATTAAACGAATACTGCACAGGGACTAGTCACCTAAATAGACGAAGGACAAAGTGCAATAAAATACTAGCAGAAATAATAGGCAGGGTGGAATAAGCCACAGTTCTTTGTTAACACGAGATTAAATACTACTACAACTTATAAATTAATGAGTGTTGTAGTAGAATTCCGATACGTTTTCCAAATGTCTGTACAGTCCGATTGATTGTGATCTAACTTTTAAAGGCATTAAATGTGTTGGATGTCTGGTTCCTATCATCACCAAATCTCACTCAGTATGCCTCTCTAGAAAAGCATTTCACATTTAAACACCCTGATTCACTTTATTTGTTTACATTTAATCCAGCCTTCTGCCCAATCCCTGCTGGGATAGGCTCCAGCTCCCCCCCGTGACCCAAAAGGATAAGTGGCTTAGAAAGTGTGTGTGTGTGTGTGTGCGTGTGTGTGTGTGTGTGCATATGTGTGTGTGTATTTAATTTCACAGACATTTTTGAAAATAATTTATATAATGAAGCATCTGTAACTCAGCTATTCTGCTAACTTTGCTGAGATTATTATTACGTTAAAAAAATAAAATAAAAAAAACAACCACAAAAAATGGGCCACTTAAAATGTAGCATAGTCAGAGTGCAGAAAACAAACAGCTTGTTTCTTATTTGTAGTGTTCTCCTCATGCTCTCTGAATTTCAGTGCTCAGGTATAGAAGCAAATAAAAATGAAAAATCATGTCATCCAGTTTTTTGTTGGGTCCTTCTGATGCAAAAAATCCCTGCTACCTGTAATAACTTCAGTCCTAGCCAAATATTTTGGCACCCTCGCAATTTTCCCCACTAGTTTTCATCTGCTGAAATAAACTGAAATAGAAAGAAAATCTGTCAGAAAAGGT
Source organism: Pygocentrus nattereri (assembly GCF_015220715.1). Taxonomy (NCBI): domain Eukaryota; kingdom Metazoa; phylum Chordata; class Actinopteri; order Characiformes; family Serrasalmidae; genus Pygocentrus; species Pygocentrus nattereri. The sequence continues at coordinate 23,754,420 of NC_051218.1, read as the reverse complement.
GCCTGGACAAAATAATTAGCTTCTAGCTTGCAGATGGACAGTGAGACAAGTTTTCATTTAAAAGGTACAGCTAGCTTAAAAATGAAGCATTTTTTGTTTTATATTTTTAGCACATTGTGAATCAAATCTCTAAATGCAAGGCACAAGATGTGCTGCTCCTTTCAGCTGGTTTAGGAAGATATGGGTGCAATTAAATGTGGCAAGTGTCTAGAGGGAAGCCCCCTTTTTGAAACAATGTAATGCCATATTCCCTCATTTCATCCTCAGCTGGCATGTAAAGATGCAGTTAGGACAGGTTGCAGGTTGTAGTTTAGAAAGCAAAGCATACCAGCAGCAAAACTGATCAGCCAAGACTTGTCACAGAGGCAGAGCTCTCCGGAGGGAACGCATTAAAATGGAAAATCGACTCCATCTGGGTTTGATTTGCATTGTAAATTCACTTTGTTGTAACATAGCATCATGACTCTATGCCCACTATGAGGAACTGCTTTTCTGAACTACGGGCATGATCCTGTTCCCTCCACATCTTTTTTTTTACTGGGTGGGAATTTTTTTCTATGTAAAAAATTCCAGCTGTTTTTTTTCTATCCTGATAAAAGTTAATTGAATTGGATCCTAATCTCTTTTGAAATGTGTCAGGAGGAAAAATAAAAAAAGTAAGAGACTATTAGTGTGGGGTACTAAAATCCCCTATCTCCCCATTCTTTGCCCTCTGGGATCTGGCGCAATCTCAAGGCTGTTTTTGGCGATTAGGTCTTTGGTGTTCTCAGCTGAATGCCTCTTTTATTGTGAGCAGGAGGCTTTTTCTCTGCCTTGGCTTTTGAGAAAAAGAGAGTGAGAGGGCCTGGGACGCAAACGATCAGCCACCCAGCTCAGCTCTGCATCAGTCTCCTCTCCTCCTGGAGGGACTGACATTGAGCCAGACTCAACAGATGACCCGCACAATCACTGCAGCACCTGAAAATGAAATCGTCTCCCCTGGGCTCCCACCATCAATGAGCCTTCCTGTGTCTGTGTGCAGAAAAAAGACCAGAGAAAAGGACAGAGACTGTTAGAGTCATGTGTTTCTGTTAAGCACACATTGTTGTCAGTATATGCAGGTGAATTATGTATGACAGTGGAATACGAATTATGTCCTGAGTGTATGACAGGCTACATGACTGTCAATGGTGTGTTTGAGGTTTTTCCTCTTTTCTCTCTAATTCAGGGTGTTAAAGGCAGTACTGGTTGTTAAGCCTTGGCTTTCTCTTTAATAATTCTATTACATTACAAGGAACAAGTCAACACATGATGAAGTATTTTATAATATTAAAGCAACTACATTCATTCTTGCCAATTAACAGTCCAGAGTAATGTTGGTTGAACATGAATGCAGCAATGAAGCAATAAATTATTGATCAACCAGAGCTTACAAATGCATTGAAGAGAGTGATTGTGGAGCATTTGTATTAATGAATATTGAATAAGATTCCACAGCTCAATTTTTTGAATATGCAATGTGCATGTAAGTATTTTGCAAAAGAACATGTTGGACACTGGACAGTTGATTTTGTTTCCTTCTGGAACCTGTTAAGAATCACAAACTTAAAATATGTTCTTCTATGCAGAGAGAATCAACCACTAGGCCTGTCACAGCTTATGATAGCTTGATCAAGTTATTTGAGATGATTGCAGATATAATTTCCAATTCACAATAATATTAAGCAGCATCAAACAAAATGTGAATTGAGTGTGATGGGTTGAGGTGAATAAATGTACAATTTTGTTTCTTAAAAAATTGGGATGCTGTGCAAAACATAAGTAAAAATAGAATGCTATGCTGTGGCAACTAACCTAAACAAGAAACATGTTGCTGGCATCAAATTGACAATTAGCATATAGATAGATAGATAGATAGCTAGATAGATAGCTAGATAGATAGATAGCTAGATAGATAGCTAGATAGATAGATAGATAAAAATTTGGTACTTTCAACATTTGATATGTTGTCTTCATACCATTTTCATTTAAAGACAGGGTTTAAATTATTTGCAACCATTGCATCAGTTTATTCACATTTTGCAGTGTCCCAACTTTTTTGGAAATGGGGTTGTAAAAAAAAAGGATTTTTTTACTAACATGCTGCATTTTGTGTTGACTGATGTTGTCTTTATCTTATGGTTAATTTTACCCAATGATCTGAAACAATTAATTATGCAAAATAGAGACGAACAGGAGGGGGCGCACACTTTTTCACAGCATGGTATGTTTGAAAGTAAAAAGCAAGACACTTGTAGACAAGTGTGTGACGGAGCTGCCCTCCGCCACAATGTACATATGTTTAAACTTTCTAGGTAATGGGGACATTTCATACTCAGAGACACAAACTGTTTTTAAATAGCATTTATTGATTGAGTGGTTATGCTGGGGAACAAGAGTAAACCTGCAGAGAAAAGAAACAAAACTTAATGGTGAATGTGAATGTTTTATTATTTGTAAATTTAGATTGATTTAGTGATGTAATGAAACATATATTATAAACTAACATTATTGAAACGCTTGGGGAAGGCAACAAGTACTTACCTGTGAATAGACTCCAGAGGAAGGTAGCCATGTTTTCAGTCAGGGAGGAAAACAGGACCCTTTGTTTGCTGCGTTTTTATAGTGAACGTCATAGCACTTCCTGTTTAGCTCTATAAAAGCCCTAGATGGACCAGAATGAGCCAGTCTTGTGGGAGAGGCAATGGAATGTGGTTGAAGCCTGAAACCCTCTCAAGTTGTGATTGAATAACTGACTATTCATATTAAGCTGTATATATTTGTAAATATTTTTCTTTTTGGCGTTGGCTAAATTGCATTTTTTTTGTTTTTTTGTTTGGTTTTTCACTGGGATTTAATAAACACCGATTTTTGCACCCCAAACTGGAATGTACCCACGTGTCTTTTCCGTCGGACCATCACAAAGTGTCTGTTTTTTTGGAAGAGCTGCATAAATGTTTGTGCACACCATTCTGAAAACTGTTACAAATGCCTACAAGCCACCAGATAAGAGATGTTAAATGCCCAAAGGTGAAAAAATAAACAGAATTCTCTTTACTGTTCCGTTTTGTTGAAATGCTTGCTGTGCTTGTAGCTCTCCTGCTTAGAGAGATGCAGGCCCCAGGACATGATTAGGGAGGATAAATTAAAGGGGTGCTGCCTTTCTCTACCTGAAATGATATTAAAATGAAACTTGCTTTGTAATATGGGGTTTCCACAGAGGAAGAGAGAGAACCTATAAAACTCTGCTTTCTAATAAAAATGCACAAGACTTAGCTATGTTTTGCAAAATTGAATTATTAAAAGCAAACATTGTACCAAATGTTTCTAATCCATCTCCATAAAAAAGTGGCATCTCTGTGTCCCTGTCAAATTATCATGCTCTTGCAGTAAATCTTACAAAAGTAGGACACAACTCCAAGTTATGGTGACAGCAAAAACTTGGGTCTCTAAACCTCACTCCTTCATCTCATTCATTCATATTCTTTCTCCTTTGATTACTTCTCTAGGTCGCTCATTTAGTCTGTCGGCTTCTTCAGGACATGAAGTGTAATATATTTGGTTATTAATTTCTAATTGATCAGGACTGATGGCCAGGCACAATTAATGTATAGTTGGAGTATCAGATCCTTTTAGGCTCTAGATTTATGGCCCTTTCTTCTGGGAGATAAATGTCTTCCATATTTTATGCTGTCATTTTTATTCACACTAGGAGCAGTGTATTTGTGCACATTCCGACAGACAGAATACTAAAATAATGCTGGCACTACCTGTCATCCAAAGACCTTGACTGCAATGGGGGAAGGCGGTGATTCAGAGGGCTGTGCTTTACCCACCTGACCAATTAAAAGAGAGACACACACAAGATGGAGGCTTCCTTAAGGAGCAGGTACCGGCCATGACTGCACCACATGGCTGTTGCTAAGCAACAACATCCTATCTGTTGTTGAGCAAACTTGTTGCCAGTGAAGCTGTTTTTTTATATATATGAAATGCTGGTAATGTGTGTGCTCTGATAAGGTGCAGCACTGAGAAGGGAAAAAAAAGTGGTTTGCTTTCAATGCTGGCACCCCCCAAATCCTCAAAGAACATGTGATCATCAAGGAAGGAGCAAAGGAGAAGAACATGGAGCCTCTAATTTATAGCTACATACTTTTCAGAGTGTCAGCCAAGAGCAGCGGACTGTGCACTGCCAGCTCACCTTAATGAATTTGATGAATCTTGGACAGTGGCACAGGCAGGAGTGAACACTCTCTGATTGTTTGTTTAAGGACAATTGATATATGCTTGTTAGCCTGGGCCACAACACAAGCAAAATGGATGAGATAAATGTCAGAGAGGGTGTATATCATGTATGGAGTTTTGGAGCAAGAGCATCTCATAGAGAAACACTGGACAGACAAGGAGGACTGTGGATATCATGCAGTAAACAGTGTTTTTTTACAACAGTTTTTTACAACAGTTTACAACTCTGCATCTTTCTTGCTTATAATGAAGTGATTCATTGATAAATTAAGAGTTTGTGAAATGCTGTGTAGTGATAGATCTGGCATATTGATGGCTGGGTGCACTGGTCTAAATGTAGTGCCACATTTAAAAACACTTTTAAAAATTCTAAAATTATGAACAGTTTTTCTTCAGTATTTCACATACTGCGCAATGCTAAATCCAGGAAAACAAAGCCAATGATGCTGTCTTTGTAAGAAAAGATGCAATTGGTCAGTGTTCCAAAAAATTATCCACAATATTGTTAGAAAGGCATGCTGTGTTGTTTTGTGACATAATTTATCACCGTTACAATAAATATTGTCATATTGACCAGACCTAATCTGGTTTGTGTCTGGCCATATTAAGGACGATTTACTATATCATATTATTTAAAAAACAAAATCCATGTTTCCTGTAATCTTTAATCAAAGTGTGGTGACTTTTAACTTTTTAACAATGGTAACAATAATATCGTATTTAACCTGTCATAGCCTCACCTCATTTCACGTTTTACTCCTAAATACATCACAATATGGAAAAAAAAATGTGTTATAATTTCTGAGATGTTTTGAGTCTAAGTCAGTTACTGATACATTTTATCACTTAACAGCGTTATTCCAAAGGGGATAAAAAAAAGGGGGACAGCATTTGTACTGGGGCATGACGTGTAATGAGTGGAAAATCTTGTAGCTCGCTACTTTTCAGTAAAATTTGTAACTTTTGGTTATGGGGAGGTTGAAAGATTTTTATTTGTAGAAAATATTACAGATTGTACAGTATTTGTATTGTATGTTAATTTCATTAAATTTATGGCACACAAATATGCTTAATTTGTGATCGAGGTCTAAGATCAACCAAAATCTAAACTAGGAGGTTCCAGAAGTGGAACATGCTAATTCATGCATAAGAGAAGCTCTATTAAAAGGAAATGATAGCACATCTTACTAAAAAAATAAAAGATGTATAAGGGAATAGGGAATTGGGGGAACTCAATCAAGTTTTTAAGTAGGGCTAACATTCACTTCATAAAGATTAAACATGAAAGTCAGATGAACAATTTTACTGATCCAGTGTTAAAGTTTCAGTTATGAGGGGAGAAAAGAGTGCAGATCACTGTTTCAGTGCAACAGTAATGCATACTGTGGAGTGTGTTAGGCTTTAGAGTACTGTGAAACTAGTCACAGTCTACTACAGTAGAATGCAGTTGTTTTTCACTTTGGACTGTGTGGTCAGTGTAGCTGGAAAATGTAGATTTGGGTTATTTATCAAAAAAGGACTTCAAACTAAATTGAGTCAGTTGACAATGGGCAGTGGTTTGAAAATGCAAGCAGATTAATTTTGGTGCTTGACTAGATTCATGGCTATTTGATGCAATTGGCCCAGTGATGTTATGATACATTGCTTCTGCTCTACAGTAATCATAAAACTGCATAATCACTGCAATATATATATATATATATATATATATTATGCCAATTCTAAAACATATGGTCTTAAAGCATTTGGTCATATATTTATCTACATCCTCACCTAGAATATATGACTATTCATTATTGTGCTCTTTAAATCCTCCCTAAGGAGATACAAATACATTCAGTCAGAGGCAAATATGCTTAATGTACCAGTCTTTAAGGCAGATGGCAGGAAAAGAGAGAGAGAGAGAGATAAGCAGAGAAGAAATGACTTTTGAGGCCAAGCTCATATATTATCAGCACATTTTCTCCTCCCCTGCATGAAAGGTAGACCATCTAAATGTGGCATTTTTCTGTGTGTGTGGAATTAATACATTAAATATTGTATCAATCCCACAGCCCACAGCTGCTAGGTTCAAAGGAAGTTTCATATCATGGCAGCGTGCCCAGGGCCCTGTGCCGAGCGAGACCCATGCCAGTTTTGCCAGGGGCTGACTGATCACAGGAAGCAACTGCACTTTGTAATTCAGCAGAGGATAGACCAGAGTCCCCAACATTGGACCACTCTCGTGTTCTCTATTTATCTCTCTCTTCCTCTCTCTGTCCCTGCTTCTCTCCCTCTCCACCCTGTTTGTGCCATAGCCATCAAAGCGTCACGTGGAATTTTATTGGCCTTCTCTCACATTAGTGTTTCATTGTCCTGTTTGTTTCTTTGTTGTTCTTGTTTTTCCCTGGATTAGTTTCTGGCCTGATGGCATACTGAGTTTACTGTTACGGCATTGCTGTCAAGTGGACACTGTTGTAATAGGAATGGATATTTCCCTTAAAAAACAAAAAGTAGAAGGAAGAAAGCAAAACAAACTGCCTGTCTCTTTAACACCTAGGGAAGAGATCCACTTCTACTCTGGCATCCTGATTGAGCTTTTTGAGCAGATGACTGCTCTGAGATTTTTAAGCTGCTTGTAAACAGGTGTTTTTTTTTAGTTTTCTAAAATATTGGAATATGGCTGCCAGTAGCCTCAGGGAATATTAGATTGATTCAGAGGTGTTATTAGCTGGAAGTAGCACGGAATATATTAGACAAAAACTTAGATACAAACATAAATGCTAAGCTGGTGCTGTATTCTCTTTTTGTGACAGGAATATACATCAAAATTCCTGCCAATCAGGGCCATTTTAGAACATTTGGGGCCCCAAGCAACATCCTACCTAATGTTGTATCTGCTTATAGCAAGAAATAGCGCTGCTGTCAGAAGTTTAATACTTCACTGTACAAAATTACAAGTTAAGTCAACCTTAAGGGCCCATATTCTGTATTTTTCTTATATTTTATTTTTTATCTTGAAGTTCACTTATAAGGTTTGTGTGATGTTATGTAGCAAAAACAGTCAAAATTCATTTTTATGTGACCGTTTTCTATTCTCTGTTAAATTCTAAGGGATAAAGACACTATTCTTGTTAATGTGATTTCAAGACTCATATATGTATATGAGCTCTGAACGGCTGCCTGTATTGTGCCTCACTCATAAAGCAGTCAGGACTGAAATATTCCTTATAACTTCAATGCGATATTTGTATAGACTATATAAACAATACATTCTTTAATAAAGTTTTATACTGAAGTCTTTGCTTTTAAAAAAGTTACAATTAAATGTTCCATAAGAGGTTCCATAATAGGCCTATTTCTAAAACATTTTCTCAAATTAGTTTTGTCAAATAATTCTCATTAAAAAAACCTTCACATTTCTAACTAGTCTAATCTCTGCAAGAATGAAAAAAAATCAGTCAAGGCAGTCGCCTCCTTACAAGCTATTTAATTTTTTTTCTCGGTTTTTGGTCATTTCCTCCCCCAGTTTTGTTACTGCCAATTCCCACCCACAGACTATGTCTCCCTCTATCACACTGTACCCTCAGGCTGAGGAAATGAGGACTTCCTCCTCTCAGACTTTTGACCTTGGACGGCTGTGGCATTGCAAGGATTGAGAAGTTTTTTGATGATCAGGCAGTTAAACAGGTAACAGCTTAAGTTGCTTAAGTTTCTGTGTCCTATAAAGAATGAAAATCTGAATTAACTCAGAGAAATTTGGCCTGCTTAGGTAATTGTCTGTGCTTAGGTAAAGAACAGTTACCTGTACAAATAAATAAATTAACTAGTTTTTAAGTGTGTACTTCAGAGTCTGTCTAACTGCCAGAACATCAGGAGTCAACAGATCAGGACTTTAAATCCGGGCAGTGCCTCAGCTTCTTGCAGGCTGAAGTCTGAGAGAAGTAAACCATCAACCAGCACTGTGGAGCATCATAACCCAATTCAAATAATTTTATAATTAAATTAAACAATAAAATTAGCATCATTGGTAAAATTAGCAAATCATTTGTAATACACAATATTTCCAAAAGTATTCGCTTGTCTGCCTTCACACGCATATAAATTTGAGTGACATCCCATTCAATATCCATAATCCATAGGGTTTAATATTATGTCAGCCCACCCTTTGTAGCTATAATGGCATCAACTCTTCTGGAAAGGCTTTCTACAAGGTTTAGGAGTGTGTTCTTCCAAAAGTGCATTTGTGAGGCCGGAAGAGAAGGCCTGGCTCACAGTTTCCGCTCTAGTTCATCCCTAAGGTGTTCTATCGGGTTGAGGTCAGGACTCTGTGCAGGCCAGGCAAGTTCTTCCACACCAAACTCACTCATTCATGTCTTCATGGACCTTGCTTTGTGCACTGGTGTGCAGTCATGTTGGAACAGGAAGGGGCCATCCCCAAACTCTTCCCACAAAGTTGGAAACATGAAATCTCTTGGGCTGATGAAGGATTTAGAGTTCCTTTCACTGGAAGTAAGGGGCCGAGCCCAACTCCTGAAAAACAACCCCACACCATAATCTCCCCTCCACTAAACTTTACACTTGGCACAGTGTAATCACACAAGTACCGTTCTCCTGGCAATGGCCAAACCCAGACTCGTCCAAAAGGATCGCCAGACGGAGAAGCATGATTCGTCACTCCAGAGAACACGTCTCCACTGCTCTAGAGTCCAGTGGTGGCGCTTTACACCACTGCATTCGATTATTTGCATTGCGCTTGGTGATGTAAGGCTTGGATGCAGCTGCTTGTCCATGAAAACCCAATTCCATGAAGCTCTCTACGCTGTACTTGAACTAATCTGAAGGCCACATGAAGTTTGGAGGTCTGTAGCGATTCACTCTGCAGGAAGTTGGCGACCTCTGCACGCTATGTGCCTCAGCATCCGTTGACCCCGCTCTGTCATTTTACATGGCTGAGTTGCTGTCATTCCCAATTGCTTCCACTTTGTTATAACACCATTGACAATTGACTGTGGAATATGTAGAAGTGAGGAAACTCACTATTGGACTTTTTGCACAGGTGGCATCCTATCACAGTACCGCGCTGGAATTCACTGAGCTCCTGAGAGCGACCCATTCTTTCACAAATGTTTGTAGAAGCAGTCTGCATGCCTAGGTGCTTGGTTTTATACACCTGTGATCATGGAACTGATTGGAACACCTGAAATCAATGGATTGGATGGGTGAATATTTTTGGTAATATAGTGTATGTCTCAACTTTTAAGACTTAAACACTGCTTTTTAAGCTATTAAATATTGCTTATAAAGAACATGCATACAAGCCATGGTTGCTGGGACAGTAAAGGTGTGTTTAGTCCAGCACTTTTTAAAGTACTGGGTCAATTCCCCTCTACTTTGGGACTGAGTTCAGACCGCTTCTGAAAAAATACTTCCACTTTTTCTAACATATATACCTCTGCTGGAGCACTGACCTGCAGTCTTAACAGAGAGACAGTCATATAGAAAAACCAATAGAAAATCTCTGGTCTTCTTTAGACCTGCAGACACATGCACTTAACATGTAGTGCTGAGGCTGTAATTCCGACATTCATTTATTCTGCAATGGGTTTAATGCAGCCTTTCTACAAACTTCCAGAGAGGTGGCTTTGGGATGTCAAAATTTGTAGGGAAATGTATGTAATGAGCAAAACAGGAAGGGTTTCTATAAACAACCGCATTTCCGAAAAAAAGTTGGGAGGCTGTGCAAAATGTAAATATTTCAGTAAAAATAGTACAAAGTACAAAATATCAAATGTTGAAATTTTGTTTTTTGAAAAATATTTGCCTATTTTTTTTTGTTGCCAAGAACACATTCCAAAAATGTTGGGCTGCCTGCAGTCCAAATCTGTCACCACTAAAAACATTTGGTGCATTATGAAATGAAAGATACGACAAAGTAAACTGTTGAACAGCTGAAATCTGATGTTAAGGAAGAATGGGAAAACATTTAACTTTCAAAACTACAGCAGTGACCCCTCAGTTTCCCAACACTTACTGAGTTTTATTAAAAGAAGAGATGATGAAACACAGTAGTAATTTGAAGCCAATAACACATTCCACAATGCCGCCATCCCACCTTTTTTGGAACATGTTGCTAGTATCAAATTCATTTCTATGTTTTGATTTGTTGACTTTGCTCCATTTTTAATTAAATATATGGTTTCAAATTCATTTGGACATCATTGCATTTTGTTTTTATTTACATTTTGTCATTTTGCACAGTGTGCCAACTTTTTTTGAAATGGGTTGTGGCATTCCTGGTCAGAAAGAATCATGTTAAATGTTAATGGTTCTTTCACATGTACAAAAGTTTGAACACAAGACAGAATATGCATTTTGTATATATATATATGTCACAATTGGCCCCTCCCACTCCATGTGCTTTTTGTTTGTTTTGGTTCAGCCCCCTTCTTTGTTGACTCCGCCCCTGATTGTTTTCACCTGTCCCTTGTTATCCCTGTTTTATAAGCCCTGTGTTTGCCCCTTGTCTGGGCTGGTCTTTGTTTGTCTGAACTGTTATCTGCTGTGTTGGATGTTCCGTCTGTTCCGTCTGTTCCGTTCTGTTCTGCTCTGCTCTGCTCTGCTTGTTCTGGTTTATCTGTCATGTCTGCCCCCAATCTATCCGTGTTGGCCATCTGACTTTGGACCGTCATTACCCTGATTTTGGATTTGCCCTTAATAAATCGCACTTATCTCAGCACGTGAGTCCACCTCCTCGCTCCACGTTACTATATATATATATAAAATGTGTGTGTGTGTATATATGTGTGTATATATATATATATATATTTATATATATATTTATATGTGTGTGTGTGTGTGTGTGTGTGTGTGTGTGTGTGTGTGTGTGTGTGTGTGTGTGTATGTGTGTGTGTGTGTGTGTGTGTGTGTGTGTGTGTGTGTGTGTGTATATATATATAGTATAAATTTAAACCAAAGAGAAAGACAATAATGCACAATTCTTATTATTGCTATCAGAACAAAATATTTCACATAATTTTAAATTGCCTGTTGCCCTTTACATAGTGTCTTCATTTTAGAATGAAAGCACCAAAATAAATGTCCAAAAAAAAAAATTGGAAGTCTGTTTACACTGACTTTTGTTAAAAGTATGTTTTTCCTAATCCTGTAAAGTTATCATTTTGGAGATACAGGGTTTTGTTTTTGTCAGTGATCTGCAAATGTGTGGATTTTAGTCTCAGTATCTACCATAGAAGTGAATTGAGCTGAAGTGCCCTCTCATTAGTGTTTTTATTTGCTTGCAATCTTGCGGCCTTACATATCCAACTTGATCCTGATCACTTCAATGAAGATAAAGAATGCAGAATGTAGGCCTAATATCTATAAGACTTTAGAGAGTTAGGCTGTTTTCTCACCTAATTTTTTCATTTGGTTTGGTTACTTTCACACTGTAACGGCTAAAGATCACCAAATTACACTTGTGAGTGTTTGTTTATGAGTCAGAAATTTAGGGATACAAGTGCTGTTACTTTCAAAGCAATACCATACTTGATCAACCTTGCTTGATCTGTGCTTCCTTGTGATTTGTTTGACAATCTGAATTTAACTAACTGGGTTGATGGCTGGGCTGATGGTTGGCCAAAAATATATTCTGTGATCCATGTGCCAAAATCAAATGTGTGTCTTTGCTATAATTGAATTGCTTGTCTATAGTGATTAGCAGCAGTTCATGCTACAGGATTGATATTGTATCCACGAGGAGTCAGACATTAAAACAGGCAGATTGTGTAAATGGAACAGTGCTGAAGTGCTGGTAGGACAAGAGAAAAGCACAGTCTGGTTGTTGAATTCCCTTATTTGGTGCAGAACACTGTAAAAAAAAAACCTGAACAAAGGTTCACTTGGAATTAAACTGAAACTTTTTTTTTCAGCCAAGGCATGCTGAGTTTTTAAATTAAAGTATTTTGCAATACCAATTTTGGAGTCACCATCTCTAGAAATGTTCTATTAAATCATAAAAAAATTTGATAAAAATACAATAGTCATTAGCAAGTTTTACATGAAACACTGTTTCTGTATCTTTAACACTTTTTTCAAAAGTTACTAATGTAACACGATGTACTCTGCATAAAGAAAAAAAAAGGCAGAACTTGGTACCAAATGTTATCTTTTAACTGTAAAAGAAAGATAAAAACCAAAACAAGTTAAATTAACAGTAAATGTAGCCATAGGCAAAAAAAATCTTAATTTAATCAACAACATAGTACATCTGGGGTTCCTTTTTAAAACTACTTCAATTCCACTCACCCGCCATATTTATTATCTTCATTATCAATTTTTATCTTGGCCATCCTCTGCCTCTTCATCAGTGATCAGTTTCTGACCCCAAAACCACATTTGTTTTTATATTTTGGGATAATTCTCAAGATAATATTGACACAGTCACACCCACTATAATGCCATTGCCATGTCAGTGTCACAGCTAAGAATATTTTGCCACCCATGCTGTGGTCAGAAAACAATCAACCCTCAATGAAGTAGAGTGTGGGCTGATAAATTGCTCATTGACAAAAGTAGATAAATCCTGAAATGAGCTGCAGTCAATAATGCACACATACATATATAGTGGACTTCTAAGGTAGGTGGACCTCATAAAGTCATCAGTGAGTAAAAGTACATCATAGGTGTTTGTAATAAAGTGTATGGTGAGTGTGTGTTTTAGTGTTGACTGTATTAATAGCACTTTATCAGCGGTACTTAATCTGAGCTCAGTTCTGAGAGAGAACAGATTTATGCATGGGCACCACAAAATTATTATTCAAATCTGGCAATTATTCTAAATCTCAGTGTTGTGTCACATTTTCTGTTTTTTCACAGTATTTTCTGCAGAAGTCTGCCAGATACTCACTGTTCTAAAATTTTTAAGGTAAACTAAAGAAAGTGCCCTAGAGGTCAACAGTCCACATATGCTGCTCTATAAGAAAATATCTACTAAATTGTGAAATGTGAGTTAAATAGCACATGCCCAAGAGTTTTCCTGAATGTGTGTCAGAGTACATATTGTGCAGTTATGTGATTTCTAGCACTGGAAGGTACTGGCACTCTATGGTTTCCTGAATAACTACAGATTAACAGCAGAATCTAAAGTCCTTTCAATCTTACATCTGATCTGCTAAACGCTGGTGAACATGTAGTTTAGTATAAACTAAAATACTACAGATTTAGAGTGATTTTTCTATTTTTGCAAGATTTTTAGGACAAATAAATAAATTATTTCATATGTGCTTCTTAACTGGATTCTCATAGTTTTACAAAGCAATCTGAAATGTTTTGTTCATTCACTCATCCCTGTAAATCCCTTATTAGAAGTCTCCTTTCAGCCTTTCAGAGTTGTTATTACTGTTAAAATGCTTGCTGATCTTATCCTGGTGAGTACATATCTTTGTGTAAAAAAGACCACCTTATTTAGTTTCCAGTCAAAATGGCTATTAAGTACAAGATATGGACTTTTCAGCATCAAGAAAAAGCAAGAAATATATTTCACAGAAGCCTCAAATCAAATCAAATCAAATCAAATTAAATTTATTTGCATAGTGCTCTTTACAACGGATGTTGTCAAAAAGCAGCTTCACAGAATTCCAGAAAAGACAAAGTTTTAACAAGAATGTAAAAAAATGTAAAAACTTAAAACCCCCCCCGGTGGGCAAGCCAGGGGCGACAGTGGCAAGGAAAAACTCCCTCAGAACTGAGGAAGAAACCTTGGGAGGAACCAGGCTCACCAGGGGGGACCCATCCTTCTCTGGTCAAACTACCTACAAGTGATTATACTACTAATATTAATAGCAGTAGTATTGGTAGTAGGAATAACTAGGAGTCTATGAGAACATCAGTGTAGAGTGGGCAGCTAGTCCAAGGCAGGTGGTGGCAGCTGGGGCATAGGCAGCTGGTCTGAAGTGGGTAGCAGGAGGGCTCGACAGTCAGTCGTCCATCAGTGTCCGGCCGGACATGCACCAGCGTCTCAGTTTACTATAATTCCCTGTGCCCATGGACCCGTGGATCTGCTGCCTTTGTCTAAGGGGGAACATTCCCTACCAAAAGCTAAACTGAACAAGTGAGTTTTCAGCCTAGTTTTAAAGATTGAGACTGTGTCTGAGTCCTGAACATTTTCTGGAATATCATTCCAGAGTTTGGGGGCTTTATAAGAAAAAGCTCTTCCCCCAGCTGCAGCCTTATGAATTCTGGCAACTATTAATAAGCCAGAGCTCTGGGATCTGAGTAGTCATGATGGCTCATAATGGGAAATAAGTTCTTTTAAGTACTCAGGAGTGAGCCCGTGTAGGGCTTTGTACATCAATAACAGAATTTTGTAATCAATACGGAATTTAACAGGCAGCCAATGAAGTGATGATAGCACTGGACTGATATGATCAAATTTTCTAGTTTTAGTGAGGACCCGGGCTATGGCGTTTTGGACTAGTTGGAGTTTGCTCAAATTCCTGCTCTTGCATCTTGACAGTAGCGCGTTACAGTAGTCTAGCCTGGAAGTAATAAAGGCATGTACTAGTGTTTCTGTGTCATGCAGGGATAAGGCATTTCTTATCTTGGCAATGTTGCGAAGATGTAGAAAAGCTGTTCTAGTGATGCTGCCTATGTGTTGATCGAATGATAAATCTGAATCAATTATGACGCCAAGATTTTTTGCTCCAGGTGTAACTGGAAAGTTGGCAAGATTTAAAATTTAAAAATAAATCTGGTAGTTTATTTCTTGCCAATTTAGGACCCAGAAAGAGAACCTCTGTTTTGTTACTGTTTAGTAGGAGGAAGTTCCGTAACATCCAGCATTTCACATCTTTTACACAGTCCTCCATTTTCTTTAATCTGTATTTGTATTCAGGCTTGGCTGATATGTACAGTTGCGTATCGTCTGCGTAACAATTAAAGTTAATGCCATGGTTATTTATAACTGTGCCTAACGGTAACATGTATGGAGTAAATAATAATGAGCCTAAAATAGAGCCCTGCGGGATGCCAAATTTTACTTTTGAATAACTGGAAGATAAATTGTTTATGCTGACGAACTCATAACGTTCTGTTAGATAAGATTTGAACCATGATAGGGCTGTACCTGTGATTCCAACCATGTTTTCTAACCTTTCTAGGAGAATATTGTGGTCTATTTGTCGAAAGCTGCACTGAGGTCAAGTAACACTAACAGGGATACGTAGCCTTGATCAGAGGCAAGAAGAAGATCATTAGTTATCTTAACTAGAGCTGTCTCAGTGAATGTGATGTGGCCTGAATCCAGATTGGAATTTTTCATATATATGGTTCTTATGTAGATATGAACTAAGTTGTTGGGCCACAGCTTTTTCTAAGATCTTAGATATAAATGGTAAATTAGAAATAGGCCTGTAATTAGACAATACGCTAACATCAAGATTTGGTTTCTTGATCAGGGATTTAATACCTGCTAGTTTAAAAGCTTTGGGAACATAGCCCAGACTAAGTGTCGAGTTTACTATAGTTAAAATAGGGTTTATAATGACTGGTAGTACTTCTTTGAGTAATTTTGAGGGAATTGCATCGAGTGTGCAGGTTGTGCAATTTTGTAGAAGAGATAATCTTCTCTAGCTCCAGCTGTGGGAGTGGGTAAAAAGTTCCCAGCCTTTCTTCTACAACTGTGTTTTGTTCTATATCAGCCAAGTCAGATGACAGCCAGATTGGATTTAATACTGTGAGTTGAATTTTTTGTCTAATATTTTCAATTTTGTTATTAAAAAAGTCCATAAAAACTTCACTGGTGAGAGTTGCTGGGATTTCTGGTTCAGTACCTGCCTGATTTTTTGTGATTTGGGAAATCACACTAAACAGAATTCTAGGATTATAATTATTATTCTCAATCAGCGAGGCCAGATATGCTAAGCGAGCTTTAGTGAGAGCATTTCTATACTCTATAAGGCTGTCTTTCCAGACAGAGTGGAACACTTCCATCTTGGTTTTTCGCCATTTCTTCTCTAGTTTATGAGCTTTTTGTTTTAAGGTACGGGTTTTATCATTGTACCACAGGCTTTTTCTGCCTTATTCTTTTTATTTTAAGTGGCGCCACCTTTTCTAAAGTGGATCGGAAGGTATTTTCAAAATAATCGGTTAGTAAATCTAACTCCATTTGGTCTGATGGAGTGAAAACTGGTGTTGACAGTTCTGGCAAATTTTAGTAGAATTTTCGTTATTTTAGAATAATGAGGGGATGTACATATATTATGGCTAAGACATAGCTCATACGAAATTAAGTAATGGTCGGAGACTGCTGAGGTTTGCGGTAGGATATTAAGCTTGTCTATGTTGAGACCTAGTGTCAAAACTTAACCTAACGTGTGACTACAGTAGTGTGTAGGCCCTGTTACATTTTGGGTAAAACCAACAGTCTAGAATTGAGGTAAATGCCTTTTTTAGTGGGTCATCTACCTTTTCAAAGTGAATATTAAAATCTCCTACAACTATTACTTTATTATTGCACACAGCCAGGTTTGCAGCGAAATCACCAAATTCTTTTAAAAATTCAGAGTAGGGCCCTGGTGGCCTGTAAATGTTAAATAATGAAAATGCGTTCCTTTTTGTGACCGGATTTGTAACGTGAATGGAAAGGACATCAAAGCAAGTAAAAGTATTGCATTGTTTCTGACTAATATCTAGAGTATTTTGGTAGATTACACAGACTCCACCTCCCTTGCCTGCTAATCTTGGCCTATGTGTGTAATTGTAGCCTACAGAGGTGGCTTCATTTAAGGCTAAATATTCATCTGGTCTAACCCATGTTTCAGTAATACAGAAAATGTCGAATTTATGATCACTTATAATTTCATTTACGATGACTGCTTTTGAGTTTAGTGATCTTATATTAAGTAGTCCAAATTTTAGGTCTAAGGTGTTAGTGCTATCATCAGCACACGGATATATATTGATTATGTTACTTAAACAGGCTGATTGAGTTTTTCTATGATTAAATTTCGTTTTGATTCGGGGCAAAGACACAGTCTCAATAAAGCTGATCTTGGGTGACGCCTCCAGGCGGAACGCAGACGGTCGGTTTAGCCTGTCTGTCTGCGGCCTGGTCCCGGCTCTGGACTGTCAGCAGCTGTTTACACTACTCTGCCAACTAACCAAGAGATTATGAGCTATGCTGCACGAAAGTAAGGCAGCACCCTCCTGCGTGGGGTGGACACCATCCCTACCTATAAGACCAGGCTTGCCCTCAAAATGCAACCAATTGTCTATAAAGCCCACTTGATTTTCGGAACACCACTTGGACATCCAGCAGTTTAACGCTAAATGTCTGCTGTAGGCCTCAGCGCCGCACCGCATTGGGATGGGGCCAGAGCAAATTACGGCATCAGACATTGTCTGGGCCTGTTTAATCACCTCTCTAATATTAGCCTTAGTTATCTCAGACTGCCGCAGACGGATATCATTGGCCCCTACATGAATGACTATCCTCAAATATCTCTTATCAGCTAACAGTCTAAGGTTGCCACTAATGTATGGCGCTCTGGCTCCCGATAAACATCGAACAGTTACTGCTGGCGCCCCTAAAGGAGTAGCTAATTTCACGTGTCGGACTATCGAGTCTCCTATAACCAGAGTACTTTTAACAGGCTTCACAGTGGGTGCTTCACTGAGCGGGGCAAACCTGTTTGACACGCGAATCGGAGGAGCGTGGTGTTCCGGTGGGCTAGCTTTGGCCTCAGCATTAGCATTAGCCTTAGCTTTCCGGCTAGACCGCCAAGTCGTCACCCATTCGCCCCGCTGTGAGGGCTCTAACGCCAGAGTCGAGGGGGTGCTAACTCTCCCTAGGGCACCCGGAGCCGCTAATGCTGAATCCTGCTGCCTATCCTTTAATAACCCCCGGATGCGCACCTCTAACTGGTCCACCTTCTCTGCCAGAGAGCTAACTAGCTGGCACTTAGTACAAACACAGCCACTATCTTTATCCATAGAGGCGGAAAAGGGCGTTAAACTAAACATGCCACACTCCGAGCAGACAAAACAACCAGCAGAAGCCATGATATTTCGGGTACTTACCACTTTTGGTCGATTTAGAAGCTAATAGCACAAAACGTTGCCGCAGTGACGTGCTCTCAGTCGCTCGCAGTGACACGCTCTCAGTCGCTCGCCTAATAAACAACTAAATATCTTTTTCTTTTTCAGAATTTAGCATGTCCACCCTTTGTGCGGACACTTAGTGTGTCCACCCAGTTTTCAGAAATCTGCAGGGATTTTTTTTACGCCCCAACGTTCAGACTTAGAAGTTGGTTGTTTCATGTTTTTGCATCTTTCAATCCTATCCCAAACTCAGTTGAGGGTCTGAACTCTAGGGTGGCCACTCCATTGTTCTAAAAAGACCAGGAGCCTTCTTATCTTCTTTTTTGTCTGCTTCATTTTCTCATAAAAAACCTCTTGACAGCTACACATCCCATAGCATTGTTTTCTTGCAGTGGAATGATGGACAGAAATACCTGTGGATTTTTTTTTTCAGATCTGAAGCAATAATGAAACCAGATTTTCTCTTTGGTCTCAAAAATGAAATTTATCTGATGGTACCAGTTTTGGTTTCTGTGTATGTTTTTAATACTTTAAAGACTGTTTTGAACTGTTTTTTCACTTATTTTCATTTGAGTTTTTTCATTTATTCTCTGCAAAAATATCTTCTGAAAAATATTCTAATTTGTAATCTGACTTTTGTACAGTATGTTAAATTGAGCACAACAACAACAATAATAATAACAATAATAAAATTGTATAAAATAATAATACAAAGTAATAAATAAAATGATCTGTGAACATTTTAATTGCAGTTAAGAAACATAATAACAGAAATAAAATGCTATGATATGCAAATCATGTAAACTATATTTTTAAAGGAAACCACTGTGTTTCATCACATCTTCTTTTAACAACACTCTGTAACAACACTGCTTAACATAGGATTTGAACTGCTTAACATTTCGAGGTATGTTTTGTCGTATTTTTTCATTTCACAGTATGCCAAATGTTTTCAATGGGTGACATTTCTGAACTGCAAGCAAGCCAGTTTAGCACCCACACTCTTTTAATAGGAGCAATGCTGTTGTAATACATGCAGAATGTGGTTTAGCATTGTCGCGATGGGCATACATCTTTCAAAAAACAATTAAATTTCTCAGTTTCAACATCTGATATTCTATCTTTGTACTTGTTTCAATTAAACAAAGGTTTTAAGTGATTCACACATCATTGCATTTTATTCTTATTTACATTTTGCACAGCATCCCAAAGTTTTTGAAATGGGGTTGAAATTTTTCTAATGGCAGTGTCACAATTAAAATAAACAAAAAATGAATGCAATAACCTCAGTTTAGAGTTTCTCATACTGCACTGAATTAAATTCAAATAACCAGGCCTAATTGTACACTTGTTTTAATAAAACATGCAGTTGCTCGAGATCTTTAAGTACTGACTATGCCCACAGTACGCCCAGAAAAGCGTAATGTTGCACACAGTTCTAATGTTTGTCATATTGCAAGCTGATATTACACTACAAAAGCATTTAGTCTAAAACATGGTAACATACTTACATTAAGCACATGACTATATTGTGAACTAAGCAATCACGATAAATGTAGTATATACATGTCTAAAAAATTTAAATATCTGCTCTGTAATAGGAATAAACAGCCAGTGAGACCAGTATGCCCAAAACTTAAATCTAATTTAAAAGGTCTCTTACTCTTATTCACAAATCATTCAAAAATGAATAAAAAATATTGGGATACCAGTTCATACCAGTTTCTTCACATTAAAATTGAATATTATACTTAATTTGTTAAGAGATGATAGATGGTCATAGAATTGAATTACTAGGCACTGCACAGGTACATTTTCTTTTACTAAGGTACAAACAATGTGAACGCACCCTCAAAGGAACAATGGTCTCAAGGACTAATTACGTATCTTATATAAGTGTATATTTGTACCTTTCCATAACCCAAAATTTAAAATAGAACACCAAATTAAAAAGTCTGGAGTTAAGACAGAGTATATGTAGTCAATGCAACAGAAATTTTGTTTAAAATGTTTACCATGGACTATGGAATTTTCCAATGATTTTCCTGGCTAAAAGTACTGATGACACTTTTACTTCTGCACTGTAGATGAATCAGTATAAGGCCATAAGTATCTCCAGCATAATTAAATATTTCAGTCAAATGCAGAGTCCAGAGCATGACTTCAGCCTGTAACAGGTTGCAAAAAAACGTAACACAGACAACTTCAATGTCTGCCTGATTCTGAAAGCACATAACACAAACAAATGTTTTTGTTTTACTGTTGTGGTATTGTGATCTTACTAGTCAATTGCAGATCCGGTGGTTATCTAACCTCAATTAATTTGGGCTTAAATGTATAAATAGGTCCAAAAAGAAGCCAGGACTAGCAGGAAAAAGGGGGTGAGAGACATTCAAACAGTGAACCCTTCTCAGCCTTTTGTCATTCAGATTTTAATCTTTATTTGCAGCTTGATATCAGACAATTGTCTTTTGCATGACAGGGGGTCATGGAGACTTTTGTCTATCTGAAAGAGCAGGGTCTCTCATAACCTCCCCCAACCCCCTCTCCCCTCCCTACCCACTCTCTCCTCACCTCCTCACAGGCCTTGGAATTAGCCTTTTTAATTAGCATTTACTAAGCCAGGAGATGTGTTAAGGTAATGGGAGACCCTTTAATCATTAATGGAAACAAATTAACCTTTGAATATCAGCAAGAGAATGGTTGTTTCCTCATCAACTATCTTCTGTCAGCTTGATTGCAGGCATGCAGAAATGCTGTGGAGGAATGAATGCTACGATTTAGGCTGCTCTGCGCTGCTGCTGGTGAGGGAGGCAGGAGAGAGTGTATGTGGGGCATTAGGCTGCTCATTATAGGACTGTGCAATCAAATCAGGTCAGAGCTATGCGTCACAAGCCCAGAGGAAGGATGTGATAGCCAGAGCAGAAATGCCTTATAATAAGTTAATTAGACATTCACTTACTGGACCTGGAGCCACGTTATCTCTTGATGGGTTCTTGATAGGGTTTAGAATAAGAGTATGTAGTGTGAGAGCATCTTATCGGTATGGGAAAGCCTTCATTAGGATTAGGCCGGATGTGATTTCGAGCCTAGCTGTTTTCCATTTTGCACAAGAGTCCCTCGGAATGAATCTAGAATAAACCAATTTGGCTGTTGTTTACTAGCCCAGCTTCTGGTGATCAGTGGCAGCGTAATGAATGTGCTTGCAGTCAGTCTGACTATGGCTTCCCAGTGACTCCTACAATATGTGACCTTTAAATATCACACTCGGAGCCCGCTCTGGCAGAGTGTGTGAAGCTGTGCCGTATGTGAGAAGAGTGGACATGTGGTGGGGAGGCTGGGGAATTTCTCGTACAGCTGTGGTGGAGCTGCCATTAAAAGAAAACTATCTGCTGGAGAAAAATAAACACATCAATTCTTTTTTTCTCCCCGCCCCCAACACATGGATGAACCGGATGCAACTTTTGATAGAGTCTTATACTACATAAAATTTGAGGAAGAAGGTCAAGAGTATGGCTTATGGTCACATATTCAGTGCCAGCTATTTGCTAGCCAGCACATGGCTTTGAAATCTGTCTATGGATTCTGCAGCCCTGCTTGGCTTGTTTTGTTTTGGATTCGAAATAAAAAATCTCTGAGCTTAACCACCCATTATTCAGATCCAAATGCGTCTGACTGTGTGCTAGTGTGAACAAGTTTATTGGAAAGTGTGAAAGAGAGGTGGTGCTGTCTCACAGACGATGGTTTAATGCAAATCAAATAGAGCTCAGCCATAATTGAGTGATTCTTTATTCATGAGCGTGCTCCCTGACTGGGCTTTGCCGGGGCAGCTGTGCTGAGGGGAAAGGAAGGTCAGGTTAAGGTGAAGTATTGACATGCGCGTATCCATGGCTCACCAGAGCGTACCGTGACAGAAAGACAAATAGCTGTAGGTGTCCGTTCAGGGCTGGTGGATATGATTCGCTCTTTAGTGGAGGTGTGTTTCAGTGTGGGAGTTCGGAAGGTGCTGCTCCTTGTGTGTGTGTGTGTGTGTGTGTGTGTGTGTGTGTGTGTGTTAGGGACTCCTGTGGCCCTGCAATGGCTCTGCTTCTGTCTCTGGGGCACAAACTCCAGTAGTGTTGCCTCTCCTAGTCCCTCAGTGGAGAAAATGCAGCAGCATGCACTGTTGGCCTATTCTCAGCAATAATAATTATGTAATTAATAAAATGTGTCAATGCATCAGAGCCAACGGTGCTTACTAAATCATTTATGTGGCATTGACGCATAGTCCACATTTTATCACAGCAAATCGGCAACTCAGCAAAACTTTCCTGTCTCTCTCGCTCACTGATTTTTTTTCCTGCCTTTTTCGCTTGTTTTCCTTTTTTTCTAGTACGATGCGTGTCCTCAATCTGAGGGAGGCTGAAAATGAAATAATACAGAAGAAACTACAGACTGCTGCTAGTTTACGGGTGTGAATGCGCAAATTAGATTTATCCTCCCTTCACACGTAACATTTTTTGACTATTCCCATTTAGAAACTTTATGGGCACAAAACTCTTTACTTATGAGCCTTTCCTAGTTGCTTGGTTGGTTTGTTTGTCTGTTTGTTTATGTTGCATATTTAATTTAATTCACTTCAAAAGATCTATGGATTAGTGAGTTTCTCTCTCTCTCTCTCTCTCTCTCTCTCTCTCTCTCTCTCTCTCTCTTCCTCTCTCACACCTATCTCTCTCTCTGGCAATGCACAAGTGTCAATTGAGGAGCTTGTTAAGAGTGACAGTGTAATTGCGTTCTGGTCTTATAGTTAGAATTATTCTCTGCAATAAATACAGTGCCATCAGCGGCTTTCATTATGTTTCCTTTTGCACATCTAAAGTAATGAGCTCAGGCTATTAAAGAGATGCAATATGACTTATATGGAACATGAATTCCTAAACAGGTATTGGTCATCTTTCCCTCTACAGCAAAACCCAAATTATTACCCAAATTTCTGTACTTGCTGCAATATTTTTTGATATTATAACGTGTAATGATGGCACTTAACTAGCAGGCCTGTTGTTGCTACAGTGCTGAATTTCATTACATGTGGTTGCACTGCATGGTGCAATAGATGAGCATCTCTACCTGTCGGAATCGGATGATCTTGCCAGTTCTCAGCACTGTGCTCATGCGTATTGAGGCACGTAGGCAGTGCACCTTGCTGGCTTTCACTGCACGTTTTTTGGAAAGGCACCCATGGCTGTGAATGATGGTTTCCCATTGGGCAAACTACCATATATCAACCTAATTATGGGCATTTGAACTATTTATGCTGTCCAGTCAATATAATTTAATAAACCTGTCAGCAGTTCTCTTAACGAGCCCGTAATAAACAGCCAAGCACTGTTTTTCATTTATTTAAGCATTTGCCTCCTTTCTTAAGTGGTAGTGAAGGGCTCACTGGTGTTTTGTTGTACAGAGTTCAATAATGGAACACTTACCTGGTTCTAGAGTGTGTGGATAAACATAATCACCAAAACAATGATGGCAAAGGAGGCACACATGATGTTATCAGCTCTGTGCTGAAGAATGAAGAATTGACTGAGTAATGCAGTAGTAATCACTTTGTCTGAGTGCTCGCACATAGCACCTTTTATGAAAATGAGAAGAGGAATGTCATGGTACATAGAATAATAGCACAGAGTTAATGTGAAGACAAGTATAGGGCCTATTGGACATGCTAATGTAAATGGCATTATGGGTACTTTCCAAGCACAGGTTCTGTTTTGTTTCCTTTTTTTAAGCTTTGTTTTTTAAAGAACTACTGTTCTTCAAAAAAAGGACAGTTATAATGGTGCATTCCATGGCTCTAACTATAGTTTTTCCACTTAGAGTTTTTATTGGTTAAAGATATAAAGCCCTGTTACAGACCTTTGCCACACTATACTGGTGACCAGTGGCATTGCTGCCTTTAATTGCATCATATCAAGAACTGTATCAAGGAAGTTTACAAGTGGGAAGGCTAATAGGTGCATTAATCAATGCATGTTTTGAGCTACATGTTGTTGATATCATATAACTTTCCCAGTCAGTTCTTGCCATGTTACGAAGGAAACTTGCTTGACTTGTTCCTCTGACTTTATGCATTTTTGTCTCTTGCTTCTTGTTGATTTAGATTTTAGAGATAAATAAAATAGAAGTAAACAAATTCTGGCCCACTTAAGAGGAGTGAGTCACTGAGCACCAGGAAGAAGAAAAGGTCTTAGAAATGGTCTTATTTAGCATCCTGTTGTTTTCTGTATTTTTTGTGTTATTCACAACATCAGAGACCACCCTTCCTTTATTTAATTTCAAGGCAAAATAGCCATTCACTACAAGTTATTCATTTTCAGGAGAGGTTTCTGAGGATTAGACATAAATCAATCCAAAAGCCATCTCAGAAGATTTGAAGCTGTGCAACTGAGTGAAAAACAGAAGTTTCCAAACATGGGGTTCAAAAAAGCATTAAAAGGCAGTCATGGGCTAGAGGTTAGGGAACCAGCCTTGTGAATAGAAGGTTGCCAGTTCGATCCCCAGAGCCAACAGCGCATGACTGAGGTGCCCTTGAGCAAGACACCTAACCCCCAACTGCTCCCCGGGTGCTGCAGATTGGGCTGCCCACCGCTCCGGGCAAGTGTGCTCACTGCCCCCTAGTGTGTGTGTGAGTGTATGTGGTGTTTCACTTCATGGATGGGTTTAATGGGGAGGTGAAATTTCCCCATTGTGGGATGAATAAGGGTCTCTTAATCTTTAATCTTAAAAGAAAGAGGAAATTGGACTCCTAGGAACCATACAACACAGGGTTGATCACTAATACTGACATCATCAAATCTGATAGGAGAAAATCAAGGTCCAGTCTTTCTTCAGAACTGAAAAATATTCACAGATTTTTCTGTCCATCTTTCAACTGTGAGAATACAGCTCAACTACTACTACTACTAGTGTGCCAAACACATATCACAGTTACTGGCACTCCTGCATTTAACAAATATATTTTTTTTTACTCTACTGAACAATGTAAGTGTTTCTGTTAATTAACAACCACTTTACAACTAATAATAACAACAACAATAATAATGTAATGTTACAAGGTTTACTACAGACTGTAAATGTGTGGTGGTGCCAGGTTGTGTTTCTTTTTTTCAGTACCTTCTTTATGCCAAACACCTGTCTTTGTTTTTAGGTGTGATTATTCACATTTTCAGTTTCTGAAGATGGAGAAATTCTTAGAAGCTGAAGGTGCTTTCTTTAACAGGCATATACATACGAAACAGAGTAAAGGGTGTTCAATTGTTCAGAGTCCATGCATCACAACATTTAGACATTTGAAATGCTAATGTGAGCTCTACTTTCAGTTCCACTGTTGTGAGTTAAGATATTCTTTCATTGTCTGCTGTTCATTTTACCTTCCTGTCACATAAAGGAAGAAAGAAAAAAGACATTGTAGGTAAAATACTTATCCTCGCAATATCACACATAATATCTCTATAAATACATTAGACATAAATCATGAAGGATATCACCATGTCCTGTGTGTGCTTGGTACACCTCCATGTGAATCAAAATATATCAAACAGGCATGTCACTGAGGGCTTACCATATGCATTTGGTTCCTTAAAACAAAAAAAAGTGCTCTGTACATTTTTTTTCAAGAAAATACTGGAAGGGAATCCTATGATCAAAGGTTACAGAGCACAATTTCATTTCCTGCAATCTGTCTCCAAGATTAAGTGCGGGTCCCACAAATGAGTGTGATTCGTTTTGATGTCAGTGAAGGCAGACACTTTGGAACAATGCAATATTGAAGCTGCAGACTGACACTGGGAGGCAGATAGCAATCAGGGAGTGCACTGGAGAGATGAGGATTTAGCTGCAGTCAGAATGAACATGCACTCTCTCCAACACGTTTACTTAATGAGAACCGTCACTAGCGTATGCAGTACCTTGCAGTGGGCTGCACCTTGAATGCAGAGACGGAAGTGAATGTTTGGTGCATGTATCTGTCCTTAACATCTACTGCAAGTGCATGATGACTGTTTCTGTTTTGACAGCTCGACCCATGTGAAAGCTCAGCTCCGACCCCTTTTGTCAAGCATGATGCCATCTGAGAACAAAAAAACCTTTGCTGCTGTATGAGACATAACCTGATTTTTATTCCAATGCACATTTAGATTTAGAAGTAAGGTTAAGAGATGAATGTTGACCTGCTGAAACGAGGAAAATGTTTCTCGCAAATCCCACCCATATTAGTTTAAATAAAAAATGCAGGTAACATAGCCTTGCAGACTATTCGAATTGGCTGCAGAATGATGGAATACAACAGCTACTGGCAGCAAAAAAGTGTCTAAATTAATAACCAGATGGCTGCACTCCTCCACTATTAATCATTAAAGCCTATTGATTCATAAGAGCCATACATCCCGACCGGAGTTAAATGAGAATGTGCTTCAAATGGATCCATCAATCTATCATTTGTTGCACACTAGATCCTCGAGCAGCCTCAGGCGGGATTTTTTAAGCACCGACAAACACTGAAAACAGTGGTATGTGGAGCCTTTCAGGCTGTAAGACATGCCATTGCACAGAATTACATAGAGATCATAGAGGCTTTCAAGTGTTGTCACTGATCAGTGATATACCTCTTTGCAGTGTTATCATATACATATAACTGCTGTAAGAACAAAACCTTTTATCTTTTTTTGCTGTTTTTCATTTTATAGCATAACTTTCCCTTTTACATTTTGTGTACATTTTATAATTAATGGACCAAAAGAAACGGCCCAAAAAATGTTTGGTTCTGCTGACATTTATTAAGGCAAAGTACGTTCTTTCCTTCTCCTGTAAAGTTATCATTTTGGAGATACAAGGTTTCAGCAGCAGCAATATATTAATTTTCATGGCCAGAAAAAAAAATATCTTAGAAAAACAAGTTATCTCTTGCTTCAGACCTGTAAAGGTCTGTAAGTTATCAGCCTGAAATCTAATAACCATGTTTAAAAAAATAAAGGCATTCTGAATGCTAACTGCAGAGAACTGGTTTACAACCTTCTCAGTCTTTAAGTAAGTAATTTAAAATGTGTTCTTTTTGCACAGCTTCCTACTAGTTAGTTGAAGTTGTGAAGTTGCTGAGTAGTAGCATCATAATCATTTTATACATTTATCTGCAACCCTTTTTACCCTGGTGGGCATCTTTCCCTAAGTTCCCCTATATATGTAGCACTGTGCAAGAAAGTAACACTCATATATAAACATTTATCTGTTCAAACAGAACTAATATCATAACAAATACAAATAAACAATCATTGTGATTTTACCATTATTGTCCAATACCTACCTAATCAGTACATCATTAAAATAAATCAGGTGTGCTGCATCATGAAATCATGCCATTTTTGTGAGTTCACCCCCAAGCGTAGCATTTTTAGATTTTCTTTCATCCCTACCAACAAAACAAAAGTGAACAGCTTGAACTAGTGGCGCTGATGTTGGTGCTGGCCCAAGTTGGCAACCAGGAATTAAAACCACTGAAACAGAGTAGGTGAAGCAGACCACCAATAAGCTGACCTCTCTCTGTAGCTCCCCAACCTAAGTCAAACATAAAAACACATAGTATAACACTGAATTTCACATCCTTCACATCATTCTCCCTACCTGCTGACAGCTGACAGGTGAGTTAGGAAAGTAGTATCATTCAGCTTGGGTTCTCTAGTTCATAACAATGTTTAATTGTATTTATGTTTATTCTGCCATAAACACATAGTTTTAATTTTCCTGACTGCCTCAGACTTTTGCACAGTGCTGTATCCAGAGAGTAAGTGTTGTCTACATAAGTATATTCAAAGTGCGAAGATACATATCACCAGTAACATAGTGACAGAGAGACGTGTGTATGTATAGATAGGTCGACTAAGTCATTACAGATAAAAAAACTGCTTCTGCAAGTGATTGCTAATTCATTTGAACTTGATAATTATTGGTATTTGATTAAGCCAAAATATTGTCTACATTTCTTTTACAAGTAAATATCACAAATAACACATGCAGTCATTTTAGATTGTCAGTGTATGTAGACATTTTTTTAACAGCAAACAAAGTTCAGGGTCAACAGAAAATAGCCAAACGTAAAAGAAATGCTCTATCCATTGTGTACTTGTTCTGTATTGCTCATTAATTTGCAAGTTTTCTGCCTCAAATACAACCCCAATTCCAATGAAGGTGGGATGTTGTGTGAAACATAAATAAAAACAGAATACGATGATTTGCAAATCCTTTTCAACCTATATTCAATTGAATACACTACAAAGACAAGATATTTAATGTTCAAATTGATAAACTTTATTTTTTGCAAATATTCACTCATTTTGAATTTGATGCCTGCAACATGTTCCAAAGAAATTGGGACAGGGGCAACAAAAGACTGGGGAAGTTGAGGAATGCTCAAAAAAATTCTGTTTGGAACATTCCACAGGTGAACAGGTTAATTGGAAACAGGTGTCATGATTTGGTATAAAGAGAGCATCCTTGAAAAGCTCAGTTGTTCACAAGCAAGGATGGGGCAAGGTTCACCAACTGCGTGAGCAAATAGTCCAACAGTTTAAGAGCAACATTTCTCAACGTGCAAATGCAAGGAATTTAGGGGTTTCATCATCTACAGTCCATAATATATAAATTCCATATATAAATAATAACAATAGCACTTCAGAAAATCACTGTCAGTGAACACAGTTCGTCGCTCCATCTACAAGTCCAAGTTAAAACTCTGCCATGCAAAGCGAAAGTCACATATCAACAACACCCAGAAATGCCGCCTGCTTCTCTGGGCCCACGCTCATCTAAGATGGACTGACGCAAAGTGGAAAAGTGTCCTGTGGTCTGATGAGTCCACGTTTCAATTTGTTTTTGGAAATCATGGACGTCGTGTCCTCCAGGCCAAAGAGGAAAAGGACTGTCCAGATTGTTATCAGCACAAAGTTCAAAAGCCAGCATCTCTGATGGTATGGGGGTGTGTTAGTGCCCATGGCATGGGTAACTGACACACCTGTGAAGGCACCATTAATGCTGAAAGGTACATACAGATTTTGAAGCAACATATGCTGCCATCCAAGCAATGTCTTTTTCAGGGACGTCCTGCTTATTTCAGCAAGACAATGCCAAGCCACATTCTGCACATGTTACAACAGCGTGGCTTCATAGTAAAAGAGTGCAGGTACTAGACTGGCCTGCCTGCAGTCCAGTCCTGTCTCCCATTGAAAACGTGTGGTGCATTATGAAGTGCAAAATACGATAATGGAGACTGTTGAGCAACTGAAGTTGTACATCAAGCAAGAATGGGAAAGAATTCCACCTACAACGCTTCAACAATTAGTGTCCTCAGTTCCCAAACGCTTATTGAGTGTTGTTAAAAGGAAAGGTGATGTAACACAGTGGTAAACATGCCCCTGTCCCAACTTCTTTGGAACGTGTTGCAGGCATCAAATTCAAAATGAGTGAATATTTGCAAAAAGCAATAAAGTCTTTGTCTTTGTAGTGTATTCAATTGAATATAGATTGAAAAGGATTTGCAAATCATCGTATTCTGTTTTTATTTATGTTTTACACAACATCCCAACTTCATTGGAATTGGGGTTGTAGATCTACATTTGCAGTAAGTTATGTCACTGATGTTTTTTTCAAAGAAGTTAATGTCTCTGATGCTACATAATTTGGTCCATGATCAATTGATCAGAGTGTAGCATGTTAATTTGAAAAAACATATTGGATATTAGCGAAGGCAAATTTCTGTGCATATGCATTACCTGAGTTCATTCTCAGGCTCTGTGGTTAGTTAGCTTACGTGAAACAGAGTGAGAGATTTAGACAGAACTTTATGCATTGATTTGTTGTGGCAGTCATATTTTATCTAAGCCTGCTTTCCTTTAACCTACTGGATGCTAAAGGTGTCTTCAGCACCATATAAGAGTCATCTAATTGTGCTATGCTAAATGACTAAGTTTGGCAGAAGTAAACTTGCATTTTAAAGCAAACTTTTGTCATTTATATTATGCACACACAAAGTGCGAAGTGCACATTCTGTTTTAAACTATTATCTGAATTCTAGCCTTAGATCGCCTCATCATTTCACCATAAAGGCCTGACCAAAAGCGGCCACCTCTGGTAACTGATGGTGATCCAACATTTCTACAGGGTTTATAGCCTGAGGGATAAGAAGGTCATGAAAGCCTTTCTGAGGACAAGGCAAGACTCCCTCTAAAAAGAGTCATAAAAGGGGCTCTGTCTTATCTAAACCTTCAAAAAGAGGGACAGACCAAAAGCTATAAAAGGGAAAAGGTACAATGTAAGAACAGAGAGTGTGACTTCTTTCTCAGTCTTGTTAGGGGTCAAGATCCAGCAGCTTAATGGACACACAATCTTAAATGGATAAAAAATCATGAACGTCCTATTTTCACAAAAATATTTTCCATGAAATCAAACACTGTAAAATATGAGAAGTCTGCAAAATTGAAATCAATATAGTAACTGATTACTTGGCTTTTCTTGAGTTGACTCAACTTGAGGACACCAGAGTTCACATAACTTAAACGTCTTAGTTCTGTCAAAAATTCTCCGAGCTACTGTTTCTAGGTCTGCATCTCAGTAAGATCAAAAAATGAATTTGTACTTTTTTACTCAGTTCCCCCACTAGCTGGCACTCCTTCTATCACAAAGTCCCATCTGGCATATTTTCCTCTTGGGCTTCCAGATATGGACAGCTGTGGTATTGCTAGGATTCAAACTCACAGTCTCCTGATTTTCAAATGAATTACTAGACAGTTGCACCTCATGAAACTATACCATGTTTACCAAGTTAAAACACAAGATTTTTCTACAGTCTATTAAACATTTGTAGATACAAAATCTGAGTTGTTGCATGTGTTCCTGAGTGATGCAGTGGACTAAGCTGTTTGTTTTATTTATCTAACTGAGATGCAGAACTATAAAGCTAAGTTGAAATAAGGTGTATGAACTCTTGGGTACACAAAATTAAAGTGGAAAAACACACTACAGGCTGATCCAACTTTGATGTGATGGACAGACTGGACAGTCTGTGGTGGATGGAGTGAGACATGATGTCCCAGATGTGCTCAAACGGATTCAGGTCTGGGGAACGGGCGGGCCAGTCCATAGCTTCAATGCCTTCATCTTGCAGGAACTGCTGAAACACTCCAGCCACATGAGGTCTAGCATTGTCCTGCATTAGGAGGAACCCAGGACCAACCGCACCAGCATATGGTCTCACAAGGGGTCTGAGGATTTCATCTAGGTACCTAATGGCAGTCAGGCTACCTCTGGCGTGCACATGGAGGGCTGTGCGGCCCTCCAAAGAAATGCCACCCCACACCATTACTGACCCACTGCCAAACCGGTCATGCTGAAGGATGTTGCAGGCAGCAGATTGCTCTCCACGGTGTCTCCAGACTCTGTCACGTCTGTCACATGTGCTCAGTGTGAACCTGCTTTCATCTGTGAAGAGCACAGGGCGCCAGTGGCGAATTTGCCAATCCTGGTGTTCTCTGGCAAATGCCAAGCGTCCTGCACGGTGTTGGGCTGTGAGCACAACACCCATCTGTGGACGTCGGGCCCTCATACCATCCTCATGGAGTCGGTTTCTAACCGTTTGTGCAGACACATGCACATCTGTGGCCTGCTGGAGGTCATTTTGCAGGGCTCTGGCAGTGCTCCTCCTGTTCCTCCTTGCACAAAGGCGGAGGTAGCGGTCCTGCTGCTGGGTTGTTGCCCTCCTACGGCCTCCTCCACGTCTCCTGGTGTACTGGCCTGTCTCCAGGTAGCGCCTCCAGGCTCTAGACACTACACTGACAGAGACAGAAAACCTTCTTGCCACAGCTCGCATTGATGTGCCATCCTGGATGAGCTGCACTACCTGAGCCACTTGTGTGGGTTGTAGAGTCTGTCTCATGCTACCACGAGTGTGAAAGCACCACCAACATTCAAAAGTGACCAAAACATCAGCCAGAAAGCATAGGTACTGAGAAGTGGTCTGTGGTCCCCACCTGCAGAACCACTCCTTTATTGAGTGTGTCTTGCTAATCGCCAATAATTTCCACCTGTTGTCTATTCCATTTGCACAACAGCATGTGAAATTGATTGTCAATCAGTGTTGCTGCCTAAGTGGACAGTTTGATTTCACAGAAGTTTGATTAACTTAATTATATATATATATATATATATATATATATATATATATATATATATATATATATATATATAATTAGAGAGAGAGAGAGAGAGAGAGAGAGAGAGAGAGAGAGAGCTACTCCATATACAGAGCCTTATTTTAGCCATACCCCTGAATTTTAGAGCAGGAAGTGAGACTGCATCCTTGTCCCAACAGAGGCTGTAGTGCTGAGCCAATGCTCCAGCAGTGCATACTCTTCTTAAAATGCCATTGATTATCACACATATTTAAAAATATTTTTAAAATATATATCTCAGAATTAAATTTACTTTTTATTTTCTGCAGAGCAGGCCTCGTAGCTCATAATTTAATTTTTCTTTTAAAAAGTCTGTTTTTTTTTTTTTATTTCTGTCTTTACCATAATGTTAATGTTCTCTAGCCTTTCTGTGTAATGTTAGCAGCAAGCTAATTCATGTGTACTTTCACTTCTCCACACTGAATTCAATACTTCTTATGACAGCTCTACCAAGCACATTTGAACTTGTAAGACATACAATTAATATATTGTTTTCTTTGTTTTACGGTTTTAAGTGAAGTGATTCAGCTGAGAGGTAGTTGAACTAAACCACATTCTTACGTGAGTTTTGTTTAGTATGGTTTCAGATGTTTTACTTCAGATGCGTGCAGTTTGTAATAGCAAACATATTACAAGTTACAAACTAAACATGCCGTTTTCTATGTTATATCTGTATTTGATTGGAGCATGTTGACACTCTGCCCATACACAATCATTTTACACTGCAGAGACGGAGCACCAATATGGTGGGCAAGTGTATTCACTGTGTGCATTGTGACACTTTATTTATTTATAGTATGTTCTTTTTAGTTTTTGTTACTAATTAATTTACAGTAATTATCCATTTATAGTAATTTCTTGGTCACCATGTTTTTAATGGAAGACGGTTTAATTGTGCTATGCTAAATGAAAAAGGTTTGTGGGAGTAAACTTGCATTTTAAAATGAATGTTTGCCATTAATGTCGTCTGTACGTATGCACACACTATGAAAAGTGCACATTTTGTTTTAGACTATTGAATATTCAATAGAATTCTGAGGTTTTTGTTTTCCTCAATAGCTTTAATTGAAGGGTTGTAGCAATATCTGTCTCCTCATGGATGTCATTAAGCTCAGCTATATGCCCTCTTGCTCCACATAGACTCTCAGTCAGAGAGCAAGCGGCAGATGGACACGCACAGGGAGGTGGGTGATGGGTGCATGGGCTCAGATGCAGAGCTGTCCCTTGTAGTCAAGCGTTTCCTTTAGGATAAACACAAACACTCACCTAAATATTGAAAATATGCTTGTGTGACAGTGTATGTTTGTGCATATGTGTGGAAGAGAGGAGCAAATATATTAAATTTGGGGGGAGGGGTCCTGGGGATGGGTAGAAGGTGTTATTTACATATTAAACATACAGCAAAACCCTTCCAAGCTGCCTCTGTATCCACTGACTTCAAGATAAATAGCTTTAATATCTGGCATTGTGATGTCCTAGCAACAGTTGCCTTTACCCCTTAGAGAGGACTGGTGGCAGCCAGCCTATAGAAAGTTCCCTGACCCCTCCTTTGGCCTCCTGGTGCCCCAGTCTTCTTTAGCCCTGACCTCCAGCAAGGCCCAGAACAATGAACTCGGAGCTCTAAAGAAAGCGGGTGCAGCGCAGGCTGGGTTACAAAGCTGTGCTAATGCACTGTTTTCCCTTTTTAATCCTCTATGGAACAGACCTGACCTTCTGCCCTCTACTCCAGCACCACAAACTTGTCAGCAACCTGCCTGCTGACCTCAGTTACTACCCTACCCAGCCCCCTTGCATTGCTGAACAAATCCATCCCCCACCTCTCGCCTGCTCATCAACATTCTTTCATTTTCATCGTGAGCAAAATAAAAAAGCCAGCATGAAGCCAACAAGTAATTTGGTAACACTTTCTGTGAATTACATGTCTATAAGAATCTCTGGACACATTCATAACATATTATAATGAAAGGCCATAAATATTTATAAGAATGTATTAAACTTGTAATAGCCATGTTTATTATGCATTATGAATTGTTACATATTATAAGTAGTGTTTATAATGTTATATTATGCCAAAGAAACCAACAAAACCTACATAGACATTTACACATATACTTGTTATTAGGGGCATAGATTGTGTAGATTAAAATAGATATGATATAACCTGTATAAAAACATCTGAAAGTTATTTTCATCAGCTCTAAGTACAGTAAAGCAAGTCTTACACTAAAGTGGCCTCCCATGTTATGAGTTAGGCTCCAAGTTGAAATAGTTACTGAACAATTCACTTAAAACTGAAACATATAAAAAAAAAAAAAAGCATATTTAACAAGATTAACAAATTCAATAGGATACTA
Organism: Pygocentrus nattereri; assembly: GCF_015220715.1. Classification (NCBI taxonomy): domain Eukaryota; kingdom Metazoa; phylum Chordata; class Actinopteri; order Characiformes; family Serrasalmidae; genus Pygocentrus; species Pygocentrus nattereri. The sequence goes on along the minus strand of NC_051218.1, from coordinate 23,719,475 downwards.
GCAGAATTAGCATGGTAGTGATGGAAGTTGGACAAACAAAGGTTATTTACAAATTGAAAGTTTTTTGTGGGTAATGTTAGAACCAGTAAGGGAGCAAATTACACTGATTGCACTAAGATGCCTCTCACTTAGGCATGTAGGCAGGTTTGTCATAGTGCACCATAGCTGGATCTGACTTCTTTGGCACTGACAGTACAACATGTATGAACACTACTTATGATGCATTATCCGAATGATTAAGCATGGTTATAAGGTGCAATTCACTTTTATAAATGTCTATAAGTATGTTTAGAATGCTGTATTTATGAATGGTCATAGATATGGTGTTCATAGAAAGTGGATTTTTTAAAGATCACATTTGACCGACAGCTGACTTGGTCAGACTGAAAATGAGGCTACACTAAATTCCCAAACTGTCATTACCACTGAGCAGCTTTTCAGTCGGCAGCTGTGACAGAAGAAAACCTAAACAATCTGGAATCAGCCAGACATGAACTGAATACCATTCGCCAAACATGTAGTCTCATCTTCAGAGTCTGACCAAATCGGGCTGAGTCATAAAACTGCCACAATAAAAAAACAAAAAAGCTAAAAATAAAGAAAAAACAAAAAAGCAAAAAAAGCATCAGTGGTGATGACAGATTTGGAATTTAATGTAAGGAGCTGGAGAACAAACTGCTGGCTGAAACTGCTGGTTGTGTGGCGGAGTGAGTGGAGCTCGTTATTCTGATGTTAAAACAAGCTGCTTGAGGAACTATAATTTGGCAGAAGGAACTGCGAACATTAAAACATATTAAATGCCACATTCACAGCCCAATTTATTCATTTCTTACTTTATTTGTTTAACAGTTGTACAGAAAAAACAATAGAGCACTCAAGGTCATGTGTTATCGTGAACAAATCACGGCTGTGATGTTATTTCATGATAACACATTCCCTCTCATGTTCTATTGCTTAAATATCCACATTATTTTTATTATTGATTGTTGTGATTATTGATTAATAACATGCAGACAGCACCCAAGATTTATATAAAAATGATAATTAACGACATTTTACATTCCTATACATTTGTGCACAAATTTGTGCACAAATTTCATAAAACATTTATAAACATTTCATAAAGTGATGATTTTGAATGTGTAGTAATGTAATTACACTTGTGGTAGCATAAGATGGACTCTACAACCCACACAAGTGGCTCAGGTAGTGCAGCTCATCCAGGATGGCACATCAATGCAAGCTGTGGCAAGGTTTGCTGTGTCTGTCAGCGTAGTGTCCAGAGCCTGGAGGCACTACCAGGAGACAGGCCACCAGTACACCAGGAGACGTGAAGGGGGGCCGTAGGAGGGCAAGAACCCAGCAGCAGGACTGCTACTTCCGCCTTTGTGCAAGGAGGAACAGGAGGAGCACTGCCAGAGCCCTGCAAAATGACCTCCAGCAGGCCACAAATGTGCATGTGTCTTCACAAGCGGTTAGAAACTGACTCCATGAGGATGGTATGAGGGCCCAACGTCCACAGATGGGGGTTGTGCTCACAGCCCAACACCATGCAGGACGCTTGGCATTTGCCAGAGAACACCAGGATTGGCAAATTTGCCACTGGCACCCTGTGCTCTTCACAGATGAAAGCAGGTTCACACTGAGCACATGTGACAGACGTGACAGAGTCTGGAGACGCCGTGGAGAGCGATCTGCTGCCTGCAACATCCTTCATCATGACCAGTTTGGCAGTGGGTCAGTAATGGTGTGGGGTGGCATTTCTTTGGAGGGCCGCACAGCCCTCCATGTGCACGCCAGAGGTAGCCTGACTGCCATTAGGTACCTAGATGAAATCCTCAGACCCCTTGTGAGACCATATGCTGGTGCGGTTGGTCCTGGGTTCCTCCTAATGCAGGACAATGCTAGACCTCATGTGGGTGGAGTGTGTCAGCAGTTCCTGCAAGATGAAGGCATTGAAGCTATGGACTGGCCTGCCTGTTCCCCAGACCTGAATCCGATTGAGCACATCTGGGACATCATGTCTCGCTCCATCCACCAACGCCACATTGCACCAAAGACTGTCCAGGAGTTGGCGGATGCTTTAGTCCAGGTCTGGGAGGAGATCCCTCAGGAGACCATCCGCCACCTCATCAGGAGCATGCCCAGGAGTTGTAGAGAGTTCATACAGGAACGTGGAGGCCACACACAATACTGAGCCTCATTTTGACTTGTTTTAAGGACATTACATCAAAGTTGGATCAGCCTGTAGTGTTTTTCCACTTTAATTTTGTGTGTGACTCCAAATCCAAGCCTCCATTGGTTAATAAATTTGATTTCCATTGATGATTTTTGTGTGATTTTGTTGTCAGCACATTCAACTTTGTACAGAACAAAGTACTCAATGAGAATATTTCATTCTTTCAGATCTAGGATGTGTTATTTGAGTGTTCCCTTTATTTTTTTTAGCAATGTTTCAATTATTGTAATTGTAAATAGGTTTTACTGTGCTGATCATGAATATACCATGAATACCTCCAGTACATGTTTTTCATGTAAACAACCAACACTGTCTATATGTATCTGCAAGAAAATTGACTTTATGATTGTGATTCCAAACATTTGAATGCTTGAAAGGCTTCATATACATTTTGTAGCTACTACTGTGTTCTAGCTGTGCACAGTTTCTTTTTATTCAAAGCCCCGTTTATTGTATGGCTTTTTAAAAAAACTGCTTGCTCAATTCATCACCAAAATAAATTGCGTATTACTATAATTGATAGGAACAAAAGCAATTACAACCATGTTCTCTCTAAAGTCAGAATAGTAGGTGGCTCAAATATGAACTAGTGCTTTTATTACAGTAAGTATTATGAAGTATATGTTTCTTCTGTCTTTATTTTTTTAACATCCTGAGTCTCATGCTTTAACATCATAAAGGAACATCAAGATGCCCAAAACTCTTTGTTCTGTCCATATGTATTTTAGATCCCAGCTGAGTCCAGTTCTGTTGGCTTTCATTGTCAAATACTAATAACTTGCTAAAGGGAGTAAAAATAAACATTGCTTTGAAGCTGTATTTCTATCCCAGCTTGATATTTGCTGTATAGTCTGATCCATCAAATGATTAATGGACAGGCCTCTTGGGATGGGCCTGATCAATTAAAAATAGATACCATGGTAGTCAGGAGGAGTGATTGAAACACCGAATGCATCAATTATGGACTGAAGACAGCTCTCCTTTGGCGAGCGATGTTGATGATTAAAGCAAATTTGCTGCAAAGCCATTTCCATTTAGTTTCTAAGTTGAAGTCTTTGCAGCTGACAAAAGAGTCATTGCCTAGCTGAAAAGCTATGCCTGAGAATCTTTCCAGAAGACACAGAAGTGGTAATTTCAAAATGGTAAGGACAATTAGCACAAATAAGCTGAGAGCAGATGGTGCATTGTAATAGCACAAAAAGCATTCATTCAAGATGTCTCGTCCGTTCTTCAGATTAACATTAGTGTAGTTTTGTTTGTGCATTGCAAGTACTGGGTTTGGCAAACAGTTTGAAACTGTTGCATGTAGAGAAGGGACAGGACAATCCACGGACACCATAAATACTTTTCCCCACCCAGTTTCTTGGACAAGATGTGTTTGAGTTGGAGTTTGACTGATGACGGTTAAGTGAGATGAATTATTTGCAGTAACTCTTCTAAATGAATTCAATAAAATATGGAAGGAATGAGCACAAGAGTGCATAGAGTTCAGCTGCGATGCAGCCCAGCATTACTGACCTCTGTTTTTTTTTCCTTCACATACTAGTACCCTTAAATCATCAAGTCACCCTTCAGCACAGAACATGTTCTTTATTGACTCGATGACAGAGAACATATTTTTCACTATGGCAGTTATAGGCTAAAATCTAATGACTTGTGTCAAAGCAGTGCTCTTTTTTTTTGTTTGCAATCATTTGCAGGTTTGAATGTGTTTCACAGATGAAGGAAGTCATGTTACAGACTGCAGGAACACATGAAATCCCAAAATGACTGTGTACTAATCCTGAGGCTGTGGTGACATTTTCACTGCTTTTAGACTGTTTATACAGTGTTTCCTCATGATCTGACTTGAATATGACACTAAACTCTTCTGAATATCAATAAAATGATATGTCATTGCGTAAAGTGTAAATATGCAATTACAACTTTGAGTTTTTGCTATATTTTTTGTCTTAATTATTTTGTCAGGTATAACTTGCCTTTGAGATGTTTGCTAAGCTTTGAGTAACATGACCTTGGAGTTCTTTTTCCCAGAATTCCTCAACGTGGCGATTCCTCAATACCATACTGGCATCTTCTGAAAGCAGATGACATCATGTTTCATCTCAACAGGACAGGTGCTTTGATCTGATCACAGCCATGTGGGACTTGAGGCGCACCTTCAGCTTTGATGAAATCATTCTGGCCTTAGCTTCCCTTTCTTTCTCATGTAGGCTACAGTAGATCATTGTCACCAGATAAATTGGTGGTGTAGAACTGAGGAAAAGTGTACGATAAACAAAAAACATACAAAAGGGGGGGAAAGTGAGCAAAAGAGCCTGCCTTGACTCTCAGCACCCAAGTCACTGAAGTGCTTGAATGATATAACAGTGGGTCAACATTGGCCAGTGCTGATGCAGCCAAGAGTGAAATAATCAATACAGTTATAAATGAAGCATGGCTCTCGGTGCAATTTCAAGCCTGCTCCCAACTGTCTTTTAAAGTCACATACAACGGTGTGAGCATGAGGGCACTGAGGAGAACAGTTTACCAAATACAAAAAGTAAGGAACACATGTTTACTGCAGGGGAATTGTTTGTCAAATGGTGTTTGATTGGATTTTACTGAGACACAAAAATAACATTTCAGGCTCAACTATGAAACTCTCAGTAGATGTCCAGTTGCTGACCAGTGACAACTGAATAACAGTTTGAAATGGTGAGTACCATCTAACTGACTGATTCAGTGTGTGTTCATGTCTGAACTCTTTTTTTCACCCTTGTGTTGTCCTGGGATTTTTTACAAACCTGGAAGTTACTCTGCAGTAATTGCGAAATGTTGGGGATAGAGAGCGGCGTTTGAGGGAGATGGCCAGACTCAGAGGTGACTTGCAGTCTTGGCGGCTGACACGGTCCTTGCTCAAAAGCATCATTGACCTGGCCAGCCTCCCTTTGCCTTGGAGGACGCAGCCAGAGGTTAGAGTGTAGCTTCTTTTGCCTAGACCTTAAGCCTTGAGGCTTGTGGCAAATTTGTAGCTATTGAACAAGGCTCATCCATTGGGAGATGGACAAGAGAATGACCTTCATGCAATGGCGAATAGTCATCGTACCCGAAGGAATAGTTAGAAACGTGAGTCATTAAGAAAAGGAAAGCGCTGGGCCAAGTTTAGAGCAGAAAAAATCTCCACAGTTCACTTTATCTCAGCTAAATTGAAACTCTGCACTATTTTTGTGAGAGATGGTGCAAATTCTCATGCATCATAAATCTTATACTTTTCAGGCACCAGCACTCAACAATAAAATGTTCAAACCATGAGAATGTTCCTGAATCCCCAAAAGTGCGCCTGCCAATCATGGCATGCTCAAAGACCCCTTCCATTCTCCCCATGAAGAACATGCTTACTGAGATACATTTCTCTAATAGAGCCCATTGGGCTCTCTAAATAATTTCATAACTTGAACTTCTCTTGCAGTTTGAGTGGTGTGACTTTTTTCCTTTTTTTCAAAAAAAGCAATTGTTTTGCACCTGATTTTAGGAGCCTGTGCTTAGTATCTGTGGGATTCCAAGTCTGCTGACAGAAACAATGAAGAAATATTAATAGCACTTATCTCCAAAGGTCATGGGCAAATTGAGCAAATTAGCGAAATATCAGAGTTTATAATCATATTACGATACTCGGGATGCCTCTCTGGTCTGCTGCATGGGTTTCACCAGCTTTTTGCTCAGTAGCTTTCACATAATTGTCATTGAGAACAATGACTTCTCATCCTCTTGGCTGGATTATGCAAGGTTTTGGATTTAATCATAGTGACATGCTGTCTTTTTGAACAGATTTTACATGCTTCTGAAACCATTAACATTGTCATACGTTAAGACGTGGTTTGTGATAATAAATGTATTTAATTCTGTCATTTCATAAGAGTACAGTTAGAAGTGTTAGAAAATAGTCTGAAATCAAGACCAACAGTCTGAATCATTCCAAGTAATCACATTTTCATGCCCACAGGACCTTGCATGCTATTTCTTTCTCATCAGATGGACTGTGCCCTGAATGGGAAATAATATGAGGGGAAAGGGGGCTGCTTACTGAGGCTTTCCCAGGTGGCAGTACTTAATATGTAATTATGGAGTGTTGCATGCAGCCCTCATTTTGCAGAGTGCACTGGTTTAATTGCAGTGTAACCCCTGCTGATGGTAGGATCTCTCTGTAGTGGCATCATCAGCTTAAATGGTTCACTGTTTTGATGTTTGTGTTGTTAGAAGCGGTAGCTGACTGCATCGTGTTCGACTTCGATTTGATTCCAACCATTTTAATCAAGCACAACCAGTAAATCTACAATCTTGCAATGCTCACACTTGGCAGATGTGGTTTGAGTAAAGTGAGCCCTGGTGAGTTTCCTCTGTTAGTGCAGCTTGTTGGAGCAAGTGTGAAAGCTTATATGCAAATCCTGTTGCACACCAGATAAATGGACCGAGAACCCTGAGGAGGTTGATTTTGATTTGCTTACAAATTTCCAATTTGTTAGAGAAATGAGAGACCAAAGATGTCTATAAGTACCAAACATAGAATGAACCATCATTTCCTCTCTACACACTTTTTTCAACTTGCAACAAATACATTCCCGATGCTGTTTTGACATGTGGATATTTTGTTATCTGACTGAGACAAATTCAAAATTACAGTACATGTTTATAACATACAAACGTAGTAAATTCTACACACAATTACAGTGCTGTGAAAAAGTATCATTTCCCAACTTCAATTTTTTCATATTTGTCACAATGAAATGTTTCACATTATCAAACTACTGTTATTATTAGACAGAACAACCAATGTAAATTTTAAAATGCTGTTTTTAAACATCCATCCATTTTCCAAACCGCTTCTCTGTCAGGGTCGCGGGGGGGTGCTGGAGCCTATCCCAGCAGTCTTCGGGTGAAAGGCAGGATACACCCTGGACAGGTCACCAGTCCATCGCAGGGCAGACAGACAGACACAGACAGTCACTCACACATTCACACCCAGGGGCAATTTAGCACGTCCAATCGGCCTGACTGCATGTCTTTGGATTGTGGGAGGAAAACGGAGAACCCAGAGGAAACCCATGCAGAGAACATGCAAACTCCACACAGAGAGGACCCCATTCACCCGGCAGGGGAATCGAACCCAGGCCCTCCTCACTGTGAGGCGACAGCGCTACCCGCCACACCACCGTGCCGCCCTGTTTTTAAACAATCACTCCGAATTCTGTTCAGCCTTACTTGGCCCTAGGTGTGAACAAAATTGCCCCCTTAGCTACAAAATCAGCCAGCTAACCAAATTCAATTGACTATTGGGTTCTGTTTCACTAGCAATACCCAGGCATGATGACTGCCAGACCTGTTGACTATAAACATCACTTAAATATGAAGCAGACTAGAAGGTCTCAGAATGGTACACGTTACGCCACATTTTAAAGAGATTCAAATACAGATGCAAAACAAAGTCATTGAAATCTGTCAGTCTGGAAAAAGTCACAAAGCCATTGCTAAAGCTGTGGGACTCCAGTAACTATGGTGAAAGCCGTATCCACAAATGGTGATGAACTTTCCCAGAAGTGTTTGGCCTACTAAAATAATACCAAGAGCACATGGATGACTCATCTGCACCCAGATGAACATCTAAAGAACTACAGGTCTCACCCTCAGATGCTACTGCTGCCACTGCATAATCATAAACTTATCAAATTAACCATTGCCCCACGTGTTTTTCCGGCTTTGTACTACGACCCCAATTCCAGAGAAGTTGGGACGTTATGTAAAACATAAATAAAAACAGAACACAATGATTTGCAAATCCTTTTCAATCTATATTCAATTGAATACACTACAAAGACAAGATGTTTAATGTTCAAACGGATAAACTTTATTGTTTTTTGCAAATATTCACTAATTTTGAATGCCTGCAACACGTTCCAAAGAAGTTGGGACAGGGGTAACAAAAGACTGGGAAAGTGGAGGAATGCTCAAAAAACACCTGTTTGTAACATTCCACAGGTGAGCATGTTAATTGGAAACAGGTGTCATGATTGGGTATAAAGGGAGCATCCCTGAAAGGCTCAATTGTTCACAGTTGTTCAAGCAAGGACGGGGCGAGGTTCACCACTTTGTGAACAACATTGTTGAGATAATTATTGGTATTTGATTAAGCCAACATATTCTCTACATTTCTTTTACATATAAATATCACAAATAACACATGCAGTCATTTTAGATTGTCAGTGTATGTAGACATTTTTTTAACAGCAAACAAAGTTCAGGGTCAACAGAAAATAGCCAAACAAAAGAAATGCTCTATCCATTGTGTATTTGATCTGTATTGCTCATTAATTTGCAAGTTTTCTGCCTCAAATACAACCCCAATTCCAATGAAGGTGGGATGTTGTGTGAAACATAAATAAAAACAGATTACGATGATTCGCAAATCCTTTTAAGTGATACTTTTTTGATCCCACAACCAAGGAATATCCACCTCCGCATTTAACCCATCCGTGAAGTGAAACACCACATACACACTAGTGAACACACACACTAGGGGGCAGTGAGCACACTTGCCCGGAGCGGTGGGCAGCCCTATCCACGGCACCCGGGGAGCAGTTGGGGGTTAGGTGTCTTGCTCAAGGACACCTCAGTCATGGACTGTGACCTGGGGATCGAACTGGCAACCTTCCAGTCACAGGGCCAGCTCTCTAACCTCCAGCACACGACTGCCCCAAAAAAATATGGAGCGCTTCATGGATTTGCGTATCATCCTTTCACAGGGGCCATGCTAATCTTCTCTGTATCGATTCAATTTTAGTATATGTGCTGCCGTAGCGACCTATATTCAATTGAATACACTACAAAGATAAGATATTTAATGTTCAAATGGATAAACTTTATTGTTTTTTGCAAATATTCACTCGTTTTGAATTTGATGCCTGCAACATGTTCCAAAGAAGTTGGGACAGGGGCAACAAAAGACTGGGAAAGTTGAGGAATGCTCAAAAAAAATCTGTTTGGAACATTCCACAGGTGTCATGATTTGGTATAAAGAGAGCATCCCTGAAAGGCTCAGTTGTTCACAAGCAAGGATGGGGCAAGGTTCCCCAACTGCGTGAGCAAATAGTCCAACAGTTTAAGAACAACATTTCTCAACGTGCAATTGCAAGGAATTTAGGGGTTTCATCATCTACAGTCCATAATATATAAATTCCATATATAAATAATAACAATAGCACTTCAGAAAATCACTGTCAGTGAACACAGTTTGTCGCTCCATCTACAAGTGCAAGTTAAAACTCTGCCATGCAAAGCGAAAGCCACATATCAACAACACCCAGAAATGCCGCTAGCTTCTCTGTGCCCGAGCTCATCTGAGATGGACTGACGCAAAGTGGAAAAGTGTCTTGTGGTCTGACGAGTCCACGTTTCAAATTGTTTTGGAAAGGACTGTCCAAATTGTTATCAGCGCAAAGTTCAAAAACCATCATCTCTGATGGTATGGGGGTGTGTTAGTGCCCATGGCATGGGTAACTGACACACCTGTGAAGGCACCATTAATGCTGAAAGGTACATACAGGTTTTGGAGTAACATATGCTGCCTTCCAAGCAACGTCTTTTTCAGGGACGTCCCTGCTTATTTCAGCAAGACAATGCCAAGCCACATTCTGCACATGTTACAACATGGCTTCATAGTAAAAGAGTGCAGGAACTAGACTGGCCTGCCTGCAGTCCAGACCTGTCTCCCATTGAAAATGTGTGGCGCATTATGAAGTGTAAAATACGACAATGGAGACGCCGGACTGTTGAGCAACTGAAGTTGTACATGAAGCAAGAATGGGAAAGAATTCCACTTACAAAGCTTCAACAATTAGTGTCCTCAGTTCCCAAACGCTTATTGAGTGTTGTTAAAAGGAAAGGTGATGTAACACAGTGGTAAACATGCCCATGTCCCAACTTACTTGGAATGCGTTGCAGACATCAAATTCAAAATTAGTGAATATTTGCAAAAAACAATAAAGTTTATCCATTTGAACATTAAATATATTGTCTTTGTAGTGTATTCAATTGAATATAGGTTGAAAAGGATTTGCAAATCATCATATTCTGTTTTTATTTATGTTTTACACAACGTCCCAACTTCACTGGAATTGGGGTTGTATAATACTGTAATAGTTTATACTAACAATGTTTGCTATCTGGTGTCAACCAGAGGAGGATGGGTTTCTGGAATTCTGTGAAGCTGTTTTGTGACATCACTTGTAAAAAGCGCTATGCAAATAAATTTGATTTGATTTGATTTAATTCCCCTTCTGAGTCTTGGTTCCTCTCAAGGTTTCTTCTTTTTGCTCTTAGGGATTTTTTTCTTTGCCACTATCGCTACTGGCTTGCTTATGGGGGTTTGGACCCAGATTTTCTTTTCTTTTTCTTTCTGTAATACTGATTGTTCTGTAAAGCTGATTTGTGACAATACGTGCTGTAAAAAGTGTTGTATAAATGAACACCTTGCTTGCCTCAGTTAAGGTAAATGTATATAATTCCACAATAAAAAGTATTAAATTAAAACAATTCTGCAAAGAGGAGTGGGCCAACTTTTACTACCAAGGGTAGCACAATCAGTTATTAGGTTTAGGGAGGCAATTACTTTTTCCGATGGGTGATACAGGTTTTGAATAAATCTTTATCTTCAGTAGATGGAATAATTACTTAAAAGCTGCATTTTGTGTTTATGTTGTCTTCATAGTATATTGAAATTAGTTGGAACTGTAATTGCACTCACCAATTATATTACATATTAATGTGCCAAGTTTTCAATATCAAATCAAATCAAATTTATTTGTATGCTGATGTTGTCACAAAGCAGCTTCACAGAACTGCAGAAAAGACAGAATTTGAACAAGAATGTAAAAAACCCCAGTTAAGCAAGCCAGGGGCGACAGTGGCAAGGAAAAACTCCCTCAGAGCTGAGGAAGAAACCTTGAGAGGAACCAAGGCTCACTGGGGGGGGACCCATCCAGTGATTATACTACTAATATTAATAGCAGTAGTATTAGTAGTAGTAATAGCTAGGAGTCTATGAAAACATCAGTGTAGGGTGGGCAGCTAGTCCAAGGTAGGTGGCGGCAGCTGGGGCATGGGCAACTGGTCTGAAGTGGGTAGCAGGAGGGGTCGACAGTCAGTCATCCTTCAGTGTCCGGCCGGACATGTAGGCGGTCATATACTCAGAAACATGGCAGGGAGATGGAATTAGTTTTATTCTGTCTGTTTGTACATAAAACAGGGAATGTGAACGTTTCCAGAGTGTGGCTAATGACTGGCAGATCTGACTATGACAGCTTAACTAAAAGGAGAGAACCAGAAGGACACACAGACACGAGAACACTCTGAAACAGTTTGGCATCCCTCCACTCCACCGTCCACAAACTTGAGTGACCGCATGCGAGTGGCAGGACGGCAGCACCAGCGTCTCAGTTTACTGTAATTCCCTGTGTCCATGGACCCGTCTTGGTCCTGAACATTTTCTGGAATATCATTCCAGAGTTTGGGGGCTTTATAAGAAAAAGCTCTTCCCCCAGCTGCAGCCTTATGAATTCTAGGAACTATTAATAAACCAGCACTCTGGGATCTGAGTAGTCGTGATGGCTCGTAATAGGAAATAAGATCTTGCAGGTACTCAGGAGCGAGCCCGTGTAGGGCTTTATATGTCAATAAAAGAATTTTATAGTCAATACAGAATTTAACAGGGAGCCAATGAAGTGATGATAGCACTGGACTGATATGATTAAATTTTCTAGTTTTAGTGAGGACCCTGGCTGCAGCGTTTTGGTCTAGTTGAAGTTTGCTTAGATTCCTGCTCGTACATCCTGACAGTAGTGCATTACAATAGTCTAGCCTAGAAGTAATAAAGGCATGTACTAGTGTCTCTGCGTCAAGCAGGGATAAGGCATTTCTTATATTGGCAATGTTGCGAAGATGTAGAAAAGCTGTCCTAGTGATGCTGCCTATGTGTTGATTGAATGATAAATCCGAATCAATTATGACGCCAAGATTTTTTGCTGCTGAGCCAGGTGTAACAGGAAAGTCAGCTAGATTTAAAATTAAATCTGGTAATTTATATATAATATAAAAGCAGTAAGCCATTTGAGGCTGTCTTACTGTGATTTTATTCTGCTGTATGTTGTGAGAAAATCACAGTAAAACTGCTTCTTGTGGCATATGACTATAGAATATAACAAGACAAAGATAAAACAAGTCATACATAAAATCAAGCTTAGTAAGTTCAGAGTATAGCACAGCTCTGTACAATATCTAAATTATGTCAGATATGTCAGCGTCAACGGTAAAATGGAGATCCAAGTATAAGGTTTTGTCAGTATTACAATGTACTCTAATTGTGAAAATATTATGCCTGATTAATGCAAGTGAAGTGTAAATATATCATCTGTGCATTGTAAATTAAAATATTTCCTAGAACTATACATTTCAATCAAGACCCAACCTTTATTTTTACATTTGCATTTGAAATGGACTCATCAGACAAAGTGTATGTCATTTGCCTTTGGATGGTCCAGCTTTTTCAACCTACTATTTGTGATGCAATCAAGGCTATGCATCAGTGAATTCCTGCAGGCAAGTTATCCTTGCTGCCACCTATATAGACCTCTTGCAATCAGTGTGAGGGGGATGGAGCAGTTTAGTGTTGACTAACACGCTTGTTGAACGGCCCATGCTCAGAATATGAGTACCTGAGAGGAGAGGTCTCTCGCCAGAGATTGCGCTTCTACACTCCAGTAAACACTTTCAACTGAGAGTGGCCCAACTATCACACACACTCTAGAGAATCATCTATCTCTTTAAATGTGTGAAGCTTTTAGTTTCCATGCAGGCACCCGCACATCCAACCCCCACCCACTCTCTCTCTATCTCTCTCTCTCTCACACACACACACACACACACACACACACACACACACACACACACACACGCGCGCATACACACACACACACACACACACACACACATACACACACACACACACACACGCAACACCTTCAGCTTCAACACCCTTAAGCACAGTCATTTTAAGCACAGCCAACTGGCTTTCAATAGCTGCACTCCCAGAAAAAAGAATCAAAAAATACATTCAGTGACTGTAGTTATTTCACCTTCTAGCTCGATTAGCAGCCCTTCTTGGAGATTCCAGTTGCATGTGGAGCACGTTTGATTGCATACCAGGTTGTTACTGTTTTCATAAGGACATTTGAAGAGATTAAATTAATTAGTGTCTCCATGTTCAAAGACTTGATTATTTGCACTGTACTGTTAACATAAGCTCTTTAAATCCAACGATCAAAGCAAGACAGTTACTATCTGAAATCCATTATTCAGCAGACGTATCTATCACACATATGCAATGGTTCTGCATAATGGCATTCTTAATGCTGTGAGGAAAGAAAGTAAAGAATGAAACCAATGTATATATGCTCCTTAAAAGCTTTGTCATTGGTTTTGCCATGGCATCAGAAATGACCTCAGAGAATGTGATTTGTACAAGGCACTTCCTCTGGCATTTCTCCATTTGATTTTCAGAAATAACCTTGGTGATCGTCTCAATCAGTGCCAATTAATTCAAATCACAACCTCGTCTTATTGCTTCATGCGGCATAGTGCGCAGCCCTGATGCTGTCTGAATAGCAGCCAAGCAGGAATGATTCTTAGGTCCCCTGGCTGTTACTGGCGCCTGCCTGACACCACTTCCAAACTGTCCTTTGTCTGCATCCTGGATTTGCTGCCAGATCACGGACCTTTCGACTTGCCTACCTTTTTTTTTTAACATGATACATCTGTCATTTTCAGAGAAAAGCCTTTTTTAGGGAGAATGGAACAAGGCAATCTTAGGCAAGATGATAGTGTTCATATTTGTAAGCCTGAATGCTGAATGCATAGTATATATATATATATATATATATATATATATATATATATATATATATATGCATATATATATATATATATATATATATATATATATATATATATATATATATATGTGTATATATGCAGACAGGCTCGTGCATCTGTGAGTAGCCTGCAGATTACCAAAAAGGTCCATACTGGTGAATCAAGCCAATGGCCTCAGTCTGAGAGGCTCATTTCCTATTCAGGTCACTACAGGATAACAAAGCCAGTCTGCTGGGAATGAGCTGAATACAGCCACTGCGCTCATTCAGACCCCTAATTCTAGGCCCTCCAATAAAGTGGCTGCTTTGATGATGGGCAGGTAGGTCTCTTTTTGCCAATGTCCTCCAAATAGGCAGCTAATGAGCCATCACATGTGGGCAGGCTGTGTGAATAGTGGATGCAAAAGTTATGCATGGATAAGAGCTTAAGACTGTGTAACTGATTCCACACAGCATTAGCTGTGTCAGTGGCATCTTGTGTTCTGCTACACAGCATGAGCTCAGTTTAATCATTTTTCACAAACTCTTTCATTTTACATGGTGTGCTGCCTTATTTGCAGTTTGTAAAGACATTTTTCTTCACAGTCATTTTTTAGAGACTGCTATGACACATCCATGAGACAAGTCTTTGTTAAACTAATGTTTCAACTTTCAACATTGAACTTGAAGTTGGTTCTCATGTTTCAATATTGTACAGTGTTTGACCTCCAAGGTTGCATGCCAAGCTGAGCCCTGTAACCAGGTCTGTCATGAAAACCATAATTTACTTCCAGTTTAAATACCCATTTCTGAGCAAGGTCCTCTGTCATTGAGCTCCTCACTTTGCCCAGGACAGTGGGTGGCCAAGAACTTCATTCACAGCTGTGGCATTGGTGGCGGATTGCATCTGAATATTTCACCTTGGAAAGTGTGATTACCTTCACTTTCACCGTTAATGTTCCAAAACCCATTCACGCTAAAACACCATCATTTATCCTGGAGGAGAGCACATTATAATGGGATACAAATTTTTAAATTAGAGCCGTTTTGAAGCCCTTTGCCTGCCTCCTCACTCGGTTGTGTTATTTAGAAACAATTCACAATTTATGGCTCTGACTAGATTCGTTTTGCAACCTTTAGTCATAATGTGCTGAGCCCCCTCAAGGCTGATTGCTGGTGCATTAGTGCGCTCTCTCTTTGGTTTTATCATGCAGTTTTTAGTGTAGGACACACACACAGCCTCTTTTTAATGCAACTCTGACCCCTGCCTGCTGCACGCTGCCAGACTATTCAGCACTACCCGCTGAAATGAATGGGCAAGCATTGTTGGAAATCAAAAGGAGACATTGAATGAAAGAAAATACTTTGCATTACATTGGTGTTTTGCTGCAAGGAGAAACAGCTTTAGATACAGTGGTTGATGGGAGACAGGGTAACTTTTTTGGGTGTGTGAACTTAAGAGTCTTTTTTGGAGTCACTATTCCATGATGAACGAGCTAGAAATTTTTTGTAAACAAATTGCAAGTTTTCTTGGCCACAGTGGAGTGATGTATGGAGGCACCCGGAGAATAGGGCTTAGAGGAGAAGAGAGGGAAAGGGTGAGGGTTTTAGGGGGAGGGGAAGTCTGCTTGTTGTCGCCAACTGAAGGCATCTGTCTAGGAGTGGCTGTAATTGGCTGAGTGGCGACATCTCATTAATATTGAGCCCAGGGGCAGGAGACAGCCGACTTCCTTTCCCGTGTTTGACTATTGGACTGCATCTGCGCTCATGCAAAAATGCACCCCATGCCTGTTGCCTGCTTTGTTAAAATAAAGACCATGAATATTAATGTTATGTGGGCTGGAAGCTTTGGAAGGGGAAGGGGGGTCATCTATCACTGATTTCCCTTCTGCATATTCTAACCCCACTTTCAGTGTCCAATACGCTGTATGCTGAAGCATCATTTATAGGCGCACAAGCATGAATCACTGTCATGTGAAATGGTTCCATTTTTTTTCTAACGTAATGTACTATTACACATTGAACTCTTGGTGCCACTGTTTGAAGGGCTTAGGTGAACCTTTTTAAATTTATTTCCCCTATTTTTCCCTTAATTTCAATTAGAGATAACATAGGGCACTACATGTCATATGATAAATGTAACATCATTGAAGACTTAACATTCTCAGATAATCCCTCTCCCTTACAGTAATGCATACACTTGACTGACTGCTATGCTAAAGGTAGATGGGGAAGAAGGGACTATTGATTAAATACAAGGTCACAATACTTTCCATATATACACTTTCACAGTATCAGATGATATTTAAGTGTGCATTAATAAAGTTAATGAACTCATGCTTCGTTAGTCCTATGACTCTATGCTAAATGAATATCTTACCAACCTGACACAGCTTATTTACATTGTTTTGCTTCTGTTAATATTACACCAATTAGTGCCTTGTGTAGTACTATAAGATGGTAACCATACACAAAGCATGTGTGAATGGCTTGAAACAGCCTACCCATATGGTACTGCAAAAAAAACTAGAAAAAAGCTAGAGAACCACTGGATATCTTTAATATATCCTCTAAAATGTAGATGATATTTCATTTAATTGATTTACTTTGCAGTAAAAACATTAAATACCAATTATATTTTACATATCTTCAAAGTCGTCTTAGAAGTTGTCTTAGTATTTTCTACTTCTCACGGTCTAAGTAATCCCAAATGTTGATGTTGAGGCCCGGACTCAGTCCATTGTTGTGAGAACACCAGCAGCTTCTTTGATTTGCAAATTTTCTTCTTCTTTGTCTATGTCCTTTTCTTAGTAACAGCTTCTTGACAGCTGTACAGACTCATAGTGCTGAGTTGTCTTCTCATAGTGGAAGGATGGACAAAGTAAGAGTGGAGCTAGAGCTGGGCGATATGGGCAAAACTGTTATCACAATAAACAAATAATATAGTGATAAATGTCAAACATTATTTCTTTCGAGTTTGAAGGCTGATTTTTACTCCTGGGTGGTTAATCGCTGTTTTAAAGTTTTTTTATGATCAGAACATGACAAACCAAACAGTGGAACATTTCACAAATCATGGGAGAGTGGGAGAAAGCTTCTGAGTGGTTGTTTTTCCCAGCTGGAAAAGTACAGTTTTTGTAATAGTTATAATTAAAGAAAGAAAATATTATTTTTAGCTGTCTGCTGACGAGTGCTCCCATTACAAATGCTAAACAAGTGACAAACAACAGTGTTAAACTGTTTAGTTTCTAAACAACGTCAACTAAGTACAAACAGCAAACATTAGCTGGCTCGGTACGTCAGTGATGGATCACACCGCCTTAATGCTGTCACTCCTACTGCATCCATGTCAGAACATATCACAGTATTCAAACACCAGCTAGCAGATGACTGGGTTTCTCTACTGTATCGTAGTAGTCTGAGGGGTGAACCGAAATATATCTGACGCTCGCTGTGTAAAAGCTTTAACTGCAGTGTGAATCTCTAACACTAGACAAACAGAGTCCTCCTTTTAGGTATGTTTAAACTGAAAACCGTGCTTCTGTGTCGTGTTTGATCTACAGCGTCATCAATTCGCCATGTTGTGCGAGAGACAGAGTGCGTAAAACAGCTAACCTGGAAAGATTTTAAATCAGGGTTGTAACTCACACAAACCCACTTCTTTCTTTCAGTTTCATTGCTTGGGAATACACTAATACTAAAATATGACTGAGAGCTGTAACAGCGCTGTAGCCGTGAGGAGCAGATGTAAGTAAACACGTGGGTTCACAGTAGGTCAGTACAGTTACACCACTTATCTCGTCACTCACACTTGGCCACAGGAGAACAGATCTCTGAGCGCTCCACTCAAACAGGGAATATATAACTCCACCTTTCAGATGTTGTTGAAGTATGCTAAAGTAAGACTAGTTACACTGAAGTAAGTTCTCTGCACATTTTAACAATTTTTTGAACTTTGGTTTAGTAAACTCACAAACTCAGACAGTTTTTCCCATTTACTTTCCTTAGACATTTCCTTTTCTTATACATGTTGACTATATCTAATGAATATGTAAATGAATAGCTTGCACTAAATGGCCATTTGACTGGAAATTAATTAAATGAAGGGTGGTCTCTGACTTTTACACAGTACTGTACATAAATTTAACATATTAAAATACACAGTGCTGTCTGGAGGTACTAGACAATTTGACTTTTTGGTTGTTTTTGTTCTGTTCATTGTATTGACTGTGAGTCAGTACTGACTGTGAGTTTTAGGATTAGGTTATGGGTTGAGGTTAAGGTTAGGTTTAGGATTAGGGCCAGGGTTACAATTAAATTTTGGGCTGAGGTTAGGTTTGGTTGTAATGGAAGTAACATGTTGACAATTCATCTACTTAATGTATGTATCAACAGTTCATCTACAGGATATTCATGTATTATATATATATTATATATTCAGATGCTTCACCACTGCACTTATTTGTCGGTGACGTGTTACTGATAATTGGTTAAGAGTCTATTAATTATCTACAGTGGACCACTTTAAAAAAGTGTTACACAGAATTAATCTTCTGTTATTATCTGCAGTAATGCTGTGAATAAAAGTGAATGATCCAGTTTCACTGTCAGCTATGCAGGTCTTTACCATCATGTTTTAATGGTCAGGCTTACCAATCTTTCAGGTCAGGCTGATGTGGTCTTCTCTTTAAGGTAATCTTTCACACATCTACTGCATACCTGCATCTTAGAGCATATTTTCAGTCATGTTCTTCATGATTAAAAGTATTCTTCCATTTACTGTGGCTTGCTGGCTTGTTTGAGGATATTTGCAGTTGCTCTGAGGTGTGTTTTGCTTAACCCTAGATCACATGGTGTATATGTCTAGAAATGACCCCTCTTACATTTTATTTCCATTTATTTATCACTTGTAACCCTGAAAAAAGCAATGAAAATCTGTCAATAGTGCAGATTTGAAAATTTTAATCTATACCACATTGGTGTTTGTAGGCAGAAGGGAAGTTTTTTATAATGATATACATTTGAGTAAAGTGATTGGTATGCATTGTTTTGCAGAAAGAAAAAACATTCTTTGCATTTTTGACATTTAAGCAAACAGAAAAAGCTACAAGTGCAGGCTTGAACCTGTCAATTAAGAATATAATTAAATGTAAATGTCATTTATTGCTTAACTTCATAATTATATAATTGTAATTACATCTATATAATTAACATCTCCACCTTACATTGTGGCACTTGCACAGATGCCTGAATGTAACTGCTGCCCCATGTAAGATAGAAAACTGAAAATTCAACAGCTTTGTAGAAATTAAGACATGAAACAACAACTGGCAGTGCAGGGTGCTAGAAAGCAATACTGACCTAGATATATCAACATATTATTCTGTTTTGTCTGTGCTATTTTGCATTCACATTCATTTTGTTGTTAAAACACACATATATATATAAACACACAGAAAATTAGAAATTTGAATTCTGAAAATTTTTTGGCCATACTGCCCACTGCTACCTGTATCTTATAGCCTGTTCTGTAAATGAGTGTAAAGCCACTCCTTTTGCTATAACCACAGCCTTGCTATGACAATAGAGATGCTCATCAGTTGGTTCTATATGCACTGAGTCTGTAAATACAACTGCTGCACAGCTGTGTCAGAGTTCTATTGGCAACATATAGATGAATCCCTTGCGCCATCATTTACTTGGTCTAGCAGGAAATCCCTTTTGATGAGTAATCAATTGAGAGAATCCTTTAAATATAAATGAGCTGTTTGTCTTGCTGCAGGGGAACAGCAAAAGATACACAAAATGGTAATCAATGTTTTTAATGGTGAAAACCAGTGTTGAGATTATTAACAATGAAGAATTGATGAGTAGAGTAATCAAAACATACAAATGTGAAATTATGCAAAAGGCAGCTAGAAATTAATAAAAACAACTGTTAGAGTAATGGAAACGCTCGTAAATTATTAACAAAAAAACAAGTGACTAATCTATTCCTTTTTTTACCCGCTGAAAGACGTATTACAGTCCTTACATTAAAAGTTTCATATAGCTCTATTCATTCTTTCCTTCATAATTTTTAAACCATGAAAACTACATATATCAGGATATTATGGTGAGTTTTTTTACCAATATCTATGAATAAGACATAAGTATCTCATTAGGTGAACGGGTTTAGAGATTTCTCTAAAAGATGTTGCCCTTTCCAAAGCTTACCACAGACCAACTATCGGTTTGCCATGAATTATTAATTAAAAAACACTGAGAACCCTCTGAGGAGCAGAATCACAGAAGAAAGGCGAAGGTCAAATTAAATAGGTTTCCATGCAAGCCATTTAATGATAAAAATAACAGAAATTAACTATAATTGCTTTAAAGTGTTGAAATGTAACATACCTTTATAGGCCCTGCAGATGAATTAAGGTTTTCATCCATCATCTATGAAGAAGTGAGTCAGACTTCAATTAACTGTGAAGAGTTCAAGTGCCACCCACTTTTTTCCATCTCCATTTTTAAGTTCAGACAGAAAAACTGCGAAAAGAATGTCAAAAATATATTCTGTGTTAGCACTTACTTCAGTAGTCTGGTGGTTAAAGAATGATTCTGTGTTGTTTTAACAAGTTGAAATCTTTTGGCTTGCAATCCTGTAGACACTGCTACAGTGTGGCTCAATGATGTCACCTTGCCTAATAGGATCTGGTCTCAGATGTTTAAATTATTCAGTTCTTTTTAAAGGAGAAGCCCAACAACCTTCTTAATTGATACAAAGCGTGCTGGTGGAAGGAGTTTGGCTCCCTGGCATTGTAAGAGAGACATGCTGGAATGCCTTTGTTCTATGTACAAATTGGTGGTCTTTAATGAGGGACCACCAGGTCTTTTCCGCGTTGTCTCCAGAACAATAAACCACAGCTGGATCACAGTACCCTTAAAGATGCTTTAGAGCAAATGAGATGTGGTCTAACATGTTTAAATAACTATAGCCACCACCACAACACCCACCCAGTGGCCTTTATTTGCAGAGTCCATTTTACTGCGTCCTTAGTCTAGCCTTTTTCCCTTGCTCGCTCACCCACTGCTCGCTCTTTCTCTTTCTTTTTGTTTTTGCTTCTGTTTGTAATGCCTTTTTTCTCATTTAGGAGACTTTGGCAAGGAGGACTGTGCTTTTACCATACAAAATCTATTCTCTCCACTGTATGAAGGTCAATACGAGCAGGTGATGGGCTGCCTACTGATAATGAAATGTGACTAGATACCATGCCGTAAGGACAACGGACTGATTTCTCTACTCAGGCAGCTGTGGGCCAGTGGGGATGGGTAAGAGAGTGAAGGGGGAAAAAATATGAGGGTAGGAGAGATAGAAGCAGCCACTGGAGTGTTTGAAAATGATCTTTGACAAATGCTCCTCAGGGAGGTCAGAGAAGCTCATTAGTTTGCAAATGGTTAATAGAGCCATTTAAAACCCCCACTCATCAGCTTGTGAAGGCATGTTAAATTAGAGATACATATACAGTGCTGAGCAAAAGTCAGAGACCACCTTTATTTTATTTAATTTCCATTCAGAACAATAATTAAGTACATGCTTTTTTCAGTGTCAGATAAAAAAAATCAAAGCAGGAAACATCCAAACCTGTGCAAAGTCTTAGGCAGTCGAGCTAACTGTTTAAAATCATTTATATCTGCAGTCAGTGTGTTTTTGCTTGTAAAATGCCATATAACACTAGAATAATAAAGCAATCAGAGGCTGTGGGATATTGCGATTTTATCACAGGGAAAGGTTTTCTTTGGCACAACATGAAGCCATCTTTCCACCGTAAGAAGTCAACTCATTGCTATGGGTTATAAAGAATGCATAGCTCTCAAACTGCTACTGAGAAAAAGAAAAGGAATACAAATTACACTAGAACCATGAGACAGGACATCTGAGCTGTAAAGTGAGGTTTTATTAACTGATTAGTCAAAATTTCTTATTGGTATTAAGTGAATCAAGAACTGAACTTTGGTGTTGTTTACAGGGAGTATGAAAAAATATGCCTGTGGAAAATTTTATACTATAGTATAAAACAATTTGCAATAAAACAATTGCGTTCAGCTGCCTTCCAAATTAAATGTTTGTGTTCCTCTTGCCTTTGGTTTGTGTGAATTATATTTATCTTCTGTTTCATTTGAAACAGATAAAAAATAGAAAACAGTGAATTGTGACAGTTTTGAATTGCATGAGATCTTTGATTGAATGTATACTGGAAGCCTTGCTCTCTGAGGTTTTACATGATTAATAGTTATTGATATCAATAGTAATGCAAGGCATCAAAAAAAATCTAGTGTTACTAGTGCTCTTTGGTTCCTCATCAAAAAAAGGAAATAGAGCTGCAAAGTTTGTAAACATTGAACGTTCCGCTGTTTTTTTAAGAAGATGATTCAAAGAGCTGACTCTGGTGCATATAGATGGGCTTGGTGAAGCTTACAAGGAAATTATCCTAAGCCTGTGATCTGCTCTGGCCCTTGGCCTGCACGTCTTTGATGAAAGACTTGCTTTGAATGGCATTATTAATCTCCCTTAGCACATTCAGTAAGTAAAGAATGGACATCACAAACAAAGCTTTAGCCTTGCTTGTAAATTTAAGACATTTATGCAGTAAAGTGTAAGCTCAGGAGTTAAAGTGTGTGTGTGTGTGTGTGTGTGTGTGTGTGTGTGTGTGTGTGTGTGTGTGTGTGTGTGTGTGTGTGGGTGTGGGTGTCTGCTCAACCTTGATCAGGTCAATAAAGGCTTTTCAAAGGATGCTATAAGCTATTTGATAGACACGGTGGTAATGGGAGTACTTTAAAAGCAGGGTTGAGGAAAATTAATCAGAGCTGATAGAAAAGGGAAGGAAATGAAGTAGCCAAATATCATCCAATCAAAAGTAAAAGATGATACCTCATACAAATGAAATGTCATATACAATAGCTCATTCAGACGTCCTCACCTGACAATCCATCAAAGCATCAGTGGGCAAGGGCACAAGTATCTGCTTTTTATATTTCTCTCTCTCTCTCTCTCTCTCTATCTCTCTCTCTCTCTCTCTCTCTCTCTCTCTCTCTCTCTCTTTTTCTCTACTCTCTCCCTGTCTGTCTCTCCATCTCTCTCTCTGCCTCTTTCCCTCAGTCAGAGCACTGAGGTGACCTACAAAACCTCCATCACTCACCCAGTTCAATCAATTGCCAGGTGTCTGCGGAGAGTTAAGGTCACAAAGTAAATTTCCACAGCACTTTTCTCCTCCTCAAGCCTCTCATGACGCACCCTCTCCAAGGCTGGCATCCTGCCGCTCCGCCTCAGTCCCCCCTCACAAAGACGTTCTCCTCTTTCCCCCATTCTCACTATCAAAACAACAGTCATTAGGCAAATTTGCTTTGGTGCAGGATTACGTTAATTATCATGGAATTATCACTTCATTAAAGCGGGCAGAGATAAATTATCTTTGATGAAATGGCTACAGAATGGGAAAATAATGATCTAGCATTTAAATAAATAAGTAAATAACATAAATAAATACGTGCGGACTCCAGCAAACTAAATAAATACATAAATAACTAATCAGCAAGGGTGGGAACAGAGTGGTGGAACTGGAATTTGATGGAATAGGTTTTAGGGGTGCGCCACCCTACTCACAGAGTTTTCTATACTGCAGTTCTCTAAATGCAGGTATACATTAATCATTCCAAGTACTATTTATAATAAAGGACTTTATAAGTACTGTGAAGCAGTCTTTGTTTCCAAAACAAAGAATGCTGCTCTGGGGAGAATAGTGCAGTATAATTTTGCAGATTGATGTTCCCATAATGATCACTACTATTACTATTGGTATTATACTCTTGACAGCCTTTGTTCTTCTTCTTTTTTGGGGTCAAAACTATTAGGTTTGAATGCCACCAGCACTGAAAACATGCAAAAAGAGGCATACAAACATGTTGGCCATAACCTTTTGCAATATAGATACAGTGTGAATTACTGAAAAACACAATAATGCCTCAGATACACATGCAGCATGCACTGACTCTGCTCCGTGGTCAGCAGAAGGACAGGATTGCTATGGCAACATTAGAAGGCCTCCCTGTTGCTGGTGTGTGAGGGTTTAGCCTCGGCTGGTGACGTCTCGCAACCTGTGTCAGACTCTCATCCCTAATCCAATGTTGGAATTGCAGTTTGTATTTCACTTCGCTCTCCACCTTAAGTTCACTCCTGTTCAGAAGTCAAATCATGTTCTCTTCCATTACAAGTCTCTTAGGGTTAGGTTAGGTTGACATGCAGAAAATGTTCAGACCAAAAGCTTGTTTATCACATTCAAGTTGTAAATATGTGTAGAAACAGACTACTGAGTAGTTTTTGATTTGAACTAGACTGCTGCACTGCTGCATTGAAGTGCTCATTTCATATCAGATACTTTTACATTTTGCTTGTACATTTTGCTGCTGTCACTACAGTGGAGCGATGCTGAAAGTGTAGCAAGAGCAGATACTAGCATAAACTTCACAAGAAAGCACAGAGCTTCAGAAGATGGCTTCATATTTACTACTTAAAAAACACAGTTGTTATTGGTGAAATCTGTGACTATGAAACATTACTATGAAAAGGCATTACTTTACAATTTTATGCCTGTTGTTGATAATGCAAACAAAAGGAAAAAGTTGAAAAAAAAAAAACTTTATTCACATAAGCAATTTGTGTAGGCTATACATAGAATCCTCCAACTAAAACATTTCTCTCACAAGGGTTCAGATTTCTGTTGAGAGGTTGATTATAAATATCACCATGTAAGCATTCAAGCATTCCAGCAATTAAAATTATTTATATTTCATATAATATTTTATTTTATATTATGTGTTTCCTCCCATCGACCCACCACCAATGGGAGGGGCAGTAGTAGGGGTTCAGTGCTTTGTGGATTGGGCAGTGTCCGAAGGCGTGGGCCTTAGCATTCTGATCCTCGGTTGCTGAAACTGGCTTTTGGAACTTGGAACGTTACCTCATTGGCGGGGAAGGAGCCTGAGTTGGTGCGCGAGATTGAGAGATACCGGCTAGATATAGTCGGGCTCACCTCAACACACAGCTTGGGCTCTGAGTCCAATCTCCTTGAGAGGGGCTGGACTTTATTCTTTTCTGGGGTTGCCCATGGTGAGAGGCGGCGGGCAGGTGTGGGCTTTCTCATAGCCCCTCCACTCAGTGTCTGTATGTTGGGGTTTTCTCCGGTGGATGAGAGGGTAGCTTCCCTACGTCTTGGGGAACGGGTCCTGACTACTGTCTGTGCTTATGCACTGAACAGCAGTTCAGAGTACCCAGCCTTCTTAGAGTCCTTGGAAAGGGTGCTTGAAAGTGCTCCTCCTGGAGACTCTATTGTCCTACTGGGGGACTTTAATGCTCACGTGGGCAATGACAGTTAGACCTGGAGGGGTGTGATTGGGAGGAATGGCCTCTCTGATCTGAACCCGAGTGGTGTTCTGTTTTTGGAATTCTGTGCAAACCACAGTTTGTCCATCACAAACACCATGTTTGAACACAAGGATGTCCATAAGTGCACATGGCACTAGAACACCCTAGGCCACAGTTCAATGATTGACTTTGTAGTCGTGTCATCAGAATTGCGGCCATGTGTTTTGGACACTCGGGTAAAGAGAGGAGCTGAGCTGTCAACTGATCACCACCTGGTGTTGAGTTGGATCAGGTGGTGGGGGAAGATGCCGGTCAGACCAAGCAAGCCCAAACATATAGTGAGGGTTTGCTGGGAACGTCTGGCAGAAGAACCTGTCAGATTGATCTTCAACTCACACCTCCGTCAGAACTTTGACCAGATATCGGGGGAGGTGGTGAGAGATCCAGGTAAGAGATGCCGTCAAGCTTAAGAAGGAGTCCTACTGGGCATGGTTGGCCTGTGGGACACCAGAGGCAGCTGGCAGGTATCGACAGGCCAAGTGATCTGCGGCTTCAGTCGTCGCCAAGGCAAAAACCTATGATTGGGAGGAGTTTGGTGAGGCCTTGGAAAGTGAGAATCAGTACCTTGAAATCCGAGACCATGGTTCTCAGGCGGAAAAGGGTGGAGAGCCCTCTTTGGGTTGGGGATAGGCTCTTGCCTCAAGTGGAGGAGTTCAAGTATCTCGGGGTCTTGTTCACAGTACAAGGGAGCGGGAGATTGACAGGCGGATTGGTGCTGGGTCAGCAGTGATGTGGGCTCTTTACCGGTCTGTTGTGGTAAAGAAAGAGCTGATCCATAAGGGAAGGCTCTCGATTTACCGGTCGATCTACGTTCCCACCCTTACCTATGGTCATGAGCTTTGGGTAATGACCGAAAGAATAAGATCACGAATACAAGCGGCTGAAATGAGTTTCCTCCGCTGGGTGTCTGGACTCTCCCTTAGAGATAGGGTGAGAAGTTCGGTCATACGGAAGGGACTTGGGGTAGAGACGCTGCTTCTTCACGTCGAGAGGAGTCAGCTGAGGTGGTTCGGGCATCTAGTTAGGATGCCTCCTGGACGCCTCCCTTGGGAGGTGACACAGGCAAGTCCACATGGGAGGAGACCCCGGGGAAGACCCAGGACACGCTGATGTGATTATATCGCCCAGCTGGCCTGGGAGCGCCTTGGAATCCCCCTTGGAGAGCTAGTGGAAGTGGCTGGAGAAAGGGAGGTCTGGGCCTCATTGCTTAGGATGCTGCCCCCGCGACCCGAACCCCAGGGAAGCGGAAGATAATGGATGGATGGATGGATGGAGGGATGGATGGATGGATGGATATATTTTTGTTTATTATCTGTCATATTAAGGAATATTTCAGGAAGCCCTGTTGATAAGCCAGAACGAGAATACATTTCTGGTGTTAAATTTTTGGTGCTGGACTGCAGCAAAAAACACCACAAGCAGGGATAAACCTCCCTTAAACCTATCCTTAAAATTCTCCTGTTTATGTTCTTGTAGTGTGCAAAGTATGGTCAATAACACAACCAAAATAAAGTTGCTTATGAAGTGCTATCGGTAGCTAACAGAACCCTGTTTACCTTGCAAGAAGTAATGTTTATTTTTTTGCATGCATTGTGTTCTCCATGTATGTGAAAGACATCTGCATTCTTAATAGAATTTGTATGGAAAGTTTTTCACATATGATACCTTACATTTCATGTATTGGCTAACAACAGGCTTATCAGGTCCGTGCACAGACAATTTGAGGGCCAGCGGCTTTAAAAATGGCAACTTGGATTAATTTATTTCACAGCATGTTTTGCAAACAGGGATGTGAATGCCAATCTCCAACATACAAAGCTATAACCCCCAATACTACAATCTTGCTCTTAACCTAGTAGGTCTAGCAACTTATAGTGTCCCTTACTCAAGTCCCCTTGGGTTATATTTGTGCACATACCTTAGATTTGTTGCCCACTGGACAATGATAACAAGTGCACCATTGCAATTGCTTTCATCTCTGCCTGCATGAGGCATTGGATTTGTTTAGAAATTTCACACTCTATATGTTTTCACTCACCCCCACCCCCTCAATATTTAGCCCAAAATTTTTAATGGTTGTTCCCAGTTCTTGATACGAGATTACATCTGGCCCTGTGAAACTATGACAGGGGTCAACAATTCCTGCTTCCTTGAAAAAGATTTTGTGTTCTTTTGGCATTTAAAGCTATCATCGAATCAATTTACATTTCTTTGAGAATGAAACTCTCAATTAGCTTCAGGAATTTTACTTACAACACAGAAAAGGCCACCTAGCTATACACACATCATCTCTTCTGACTGTTTTGTTGCTGAGGTTTAATTTAGGTTTCACATTTGAGAAAGATACTGTTGAACTGTTCAACATTGGGAAAAAAATTAGTTCTACCTCTGTGTTGTGATTGTGTTTGCAAGATATATCCTCTGGCACAACTATTTTCTTCTCAGTCCAATGTTTTTTTTTTGCTTGTTTTTTTTTCTTCTTCTTCTTCTTCTTCTTCTTCTTCTTCTTTTTCTTCTTCCTCTTCTTTGTCTTCTTCAACATGACTGCATCTAGATTTTCAGGAGGAGGCTGAAATAGACCATTGCCTTTGGCTGTGGAATACAATGCTTTTACATTAAGGACTCTGTGACTTCATGCCCTTTTACTTTTCCTTTACCAGCAGCTCATCTTTTCTCTTCAGCCAAGCAGGGAAATAACTCTTCTCCTTAACCGCTTCCTGTAGTAGCTTGGTGAAATGTACTTTCCTTATGCCTCATCTCCCCCCTCCACACTCCCCCCTTCACCATGAGCAAACGAAAATCTCTATGGCCACATTGTTCAAACTAGAGTCTTCTTTAATGGTCCTGTACTATTTGATGGACA
This sequence comes from Pygocentrus nattereri, assembly GCF_015220715.1. Classification (NCBI taxonomy): domain Eukaryota; kingdom Metazoa; phylum Chordata; class Actinopteri; order Characiformes; family Serrasalmidae; genus Pygocentrus; species Pygocentrus nattereri. The sequence goes on along the minus strand of NC_051218.1, from coordinate 23,690,970 downwards.
CCATGGATTGGGCATTTGAAAGGAGATCAAATAGAGGTGAAGGCTCATTAGGAGCTCCTGTTGTGAAAGCTTTTCCCCAAAAGAGTACACCACCAGTGGAAAAGAACGTGGGCAGTTTTGTACCTGCTGATCAGACCTCAGACCTTCAAATGCATTGTGCGATTCGATCACCTTGATGCTAGCAAATATCTTTTGGAGAATAAACATTCAGTCAACATGACACAAATGCATGACAGGCTGCCACTCCATCACAAAAAGGTTGTTTGCAAATGCCTCAGTGGTTAGTTGTTTATAGAGTACAAAGTCCTTGTGAATTCTCTCTAGAAAAGCCAATAGCAAATAAACATCAATCTCAAGGGAGGCTGAATTTTCAGTCTAATATACAGTCCACAATCAAGGCAAACTGCGCTGTCAGTATTATGTGCAATGATAAATGTTTAAGCATAAGCTAATAGAGGGGTGCTCAATCCTGGTCCTGGAGATCTACCACCCTGGTTAGTTCAGATTCAACACAACTGGCTCATATAGCCAGATGAATAATTAAAATTTAAAATTCATTTTAAGCCTAAATTTAATTTCAAAATTATCATCTCACCTTCTGTGAGGTAGTTTTAAGTATTAAATAATTTGAATGTCTGGTTCCTTTAACCACTGCTGTAAGTATGACTCTGGAATTATTTCTTAAATGGAGCGCTGTACAAAATACTTTGCTTTGTTCACCTTTTAAAGACTGAATTATGCACATCTATTATATTAAGATGTAATAAAATCATTGGAAATGAGTGCATTTTTGCTTCAGATAATCTCCAAAATGTGAACATAAGAAAAGTCCAGTTTACTCCAGTTTCCCCTGCACTGGAGGCTCCTGCATCTGTCCTCAAAGCTCTTGGCTCATTCTTAGTTTTTTTTTTTTTTGTTTCCAGCTTATCAACATTGGAGAAAACAAAGTGCCTTTTAGAAAGTGAAAGAGAGTGAAATACTGTGGATATATGGACATAGTATCTGCTCATTGTTAGACTGAACCTTTGCTCATAATAATAATCAGTAATTTCATGACATTGTGCACAATGCATATGCAGTGCAGTTTGTAGGTAATTGGACAATGACATCATTTTTGTTGGCTCTGTGCTCCATCACATTGCTTTTGAAATGAAATGATGGCTATGAGGTTCAAGTATAGGATGCCATCTCTAATTTGAGGGTATTTACAGTCATTTATGGGCTTTCTGCTAGAGGCATTTATTTATAAACAAGGTGAGATGAGATCAGAAACAGAAATAGATGTAAGTGCAGTTATACCCCAGAACAGTGTCATAACCAGATAGACAGTAGGCTCCTTGGAAAATATGGGGAAAATGGTGTAGATAGCACAAACTCCATTTTTAAACATTCCACTTCTATATGTAATTAATTTGCATATGATTTCCACTTTTTGGCACTGAAAAACTACATTGTCAATTTCAGGGGATGCTCAATTTTATGGCCTTTAGTTGGATATGAGATATTCAGATACATACCCTGAATGTCAATGCTGCATGCATCCATGATAGGTCAGAGTTACTGGGGCAAAATCCATATAGGTGGTCACCAGAATGGATGCTTAAAATGAATGAATGCACTCATGGTACCCAAATGAACCCACTAGCTCTGTTCCTGGGGCAAGATTGAGCCTTACCTCATGAAGAATATCTTGAACAATGGTGAAGGCCATATGAAATAGAATTGTTATTTGTTGTTGACCCAAAATGCATGATTGCATATTATGCTAATAGCACTGATCAGCCTAACCCTGTTGATGTTTCTTTCATCTCTTTAACCTCCCAAAGAAACCCAATGATTTTCATAATCCTTGAACTGTCAAGTTACAACCATATCATAGAAACAAAATACACTTTTGATCGAAATCACAAAAGTGCATTTCGTATTGATAGCACTCATCTGTCTAACCTCCCTGTCCTTTTTTTCATCCTTCCATCCTCCAATAGGCACTCATTGATTTTCACACCCTTTGAATTTCCAAGCTAAAGTAATCAAACATGCTTGGAAAGATTCAACTGTTCAACCAAAGCACATAACTGCATTTCTTACTGATAGCACTCATCTATTTCTGCAAGGCTTTTTCTCAGCCTTCCTTAGAAACCATTGATTTCTCCACTCCTTGAAAAGTTTTGGCTACAAGCACCATTTTCTACAGAAAGTGTTGACCTAAAGCACATGTCTACATTTTACACTCATGCAATAAATGTCATACTTATTAATTTTCATCGCAGGCAACTCCCATGTTCTTAGTTCCCAGGTTTTAACAAGTCAACCTAAAGTCTTCTTACAAACTTAACATCAGATTTTTTGGCTTTACTGATAATGACACTTCTCTGGACAATAATAATAGACTTCAGATGTAACTGTCACATTTAGGATATAAGTTAAGACCTTTTCATAGCTCTCTCATAGGTCTCCACATTACTGAAACAAGAAACAATTGTGCAGCCAATTACATATGGTCCCTAACTGGATTTTGTGTACAAATGCTGTAATTCTTGTGTCACTGTAACTAAATCATTCTTTCTGAACTTTTACACTTGTTGCACTCTTGTCATTGTAACAAGGCACATAAAGACATGTACAGACATAACATGTATAATATATAGTTACAAGGTATAGTACAGAAAAAAAGAAAAAAATAGACAGTAGAAGTATGCAGAGTAAATTGAGTGGCCCATTTAAACAGACACTGTTTTATAACAATTTATGTACAAAGTGTAGACAATTTATCCAAGAACCAAGCTGTGTTAATGTGACCCATGCTTAAAGTAGCAGCACTTAAACTGAGTTTGTATTATACCAGGAAAAAACAGCATTTATACAAATGTATTCTATGAAAGATTGAGTGGCTCATTTAAAATTACCAGTGAATGGATAAGCATATAATATTTAGATGCTCATGGCACTGATGTGAATAAAAATTCAAAAATAAGTACTGAACAATGAGATAAACAATATGTTGGTAAATAAGATGGAGTTATATTAGAATTGATTCAGGCAAAGGATACAAGTGAGGTAGAGATGTGATGTTGTGTGCATTGTCCACAGACCTTGTCCGACACAGTTCTCCTTTTGTAGTGGGCAGTAGTGAATAAAGTTTTACTTTAAATTTACTGTAACTACCAACAGCTAAAAAGCAAGAGGGCTACTCTTCCAATTTGGCAACTTTAGGCTTGTACTTTCATGTCATACAAGGAACAAAGAAAGATATTTTATTGATTTTATTAATCAATTATTAATCACAATTATTTATATAGCAATTAATCATCAGCAAAAACCTGCAGTTCAGTCACTTATGGACTGCAGTCCTTCATTCTATATAGTGATGTAGACTAGCAAGATGTTATGAAGGTGGCACATCAACATTATAAAAAGAATCCAGTAACTGGCTCATTTTTCAGTACATCTGTTCTGTTTTCTAAAGAGATTTCTGAATCTGTTTGTGTTGAGTAGTCTACCGAACAGTTTTTCTACCTCATAAAATTATGATAATGCACTAGAGATTATTTCTCAGTAACAACAAACTCTTTATACATACATGCACACATATTAAACACTTACCTTTATCACTTACTGCCAAAAAAACCTCTTGGCAGAGTTTTCTGGATTGGTTTGCTGTTGGCAGATCATCTATGTGAAGGTGCATAAGAATAAAAACCTGATGAGTGCATTCTTCTGCTTGATTCTTTTGATTCATTGCTTGTAAATAGGATCTAAAAGAAAGACCTTAGGCAGAAAAAAAACTCTTAAAGCCCTTAACTTAAAGCCCCTGGAACATGGTTTCAACTGTTTAAATGTTTGCTTTAATAGAAAAGATATGCAGAAGAAAAGTAATCACCACTGTTATATTAAGTACATAATTTAATAGTGGATAAATTCTCCAAAAAATCAAAGCTGCGGACTGCTCTTAACTGTGTGGGCATATCAGAACACAAAATGATTGACAGTAGAGTCTGCCAGGCAATGTAAACAACTCAAAAAACAGACCAATTTGCTCTTCTCAGCCAGTCTCTGAATGGTGAGTAAAAAATGCAAAACGTAGAACAAGCTCCCAGATCCCATTTTGCAGGTAATGTTGGGGAGCATTTTATGATGGGTATATCACAGCCATATTGTGTCCAAGATTTGACCACTCAGCAGCACTAATGGTATGCTTTAGTTGGCCAATTAGCCAGGCTATGACCTGCTGAAGAGAACCAATCTTTTTTTGAATTTACAGCCATTTGTCACTGTGTTTGCACACTGTGAAATTAGACCTCTGCATTAAACTCATCTGTGCAGTGAAACACCCACATACATGCATGCTAGTGAACACACACACTAGGGGGCAGTGAGCACACTTGCCTGGAGCAGTGGACAGCCCTATCCACGGTGCCTGGGGAGCAATTGGGGTTAAGGTGCCTTGTTCAAGGGTACTTCAGTCATGGACTACCAGCCAAGGGGATTGAACCGGCAACCAACCACAAGACTGGTTCCCTAACCTTCAACCCACGACTGCCCATTGTTTAGCTATCGCTGATATGAATTACACACAGTGCTAACTTACTTACTACCTGATTAGCTAATGTTAGCAAACAGAAACATACAGGTGTATATGGGTGTATACATTTATATATGTATATGTGTGTGTATATAGGTGGACCTGTACTGTAAGTAAGAAATTTTTATATTCAAACCGAAGAAAATTGTCAGCTTCTTATTTGTCAGCTTCTTGTTTGAATTTTCCCATTCAACTTTAAATGATACGTTAGTTACATTCTGGCACCTCAGGTTACTGCCCACTTCATTTAAGGTGGAATGGGAAAACAAGAAGCTGCTGAATAGGAAGCTGACTTCAGACTTGTCTAAATCATTGTGTCAGAAAATGCTACCATTTTCCCACTAAAACCCACTAATTTCAGATGAGATGTGCACGCTGCCCAGACTTTCACTGCCTTTGAGACCATAGGGACCCCAATCTGCCCTTTTGATGGCCTAGAGATATAATCTTCTGTGGTGTTTGGCAAAGGCCTGTGGTCCCCTCGGGATATTAAATATTCTCCTACAATCTTGTCTGCGGTTGGTGCAGTTTACTGCACAACAACTCCTTGTCATTGTTGCTTTATGCCATGAAGAGTGATGCTTTCTGTTGCTTTATATGGAGTTAATTTTGTGCCAAAGGTTTCAAATAAAATTATGAAATCCACAAGCAAAATGTAATGTATAAAAATGTCCAAAATATGTTTGCAAATACAAATGATAAGAGTTAAATCAAACATAATTTTTCAAAAAGATTTATGCTCCTTTCAATCGTTCTGATATAAATTTATTAGTTATTTTGACAGTTATTGCTTTCATTTCTTTCTATTTGTTGATTTTGCAAATGTTTTTTTTTTTGTGCTTCTGGCACTTTTTAACAGAGGCACAGGTCTTAGAAGAGGGCATTTGCCTGCATTTTCTATTGGCCAACTGGTTTGAAGTGACAGGTCTTCTGCACACGTAGCCACGCCCACTCCAAGACCTGAGGTGTTTTTCGAACATGGTGGAATGCTTCAGTCTCTTCTTGTTTGTACAAACAGAGTACCTCCGTGTCAGTCACTGAGACAGGCTTTGTATCTCAGCAGTCCTGTTTACAGAATGCTGCTTCTCCAAATCACTGTCTTCACATTTATGCAGTGGATTAATGTCAGATATTTAAGCAGTTTAGTTTCATTACCAGTATGGCTCTCCTAATTAACCCTAGAGAACACTGCTCCAAAGGTGGTACAACTTCATTCATTCATAAATAAATGTTTATGTTCATCAATGCCCAAAATAACAGTAATATCTTTTTAAACAGGTTGACACAGGCATGAACAGGCATTTTATGGACACATGAACATGTGTTTCATTAATGATTTAAAAGAATATGGCAAACATTTCTCATAACATCACATTTGCCAATACAATGCTGCACTCACAGCAGCACTCAGTAGGATGTATTCCACCATGCTGGGGGTAGTTCACATTAAGTGGCTCCATGTCCAAGTAAATGCCCTGTTCCAAAGTCCTACCCCTGTTATATATGAGAGCCAAAAGTCACAAGGAGAAAAAGGATTTCAGAAGCAATAAAAGTGATTCAAGAAGCGAAACATGTATCATAAAAATCAGCAAATATTTAAAAAATTTAGCAAAAACTGGCAAAGGAATATAATGAAAAGCGTTTGAAGCACAGTTAACCATTTTTCAGTTGATTAATCATGAAGTGGTGGTTATGTAATATTTTAAAGTAAAGCTTTAGAGGAACCACTGTGGACTGGACTGGCTTCTGTTATTTGTTTTATTTGAAGGAATTATCATGGAAATGTTTGTAGCAACATGTTTTAGATATTTAAATGGTAGAGTGTTATTATAGTTCTCTCTTTTTAAGTCATTGTTTTTGAACATTAAATTTCATAATCTCATTGAGCAGATGACATACAATAATTAATGTTTTCCATAAGGTGCACAGCCAGGTTTATTATACACATTTTACAGGCTTAAAATACTTGTTTTCCAAATGAGAACTCAAATACTTGTTCTCAAAAACACCTTCAATAATATTAATAAAATCAATTGACAAGACTCTACCATCAGTTAGAAAGGTGTGACAGGAAGGAACTAGGCAAAGAGCAATGCCAGTGAAATTACTGAAAAATGTAGCAAAAACACAATCTGGTAGCTGACAATGTGTTCTTTCACTGGTTTTTGACTGCGTTCTTGCCAGCAAACCTCAGAAAAATGTCTGAAGATAGCAAGGTTTAAGTCCCGTGACATCAGGGAGAACAAGAAGCATGGCTGCTCCATATAACTACTGCTGAAACGGGACGTTGTTGTACCATAGCACAAATACCAACAACAGCCATATTTTAGTTTTAGTTTTCTGATGCGACAAATACAGACAACAGAAGTGAATTGAGGAACTGATTTAACTTTATACAGAGCTAAAATGATATATGAGTAGCCCTGTTACTGCTGCTGCAGCTGCCTCACATGAAGCAGTCTCTGTGGCTTTGTACAGCATGCCAATGATTTCTGTAATATTTATGTTTTAAAGAGAAATTATAAGTAGTATACATAGTTTGGATAGACACACCCGGAGGAAAAAAAATTCTTAAAATTCTTTAAAATTCTTGTCTTAAAATTGTTTCATTTTATAGGTTTAAACAAATGAACTTACAAAGAACCTTGTTTATGCAGTCCATGGGGCAGCTGTGGGCTGGAGGTTAGGGGTCTGGACCTGTGCCTGGAAGGTTGCCAGTTCGATCCCCAGGGCCGACAGTCCATGACCGAGGTGTCCTTGAGCAAGACACCTAACCCCCAACTGCTCCCTGGGCACCGTGGATAGGGCTGCCCACCGCTCCGGGCAAGTGTGCTCACTGCCCCCTACTGTGGTGTTTCACTTCATGGATGGGTTAAATGAGGAGGTGGAATTTCCCCGGTTGTGGGATCAAAAAAGTATCACTTAACATTGCAGTGAGCAATGCAAAGACCGAACACAGGCAGGCAAACTCCTTAGACAGAACTCAGCAGTCTATACACACCTAAAAATAAAGAACCACACTTTTCATCATCATGAGGTACACATCCTAAGCAAACAGGTGGTTTGAAAGAGGTGTCAATGAATCTATGTCAAAGTGGAATGGCCATCACTAAACAGAGGAGGGTGTCTGAGAGACCACCTGTCCTCAGCCTGTAATGTTGAGTTAAAAATTGTACATCACTGTTTTATGGACAAACTAGCTAGCTCCACCTCACAAGGGAGGGGCACCACTATAAGCTATGAGGAACACCATTTTCTCTGGCAATCACACTTTAGTGACTTCTTAATTAGTCAGATGAGTTTAACACCTCATATGTGTTGATCATGTGACTTCTTTGTGTGCATTTTTTGCCAGAGTTAGTTCCTGTCACACCTTTATAACTGACAATGGTGTTTGGATGAACATCCGAAAGGTCTTGTTTTAATTTTCTTTAAAAGTCCTGTGATTTTATTAAAAATGTAGTTTGTGTAAATGGCAAGATCAATGGGGGAAAGTATGGCTGTGTTCAGGTTAAGTTAAGATGACATGATTTTCTAAAGCTGAGAATCGTGTCCATCCTTGGTTTAAAACAATGATAACTGAACCTCCAACTCTGAATTGTCAGGAATCCACTGGAGTGTCTGGTGTGGTCTTAAGCAATAAGGCTGGCTTTACATCATGCAACTAGTTGTTGTGAGTTTATAGCAACTTTACAGTTACACCAAGCAATTGAAACAAGGTTGCATGCAATACATTATATTACTCCATTAGATTTTAGTTCAAATTATATTTTTTGTGAAACTGTTCTCACTATGAAGTCAGAGGTGTAATTTATATATTTGCAGGATTTTTAGCATCTTTGTAGGTTTTTTCTAGCTTATATTTCCATTATTTTTTCCTGTATCTAACTCAGTCTTTCTGTCTAGGATTCCTGCTATGTTTCAGTCTAAGTATCTACTATGTTCATGTCTTGCTTATCCTGTTCTAGAAGTTCATCGTCCACATCAGTCCTCTCTTCTGTAATTATTTTCTTTCTTTGGCTGCCAAAGTAATTTGAGCAATGTGTAAAATTAGGAGACATCAAAAATTGAGAAGGTGGTCCTTTTCAACCACCTAATAAGCCATCTTATTTTTTGTTTTATTGTATTTTGAAAGTATGTCGTTCAACATGATCACATGATACAGTATTGCTGTTTTGATTGGCTCTTTCATTAAATTTGTTTCATGAAGTTGATATGCTGGCAACTAGATTTTAAATGAGAGTTCGTGCAACTAAAATTGCATTAAAGTTTCGGCCTTAATGAAAGACAAAGGTTCTGAATACTAAATTAGGAAACGTATATCATGATAACAAACAAATACTTCCATCCATCCATCATATTCCGCTTCTCCGGGGTTCGGGTTGCGGGGGCAGCATCCTGAGCAATGAGGCCCAGACCTCCCTTTCCCCAGCCACTTCCACTAGCTCCCTGGGAGGGATTCCGAGGCGCTCCCAGGCCAGCTGGGCGATATAGTCATGCCAGCGTGTCCTGGGTCTTCCCGGGGTCTCCTCCCCGGTGGACTTGCCTGTGACACCTCCCAGGAGGCATCCTAACAAGATGCCCGAACCACCTCAACTGGCTCCTCTCGACGTGGAGAAGCAGCGGCTCTACTTTGAGTCCCTCCCGGATGACCGAACTTCTCACCCTATCTCTAAGGGAGTGTCCAGCCACCCTGCGGGGGAAACTCATTTCGGCCGCTTGTATTCGTGATCTCGTTCTTTCGGTCATTACCCAAAGCTCATGACCATAGGTGAGGGTGGGAACGTAGATCGACCAGTAAATCGAGAGCCTTGCCTTATGGCTCAGTTCTTTCTTTACCACAACAGACCGGTAAAGAGCCCGCATCACTGCTGACCCAGCACCAATCCGCCTGTCAATCTCCCGCTCCCTTGTACCATCACTCGTGAACAAGACCCCAAGATACTTAAACTCCTCCACTTGAGGCAAGAGCTCATCCCCGACCCAGAGAGGGCTCTCCACCCTTTCCCGTGTGAGAACCATGGCCTCGGATTTGGAGGTACTGATCCTCATCCCGGCCACTTCACACTCGGCTGCAAACCGATCCAGTGAAAGCTGAAGTTCACAGCCTGATGTCCCCCAATAGAACCACATCATCTGCTAACAGCAGAGATGTGACCCTGAGGTCACCAAACCGGACACCCTCCATCCCCTGACTGCGCCTAGAAATTCTATCCATAAAAATTATGAATAGAATCGGTGACAAAGGTCAGCCCTGATGGAGTCCAACTCTCACTGGGAACAAGTCTGACTTACTGCCGGCCATGCGAACCAAACTCCTGCTTTGTTTGTACAGGGCCTGAATGGCTCGTAGCAAAGAGGCATGTACCCTGTACTCCCGAAGCACCTCCCACAGAATACCCCGGGGAACACAGTCGAATGCTTCTCCAAATCCACAAAGCACATGTGGACTGGTTGGGCAAACTCCCATGAACCTGGAGAGGGTAAAGAGTTGGTCCAGTGTTCCACAACCAGGGCGGAACCCGCACTGCTCCTCCTGAATCCGAGGTTCGACTATAAGCCGGACTCTCTTCTCCAGTACCCCTGCATAGACCTTACCAGGGAGGCTGAGGAGTGTGATTCCCCTGTAGTTGGAACACACCCTCCGGTCCCCCTTTTTAAAAAGAGGCACCACCACCCCAGTTTGCCGATCCAGAGGCACCACCCCCGATGTCCACGCAATGTTGAAAAGGCGTGTCAGCCAAGACAGCCTTACAACATCCAGGGCCTTGAGGAACTTGGGACGGATCTCATCCACCCCTGGAGCCCTGCCGCCAAGGAGCTTCTTAACTACCTTAGCGACTTCGGCCTCAGTAATGAACAAGCCTATTCCCGTGAGCCCGAGCTGTGTGTTGAGGTGAGCCTGACTATATCTAGCTGGTATCTCTCAACCTCGCGCACCAACTCAGGCTCCTTCCCCGCCAGTGAGGTAACGTTCCAAGTTCCAAAAGCCAGTTTCAGCAACCGAGGATCAGAATGCCAAGGCCCACGCCTTCGGACACTGCCCGATCCACAATGCACCGAACCCCTAATACTGCCCCTCCCATCAGTGATGGGTCGATGGGAGGGGGGACTCATGTAGCTCCTTCGGGCACCATGAGTGAATGCCCGGCCACCAGACGCTCGCTGGCGAGCCCCTCCCCCAGGCCTGGCTCCAGGGTGGGGCCCCGGTAACCCTGATCCGGGCCGGGTACACAAGTCCTGCTTTCTTGTTCTTGTCCTCATAGGGGTGATTATGGATCACACTTTGTCTGGCCTGTCACCTAGGACCAGTTTGCCATGGGAGACCCTACCAGGAGCTTTTGCTCCAGACAACATAGCTCCTAGGATCCTTCAAACACACAAACCTCTCCACCACGAAAAGGTGGTGATCCATGGAGAGGACAAACAAATACTTGACTATTCAAATTATTTAAGCTTGCCCATACTAATGTTCTACCATTCCATTTGTCCAGTTTCTGTTTGAATGAAGTAGCCTTTTGATTAGCAGCCCTTTGATTTCATAATGTGTTGGTGTGCAGAGTCATGCATCTTCTATGAAGCAAACTAATAATTTTAGTTTTGTGAGAAATTTAAGTCATTCTTCCATCTGTTCCATCATCCGTTCCACATGTCTTTTAATTGACATGCTTTGAATGCTCCCTTTCAGAACAAGCATGCATGGATGTTTGATTGGGAGTTGATTAGTAATGGAATTTTTCATATTCCTGTGAATGGAATTGTGAGTCCAAAGACAGACCAGTATGGCAGCTCGTAATTGAATTGAATGACTTGCAGTTTCAGGGCTTTTTTTGCTCAAATTCGTGCCATGTGAGAGCAAGCCCTCAAAGAAGATGTCACACATTTTTCTTCTTTTCGGGTTTGCCTTTAAAATCTATCAAAGGTAATGAGGTTTGCGTAATTATATAAAGAGATAAACAAAGCACGTAAGTGTAAAGGTAAGCCAAGATGATGTTTAATTTCCCTCTCATCAGCAGTCATAAATAAAGTATAATTTACTGCCATGTAGATACAGAATGCTAATCAAAGTGTTCTTGGAAATTGGTTTGATTTTTTTGGCAGTTCAGGGCAAAGTAATTTCAGTGCGTGGTTTTGTTTAGCAACATCAGTAATATTCTTTGTTTCATCAGAGACCAACACACAACAACTTTAGTTGATCATCAAAGCAACCAGTTTCACACCAATGCCAGCCTTTTTGTTTGGACCAGAAGCAAAGCCAGGCTGCAGTTAAAGCCATAGTAGCCACAACTAAAGATGGAACCACAAAATTAATTAGGAAACGAACTGGACATAACATGAGATGTTTGAATGCCCTAGCCAATGTTTCATCCTTCAATAGCTAAAATCTGAGAGTTCTCTTTTTTTCTTTTTTGGCAGCATGGTACCTCTTGTACTAATGGATTTCTCTCTCTGAGCTTCGCTCTATATTGGCTACAGTTCAGGCGTGGGGAAGGAGGGCTAGTTGTATTTCACTGGAAACTTCTCTTCCATTTACTCTGAAGACTGCTGGAAGATATTATGATAGGAGTAAATATGTGTCCTAGCTTGTAAGTGCAACAATGCAATGAAAGTGCCTTTCCTAGCTCTGCAATACATTCTCTCTTAGAACTTTTTTCTTTCTCAGCAGGTGATCCTATGCTCAGTGCTGTATGTTGCAACAGTAAATATTAATTATTCATTGGTTTGTTTTAAAGACATTTGCAATCTGTTTACTTTGAAGAACGAGAGACACTAATGATATAATAGATGTTCTGGTGTCCCAACATTTTCAAACTCAACCCCAAGGCACCTTTCCATTTCCAGTTTTCTCAAAATTAATCAGAGTTCTGTGTGAACATACAGTAATGTACACAGAGAGAAAAGTACTGAGCAGAGCAGGTTCTGTTTCCCTAACATCATTGTAGTGTTGCAATCATGTGTTAGCAAAACAGTTTAAAGGTGAGGACTGTTTCACTTAACCCCAGTGTGGAGTTTTCATGCAGTGGTTTGTTCTCACAATTCTTAAATTTTCTAGGCAATTCTTACATTTTCTAGACTTCAAATTCTTATACATACTTCTTCTCCATTTGACTTCATTATACTTTGTGTTAACACACTGTTAGCTAAATGTTACCAATGTATTATTATTATTATTATTACTATTAGTGTTATGAATTCACAGTCAACTCAGAAGATCAGAATCAGCAGATTTTTGCTTTATACAAGTATTCAGCAGTCAAGCAATTTAGTTTTTGATTTTGGCCACTTTCTTTTTTGCAATTTTATGACGTAAATAGCATGTGCCACAAAAGTGCACTTGTGCTGTATTTAGATGCTGCACTATAATTAATTTAAGAGTATAAATTGTCAGTTTGGTCCATTAAAGAACAAAAAATATATATAGATATATGTTTAAGCACTCAAAACGTGCTAGTATGTGTCATGTGTTTGTTCAGCCCATACAGTGTGAGCTTCAAATGTTTAAGAAATGGCCAATAATAAAGAAATGGAAATAATGTTCAATAGAAATTATTTACTTTGTTGTTGTTGTGCTGAGTTTGAGGTATTTTTGTAAATTGTATATCATTATGACTTTCATTTCTAAATATGTATTTGCATGCATTTTAAAAATACTTTGCAGATATTTTTATATAGGTCTCCAGACTTTCTCTGAACTTTCCGAATAATAATGAATTGCTTACATAAGCTACATGACTGGAATGCATGCTGCAGCAGAACCTAGTCTTTCCTATCCAATGTTAGCTATCCTGCACATAATGTGAGCATCGCTCTGGGTTCGTCCTAACCTTGGACATGAGTGGAGACTCTAGTCCCCTAGTAATGACAGTCATAATTAATGAGGAGTATAGCAGTAAAGTGTGAATTATTTTGGCTTTGTTACATGTACTATGGTACACAGATGTGTAATAAACCTTGTCTGAAACAAGACCTCTCGGTCAAACCCAAAGAGGAGAGCTATTAATACCAGTCCTCACTGCCATAATGACTCATTTGCTCAGAGAAGAGAAAAAAAATGGAAATCAGAGTAAATTTACACCAGAATAGAACCTGACAATTAACTCGCATAATGGGTCAGTGTGCACGTTTCATTATTTAGTTAGGATGAGTGATCTTAACAAGAGCATCACATTTTTGCTTATCCAGCAGAGTTGTGAGTCACTCGAGAGGAGATTAAAAAAAAGAAATAAATAAAAGCTTGAAACAGACCTGTGGTGAAACACAAAAGAAATAATAGGCTATTTCAGAGAGAGGAAAGCAAAACAAAACACAGCGGTACTGCATATTTTATAGGCGCCTGTCTTCTTGTCTCGGAGCATATGGCAGGACTATATGAACTGACACATTAAATGACATGCCTGTGTGATTTTAGCTGGAAATATGTGATCTCTGCAATCCTTCTTGCGAAGAATGACCCCAATTATTTTTCTTTTCCCTCTTATTATCACTTTTTGGATTTCGTATAAAAGGCTGTCAGCCTGGGGAGGAAATGAACATAAAAGCTTTGATTCAGAGAGCGAAGGCTGATAGGGATCTCATAGGATCATTCGATCTCTGCCGATAAAAAAGCCTGAGGTGCTCTCGCTCTCTTGTACGGCGTTCTCTGGCTGCGCACATGCAATAATCGGACACGTCCACCACCTACTCCCTCTGTCTGAGAACTAATTTAGTCTTTGTGCTCATTCTGCCTTTTTCTTTTGCTGCTTATTTGGAAGCACGCAGAAGCAAGAGGCGAGTAAATCATTGACAGGCAGAAAGTTTGGGTCAACTAATCAACCCTCCAATAATGCATGTCCACCAGGCGAATGAGAGAGATTCATTGCCCCGATTGGAGTGGAGGATAATGGAAGCTCTGAAAGGCCACGGTCTTTAATTTCTAGCCCTTGGTATCAGCTCTTTTATTCCCCAAGGAGGAGGTCAACAGCAGTTGTTTTCCAGTGGCTCGGCCCACATCCTGTCTCACCCTGCTCTGAGTGGGGTGGCAGGGGTCAAGTTCTGATTGCTATAGGTTATGAGTGACTCAAGCCTGGTCCCCCTCAAAAATATTCTCTTTAAACAAAGAGGCCTCAGAGACATGCCAGCAGGACAAGACATATCAGGGAAGCCAACCTAGTTATGATATCATCTGTCTGCCTTCAGTCCAATTACTGCCCTGGGACTTCCCAAGAGTGTCACTGCCAATCCAGACAACCAGCACTAAACACGCTACAGTGTTTGTAATTTTCATTCACAGGGGCTGATTAGGGTTTATAGTTATGGCTACATAAAGTATGTCTGTGTATGTGTGGGCTTGTATGACAAGTACATAATTCTAAGTGTGAAATAGAAGCACTAATCGACCTTGTGACTGATAGCAACGATCAAGCCCAGCTCCTACTCATATATAAAGAGAATGGAAATTCCTAGTGTGATGATTCATTTAATGATGGATCTGGATAGCTGGAGACCTTTTTTCTGATTTATTTATCTTGTCCTGAGATTTATGTAAAGCAATTCTGCTTATCACTTTTTTTTTCACTGCTCATGTTTTTGTGTAAGGGTGTAATGTTTTGTCTTGTTTTAATGTTGTTCAAGGTTCAATGTGTTTGTATTTGTTGTGTTTGACCTCCTAATAATTTGTATTAGACCTCGTTGTGTCAGTGTTGTGATGTTAGGAAACTTCTTGTGCTCTGCTGTTGTTGAATTGGATCTTGTTGTGTCTTAATCATGTGTTAGACCTTATTGTAAGTTAATGTTGTTCATGTTTTTTGTTGTTGTTGTAGGTTAACAGTTAAAATCCTAATCCCATGCCTTGTGATCGTTTGCAAGGTTAACTTATAAACATGATACATAGGTGTCTGTAAGTTAACTCTTTCCTGACTTATGAAGCTTAGCCATATAAGCTGCATGCAAAGTGTTCTTAGGGATCTATGGTTTAATGTTGTGTTAGAGCTTGTTGTAACTTAATATTGTTGTGTTAGACCTCATTGTGTCTTAAAATTGTTGTATTAGACCTTGTTACTTAGATACGTTGGAACTTATTGTGACTTAATGCTGTTTTAGTATTGCTGTGTGTTATCCTACTTTTTGCCAATAAAATAAAGTGATTCAGTGATTTTATACCAAAACATTTGATATTAACTTCAGATTTAGATGAGATTTGTGATTTTCTTTAACAATGTGAACCACATCATATACTGGTTATGGTAGCTGGTAACTGTATAACTGTATTTTGGCTTTAGTTGTTAAACCCAGCTATGTTTGACAGATTGAATTAGAACTGTCTGCATTACAAGGCTGAATTCACAGGCAAATAATCACCTACTTATTCCTTACCCTGTAGGCTTGCTGTTGTACTACATGTAGAATAGCTGTGATTCATGTCTGCCTTTTCACAGAACAATGGAAGAGAATGCACTACAAAGTACATGCAAAAGAAAATAAGTCACTGAACATTTTATTTTCAGAAATGCATGATGCCTTTGGAGATTTTAGAGATTCCAAGAAATGCAATCCGTGTTCCCACTCAGTGTTTATAGATTTTTGCAACTTCCTGAATATTTTTATTTTCAATCTACTCAGTGTCATTGGGGAATTTTACAAGGCCAAGGCCACTATCTGCCAGTGTGAGTCAGACAGTAGATCACAGAAGGTATCACCTCAGTCCCTCAAGGCCTTTGAGTTGTTTTCTTGTTCTCATCACATGCTGGTTCTTCAGATCTTTGCTAATATCAAAATTCCGAATGTTTTTCACCTTCAAATGAGTCTAACCTTCCAGTACAATGGCTATCCAGCACTGGCCTACTGTGCACTCCAGGCCTTCCCTCGCCCCATGCAGATAGACTGTGTGACTGCATGCAGGCTGGCTCAGCTCTGACTTTAGGTCGATCCGATTACTCTCCCGCAGTGACGATAATGGCCTTGCCTAAAGGTGTGGATCTGTAGGAGAGGCCATTATCTGCCTGACATTCCATTCCTGCTCCTCAGTGTAGAGAAATGCAAGGGCCAAGTAGTTAAAACCATGACAGTATGTGACCATATAAAATCTGCACTCATGAGGAATATATAATGCCCCATTGTGATTTTTTCACCTCTATAATCATAGTGCAGCCTAGTAATTGTGACAATCAGGCAGGATGGCGAAAGCATTCCAGCAAATGACCACATCACTAATGAAGTCCTATACTGAGTCAGCTTGCAAACATTACAAGATATTGTAACAGATCACAGGTTTCATCTCACTAACTGTATTTTACGCCTGCCAAACAACCGACACCTCAAGGCCGCCATGTAATGTATTCTACCAAGTGGAAAGCAGAAGAAAGGAAAGGCAAAGAAGATGTGCTGCCAAAAAGTTCTGAGAAGATGTACAGCACATCAACATTATGTTAGAAGAGGATGAGGCTGCTGAAAGTGATTGAATGCACTGAGAACAAAATGCTGTGCAAAGTGTCCAATGAGGCGACAATATTTAACCCCTTAAAATCACAGGTTTGTTACGTACTAAGCCTTATTATTCAGTAACTACAAAGCAAACTGGGTGGGCTATTCTTATGTTATGGAAGCATTTAATGAAACACTGGCCATTTAAGTGATTTTTTTTTACTTTTTGTCAGCACATTTTAACTAATGGCGAAAAAGAAAAAAAAATCAAGCAATCTGCAGCCTATAATCCACCACAAAGCAAAGTTCCAAAATGTTCCTCTCACCTTCACAATACATCATCAGAATGGTAGTTTTCCAATACAGGCAATTGTGCCATCGCTCTAGGATCATTGCTGCTGATCATTCACTCATCATTCAAACTTTAACAGTAAGTGAGAAATCCATGTGTTCAGTAATGGCATATTATATGACTAAGCAGGGAGTATGGTCTGTGTTGCTGTATCTGCAGGTTTTGTGGTATGATAAAATAAAGCTGAAGTAAAGTGATGGCAGGATACTCCAAAAATCTATAAGATCATACCAGCTGTTCCAATCAGTTTTTCATAGTATGCTGAGATATGCATAGTTTCATTCGAAGCCAGTGCACCAGAGGAGTGGTGTAGACAAGTATGCTTGTGTGAGATCAGCAATTTGCTAGTAATCTGGGTTTCGGAAGGCAAAAAAGTGTGTTTTTCACACACTGTTCCAAGCTAACTGCCATGTTGTCATGGTAAATCCAGCTGGCAGAAATTCCACAGTGCAGACCCCATTGTATGAAATCCCCATGTGAAATTAGGATGCAGTAAGTCATGTCTTGTCATGCCCTGGTGATATAGTCGCTTGTAAATCGATACCAGGTTGATATTAAAACATTCAAGCTGGCTTTTTATCTGGTCATCTTTCT
The DNA here is from genome assembly GCF_015220715.1 of Pygocentrus nattereri. Lineage (NCBI taxonomy): Eukaryota > Metazoa > Chordata > Actinopteri > Characiformes > Serrasalmidae > Pygocentrus > Pygocentrus nattereri. The sequence goes on along the minus strand of NC_051218.1, from coordinate 23,673,043 downwards.
AAGGGGTCAGAGTTGCCAGGAAACAGCCAGCCTGTGGAATGCATTGGCAATTGTCTTTCTCCTCCCGTTCTTCAGCTAGTTGCTATGCTGGACTCCAGTATGCTACTCAGGCTCCAGCTGAGATCAGGCTGTGGAATTAAAGAGAAGCAGTGTGCAACACCCGTCGTGCTATAGCCCAGCCCCTTATTTGCATCTCTATGTCATGATGTGTTTTGCAATTAGCGACAGAACTAAGGGTGTAAAAAAGGACATTAGCCCCAAGATTTACTGCCTGCTTCCAGAAAGGATGTCCAAGAAAACAAATAGCAGGGTGACTGGGTTGTGGCCCAGTGTCGGCAGACCAAGATGGTGCCTGTTGGCCACCATTAAAAGGCTAATGTGTCTGTTTTGCCATGTACAACAGTTGGTTTGGAGACAGTGCACAATGGAACAGCCAAATATAATAGCAATTTTTAAAAATATATATTTTTTTACATCAGTTAACTTAAATTACCCAGTTTGGTGTCTATGTTGATGCCTGATTTTGTGTATTCAAGCTTTTATCTTACATAAAATGTTACTTTTTCCACAGTAATTTCTCTAATCTTGCTATAGTCAATTTCATTCTGTTTTCTGTGAGTCTTTACTTGGTAAGCATGGGATCCCAAACTGGTCCCAGAGGTTGGCCTATATGAATAGCAGGTCACAATGAGCCCTCTCCCTCAGCAGGAGCAGCTGCAGGCCTTTTGATAGAATGAGGTCAATGCAGGAATAGAGATGGCTGGAACTGATTGAGGGGAGGGAGAACTACTCAAAGGCACAAGGTACAAACTGTTTTGTATGGCTGTTCTCTGCGCCCCAACCCCCTTACTCCGCGCTCCCTGCTCCCGCAGCTCTTTTCTTTGCATGTCTGTGTCAAAAATAAATCACTTTAATTGTTCTCTGATTCTCCATCCACCATTTTGCTAAATGATAATTGGAACATTAATAGGACGTTAATAGGACGCGTGTCCCGGTAACCTTTGATATAAATTCTGTATAATGGGAGGAATTCACCCTGACCACTGGGGAATCAGGAGTAATTAAACATTAGGGGACGAGGGCTCATTTGGGCATTCCTTATATTTCAAATGGCTCCAGAAGTAACGTCAGCCACCACCGCTATGACCGGACTTAATAGAAACGAGCAGAGTGAACTTATTTGTAATTACTGCATCCTGTTTGGTGTTCTGTACTAATGAAGCTCCTGAAGTTGAGAGCGCTATATTCGCTATAAGCCCCAGGTACAAACACGATATAGCAACATTAGTCACTCAAGGCACTTCAGCTACTGAGGACTGGCTAGCAGCCTGACTAGCAGTAATCAGATCCTCCTAGGAGATTGAAATTATTAATAATATTGCATTATTAATTAACTTTGAGCGTGCTCATTACGACCAACTCTCATGTTTGCCCAACCATGGGCCAAATACAAAGGGAAATTAATCAGAGAAATAGAACAGTCCCCTCAGCCCATCACACAGTGTGTGACAGCTGCTTATCTTTCCTGCTGAGTGTTCTGTCTTTTTCTTCACAGCATGGCTTCTTCTCCACTCTCACTGCATTTTCCTACTTGTGCAATGGTCTTCCACTTACAGAGAGCTGGAATAGGTTTGAGTTGTCTATTTAATAAACGTGTCAAAGGAGCATTTGATTTTGTAGTCTTTTTGCCAACGTAATGGCCACTTAGTATAGAAACAGAAATAACCATCCATTTACAAAGGCCACTTCACACAGTTGTCTTGATATTGTAAAATACCACTGTACCGTAATGGTGGAGAGCCACTGGCTATTCATAGCCCATTTCACTACAACTTCTTCTCCCGAGGGCCTTGTGACTGGGATCTATTTTGACAGATCTGTAGCATCATGTTTCTCTGGGTGAGGATCCAAGGAATAATGTATTTGACAATAATGACATGTATCATCCACATTTGCTAATTAAAGAGCCCAGCCATTTGAAATAGACACTCCTCGACTGGATCGCTCCCCAATGGCAGTTTTCTTTTGGCAGCTTTTATTGTATTTAATGCCCACTTTCATTTAAATTCCTAAAATAACAGAATCTAGAGATCTAAAAATGATGTCACAGAGCTATGCTAATCAGAGAGGACCCCCTGTGCCTGAGCGGAATCTTAATGGCAACTTTCAGATAGGGCTTCAGCAGAGCTGCTCATTTTTATTTGATCCTGATAGCTGTAATAGTCGTTGCCATGCACATTATCATATCATTTTCACGAAAGTTTTCAGTAGATATTCAGATCACATTATAGCTTTTAATGAATTATGGCAAGACAAAAGATCATTTAAGAAAGGATAATTGCAATATGCCACGCTCTGGTCATGCTCATTACTTTCCAACAATGCACGTTCACTCTCTCCCTTTCCAGTCAAAGCGGATCTATTCCATTATGAGCCATTTGATGGCAAATTAAAAAGAGTGTGACGAAAACATGCGGCACTGATACAATCAGACAAGGAGACAAGATGGAGAACATTTAATAGTTTAATAATAAGCTGCAGTATACATTCAGTGATAATTCCGTTTTCATGTTGCCAGAAGCTGTTGGTGAGACCAGCAAAAAACATTCAGCTACAAGGTCTATATTCGTTGTTTGCATTTAGCCTTTTAAACCATTTGTACTTTCCACGTTACTAAAACATGTATTGTAAAGCAGTCAGTCATCCCATGATGCACCACTGATTTTGCTTCTCAAGACCATTTGTCTTTTGTCCTGCCGATTCCACCAAATCTGTGTAGTCCTGACCATGATATATGAACTTCACTGCATCACTGGCCTAGTCATGACTTTTATAGATGCTGTTCAGATTGGTTTGGTTAATATGAAGCTTTTATCAATGAATCATACTGAGAGCCTCAATCAGCACTTCACAAATGAGTGGAACCACCTTTACTTGCTTCAAAAGCTAGTGCGACCCTTAACCTTACTGAAAGATTAAGCAACAACCTCTTATCTTGAACGCTTAATGTTTGCCTTGATTCTTTTTTCCTTTTATGGTTTCTTTTGCTATCTCACTCTAAGCTCATTGTACTGACACACTACTGTTGGTGCTGAAATTGCTTTTTTTTGTCTTTTTTTCTTTTTTTTGCCCACACAGAAACTTGATGGCACAAGAACTGACCAATAAGAAACTCTTTTACAACAAGGACCGCAATCAACAGTTGCCAGGGGTAACACAGTGAACGAAAAATCCAAGATCAGCTGAAAACAGAAAGCAACCATAGTCGATAAAAAAGCAAAATTAAAAAAAAAAAAAAAAACAGAAAACAAATGCCAGTTAATTTCAAGTATAACTTACTGATAAAATAACTACACAGCATTAAATATTCTCATTGTACATTTTTAAATTATTTATAAAATATATTTTGGCATATGTTTTTTTCCTTTTGTGTTTGTGTAACAAACGCTACTGTAGCTTTAGTTGAACACCAATGTTTATTTTTTTGTTTGTTTTTACTCTTGCAACAAAACATTAAAGGGATTGTCACATAACAACAGGTTATTAAAAATGATAATAGTAAACCCTATACAGAGTTTCACATAGCAAGACGTAAGTGACGACCCCTTCTATCCTAGCCCCATAGTCAAAATCCAAAAAAGTACAAGACCAGAGCACAAAGTTCTAGTAAACTGTGCTCCACTGGCTACAATCAAGAATGGGCACAGGAGATTTCAAAAGCAAAGAGTCTGTTTTTTTTAATATATATTTATATCTTGGTTTGAAGTCTGGCGGATCTGTTTCACCCTATACCAGTTTTTCAGAGGACTTGAGCTGATAGCAAGAGTTCGTTTAGCTCCATCAGTGATAACAAATAAGTACTTTAACGACCTCACAGTTTTTCATGTACATTTTTTTTTGTCAAACACTGGAATGTCTTGAGGGAAAGAGACAAGGGTTGTCTTATCAGATGACTGAGGAGGTGCAGAAATGAAATGAGATCCTGGGAGTGCTCCGGGGCACTCGTGCTGCCAGAATTGGGAGAGCTGGGCAGGGCAATGCAGCACCTAGGAAAGTTCTTCATGGGGGGAAAAAACGGAATCGTTCTCTTTGGGAACGATTGGACCATTGGCAGCCGATGCGGACTGCACACCGACGAAGGCAATATCAGAAAGCAGTCTTATATGAGTCTTAAAGGCAATGACTGTACTCACGTGGCCCCACTGGTGCGGCCAAAAGGTCTTTTCTCCTTTATGGGTTACAAAAAAAAATAAAAAATCGAAAAAGCTAATCAGGGCAGGGTATGTCATGCCACGCAGCAGTAACCAGCCTGATAACCGATAGTAACCAGTCTGTCCACGCATTGACATAGCAGGAACGAAAAAAAAACAGGAAAAACGGACAACATGAACTGATGTTACTACAAAAGCCACGGCGACAGTCCAATCATCGCAAACACATTTCCAGTCTAGTATACTCCTTGGTCTTGCAGCTATGTCCTAATGAAAGTATGCTGTGCTGCAGGTGTGTGTCGCTCTTTCTAGCCCAAGCTGCATGACACTTCCTAACACCCATACACATACATACAGGGAATGGCGTGTGCGCTCTATGTGCATGTGCAAAATAGTTAAAGCACGATGTCCTTCAGGCGCTTGCTACCGGGAGACTCTTTCTCTCGGCCATCCTGCAGGAGTGTATTGATCTCCCGCATGGCTGGCTCACTGTCCTTGCCCTCGGGCTGCCGCAGCAGGCTGTGGTTTGCGATGCGTTCGGCGTCCCGGCACTTTAGCGTGTTGTAGGTGGATGGCGCTTTGGACTGAGGGCTCTTGAGGTGCACAGGAGACGTGATGGGGCTCACAGCCTCACGCCCGTTACCCGCCTCGCGCACGGCACCATTGGCTTTGGGGCTGCAAACAGACACTGCCTCGCCTGTCCTCTTGCCCTTCAGCTCGCTCCCTCGCTCCTCCTCCGGCCCGTCCTTGCCAAAGGTGGCAAAAGTCCTTTTGGTGGTGCCGCAGTCCTCATAGTGAGGCACGTCTACGGTGGTGGCCTCGATGGACAGTGCAATAACATTACGGCCATGCTCGGGAGACTTTGCTCGTGCTGGCATCGGCACGCGGGGCATCCAGCAGCGGTCCGAATGGCCCAGTATACGACACTCATCTTGGCAGTGGAATCCTTCAGAAGGATCTGGGCAAAAACAGGAAAGATAGTGTTAACCCTTTAATGCCCTCAGAAATAAAGGTTCCTAAATGGTTCTCGGCTTGAGGGTATGTTTTTGTTAAAAAGGCTAGCAACTGGTATGGAAACTTCATTCACGCTATTAAAAGTTATTACTTTAAATGTTTGCTGTTTTCTTCTTCCTCACACATACCATAGAAGTACAGAAAATAAGATGGCAAACAATGTGGCAAGCTGAGCAGCTCCACTCCAGTGCCATTGTGGGTAATTTCCTTTCATGTGCTGTGCCTCAGCACTATGTTTTTCACTGCCTCTCTATGACTTTAGCGGCACTAAAGCTGGAAGTCTGATGGTCCTCTGATGTACCAATTAAAGGGTGCATTGTTAAATCAAAAGTCCATTTCCAACTAGTGAGTAATTGTTCCTCTCTGTATCCAGGCTTGATGAAAAGAGAGTTTAAACAGTGCAATCAGATATTTCAGTGTGAGGGACAGTGGAAAAGTAGCACCATTGTTGCGCAGTGAACATTGTGCTCTGTCTCTGTCATCTAACTGGCAGTTATAAATATGTAATGATGTTTTAAAGCTGTTGTGGAAAAAAAGAGATTTGTCTGAGCCAGTATTACTACAGTCATGCTTTGTTGTATTGCAGGGAAGGGCTTTCAAGTTGATTTTTGTATCATTACAACAACAAAAAAGCCTGGCATCCTCGCTCAAGTTGAGAAGCTGTCATACCCCCCACCCCCCACCCCCGTTTTATTTAAAAGAGATGCATCGCTAATATTCAAGGCAGCACTTTTTTCATTAGCAGTCTGCTAAAAAAAAGCTTTTTCTGCAGTCCTTTGACTCCATACATATTTTATTATTGGCCATCTGGACAGATAGCCCAATAAGGGCATTCTATGTTTTAATGTTTATGAATACAGACAAACGGTATTTGCATAACTAAAGCATTTGCTTCAGCACTGCGCTTTCTGCAAGTGTAGTGTGCACATTTATGGTATATAAATGCTAAGTTGCTCCAAATAAACAAAAAAATGATTTAAGGGGAAAAGCTGTCTAATGCTTTCTAACAGCGCTCGGATTAGCACATACTATATACGCATGGAAAACCACTTGATATAAACCCAGGCATTATTTACTGCAGTAAGCTGCACTCTACACCATAGACAACACTGGCACAAAGACGTCAGTTTCCAGATTCCCTATGAGTTATTATTGGCGAATCTGCCAAAAGGTTGGAGCTTTGCTGCAATCAAGCGGCCCAAGGTGACAGACATGGGTCTGTGGGAAGAATTTACATTGACCCTGCTATACGTTTATATCTGGCACTCCCAGCTTGGCAGAACGCCCAATTAAAATCACTAATTACCTGATTTTCCTGCTCTATTTGGAGCATCTATGCTTTGGGCTACAATCAATATTTAAAGACCATAGATCCTGCATCCCAGCATTCATTCTTTTAAGTATGATCTGATGAGAGTGATTGATGGATGACTGACTGATCAGAAAAGGAAATGACTGAACATCCACTCATGACCATAGAGACGAGTGGAAAAAGAGGGCCAAAAGGGTCTAGTAGCAGGCAGAATGTAGAAATTAAAATGGAATGGAAAGTAAGGCTCTAGATCGACCAAGGTTGGCTCAAGTGGCTCAAATTTAGCTCATAATTACCAGGCCCTGTGAGCACACACAAGTCCATGGCATGAAAGGGCTTTTCATCACCAAAAGTCAATGTTATCACCATAGCAACAAGGGTGAGCCTCAGCATTATCTATACATACAGTTGCAGAGACTGGTTAGCACACCTGTCATAGCACAATGTTTCTTGCCAAGATGCTTCAGTCAAATGAATGTGCTCCACGCTCGGCAGAGGCATGGATTTATCTGCATCCGGTACATCAATATGTGGCACTTAAAAAAAAGATTCAAAACGTTTTTAGCTCCTGAATGATCAGAGCGTAATAAAAGTCCAATTTTCAGAGTTCTTTCTTTAACCTTTACATAGAAGGACATGCTCATGCAGCAAAGTTTTTTTTTCTTCCAATGATCCTTTAGGAGGTCTCCTGGGGAGCGATTCGGTTGGAAATTACATCGTTCTGAAAGCCGAACGCCATTAACAGGCCTCTCACATCCTCCCCTGCTTCATCCTCACAACTCACAGATGTTTCTCTCAAAGGTCTGCACTAACCACATAACAAACGGCAATAGAACATGACAGCCTGTCGACCCCTGACGAAACTGAAGCTCTTCCTATCTCTTTTCGCCTGCTGAAAGATAGAAATATAATGACAACAAATGAAGCAATTAAACGTTCAATGTGGCTGATCTTCGAGTCAGGCCAGAAAGAGAGCAACGCAGGCAGAAGACACCCCCTCTCCCCAACCCTGCCCCCCCCCCCCCCACCCCCTGCAGAGCACAGCTATTGAAAGTCATCAGGAAAATAAGCTTGCCAATCTGTTCCGGGAAAAGACTTAAAATACAGTCCAGAGCAGTATGTCAGTGGGAACATTTTCTATCTAGGATTTAATACCTATTAATTACCGACATGGTTCTGGGGTTGGGGGCGGAAGCCGCCAGCATTTCCACTGTTCCAGATTTTGAAACAGACATAAAGTCGACTTGCAAAACAGAAAACAAAAAAAAAAAAAAAAGAGAGAAAAACACAAGCATCCAAGCCCCACAGCCCTGCTGACAAATCAGAAATATTGCAGTTTAATTCTGAGTTGGGAGCACGAAAGAACGCCCTGGCTTTTGGGAACACTTTAAATATGTATACGCAGCTACGCATATCTGCCGAGGCTGAGGAATAATAAATATTGCCACTTCAAATGTAAAAGGTGAACCCTCCCTGATAGAATCCACCATGTTCTCAGCTTGTAGTTACCTTGAATAACATCAATTTACTCCAGCCGGGTAGAGGAGCCCACCTGTTCCCCGTCAGATCAGACCCCTCTCGTGAATTCATGGCAAGCTGAAAATAAACCTTGGGCTATGGATTCAGCCCTTCCAACTCCATCAAAGTGAAGTGTCAGGACCTGGGGTCACAGCAGCTGAAAAGTGAGAAGGGAAGGAAAAGGCAGAGCGGGCGGAGGCCACCCTCCACTTTACCACGGCATGCTCCACCCTTAATAGTGCCTCAGAGAATTTTTTTTACTGTGATGCTGTTATTTGTTGTCATAAATGTGGCTAAATGAAATAAATCAGGAGGAGGCAGAATCTAGGTTCCCCAAACACTAACGGAATGGGTTTTCATTTGGAAAAAAAAATCATCCAGCCCTCTTTGAGACGCTGCCAGACTTTTCATCTTGTTTGGCAGCTAATGTGTTCCTGCTTGGAGAACATGTTTTGTTTTTCCTCCAAAAATATGAGGTGAGAGCTGGAGGTCACAGCGCTGATGTAATCCCGCAAGAGGACCGAGGAGATGCTGAAAATTCTGGACTGGTCTACAAAGGGCAAAGGGACTAAAAACACATGCATGCATGTAACTGTAATTGAGAATGTAATTACAATCAGAGATATGAACCCTATCACTACTCAGCCACTGAATATTTACAAATATGAGCTAATACTGCATCGTACAGCATCACACAATGACTGGCCACTTTAGTAAATATTGCATTTATACATTTTGTTCACTTACCATATAGTTACACTTTATAAGCTGTACAGTTATAGACAGTAGTCCATCTGTTCCAGTGCATAACTTTGTTAGCCATCTTTCACCCTGTTCTTCAATGGTTAGGACCCCCACAAGACCACCACAGAGCAGGTATTATTTGAGTGCTGGATCATTCTCAGCACTGCAGTGACACTGACGTGGTGGTGGCGTGTGTTGCGATGGTATGAGTGAATCAGACACAGCAGTGCTGCTGGAGTTTTTAAACAGATCAGTGTCACTACTGGACTGAGAAAAGTCCACCAACCAAAAATATCCATACAAGTGCATCCTGTGACCAATAATGAAAGACTAGAGGATGACTAAGACAGACTGTGCGATATATAGCTGTGGAGTAGCTGACACTGAGAAAAAGAAACAGAAATAGAATAACATTTGCAAATCAAACAAAGGAGCTGCTGGTGTTCTCAGAACAATGAACTGGCAACCCCAGACTCCAGACCTCAATATCACTGAATGTGTTTGGGATTACTTGGATTGTTAAAGGCTGAAAATTCAACTGACCTCTAAAAGAAAATCCCAGCAAATTTCTTTGAAAGACTGAAAAAAAGTCTCACAAAAACAATGGAAGTAGTGTGGACACCCTAAACACGGAAAACAATTACAAATTGTATTTAATTGTTGAGGCTTTTGTGTAATAATCATTTTATGTGGTCTTTCCCATAGAACTTTTTATAGTACTTTATATAAACTCAAGTTGTGCATTTAGTCCATACCGATATACATTCTCAGATCATTTTATTGATGCAGTTCAATGCCATTTGCAGTCATTTAGAAATTACTTGAAAAATGTTTTCTTTTTTATTTGTTTATCTCTAGCCTACTGTGCATTTAACTGCCTGCAGAACATCATGTGGGGACACAGGTGTCAACATCTGAGCTTAGTCTGTGGCAAATACTTTTGTATCTCTGTTTTCTTCCCCATGTCTCTCTCTGTTACCTGCCTGCACTGTTCTCAGCACCCAGCTGATGAAACAATACATCTGCAGGTGGCTCCTGTACGAAATAATCAGCTCTGGGAGTGAAGGAGCAGACATCAAGAATGGCATTTTGCTTTATTTCTTTCTCTGGGCTGCAGGACTGCTGCCAATAAGGGTGGAATGAGTGCAAAACTGGCAGAGCATTAATCCGTGTGACCTCTTTTAAGAATGACCCGGTCCAGGTCAGACTCGAAAGATGGACGTTTTTCACTGCAGAACAGTCTTTAGACCTCCCTGCCAACTTACTGCTCTGAGGCTGCTGCTCTCAAATGACTTTTTATCTTCATTTGCCTGTCTGAGCAATTCATCCTGAATTATCTAGATTGTATCTGAATAACTCAAGAGCGATCGCTGCTAATGACGCTTTTGTTTTTAATTGTGTTCTGGAAGACCCGACAAGCAGTAGGAATGCAACATTTAGTCACATTTAGTCAACAACACTAATGACGAAAAATGTCAGCATGGATTTTTATTGTCAAGGCATAGTTTACACATGGTCATTTTGACAGATTGCAGGACACTACAGGAAGTGCTGGGGGCAATATGGCTTCTGTTTTTTCATTGGACCATGAAAGAAGAAATTGTTTGCTGCACAGGCAGAACTTTGAATGATGACAGCAGCAAATGGAGAAGAACCAAAAAAGGCTAGAATGTCCAGAGAGTGCAAGTTTTTCACCCAGAAAGTAACAGCATGGCACAGTGCAGCATAGCACTGCTTTTTGAACAAAACCTTTTCTCCATTTTTGTTATTTAATTTTTGCAACCACATCTTTATGTATTAATGCCACAAACACAGCCTCAAAAAAGTCCGGCTACATATTTAGGTGAAGATATGTTGACAACAGTAGATAATTCACTTACATCCCTAGAAGGCACGTCCATCACCAAATTTTCACTGAGTACTCTTGAAAGAAAATTCTTTCAAGTGCCCGCAATTTTTAGATTCATCCGTTCAGAGGGGTCCAAAGCACAACTGATGTCACAAAATGATCTTTTGCATATTTTATGCAATTACACAATTCCACCAGAGAGGTTTCCAAATCAAAAAAATCTTGCACAGTGTAACTTTAACTTGCATTAAAATGTAAGATTTGTATTTTCCTTTTCCTGGAAACATATTGTTTTAGAGATACAAGCAAAGAAATGCATTCATTGCAACACATCAGTGATGGATGTAAATAATAATAATAATAAAAAAAAGTTGTGTCAGCTAACACTAGTTAGCAGATGAGTTCTTTAATTGAAATCAATAGCTTAACCAATTACAGGAATAATCCTTAGCTGCAGCCCTAGTGAGCAGGCAAGTGTCTTTTCGTGCGTGATGGTGACCCAGGGCAGGGCTTGGGGCCTTGTCGCCACTCTAATGTTATCACTGGCTGCCACGCACCGCCTGAGACGGACTAGGCAAGCGCCGGGGCTTCCCACGAGGGAGAGTCCAAGTGCTGCTGTCATCCTAGCCAGGCATTTCAGTCCGCGTGCAATAAATCAGCCGCGAGCCCTCAGCCCTGCGGGACTGCAAGATGGAGTGTGATGGTCTTGTTTTTACAAACAGTGGGGGAGGCAGCATCACCGAGCAACAGAAGTAGCACTCAGAGCGGGGGCTTTACCATCTAGAACAGTTTCCCTAAGCCCCCCTCCACCTGCTCCCTTCCACTCTCCCTCTGCTCCTCAATGCTGTTCCCTTCCTGTCCCCATACATCTGCTGCACTCTCTGCTCATTCTCTCTCTCACTTTCCTCTCAGCTACAGACCTTTCAGCCCAGTGACCTTACAGCCCTGCTTTTCCTTTCATTCTGCAGTCCAATATTAATTATTGAGTATATTACGCTCCCCACATCGCCCTGTTAAAACCACTGTGCAAATCAAGTCTTGCAGTCTGACTCTATGTCTTAGCATTAGTACCAGTCAATTTATCAGGAAGTGAATCACTGTCTGGTCCAGCCAGTGCTGGTGAGTGTGTCTGACAGCCAGTCTTCTCCATGAAGCAACACTGCAGCTCCTCAAAGCTTATCACACACACTAACAGTTTAACTTGTAACTGTGCTGCTTAATTATTTATTTATTTAATTTCTCCTACTCCATCCCGTATTGCTTTCATAAGTTAATTTAAAAGCTACCAGTAAATCATACCAAATTTAGCACATATTTCCCCACCCTCTGCTCGCTGGCCCTTTCAACTGTGTGCGCACACCTTCTCTAGCTGGTCCCCGTTAAAGGATGAATTCTTAAAGTGGTGTTGACAAACAATACAGCAGCTTTTAAATTGGTACAAACAGCATCTGCTTAACAGCTGTGTAACTTCGCAGGATGAAAAAAAAAACGCATTTGCACTGCTGTCTATTAATCATTTTGTTGCCGGATTGAGCTGTTTTGTTAAGGGGGAGGGGGTGCAAGCCAATGGACTGCTTGTCGCTGTCATTATGAATGTAGCCTGTAGTAATTGCACATATGTGGGCAGGTGGGTGGGCACCAGGATACTAATTTTATTTCACAGTGAGGCACCTTTCCATACCACAGCATGAAGACCTCCATGATGTAAACTGCTGTAGCTGCCTCTAGCAATTTGCAGTTTACATTTTATACACATGGCACACTTAAGGCACTTTGAATGCATTTACTCAAAAACACTAAAACAACTAACATATAACATATGTCCAAAAAGTCCTTCTAATTACTGAATTCAGTTATCCATTGCTGACACAGGCATTCCAACTGCATGCACATAGTTAATCTCTATATAATCTGTATATGAAAGCACAGCTAATAGAACAGGAGCAGCAACACATGAGCCCAAGGTCACCATGCCTGATGCCAAAGCATTGGCCAGAGGGGTATAAAGCCTGTAGCAGTGGAACTGCTTTCTCTGGAGTGATGGACCACCATCAAATACCCTTGGGATGAGTTATAATGACCTCCAGAGCTAATAATCCAACTGCAGTACCTAATCTCATTGATGCTCTTGTGGCTGAACACTATCAAATACTCACAGCAATGTTCCAACATCTAGTGTAAAGCCTTCTCAGAAGAATAGAGACAATTACTGTGAAAAAATTGTGAAAGGGAACAAATTCCCTGTGAATAACCTTGATTTCTATTCAAATGGCCAAAGGATACTGTGTTAATGTGAAATTGCAATGTACTGTAAACCACACAGATTCTTTAGGGAACCAAATGTGGTTCTTCTATGGCACTGTTCCAAAGAACCTTTTCTGGCACCATTATTTTGAAAAATGTAGGTGCTATAATAGGATCTGAGGGTTTCTGAGCAGCACTGTAGTGTTACTAGCAGATTTATGTAACTCTAAAAAATGTAACTAATTTCATAAATAAATAATTGTATAAATGAATGAATAAAGCACACCATGGAAACTGCCTCTGTTCTCTAGATTTCAGAGGGAATAGCCAAGGAGCTCCATGCCTCACTGCCACTGTGAGCAGTTGAGGTGAACTACGAGGAGATTTCCCCAGGGTAGGCTACACATGGACATCACTGCAGTGCTGCTGTGCAACCATATAGCCTTCAGAGCTCTCTAGAACATGGACTGAGGAATGGCAAGAATGTTAAACCCCCTACTGTGTTCTGGGTCAAAACTTTTCAGGTTTCACACATATACACACACAGTCCACAGGAAGTAAATATTTCTCATATGAAAGTATAATCCAGGCCTAAACAATAATCCAGTGCCCAAATAACATGGCCTTCATCCCCCTATGAAATTTGGGGTAAAATGGCATCTTGTGGGCTCCAGTGAGTGAAAAATTAATAAAACTCTGTCAATTTGACCCATAGCCTAAAAGTTGTGAATTTATTCATAAAGTGATGTCATCACAATACACAAATAAAACATCTGTGAAGTACATACTTGTTAAAAAGTGATAATACAATATAACATACAGCTCCTTCATCCAAAATAGCAACTGAAACCCCCAAAATATGTCTCTAAAATATGTTTGTAATGAAAATTAAATATCATATTTTAAGGTAAATCAGGTAATTGTGGAGAGTAAAACACAATAAAGTAAGTAATGTACAAGTTGATAGCTAATTAGGCAAGTAGGGTCAAATTAAATTATAGAGTAAAATATGTTCCAGGGCTGTTTTGAGGAGGTCAAAACTGAACTGCCAACATCAATGATACAACCGATTTGCAAACATAATAGGAGGGTTAATGCAGGGTCAGGCCATCCTCTTGGAAGGCAACAGAGGAAAAAAAGGACACTGACACAAAACAGGATTTATGTTGCTGTTCCCTTCATGGGTCCAGGAAATTGCAGCCTCTTCCATTAGGCAGGGACGAGTACAGAAGAAGCCACTGTAGCAGTGCTCGAGCCCCAAGTCCACTTTTCGATGGCGGCCCTCACATTAACCTGACTCACAAAGCCAGCAGGCTCTACATCATGAATGCTGAACCAGGCAACCTGGACGCAGTCATGGGGACAGACTCCTTCTATCTTTCTCTCTCTCTCTCTGTCTCTCTCGCTCTCTCTTTTTTTGTCTGAGGGATTGGTTTTGGAGGACATCTTTAAATACACTGTAACAAATGATGCATTCTGTGTTTAAGCCTGACCGAGCTATCTAGCTAATTTGCTCAGAAACCCTTGAGTGTAAGAGAAACGAGAGGGACAAAAGCAGTCAGTAAATTACATCTGTGAGGGGACGAGCTGAGCTTTGGGGGTTGTAGGGGGGAGGGGTGGTGGGCTGGAGTGGACTGGAGGACGCATTGGCTGGAGAGAATGAAATGATCTGTGAGAAGCGCGCTACTGAAGTCACTGAATCTCTCTGAAATCTCCAGGGTGGCAGCCTCAGTTAAAGCAAGACTTCTCTATTATGGCTTTTATTTGTTATTCATAAAACCAGCATCTAGCTGAAAGAGTGTGAGTATCTTCAGGGCAGAGGATGACAAAAAAAAAACAACAGATCAATTGGTGGAGGCCTGTGTGATTTATGTTATTTTTTACTTTCCCGGGCCTTTTACCCAGATTCCATTCTTTCCTTTGACCTCCCAAGCCTTACAACATAGTACATGCTCACAATATAAGATGAAGAAGCTACTATGGAAAGCTAATAGGATGGCAATTACAGGATACTTATCTAAATGAATTATTCTCGTATCTACATATATTTTTCTATTATTCTATTCTTAGTCCCTCCAACAGTCATTATAACCACTTAAAATGTACCCTACCCTAAGGATTTAACTATCCTTATATCCTTTCACACAGTGCAATGTGACTTCCTCTTCCACTATTGTGCTCATGATTTTTTTAATTTTTTTATAGTAATGTCTTGTTTTATTTGGTAGGAATAAAGCCAATACCCAAGTGTCTGTCAGACGGATTGACATAAACTCACCTGGACATGCTGCAACCTCAACATCTAAAATCAATGCACCTTCCTCTCAGCAGCTGGGCCTCAAATGCTTTAGTGGAATACTAACATCTCTAGACTGCTGCTCCCAGTGAGGCACACGCAAGGGGCCCAGCCTGCATAGACTGTGTTACATAATTAATGCAATGTACCTTCTTATTCGGGCATGTTCAGTCTATGCCATCCTCAGCCACGTCTTTTATATTCTGTTTTATCTCGTTTCTTGAGCCTGCCTATTATGTCTCTCTCTCTCTCCCTTTTTTCTCATTCCCATACCACTTCCCCCATCCTCTTGATTTATTTATTTATTTATGTTCGTGGGGTTTTTTGTTCTCAAACTTCCTCCAGCAAGAATGCAGGGAAACAGGACAATGTCTACTGTATTTTTTTTCTTCTTCTTTGATTGTTCAGTCCATGCACTTAAAACATTTGAAGGCTGCCCTTCCTACGGGTACTGCAAGAGTGGAGTGTGGAGCTGTGCTGCACATCATACTTTGGCTCAAATCTCCCTTGTTTCTATGTACAGCCTGGCCCCTGTGAAGTAGCTTCTGCCTGGGAATGAGAAAGCCTTATAGAGTTAAAAGGAATATGATGAACATGCAGGCATTTGGGGGGAGGGGGGAGGGTGTTAGGCGGGGTTAAGTGCAGCTGAAGTCGCAGCAGTCTTTGCATTGAATCAGGCCTGGTCAAATGCTAAAAAGTCCCTTTTGTCTCCCACCAAAAAAGGCGTGCATATTTTCAGAGGATTCAGGCATTATTCACTGGGGAAAAGCCACTTTGTGGACTCCCAACCCCCATCTGCATCAGAGATGGCAAAGCTGCATCCACACCTCTCTGTGTTGGTGGACAAGGCCAGAAAAGATTTTTTAGCGCATGGACAGGCCTAATTTAATGGAGTGAGAGAAGCTGTAGGAAAAGAGCAGCGGATGGTATCGACCACTGCAGATACGAGTTGAGACTAATGAAGTTATTGTTTGAACGGGTCTGCCCGTCTTTGGCAACGAGAGAAACGTGAGGGTGCCAGAAGGGGTAGGTGGGTTTACATGCCGCACAATATGGGCTGTGCAGCCGCGGTTGAGAAGTAATTGGATTTCCCCAATGTCTGTGCCCACTCCTGGCCGCACGCTGGGCTGTGACATTAAATGCCCTTATCTGTGGCAGGAGAATAAGACAGAGCACAGAGGAGAGTCACTCGTCGTTTGGAGTCATGTTTGCTGTCCACTGCCTTGCCATCACCACCAAAAGTCCTTATGTTTAAGACTGCCTGCTCAACAGCAATCTGGATAACGCCTCCCGGATATCTATGGTCAAACAAGTGCAAGTTCTTATTTACCTGAATGAGGAGAGACCTGTAAACACAGAACTGCAGGCCAGGTTAAGAAAAAAGAGCCCATTGCCTTTTTGGTAGAGGTAGAAGCTGGAAAAAGACATCCACTTTTTTTTAGCAATACACTGCAAAAAATAAAATCTTGGCAAATGAAATCAACTTACATCTAGTAAATATATCTAATAATTCACATTATCAGACTGTTGTGGGGATATTTTAAGATTATCTACTTATTTCTTTTTTTTCTCATTTTTACATGTTTTAAGTTGACAGTTATCTTTGTATCCTTCAAGCAGGCAAGATTATCTGTGAATATGAGATAATTTTACTTGATAAAATTAAATAAAAAACATTTAGAAATGAGTTCTATAAAATTCTAATATAATTATATCAATATCTAAATGAGATGTATTTGATATATCAACTAGATATAAGATCATTTTTGTCAATAATCTTTTTCAGTGAGGTACCAGTGTAGTTCAGTGGTTCAAGTTCAGTTTCTGGCTTTAACCAAGGTGATAACTTGTCTTCATTGAAGGGAAGGATTGCACTCATAGTTCAACCAATGAACTCACTTTCTCTAACTCTTGTAACTCCAAAACTGCCATCTTGACTTAATTGTCGCAAGAGAGTTAGGCTTGACACATTTAACCTGGAATGCTATACCCCTCTCTTCCAGTAAAGAGAGATGTGCTTCAGTGGAGAGAACAGGGGGAGTGTGTGTGTAGTGTGTGTAGCATGAGAAGAGTGCACAAAATACCATAAGAACTAGACATTGTTAAGGACACTCGTGTCACAAGAGCTAATAATCCCATATGGCAGGAAATTAAATTAGACATCCATTGTCAATGTTAAATCGTATCAGTGTCAGCTGAGATTGAGATTGAGACTTATTAGGTTTCCTACTTTAGATCTTTTCTGATGTTAATGTGAGTTGAATAATGAGAGAGCATGAAGTTTTCATTATTGTGATGCCTATTCTTTGACATAAAAAGACCAAATGCTCTAAATCTCCTACTGTGATGTTTTGATGTTCAGTCCTGTATATTGTGTTGATCTCTCAGTCCCCTCCCCCGCCCCCCCCCCCCCCACACATCCTTTCTGCCCATATCGATGCATTCCACTGCAATCTCCTTTTTAATAGACAGTCCATGAAATCTGGGTGCATCATTTGTAAAAATGAGGTCTTCCTCTCAGTAAGCTTAACAGTCTGTCTCCCCCATTACTTTTTATCCTTTTACCTCCCTTTTTAAAGGCTTGGGGGCAAGGGCCTGAGACCATGAACCTGGAGGAACGACTGAGTGCAATCTTTTGTAGCCTTGAAAACAGAAAAAAAGAATCACAGAGAGGAAAATATGATGCATTCCAATGGCCTGCTAAAAATGCACAGCAGATTTTCCTTCATAGGGAAAAGGTTGCATAAACTCAGCTGAGAGAACATTGCTTTGACTGAGGGGGATATTTGCATATGAAGGTTTGCTGAGTGAGATGGAGGTGAAGTCATAAACAGGCTTGGATTTATCAGCTGTAGTCACAGAGGCCTTTGGGCAGTGGAGTGGGATGGGGCTCAAGCGGTCCATAGCAGTGCTGATACTGGCTCCTCTACTTTAATCTTTCATCAGTAGGCGATAATCTGTCCTGACTGAAACCTTTTTTTCACTTTTTTGTGTGTGTGGGGAGGGGTTTAGTGAAAAACTACTGTTAACCTGCTGAGCTTATCCAGGGCATGATGAAAGACAGTACTGAGAGCACAGAGGCAATCAGTAGTTGGAACATGTCTGTACACGTCACCACTTCACTCAAACCTCTAAAGGTAGTGATTCAGCTGGAATGATAAAATCAATTACAATCAAAAATAGTAATAGACAATAGTATTTGCTTATTTTTGGCTAATGTAACATTTTTGGGTTGTTCTGTAATTCTGCAAAAAGGCTTGGTGTATTGTGTATATTCCATGATTTGTACATATATATTTTTCCTTTTAAAAAATAAAACATTCTGTACCAAAATAATAATATCAATTTGGCAAAATTAGCACTTCATGAAGCACTATATCTAGGCCTGTGCTGATAACAGTGTCCTTTAAATCAGGGCAACCATTTGGAAAATAGCCATGGTACATGCTTCAGTTGGGGAGGTATCGTTTTCCCTCATTGATGTTTTACCGTCACTAGGGGCTGTTACCACAGTAACTTGATTAACCATTACCAATCACAGGCTTAATTAATCATTCACTCATTGTGAAGTAAAGGATTTGTACCCCTTAATATCCAATCAATCTCTTGCTTGAAACACACAGCAGCTGTGACATGTCTGTGCTTGGCATTACTTCAATTTTAAAGGAAAACAGGAATTTAAAAGGACAAAAGGAATGCGATTTGACTCATAGACTCACACACGGTTTTACCTGCTGGATCTTGCATCTTCTGACTTGTCTACATATAACATTTCTGCTAGAACATATTTGCATTCCATGGGTTTTAAAGTGACTTAACATTTTAAATCATGGAGGATGAATATGTATGAGCACGACAGGCTACGGAAAGACAGCCCAGGGCTGTAAACTTTAGTTTATGGTTGTAATTATCTCGGACAAGGAGGAGCGAATATTTTACAGCAACAGTTTTAGAGGGGTTGGAGTGGGGGGCATTGCATGAAAAAGAAAGGCACCAAAATAAGACATGGGAAAAGGGGGAGCAGGAGTGGATGGGAGCTGATAAAAGATTTTTTTTCTGAGTGAAGAGCTCCAATATATTATGCAGGAGGCTCCATTTTTACAGAAGGGTTAAAAGAGAAGCACACGCACTGCTGCAGTGATAGAGTCCCTCAGTCTCTGTCTCTCTCTCTCTCTTTCTCTTTTTATTCCCAGCTGCAATGATAAATGTGTCTTTGTATTCCAGACAGAAAACTGCCATCTACAATGTACTTGTCAGTAGACAGGTGATTTTTACCCCCCCCCCCCCACCCCCCTTTAAACAGTGCGGCGTGTATGTAAAATCATCTGCCTTGAAAGAGAAAGCTTGAACAGTGAAGAGAAAAAAAATAAAACAATGCTATAAACAGACATCTATTGCCAAAGAACATAATGTGCGCAACAGCTTAGTGTGTCTTCGCTAGGGCGTAGGTGTATTTGTTTGAAGGTTTTCTCGTGCGTTTGCATTTTTTTCTTTTTAGCGAGTGCACTTTGCCGTGGCCATGCGTGTCCCTCACTTATTGGCCCGTAAGCCAGGATGAGGAGCGTGTGCTTTAGCAAACGGAGCTGAGCCGCTCTGATGGGAGTTAATGGACTAGAGTAAGGCTTGCTGTGGGTGCTGTGGGCTGCCTGCCAGCAGGGATCTCATCCCGGCGTCTATTACACTGCTTGCCCACTGATAGAGGCTCAGTCCAATCCAATCCCTGTCAAATGGCAAGAATGGGGGAGTGAGGGTCCCGTCAAGCTCTGTCCCACTGCTGATCAGGCTCTGCTGAATCACAGTCAGCCCCACCTTCAACTCTCTCCTTAACTCTTCCAGTTTCTCTCTCTGTCTCTCTGTACTCAATGTGCACAGATCTCAAGGTGATTATTCAATAGCAATGATTTTGAAATGTTAGAATCGATTACAGTTGATTAGGATTATATTCAAGTAAGCCCTGCATTTTTTTATTTACATAATCAAAAATTCAGGCACTTAAAAATAAAAGTCTGTATTCTGCTACTGTGTAGATGCTGTGTTCCTCCAGTTACAATGTGTATTCAGTGTACATTCTGAATAAATGAATAGGAAAAGCCTTTAATTAGAGTAGAAAACAGAAAGCCTTTTTTCAACAGAGTATTTTAAGAAATAATCCAGAAATGTACGAAAATAATCAAATTATATTGTGGTGAAATTCCTATATAACCCTAACTAAATAAAAAAATATGAGCTGTGAGGTCAGAACTTTACTGCTAGTATTTAATTCTCTTGTTTGAAAAAAAACCTACAGGCTGATTAAGAGTGCTTAGGATGAGACCTTGTCTAAAGTGTAGGGAGGGTCTGGTTACAAAGAGCTCATTACACGTGTGGAGAGTGTCCAAGAATTCTCCACTGGGACTGCCTTTGGTTCACCTCTCTATTAGTTATGTTCTGGTTAAAGCCCAGCTGAGGCCAGAGCATAGCTGGCCTCATTCTACCCCTAAAACCCCCTCGAGACGGAACTGCCCCTGGGCCTTATTACCTGCGGGTTTGTGTGTGCGCACGTGTGTAATTCTGCTTAGTGGATGGGAAAGACAATCTGCAGAGCAAAAAAGACACAAAGACACTAAAACCTTAATCAGTTCAGACCTAGCTACCTTCTTCCGCCTTCTCACATTATTCCCTCGTCTCTCAGTCTTTTATCTCCCTATGGATTACTCTCTATCCATCTCTGTATCCATATTTCTCTCTATTGCTCACTTTCATTAAGCATTAAACACACACACTCTCATTCTCTCTCTTGCTAGCTCACAAATTTACTTTAAATTGAGGAGCCGACGTACTTTCTCTTTCTCCTGGTGACTCACAACCAGCACAACATTACCTCGCCTTAATCTCCGCCTGAATGCGCAAAATGAGCCTGATGCTATGGTGGTCTAAACATGATAAATTGAACCCCCTTACATATGTGTTCAACAAAGAGTTGTGATTTAGCCAGGTTTCTGCAAAGTTTATTAACACGCCTTCCACCAGCCCGTGTCATGAATAAGCAATAGGATCCCGAGCCGTTACCCTTTTTTTCTACTTTTTGTCTCTTTCTTTATTTCTCTCTCTCGCTCGCTCTCTTATTCTTTCTCTCTCTCACTCTCGCTCTATATATCTCATTTCTGTCTCTTTCTCTCTGTGTAGCTGAAAGCAAGGATTGTCTGGAAAATGAGCTGTCAGCTGAGGGTTTGCAATGAGATACATCAGCCTCATTGCCGACCCTGAAAAATAATGAACTGCTCATATTTTTTCCCCCCTCCCTCAGATATGTTCAATACGCTATCCATAACAAGTGCAGAGAAGATAAGCAGCCCACTCCTGAGCTGATTAGACCTGTTCAGTCTGTTCAGAAGGGAGGGCGAGGATGTGTGGGGGTTGGAGAGACGGGGGTCCAGGGTCTGCCATTATAACAATACAATTCGGACATTTGTGTGATTATCTAAGATGCTCTGAGAGAAAGAAAGAGAGAGAGGGAGAAATACCTCAAGGCCAAGCATGAGAGAAATTCCATACAGAAATTCCAGCAAAATGTTTCCTCTTTTTTTTTTTTTTTACATTGTTAAAGTAACCAGTGGATAACTAAGTCTCAGCTCTTTTTATTATATCTTACTGAGGTTATATGGGGCAGCATTTAAATAGAAGCATACCATACCCTCAGATAACAAGATAAACAATAAATAACAAGATAAAAAAATCACACCAACAGAAAAACTCCAATAGGTTCATTTAGTATTTTTCTTGAATGACCTCACACATGTATTGAGATGGCCCAAACACTCTATGTGCTATTTTCAACTGAATTCAATTGAAATGATGCAATCAGACAGGAATGCAGGGAGTGCCTAATGTCTGATTGAATCAAATGTTAATGTTAGTTTGAAGGAGAATCTTCTGTACTCTTGGGGATATGGTTCAAAGAGAAAAAAAAAGATTTCAACCTGTCAGGGATGCTTTCTCTCCTTTTCTCTTTCTCTTCCTTCCCTGCCTACTCCTCAGACTTGTCTCTCTGTCTGCTCCCAGGTTGTCAGCACAGCCCTCTCTGCCATTGCTGTCTTGATTTTGACACCTGCCAGCATTTTCATTAGGTGATCAGAGGGCTGCAAATTAGAAATCTTCCCTTATGTTGAATTTGGGGCAAATCTTCAGCATAGGCATGAAATGTGAGTTCTTGAGAACAGTAGGAGAGAGGAGTCGAAGAGAGAGAGACGGAGACTCTTGAAATCAATTAGGAGGCATGGAGCCCTGCTGGGTGTTGAGTACTGGGGGGTGGTGTGGAGTCCTGGGGCAGAGGAGGAGATACATGCCCACAGGGACAGCAAGATTGATGAATAAAGGACTCCTGGGGCAAGGGACGACCCTGAGTGGAACATGCTAGAACCCAGCAACTGCAAATTGAACTGCTAAAGCTCCTAAGCATAGAGAGAGAGAGAGAGAGAGAGAGAGAGTTTGATGATGGTCTCTGCTGGGGTGCTACAAATAGCCTTAAACCAACCTCCATGCATTTTAAAGTTAGCACTTAACATATGTGCAAAATTCAAAGGCCCTGTTAGACACTGTCCAAAGATTTAGCAAGCTAACATGATCTTAGGGCTGTAGAAAGAGTCAGCTGTGCCTTGTCCTCTGTTACAGCAGTGGTCCTCAGGGGAATCTCTTACAGCCTCCATGATGTATAATTCAACAAAAGCCAGCTTTAAACACAGGACAGGCTAGACCAAATCCTCTCCCTTATCCACACTGTCACCCATTCATCACATTTTATCTCCCTGCTTTCCAAATGGGCAGCACTGAAAGCCATTAGCACTGTTTCATTACCTCTGTAGCCCTGACACAGCCTCAG
This sequence comes from Pygocentrus nattereri, assembly GCF_015220715.1. Lineage (NCBI taxonomy): Eukaryota > Metazoa > Chordata > Actinopteri > Characiformes > Serrasalmidae > Pygocentrus > Pygocentrus nattereri. The sequence continues at coordinate 23,649,997 of NC_051218.1, read as the reverse complement.
AGTAGCATTCAGCCACATTCCAGCAGAAAGGACAACAGCGTCTCCGCTGAGCAAGATGGATGCAAATATCTGCAGTGTTTCTGACGTGCCATACCAGCCTCTGTAAACTGCCGAGGGTACCTCGCCGGGAAAAAAGGGGCTCAAACGGAAAGAAACAGACAGAGATGCCGGTAATAGAATCAAAGTGAATAAAGGAAGCGTTTCAGAGGAAGTGTGTGTTTTGTGTATAGAGATTACAGCCTGGTGAGTGCTTTTTCCCTCATTGCAAGCCATTCCCACACTCTTCTCTGACAATGGGTAGAGCGGAGGAGGGGGAGGGGAGAGCGTCTTAAATCAGAGGTAACGCTGCGTCCCAAGTGCCAACGGTACCTTGTGAGAGTTGTGAGAATAGTAAACATTTACATGGCAAAGAAAACCCCAGGAAGCGAAGGGAGTTTACAACCCTCTCTTTCCTGCCTCTGTTTCCTGAAAGAATTGGAAAAAAAAAAAACAAAAAAAAAAAAACAAAGAGGAGGCTTTGTGTCTCGACTCTCTGTTTGTGTCCTTTGGCAATTGCTGTTTAAACTCGTTTCACTGTATCAGAAGACGCAAACTGTAGATCAGAGCGAGTCCCATCAGAGGCAGCTAAATGGCTGAGGATTTCTGATTTCTGCGAAAGGCCGTGTTTGTATTCCCACTTCTGCCCTGACTGGGAATACTGCCTGCTGTTTGTTTCCTTTGAATCCATTAGACTTGATTGTCTAAATGTATTATACCAATAGTGTCAAATACTTGGCTTGTGAACTCTGACTTTACACACTTCTTTTTAACACAGCCAAATGTGGTAAAATGGCCAATAAGTACAGGAGTAACAGTGCTCTTTAGCAAATTGTTCTGCAGAGACTTGGGAAACTGCCTTATTCTAGGTTTTCAGAGATTTAATTGTGCTTTGTACCAGCAACGTCCATATGCTAGAAAGCCCAGTGCACACCTTGGCTATATAATAACTGAGATTGTAATGGAATAATTCCATTTCTGCTGTCATTACAGTTCTGCATATGTAAAAGACCTTCTGGTCAATTCATTTAATAATTTTTAACCAGTCTCATTACTGCTCAGTCAGTGCGCTGCCACTGAGACTCTTTTAAAGACAATGCAAGTTCTGGCTCAAGTGAAGGCATTTTACAGATATTCATTAGGACAAATGGCCTGCTCTTTGGCCATTGAAGAAGAGTATGATAGAACATATGGGTCCATTAGGACCTGTTATTTATCACCCTCTAACGCCACTGGCCAAATTGGAGGCGAGTACTGTTGAAACTGTTGCTCACTGCTCATAGTATCTGCTTTTTATTTTCACTTCCCGCACATCCATCTGATTCAAATCAAGGCAGTGAAAAAAAGCTGCCTTGGAAAAATTCATCCACACACTAGAATCTCCACTGATAAATCAACTCTTACAGGGAACACACAGACTTACTGAATCACTTTTAGAATTGGTCATTTTGACTGGGCACATGTAATAGTCCATGATACACTAATACATCATGATTTTTAATTACTTGAGAAACAGCCTAGAGGGTGTGTCAGAGTGTGGTTTAAAGGAGCCAATGCTGTTTTTTGTGTGCCTGAGAAATAATTAAGGCCAGCAACCAATAGCTGTTGGACTCACTAATTATGCTTCATTGTTGTGTAATGGCTAGAAACAATCCACCATGGCAACCTGGATCCTTGATTGTACATCAGCAGCCACCTCAGCAAGTCTAATGACATTCAAACAAATCTGCTGATACATCCGCCACATGCACATACAGCATGGTTGCCAGGTAGCCACCAATCCTAAGATTTATCAGGAAGAAAAAGACTGGTTAATTATCCAGCTGGAATGAGCCATAGGGCATCTGATCTGGTGCAAACAGAATCTAATTAGTCCTTCTGCCAGTTTCATACAAACCCAGGATCTGTCTGGATGGAGAAAAAAAAAATACAATTTGTAAATAGTTTTGTAGCTGAGCCACTCTGTTTTTGTAGCACTATCCTCTCTATTCTTCATCTCTCTCTCATTAGCCTATTCTTCCGCAGGCAAGTCAGTAAGATGAGAGCAATGAAAGCAGAAGGCAGTTATACTATCAGGCAGGAGTCAGGACATGGCCAGGCTTGAGTGTGGCTATTCGGATTTTAATGATCTCAACTCACTCTAAACGTTTTTCAGCTCTGTTTGGCTCCTCTTAACCGAATGTCAAGTTACTCTTGTCATTCATGGAAAGTAAACTCATTTCTGTCGTGCATAAATGCAGTTTTCCCTGTTGCCTCTTAAAAGCCATTGCATGGATTCTGTTGATCTGAATCATGGAGGAAGATCAACGGCATATTTAGCATGACACCACAAAGAAAGTCAAGTAATACAACAGCTCTGAATCCCTGTCTTTTTTGGTCTTAAACCCTTTCTTTTATTCTCTGCAGAGCCACTCCTCATCGCTCTCTAACCTGGGATCAGTGAGTGGCAGAAGCTGAGAGCGAACATGACCTCCTACTGACTCCTGTCAGTAAACTGGATGTCTTCGTAAATGGGAGTCAAAAAAGACACATCAACATTAATTTCCCACTGAATGAAGGTCTGAATAATGCATGAGGGTGTGTGATATGTAGATTCTCCACCTTCAACCTTTATCAGCCTAATTGCTGTCACTCAGGCAGGTCCGAAGCCTGTTGCCACCGACCACCGACATGCTTCCTGTCCATCAGTGATGTTAGCTGGGCCTGTATCAAAGCCTGACTGGGGGAGCAACAGCTCCTACTACATTAACAGAGGAACTTCAAAGCACAGGGCTAAGGTGTGATTCAGTCTGCAGACATCTGAGGCCTGATCTACCTTCAGTATAATGGACTGGTAATGGGCTGTACTCAGCCTCCTGACTCTATCACTCTCTCTCTTTGCTCACTCTCTTACCTTGGTCTGGTAGCTGGCAGCTATTTGGAGGCACGGTCATATTCAGCACATCATTGACAGCTGTATCAGCATAGTGGCCCCTCTGCACGTCGTGTTCACTGTCCGTCTGGTCGCTTTCCTCGTGCCCACTGTCCTTCAGGCTGTTCCCCTCCATGTCCTTAAACGTTGACGTGCTACAAGGTGGAGGAAGCGAAAGAGAAGATGTAGATTTACTGTCTTGTCGCGTTCCGTCTGATCCTTTTCTTTGCCCTGTGCTAGTTTTATGCCTTGTTTTGGGTCTGTTTTTTTAAAAGGCAGCCAAAGCCTTTCACTGCTGATGGAACTGCTCTGTCTCGGATTCAGCTCTGGGGAAAGGTCGGAGTTCGAGGTCCTACGCTTTGCCGTTAGCAGATGCTGCTGAAAGTATTGAGGGTTATTAGACTGATGGGTCTGTTTCTGAAAGAGCCTTTGAAGCGTCTATTGAACTCACACTGGGTTTTTTAAACTGCCTCTGATTGCTTTTACGGAAGCCTGTAGTAGTCCCAAAAATTCCTAGAAATCTGAGAGGCTGTGGGCAAATGATGTACTTCTGAGAACAAGAAAGCAAGATGGAGGGGAGGTGGGGGGATGTGAGGCTGGCCATCGACAGCTGCAGTGCACAAGCCTGATTTCCCTTAATTTGATAGCCGGCCCACTGGAACATATTCTGATTCAGATGCAACAGAGGAATGGAAATGAATGTGTACAAACATGCACACAAACAACACACTCACACACACACACACATGCTGTGGCATGCTCTGAGAAAAGAGAGAAGGAGGGAGGGATAGAGAGAGAGAGAGAGAGAGAGAGAGAGAGAGAGAGAGAAAGGAAGGAGGTAGGCAGCCTGCTCCTTTCCCAGGTTGGCCATGAACGCACTGCAGTGGCACTACTGCAGACTCTGATTTTATCAGTCTAATTGCACCTGTCCCAGTCCACAGGGCCCTGAGGGGATTTTTCTTTGTAGTGTGCTGCAGAGCCTGCACTTGAATAGTCTTTATTTATGTAAACACTGGAGGAATTTTTTTAGAAGACAAAATTGCTATAATGGGTTTTAAAAATGTGGCACTGCCTCTTTTTGTGTTGACTAGAATGTTCTCTTGCTCCAGGTAACAGAGGAACTATGGAGTCCAGCCACCAGTACCACAGCCACGAAGCCTATGGGCAATGAACAGCTTTCATTAGACATGTCTGCATGCCAAGCTACTCTGTCAGCCCCTACTCTACTTCAGGTGGACTCAAGGAATGCTGGCCAAGTCCTTTCAGGACAACTAGTTCGTTGTTCTCTGTTGTTCTCTTCTCTAAGAGGAAATAACATTACCTTTCTTCTTATCTCAGTGGCCTTACAATGCCCTGCCTGTGTGCACCAAGACAGCAACCACTGACTTTCCAGCCACACACACACACACACTTGAAATTCCCCTAGATTCCCCTGACTGATTAACTCAGACATCAGAGTGCTTTAATGATCCAAACTGCAGCTTAAGCTAAGGCTTTAAAATTCTCTAACATGCAAACTACATACATGTTCATAGGGGATTTGTTGGAATTATTTATGGTATTAAAAATGAAATATTTGATGCAACTTTGGTTAAGTATAAATATAAAAACTTAAATATGTTGTGCAATTAAATGCTCATGTATGGTAAACATACATGCATGGAATAATGTCAACAAGCCTAAGGAAACACATACAAATATGGGTGTTTTAAGCAATATGTAATATATACGACCAAGCTCAAACTTAACTGAGTACAAATTAGTTTGTGTATTTGTAACAATACATACCTTTTGATAAGGTGTGCTCTGCTGTTTACATAACTGGAGTCAATGGAATAATTCTCCGTCTAGAGAAAGAGCGAGAGAGAGAGAGAGAGAGAGAGAGAGAGAGAGAGAGAGAGAGAGTGCATTCAATTATACAGCAACCAAAATAATGTTACCACTAATTGCCTTTCAATAGAAATGTTATTTTACACAAAGACCCTGAGCTGCCTTGGCTTTCAAAGGCAAACTCCCATTCTCTTTCAGAGCACATGTAGCTGCAGCGAGCCTGCCTCCCCCCACCCCTCACTTCCACCTCCCTCTCTTCTCCTCTGCTCTCCTCTCCTCTCCATATTCAGTTTGACCACTCTCTTCAAAATGGAGTCATTAGAGAGGACAGGGCATCTCAGAGAGCAAGACAGAAGAAAGAAGGAGGGTAAGAATGAGGGTGGAAAGTAAGATTTCCTTCTTTGTGTGTTCTTTTCTTAATATATACTTTTTTCCTTCCATGCCATTTCAGAAGAGATGTTAATGTATGAATATTAAATAAATAAATCTGAGGGGGAAGAAATTAAGAGAGTGCTGGGGGATTTTTAACTTTGCAATTGCAGATGAAAAGGCCATGATGATCTGCATACGATGGATCTCTGACCCATATTGAGCAACCAAAGGCAACTGGCAGTAAACAGTTTTTTTTTTTTTTTTCGTGCATTTATAGAATTCGTAGGGAGCACAGAAAGGGTAGGGTGATGTGGGTTGGCAGCAGCACACAGTAAAAGAAATAATGACAAGAAGAAGAGAGAAGAGCCGCAGTAAACAAGTGGAATATTCACTTGATGTTCATCTATAGTCACCCTTTAATGTCATGGTTGAAGCAGAAAAGGAAGGAGAAGTTCCTCTGCATGTGAAGGAGGTGGTGAATGATACTCTCTCACTCAATATGCTGATAAGATGCAGGTGTTTTCCATTGGAAACAAGGCCACATCCTTCTTCTTCTCCCATTTTATACTAAGATAAAAAGGGAGTAGATGGCTTCTTCCATGTGGAAGTGAAGGCATCAACACCTCTCTGACAAAACACTTGCCCAAGATATAAGTCTGCAGATGCCTCAGAGCACTTTGCCAAGCCCAGCCTCTAAGAAAAACATATGCTATCATAGTAGAGCATAATTCTGATTCAGTGTTCATGGTTAATCCCTTCATACATATTTGTTTTTTGTCAATTTTAGTGGAAGGTGTTTTTGAATTATTCACCACTGAGAAACCCCATACATGTTTATGCCCATTGAAAAGGGTATGCCAATGATGGGTTGGTTGAATCAGTGTGAAATTCTATGCTCTTGAAGCCACAGCAATGAGTTTAGTCTCTTACAAATAACCCACATTGACCCTGTGTGGTTTTTGCTAAATGTAACAGCTTGTTAAAGTTAAATAAAAAAGGCATGATTTATTTTGCGCTCATGGCCTGGCACTGGCACTGCTGACTTGGCATTAAAATGCACCCCGTATCTGGATGTTGTCCAAAAATGTGTGTAAACATGTTTGTGATCAGAATGTGTTCGATTCTAGTTCTTCTGATACCGAGGGAGCTGAGCATGGATCATGATGGGATCTGTTTGTATGTGTGGACGCAATGTGGCCAGCATTGCTACATTCATGGTCTAAAACCACATGTGCACCATCCACAACTTTCAATATTGTTAAAAAGGTTGTATTCAATGTGTATTAAAATGTCGGGCTTGAAGTAGTAAATCTGAAAAATTTGTGTTTGAAAAACCCGTGGAGGACAGTACACAATTTTCTCACCATTTCTGGCTGAATTTTAACCCATAATATTTTTAATGGGCTTTAGTTGTGGCTACTGAGTAAAGTGTACATAACATGCTGTTATTTTTTTGTCTCTAAATTTCTCAAAGTGTTTTATAAAACCTAAAACATAGCACAGCCTACTTGAAGTATTGTGCTGGGAATTGAGATCCATATCTCAAGAAAAGGGCCAGTGTAAAAGTTCTGTTTGTTGACAAAATGACGATCCAAATATCATAATCTATTTACTGTAATCAGATGTTTATTCCAAGTCTAAACAGGGCCACTCAAGGCTATGAGGCAACACAAGACAGTTTTTCGAAGGTTGTGCACAGTCCATCCATTTCTCTAACAAAACACATACACAATATTCCTGTCTACCTCTGAAAAGCTGGCGTACCAAAATATCTTCAATCAGCAGTATATAAGGTACTGTGTACTGTCTCACCCCCACGCTCTCTAATTACCTTCACGGACAGACAAATTTTTAATTATCGGTGATGGTTAGCCAGGCCTCTGATTGAGATTTGTCAGCCACTGATGCAGTGTGGACTCTCCAAAGGTTAGCCCTGGTCTATCTTTCTTTTTTCTCCTCGTTTTCTTTTTGGTGCTCTTCTAATTAAATCTTAACTCATTGTTATCAAGGAGATAATTTGTAAAAAGCTATTCTAATTAACATTATATTAGCAAGCCTCACAGAGCATGCACTGTTTGTTCTCGCTGTGGTTCGCGAGACAGTGATTCACTCTTTTGTTCCTGTCCGGCTCTGCTCCATTAATACCAAAGTAATTGGCATAGGCAATTATTTCAGTCCTCTTGCAGGACATGTCAGCATATAAATATATATGGAGAATTTATTTTAGGTTGAACATGCCACCTGTGCTCCACTTTGGTCCCTGTGAGAACTCATTATAGAGCCTCTCCATCTCTACGGCCATCTACAGAGAGACTAATGAACGGCTATGGAACAAGTAACAAGGGGGAAACTTCATTAAAGAGACAGTATACAAATTTCCCAATAACTCCCTCCATGAGGCTGACCCATAATTGGTTTGGATGGGGCGAGCTGCATTAATATTACCTCCGCGGGGAAGCGCCAAATTCTAGTGCAGCTCCATCCACACCACATCATCGTACTGTGTTCCCACATGAGGCATGGTTCTCCTGGTGTGCCACTCTTAAAACCGACGAGTGGCTGAAATGCAGTTAAGGTGTGCAAATTCCTGACCCTGTTGTACGAAGAACAGCCTCAAAGCTTCCAACACATCTCGATCTCCTTGCTTACGTCAAAATGAACTATTCGGGTGCTATTACTTGAAAGTAATGGTGTTACTATGCAAATGCTGCTCTATTTCAAGCAAACCTGCTCCAGTAAAGTAATTAAAGGCAAAAAATGTTCCAACCATACTGAAATAGACATTATCACTGTAATTTGGTTATTGCACCACAATTTGATAGATGTGCCTCGTTGCTTGAGACTGATGCACTTCTATTGATGGGGCCATAGTTTATAGTTCATCCTTTAGAAAACCTACTAAAAATGGCAAGCATGTTCTCCACCTAACAGTGTCTGTGCATTCTCATTCTTGCTGTGGAGGAGCAGTAATTAATTCTATGGCTAACTCTACAGGGTATAACCCTCTGCCTTTAGGACATGCCCTGAGCAGGCCACATGCTAGAGAACAGGAGCTCTATGCATTAGAGGCTGCTTCCTGCAACTAAATGTATTTCATGCCTCCACCGCTGACCACTGTCAAATTGCTTGGAGAGTCAGGGCATGTCAATATTTCTTTCCCGGAGGTCGAGTTTCAGGCCATAGGAAAAGGGCCACTTAAAATACGGCAAGCTGGCCATAAATGGCTACTTAATCAGGTTCTACAATGTGTTGTTATGATCCGAGCAGCCCTAGTTCAGTAGCTAGTGTCATTCTATCCCTGTAATTATCGCTGTGCTTTATTCAGCATGGAGCCAGTGCACATGGAGAGGCTAAACAGCCCGCTCAAGAGTGGAGTGACAGTCTGAGGCTGGGGTGTAGAGAGGTGGACAGCAGGTGGGGTGTGCGAGACCCTTTGCACCAACCCTTTCTTTTCCTTTCAAACTATACTGCCCCCCCCCCCTCTCTTCCAGCCTCCCTTGCCCTCAGCCAGCCGAGAGGAACAGCAATCTTCTCGCTCAGTTGCTGGCATGAGATTTGATTTGCCTTCCTCTCAGTGTGACAATTGGTTCCGTAGTCCTGATATGAGTGCGTTCCTTGCACAGGGCCATGGATGCAGACTGAGCAGGAGGGGCACAACAGTTAAGCCCTGAGTTCCTCAGGTGGCAAAGGCGAGAAAAGAAAAAAAAACATATATACTTGTCACACTTTGTGTTCTGAGTTAAACATTATTCTTCTGAGACTGATTCATCAACCGGGACAATTTCACTTGCATTACTCATGGAAAGATGAATAAAATTAGGAACTAATTGAAGCTGCGTGCTATACTGGCAAATTATTAATTATCAGGCTGTTCCCTTGTTTCCAGCACAATAGATAAAATAGCTATTAAATCTCCCTTTAATTTATTTCAGGAAGCAAAACACTTAACTTCACTTTTAAGTCTTGGTTAAAATCGTTAATAAGGTGAAATAGTTGGAGGCATACAAAAATGTGCAATGAACAATAAGCGAGCCGGTGCTGCTTTTTCTACCCACTTTCGCCAAGGTCCACCAACAAGCCTCTCCAATGAGATGTGTCAGAGTCTGAGGCCGAAAGCCTCTCCGGCGGAATACAAATGCAGCGGCGCACATATTAAATAAAGCGGGAGGCAAAATAGAGGAGAAAACTCGAAGGTCCTCAATTAAAGCAAACCCATTCCATTTCCTAATTTTAATAGCTGATTGGTGTTCACTGCTTCATTTGGAGCCTCATTCTTAACTCATCTTAGGGCTTATTCACACAGTTCCCCAGAGTGCGGGGAGGGAAATGGTACACATAATGAGGCCTGTTGTTTAGATACTCATTCACAGGAAGAGCATAGCAAGTAGGGCTCAGCATGAAGGAAAGGCAAGGCAGCACAGGACTCTAAATTATAAATAACAAAAGCTATAGACGGCAGCCAGGTTCTGCTGTATGAGGGTGGCTGCGAGAGTGCTGGCACAAACGCTGTGCGGATTCTACATGCAGGCTTGGGAGATATGCCGATCCCTCCTGATGCAATGCCGCAGTAGAGATGCAGCGAAGAGTGTGTGTATTTGTTGTTTGACTATGTGAATGGGGCTGGGGAGCCTCACAGCCGCTGGCATCTAACACCCCTCACACGGTGAAGCGGCATTTCAACACTGAGTCACTCCTCCCAGACATCGCTATTCACTCACACTCTCTCGCTCCCTCTCCTTCTCTTCTCCATTTTTTTCTTTTTTTCACTCCTGTGCCCACTCTCAAAAACTCGACAAGCGTTCTCTTGTCACTCCTGTACAGCCGCGCTCATCCTGCAGTACCTCTAAGCTGCCCTCTTACTGCTGGCTTGGAGGCACCCGACTCCGCACCCAGAACACCAATCACAGACCACCACATGCTCGTTTTGCTGCCTTTTCCTCAAGTGGCACACCTGCAAGGAGCAGGTTTATCATGCTCTCTACCCCATAGCACCCAGCATCATCGTCAGAAGAAAACTCTCCTCAGCCTGGTGTTATGTTGCCAGCCCCTCGATTATAGAATTTCCCATAGATTCACTGCCATCTGTTAGATTATAGATTTCCCCTTCCTTTCCAGAACGTGCAGGCCCTCAGGGAGGCTCAGCAGTAAAAGGGGTGAAGGAGTGCCTGAGGCTTACCCTGGCTACTAGATGAGATTACACTCTTCTATTTTCTTCCCAGGCTGTGGGAGCTGTGATGAATATGAGGACTTGTTTGCATTTAATAGCCACTGGCTGCCTGCAAACACAAATCAGCAATAAGCCATGGTGACAAATAAACTGTCATATCACTACAATCCTTACAACACTTTGTCACCTGTACATTTGCAATGAATGTTACACTCCATTCAAAATTCAGCTTTTTTTACAAAGGTGATCAATTTATATCTTATGCTTTAAAAGGAATTATACACTCAGTACTTATTACCTGAGAAAATTATTTTTAAAAAGCTATGTAACTGGTCATAAAGTTTTCATTTGCACAGAATAGACATATTAGAATAACTACAAGTAACATAAATAAGATTCTATCACTTTGAAGGTTGTTGTTTTTTGTAGTTGTCATGCAATATTGCAATGCAGATTTATGACTATCATGTACTGGTGATGGAATGTAACAAATGAGATATTAACTACTTTTTGACCAGAAATTCTTGTTACTTTTTACTACATTAATGTTACAAGGTTTTTACAAGCAAACACACTTACTTCCCAGAAATATAGAACTGTGAATAATGTGTTTTATATATATATATATATATATATATATATATATATATACCCACACACCCACATATATATATATATATATATATATATATATATAAATTATTACTTTTTTAGTTTTCAGCAGCCTAGTGGAAAAGCTTGCCTAATAACTCCTCATAAAGCTGCTTGAGAAATGCCAAAAGTAATAAAATCCTTTACCGACTTGGTGTGTCAAACGTTTTACTGGTTGTATTAAAATATAGAAGTTGAAAGAAAACAGGTCATAGTTTTGACTTCTCCCATATTATGCTTCCTTAAGAATTAAATGGTTAAGCTGTTGTTTTTGTAATTGTTTATTTGTTTATTTCTGTAAACAAATTATATATATATACATATATATATATATATATAAAACATCAATCTATACCACTGGCCTTTTCATAATGAAATTTTCACACGATTTAGAGGCACCTGGAGTTACAAGGTTTTCTGCCTGTGACTGTACATATATAGCGACACCTGTTTATTCCATTGACAATGTTCTAATAAATGTAGCAGGGATCTTTGGGACAAAGGACTGTCACAGATCCATAAAAACAATACCTCTTCCTGCTTTATTCTATTAATCTTTCTTTCCCAGCGGACTGAAGAAAATACCGTTTTTGACAAGACAATCATACAATCCACACACAAAAACGAAGGAAGTATGTATGCGTATTTCCCTAGCCAGCAGCTGCATCATAAACACATGAAGAGAAAGAGAGAGAGCATGAGAGAGAGACAGGGAGAGAGAGAGAGAGAGAGAGAGAGAGAGAGAGAGAGAGAATGCCCTTGTGTTTGATCCTGTAATAGACTCCATCTACATAAGGCTAAGGGTTATAGTCTCCATTTGCCTGCAGTCAGTTAAGATGTGATTAATTATACATACATTAATAGCAACAGTACTAATAATTCATAAGGCCATCCTAAGTCAAAGCCCTCTCCATTTTAGCACTGTGAAAGCAATTTGAATCATGAAGCTTATCAGACACATCTGCATATCAACAGGAAGTTTGATGTTTGATGAACTGCTGAATTATTGTAGTGGTGCCTCTCCCTGCCTGCGTGGTTGGATATAGTAATTGGATAGCACCTCTGCTGTTTTCTGTGGATCTCTGGGTTGTCAGGTAAACAGAGTGGCCACTAATAGGACTTGTTTTGAGAAGGTTAGCTACAATAATTACATCCCACCTATACAATTCACTACATATAATGGGTAATATGTAATTATTTCTTGTGAAAGTATGTGGTATTTATGTTTTAAAAGCACACAATTTGTTTGGCTATTCTGGAGTATAACTGGGTTTACATGCTTAAAGGGGGAGGGGAAAAAAACTTGGCTATCGCTTCGCTTTTTCAAAGGCTAAATCGGCTTACTTTTCTTTAAACCCATGGAACCTAATCAAACCCAAATGGTGGTGAATTCCTGGAGGCAGGCCTCGGGGATTTCTCACTAATTTGGACGTGGGGACAAGGAATTTTTCACGCCCCTCATCCCAGGAATCTCTGTATGTCTCATGGGTGTCACCTGCGACAGGTAGAGTGAGCAGAAGCCCCGCCTCCTCCCCCTCTGCACTATGGGAAGTGCCACCAGCGCTAATCCAGGCAGATTTAGAAGCCCTCCAACTCTCCCAGCAACAGGCATAATGCGCCAGGGCTGTTAACGAGTGTGTGCGCTTTCCAGTCGAATTAGTGGCAGGCGGCTTTTTTTTTCTTTTCTTTTTTTCGGTTATAGCTGCTGTCAGTCAACCAATTTAACTGCAGGAAAGTCTCCAGTGTAATTTAATGTCCAAATCATTCCACTGACTTTAGTGAATATTTTCCCTGTAATCCAAAGCCTTAAAAGGCCCAACTTGTTACATCTCTGACATTTTTATTTTAGGCCCACTTAATCCAGCCCACTTGTCCATGCCAAATGACCAGAGCAGTGATGCTGAGCTATGTGGTGAGGGAGAAGTGGAGACTGAGTGGCATTCCTACACTACAGTTACAGTCACTCTCTCTCTCTCCGGCTCTCAGTCACACACTCACTCACTTTTTCACTCTGTAACCAGCGCGGTAAGATCGGGGGAAGGGAGATGAGCGATGTGAACACCTTTACATCAATGTAATATCCCTGCACTGAGGCTCCTGCGGGAAGCGAGGGTTCATCCATTTTGGATGCTGCTTTTGTTATGAGTGTAAATCAAATACTTGGCTGATACTCTGATCCAAAATAATGATACGACACCTCAGGGTCGCTTCTCTCAAATATCTGTCAACGCCACTGGGATATCTAATAGATCCCCCCCCCCCCCCCCCCCCCCCACCCCCACACCAACTCCACTCAAGCCCCACCCTACTCAAAAGCTCTGGAGCTTCCCATCTCAATGACAAGGCATCTTTCAGGCTATTTTTTATGCTAGATGGAGAATAGCAGAAGCTCATTACAGACTCTGAGGCACCTCACAAATGCAGCACTCTCTCCCTTTCTCTCTCTCTGTTTTTTGTCTCTGCTATCTCTCTTTCTGCTCTCTCTCTCTCTCTCTCACCAAGATGAATTGAGTCAGTCCCACTATTGACATCCCTTAATCTGACGCTCACTAACGGATGAGTCAGAGCTCGTGCCGACGCGGCAGCGCCGCTCCAGCAAACAGGAAGCCGTATTCAGGGATACAGGTGGAACTTCATAATCTTTCATTAATCGTTCCACCCCTGGCCCATTTGCTCAAACAAATGATGTTTATCTCATGCTTGGTGCTGGCAGGCATGGCCCTTGGCTGGGAATTCCAGGCAAATACACACAGACGACGCTGCCCTTCACCCTCCTCCCCCTAAACCCTGAGCATGATGGCTAATGCCGTCGCTATCCTGCCAATGCTTCAAACATGAGCCGTGCGCAGCGGCGCCGCTGGCCAGGAGCAGGCTGGGTGCTGGGAAAGCGCTGCCGCACTCTAATAGACAGATGGGGGCCTAAAAAGCTTGCTCTAACCACAACCAGGTTGACCCAATCAGTACAACTCATGATCCAGTAATGGAAGTCTAGTTAGCGGTCCGATTTAGCCACGCTGAGCGCATCTGCTGCCTAATATTCGGGATGGTCTTTTTAGGCAGCTGTCAGCGGCAGGATTGAGAGGAGCGCATTACCTCGCCGCACGTCACTGGCACATCTGTAGATTGAAGAGCAGATTGCAATCAGCGCGCCGACAGCCTGCTATCAGCATCGCAACAGTAATGTCCTCTCATGCCATTACACTAGGCGTCGAACAGAACCCGGGAATAAAGCTACTGAGCTAATTCCAACACGTATCCCACGTGTTCCACTATTTCCAGCGTGAACATAGATTTGAATGCCATTTTCTTACCATGTTTGCCCCTTACAGCAGCGTATAATTTGCTGTGTACTTTGCACACCACACGGCACACTACACACTCTTTTACGCTTAACAAATAGATGCAAATGAGGACTCGCACAGTTTTCATAATGCATCGTAACACACACCAACATGCACACACAGACAAGTTTATACTACAATCGTTGTGGGCTACACAGTCGTTGTTATTACGGAATTGTGCATGGTGCCTCTGTAATATGAATACGGGAATGACAAAAGCATTATTATTTTTATTGCCTTCTCTATTAGGCTAAAATGCTGCTGTGCTACACCTAACCCAGCCCTACCAAAAAGGAAATCATTAGGCTTGATGACTTTTTAGAGTAAAATCTACATTTGACAAATATGCATACAAATAAAGACATTCATAAAATGTAAGCAACAACAAAAATGCCTAAAGCAAAAGCTTTTTCCAAATAATAAAAAAAAAAAAAAACATCCAAATGTGCCTATAATGTGTTCACTTTTGGCTCCCACAAACAGCTACATATATGGTCCATACACACAGCACCACACTTTAAACATCTCTCTCATTCACCCCTATACAACAAGCATACCATACACTCACCAGTTATGCAGCCAGAATTTCATTTTAGGGGATCCTGCTTACAGATTGGGGTGCCAGCTCGTAAGCATTAAAGCCCAGAGGCATCTTAATAGTGAGGATAACAAAAAACTAGCCAGCTTCATTACAGCTAAAAACATTGTGAATGAATATTAAACACAACACCCAATTAACATTTAACTGGCTAACTTTAGTTACTATAACAACTGCTAGAATACCACAGCACGTAAAGGCTAATTAACCGTAGTCCTAACTTTTACAGCATTGGGAGTAAATGTCTTGTAGGCAAATTAATGAAAATTGCAGTTTTCCCTTTGTTTTCTCACAGTATTGAACTTTTTTTTTTTTTTTTTTTTTTTTTTTTTTTTTTTTTACTGTGGTCCATTCTACTGGTTAGCTAGGTAAGTATCCTACAGTATGTAGCACAGCTCAGCTAAATTCTGTGGAGCAATCTAATTCTACATTCACAATTTTCGCACTAGCACTGGAAAACAGAATCTGGAGGGGTGGGGTCCTGGCTTTCAAGTGGGAGGACCTTGCCTCTCTCAGCCTCCCCCTGTAGCTACAGTCATATGCAACAGTGTCGGTACCTCTGGTCAAATTATGTGTTGTGTTGATTTTCAAAAAGTGAAAATAAGCACACATCCTCTATATAGTATACACTGTGTATTTGCTGAATTTATTCTATTGGAAAAAAAAGTTAAATGTGGCTAAAATGAAATTAACAGAAATTATCCACTAACATATGTAGAAACATGTCATATTTCATTCTGTTACCCGTAGAGGGTGTCTTTACTTATTTT
The DNA here is from genome assembly GCF_015220715.1 of Pygocentrus nattereri. Classification (NCBI taxonomy): domain Eukaryota; kingdom Metazoa; phylum Chordata; class Actinopteri; order Characiformes; family Serrasalmidae; genus Pygocentrus; species Pygocentrus nattereri. The sequence goes on along the minus strand of NC_051218.1, from coordinate 23,634,321 downwards.
CACTAAATCAACAAAACATGTAATTTGAGCGAGGGTGATCAAATTTTTGCATATGACTATACGCATCTGTCATCCAGCAGTGTCGGAGAGGAGGATGCTATCTAAGTTGTAGGCCATTATGGACAATGGCTCCCATCCACTCTAGGACACAGTGATGAGACACAAGAGCACATTCAGTGCAAGACTCATTCTATCGAAATGCACCACAGAGCGTCACAGGAATCATTCTTACCTGTGGCCATCAAACTCTATAACTCAATGTGTGACACTACGGTTCATTTGTATCATCAATACCAAACTGTACTGTTCATATGTGTAATAATAATAATTATGTGTGCAATAACTCAGAGGTGCAATAATTTGAACTGCTTTATACAGTAAATTTCATATTTATTATCAGTCACTGCCACTTTACTGTATTCATAAGAATTTAAATCTCGTGTGCATATTGCAAATTTCTCTTTTTCTTTTAAATTATTGAAGTGTTTATTCTTTTACATAAACAACTGCAACTGTATTAACTGCAATTTCCCTCTGGGATCAATAAAGTATTATGATTCTGATTCTGATCTAACACACAAATACAGGACCCTATGACTTCTACGATATGGAGAAGATGGACAGAATCATGGAATCCAGACATAAAACTAGTAAAAAAAATTATCTAAAAGAAAAATCTAACAAAAGAGAAAACTTAATAAAATAAAACACATTTCACAAGGTTCTGAACACACAAAATTCCCTTCACTGACTCCTTCAAACTCTTTATATACCCCTCCCTGTAGACACCTCAAACACACCCTCACACTCACACATATGAGTGCACACACACTCTTCAGTAGGCCAGTCAGTGTATTGACTCCCAGAGAGAGCAGAGCAGCTTGCATGCTAGAGGTGGCGAGAGGGGGCCAGATGCTGTGGGCTTGACCCCACGCTGCTACAGCAGCCCAAACACACTGGGATTATCTGCACTGACTTGCTTTAATTTAATTTGTATTAGATCTTCTTTGGGGACAAACAGGTTTAAGGGGGAGAAAAGCTCGGGAGAAGGGGGGTGATCATGGAAAACAACGGCAGACGGCTGAGAGGTCACCGCGACCCCAGCAACAGTGGCTTGTGCACATCTGCATAGGCATAGATAAAGGCCTTGTTTACGCTCGGCGGAGGGTGCATCTGGTTCGCCTACAACTAATGAAGTTCCCTCTTTCATTTGAAACTAATAACACACCTTGTGTGCTTCTCTCGCCACCATGACTTCCCTGAAATGAGGACCAGAAATCCTTTTGTTCTGCTGCCGTAAACAACTTGGCATAATTGTCTCTTATCAAAGTGTTTGTGTGCGTATGTGTGTGTGTGCTTTGCATATGCATAACACTTTATCAGCTGCAAACACATCTCTGGGCTCGATTTTTATCTGTGTAGATGCAGATCAGCAGAGTTGTGCTCTTTGTCTCTGCGCAGTGGAGGATAATGTTATTCATCTCCTCTTATACAGGACCTCCTGAGCTACAGCCAATTCCAGGCTTATGTGTTGCCATATCCTATTCAGCTCAGCTTCTTCTGTGCCTTTACATCAAACAGCTGGTGTATTTCTCTGCTTTTCCTTTCAGAACATCTTACAGATGATGACCTTAGGTCTCCATCTGCGGTCTTTGCTCATCATCTGTAAGATGTTCTGAATGAAAAAGTGGAAAAATCTCCCCAGTTATCTGATGTCATCTTTCTAGTGCAATGCTGATAAAAGGACTTAAAAATACAAGCAGAGGAGAAAAGCAGTAGGGTCCCCAGATGAGGAATGGAACATTGCAGGGTGACAGGGACGTCTCCCTCCTCCTGTGGTGTAATTTGCTGCGATTCTCAGAGGAAATATGGCGGGATGCAGTCAGAGTAGCCAGTGTAGTGGAGAGTATCCTCAGCATTTACTTTAGGTGGCAGGCTCAATGAGGAAGCCAATGTACCATGCAATAAAAGAGTACAGCTGTATTGCAAAAAAGCTCAAACAGCACAGATAACTTCATGAACACCATTTGAAAATAGCAGAAGCCTTTCACATGGTATTCCAACTACTTGGGAAAAAATGAACTTAAATTAAATTGAAAACATGCTTTCCTTTTCCTATAAAATTACCATTTCAATAATAGTAGTCTCAATTACTTTAGCAAAGATATATGGCACTTGACAAAAGTGCCACAGAAGAGATCAATCTTCATTTATTTATTGTCACTCAAAATGGCCAATAAGACATTTTTCATCAGAAATATTCAGAAGATATTTTTGAGGAGATCAGATATAAGATAAGAAAGGAGAAAGTCAAAAATACAGAGAAAATGGGACTCCTAACAACTGCACCTCACCTGGTAGACCACCCAAACTGACACCATCAGATAAAGAGTTTTTAAAGCTTTCATCTGTAAGAAATAAGAGAAAATCAAGCTCCACTGTTACGTCTGAAAAAATCCACTGGTGTTTCAGTCTGTCCTTCTACTGCTCGGTGCTATAGATGTGTATGATGAGAAGCAAGCAAAAAAGCTGCTGGTGTTCGAAGAATAAGGTACTGACCACCACAAATCCCATACTTTAACAAAATTACATTTGTTTAAGATTACTTGGATTATAAGAAGCAGAAAATACAATTAACTTCCAAGACTGACCAACCAAGACTGATATCCCTGGAAAAATATCCCTGCAGACATCTTTGAAAATCTGAAAACAAGCCTCCTGAAAAGATTGAAACTGTGATAAAGGACAAAGGTGGTGTCACTGAATACTGAAATTGCTGATATTACATTGAATTGTTAATGCTTCTGTGTAATTTTCTGTCAAACAGATATTTTCTGCTTCTGTTTACTGATGCTGACTGAATATTTTTTTTCTGTTTTGACTGCAAATGAAATAAATGAAGGGAGGTCTCTGACTTTTGCACAGTACTGAATATACATCTTTTCAGTACAAAATGTGTGCAGAATGCAGTCAGTTTTACATCAAAAGAAACTTCTATAAGAACAAAGCAGAAAAGAGGAAAACATAATCTCCCTCCTCCTTGTTTTGATGGCAAGTGGAATAATTGGGCCTCACTTAAACTCATTACAGGAAACCCACAGAAGCCAAGAGAGCATTCCAAATGTCCCCATTCAGCTCCGTTTGAGCTTTGAGACCGATCAGTTCCTTTGGTGTTTTTCTCTCAAGCAGCACAGATCTGACACCTGGGGTCCTGAGCACCAGCTTTACAAGCCATTTAAGGTATCTTTGAACATCATTGTCTGAGATGAGGTTGTCACACATCTACGGAACGGAGTTTGATGAAAATTAATATCATCTGCACTTAGGTAATTACAGGGATGAAACACATCTTTCTTGCTTTGATTAGTATTTTCTTTATTAGAGTACTCTTCCTCGTATCTGACTACAGAGATCCACTAATTTCCCCTCCATATTATAATCATACATACTGGGAATTTCATTATTCTATTACAATTTTTAATGGTGTTTTTTTAATTAATGGGAAGATTGTTATCATTATTATTTCCATTATCATTAGCAAAATCAACTGTCTAAATTTAGAGTATGCATATTGACTGTAGCTTCAACTGGACTGCCAAGACTGGTGAATCCATCCCTTCACATAAATGTGATATAATTACTGCCCTGGTTAACAGGCTCTCACTGATGGAGATAATTAGAGGGACTGCAGCAAAGGTCAACCCAAACAATACAAGGAGGACATGGGCTACGAGATGTAAAAGGAAACAGACCACTGCGTTCCAGGAGCAAAGAACAGTAATGAAGACATAGCAAATCCAGTCTGATAGAATTTCTGTGAATTTCCAAATAACCTCTTTGCCAGTTTCATAACAGAGCTGATTTCTAAAATCGACTTTGTAATTAACACAGCAGCAATACTGTAGCTAATCTTATCTTGCTGACAGACTCTTCTATCATGGCTTGAACTGAAAGAGCGATTTTGTTTCACAATAGTAACATAAGATTTTCTTGTTTAATCTCTTTGTTTGCATTTGCTTTTCAAGATCTGTTTCTATCAACTGTGTTCGCTGTTTTAAGTTTGTCCCGTGTGAGGGTGAAAACTGGCAGAAAGCGACTCTTCTCTCTGTGGAAAACTTGGTCTCACAGGGGCACATAGGGTTAATGAGAGGAGTTAATAAAAGATCTCACCTTGTAAACAAGTCTGTGTGTACTGACACTGCTATTTCTGGTTTGTTCTCGCTCTCTCTCGTTCTCTCTCTCTCTCTCTCCCCTGAAATCCCCTCTTGCGCTCTCTCCACCCCTTTGGGATAAATGACAGCCTCTCGCTTTCATGCGATTTCAAACAACTTGTATGGTGACAAGTGCTAGATTGGTGTCTATTCCCCACTAGCTCTGACAGCCAGTCAGCCAAAAAACAAAGGAGACAAAAAGTAACACTTCATTAACGATGTCTCAGACAAACAGGGCTAAATTGGAGGGAGTATCATCCCTCTCCTTTCTCTCTGCATCTGTACAACAAAACAAAAAAAACAAAAAAGTATTTGTCAAGAAGTTTCACCCAGATCTAAGAGTTAGCCACTTCACAAATGTTTATTTCAAGCTGGTGGCAAAAGAGTAAATACATCTTCAGCTGCCTTACCATCACTCCAAATAGGGAATATATTTTAAGTGTAAACTGAAAGGCATTTCATATCCATTCATGTCAATCTACGTCCTGGCAAGGGAAGAGGATGCTTCAAATGCTAAGCAAACAACTAACAGGCTGAGCTTGTTTGAAAGCCTGTGCTATTCAGAACAGAGATAAATTCATGCGACGTGCTAATTTCAAAACATGGCTTTGATGATCGCGTTTCCTTTGGTGTGCATTTGGATATTCATATTCTACGTTTAATTCTTAGGCCAGCAACATCTTATTAGACAGTAGCAGAGATGTTACACAACAGCTGGACATTTCTTTTAATACATAGGTAAAGTGCTTAATTATGCTCTACTGAATGTTTGCATTTAGCACTTTGCAAACCTGTGAATTCTGCTCCTTTTTCATGATGTGTTTTGATCTGGATTGTTAGATGTGTGCATAATCTCAATGACATAGGCCATAAACCCAAATATCCAGCAGTGTTATTTGAATGTAACCAGTGCTCTTTGGTATAAATATATATTTTTGAAGTTGCTAAGAAGTGTTGAGGGAAGCACTGATAAGCAGCTCTTATCCTTTTAAAGACAGCCCCATAATCCGACAGAGGGGAAGCTGCAGCTTTAAGAGACTTAGTCTGGATTACTGCTAGTCCTCCAAATTAAACCAAAAGTCAGCTTTCCGCAGTTGCTCATGCAAGCTGGAGCCTGGCGTAGCCCACCATAACACAGTGGCTGGAGGGTTATAATTAGAATCTCCCTCTCTCTCATTCTACCTCTTTCGTTCTCCCTCTCCTCCTCACTCTCTCTCCATCTTCAACCCAGTAAGTAGAGCCCTGGGTGGTTCAGGTAGCACAGCAGCCAAAAAGCCCCGCTCCTCTCCACACTCTCCCCCAGCTGGCCTTGCGGGGCTGCCTGCCCATTGTCTCGCATTCTCCCCACCTGGCTTTCAGTGCCATCATCCAGCAGCTAAGCCTCAGACATGCCTCAGAGCCAGAGTGAGCCCAGACAGACCCGTCCCCGTTGTCTTAGGCAAAACAAGGCCAAATCTGGGCTTAGTCCCAGCGAGTAATTATTACTAAGGCGCGTACAGATGAAAAGTCAGAGCGGAAGCCACTCCCATGCCTCTTGGTCTGGCAAAGATTGTCTCTCGTAAGCTGTGTAGATCGCCTCCTAGAGCTGAGTGGTATTCCAGTATGCTGGTAATGGGGTAGTTGCAATATAATAAAATAATGAAAGAGCTTCAAACTATGACACATGGAATTATGCATGCAATAACAAAATCATGTATTTTAGATTCTTAGAAGTTTGTTGTTGCTCTGACATCAACTTTACTCCTGCAGCTTCATAAGCAGCCACCTGGAATGAATAAGTTCTTCATGCCTCGTTAGCTGCTAAAAACTACTTTTTGGGGAGTTTCCAAAAAGAAAATAATAATTCCAAAATTTATTTTTGGAAATAAATGTGTATATGAACATGATCTACACTATTCATATTTTTTTTAGGTACCATTTATGCCTGTAGATCAAAATATCTGTGAGCTCATGAAAAACATTTTGATTAGCAGTAAAAACACAATAATTTCCAAATATACGCCACAAAGTATTTCATTGGAAAACATTGGAATATTGAACTTTGGCAACTCTGCCCAGGTAAAAACTCACGCAGTCGATAGGAGCATGCAGGGCTGTTGCTGACTGAGAAGGCTCGTCACACTGTTTAAACTACACCAGAGAGTGAACCAGTACTATGTCTAATGACAAGCGGTGTTCTGGAGTAGCTAAATCAGCAGGGGCCATAAAATATGAAAATACCATAAAGCAAACATTGTCAGAGTGTGCCTGAGGCAGTGTTGTCAGCCTACCTACACCTATGCATTTCAGGGGGCGCCACATAAAAATAGAGCACAATAACAATTAATCATACTCTCTGGGGAGAGGCTAAGAACCCCAGAGTCTCCCTCTATTTCATACATGACACACCCAAGACATAATAAACAAGATACCAACAGGGAACAGTACTCCTCCCCCCACGTTCTCCCAGCTTTATTTGTAGCCAATCGCTGTGCACTGTTCTGGGTGTGTCCATGCAACGGACTGCATGTTTTTTACCATAACGGCCCCTGTCAGATGGCTTTAGGCTAATGAAGCCTCAAAAGTTAAGGATGAAGAAAGCGCAGCTCCACAGTGACCTGCTCCAGTAGACCCTTAGGAGATATTAAGACCCACGTCATTAGAGCTGAGAAACAAGACTCGTCAACCTCATGTAGCCAATCTCTCTCTCTCTCTCTTTCAGAGAACAGCTGCCTCATCAGTGAGTAGTTAGCGAGGCTACAGCCCCTGCTGAAAGCACAGCGTACAGGAACAGAGCAGCGAATCAGAGCACACCGATCTCATTCATTAACTCCGGTTCTCTGGCTGTGGGACATCAAACTCTGGACGTGACAGGAGTGTCAAGGCGCCTTTCCATTGTGTGTAACAGACCGCTCTCAGAAAATGCTTTCTGACCACTTTAAAACTCTCTTTTACCTTCCACTACATGGTAGACCTGCACTTTTCTTTGCTGCCACATCCTGATCTCTGATAAAAACGTTTTTGAAGTAGTTATTTTTTTTAATTTGTGTAGGTGTCCTTGGATGCCCTGGGTGAAGCAACATATCCTGCAGTTCAGGGCTAGAAAAAGCCAATAGGGCCTTTACCCTGAAAGTCATGGGGAAGCAAATCAGTGAAGTAGGCCTACTTGAATTACTTTCAAGGGACTACAGTAATCAAAATGCAAAACAGGATTGCTGAGAAAAAATAAATAAATAAAGCAAACCGAAAAGGCATCTCAATATCTCTCGACTAACATCAGCACTTTTTTTTCCTCTCCCTGAAATTCAGAATTGTTTATCTGCCTGCTTTTCAAGTTCTGTTATTCAGAATGAAAAGCTAAAACAACATGTTCAGGAACCAAGCAAGCTAGAAAGAAGGGAGTGGCTGTGGGGCGCAGGATGGATCGAGTCACGGAGACGACAGGAGCGGCTAAGGCCCTCGGAAGGACTGGTGCTGGTCATACTCCATTAGGCCAGACGTGAGCGAGTGCTACAGCTCATTACATGCTCTGCCTCCTGTTCTGTGGATGAACAATGCACAATTACGTTGGCCTGCTGTTTTTCCAGCCACGCATCTACAGAGCTACTGCCAGCCCTGCCAACAATCTCTCTGTTCATTAAGCCGCCTCTCCACAAAAATCAGCGCAGGCTGCCTACCTAGACAAACAGCACAGGATCCAATGCAATCATGGACGATGAGACAGGGGGGGTAGCTGCTCACTGTTATTGAAGTAAACATGGAGAAAACAGAAATCATTCTTAGAGGAAACACAGTCCAGTTGCTGTTTGATTAGGATTTTAGAATCTGTATTTATATATTCATTAATATCAAAACATAGAGGCCAGGAATAACAAGCTGCTCTTAATGTGTAATTGACTCGATATATCATAGGTTTTTATCAACCACGTATGGAAGCCGGGAATCAGAGGCAATCAATACACAAACAATTACGTACACTGATATTAATCTGAGAAAAGGAGCAGCGGCACAAAACGCTGGGCCTTTTTGGATTTCGAAACATGTCAGGAAACATGTTTTTTGTTTGTGTGAGCAGCACAAGCTTCATGCATATTCCTCTCGTTTATGATAACACATGCAGGAGCTGGCATTTGGTGCAGCTGCAGAGGAGATAAAACGCCAGCATCTCCTCACTTCCTTTTAGTTTTAGGCAGAGGGAAGAGGGCAATTTAAAAGGTCACTTTTCTCTGCACATGCCTTTTTGTTTTTTATTTTTTATTTTTATTTCGCAATAACTAAACTCTCCTCTCTGAGTTGCCATGCTGCACAATGGCCTTGCCACTTCTCTGAATGAGTTAGCACATTGGCACATCATCCTCTATAGCGGGGGTCAGAGAACATCCTGTTATCTGAGTGACGTAACCAGAGATGAATGGGAGAGCTGCAAATGAATTCATAATCAGTTTTTGTAAGCGCAGCTAGCTGTAAATGTTAATGAGTACCTTTCCACCCCTGCATTGGAGAAAAATCACAATGTGACACTTGATCACTGAGTGCTCTTATCAGGGGGAAAAAAGACATAATGACTACTGTTAGGATCTGTTGTGGTCTTTGCATTTGATCTCAATGTAAAATAAATAAATATGTGAATAAATCTTTTTTTTTTATTTATTTTTTTTACCAAGTCCTCTGACTCTTATTGCTTACAGCTGAGATAGCTATCTGGGAAGCAGTTTCTGTCATCAATGGCACTTATTACCACTTTCAATCGGCTGTAGCCTATAGGGATTATCCACTCCGCATCACACAGCTTTATTGTCTTTTATTCTGCCACTTCTTCCACGCATAACATCAGTGAGCGCGTAGCTTGCGCACTTTGCTGAAATAATTGAGCAATGTCAGAGCAGCCACCCCAACTGTAAAGGAGGGGAATGTATTTGCACATATTAAGTGTTATGGTGATGAAATGTATATGGTTAAAAAAATTGCCTTTCCACACTCCCTGTGGCAATAACAACTGGTATGGTTCGTGCTAAGGAATGTAGGCCGACCTTTCCCATCCTATTAATTTAACTGCGGGCATTTTCAGCGCTGGCAGCTAAATCTGTGTTAATGAGAGATGAGGCTGAGAGGGAGAAAAGAGAGAGAGAGAGAGAGACAGAAAGAATAATTTAATGAAGTTATTTTTCTCTCCTGTGTGCCTCCACTGTATCTTTCTCTGGCCAGCGAGATTTCCATCAGGACTGCTTTCACAGGTTCCATCTTCCCACTGAAAATCTCAGCAGTATCACACATTAAGTGTTGCTTTGGGAAAGTGTGAAAAATATTCTGTTGTGCTTGATCTCTTCCAAATGCACATTTTCTTTTTTGCCTTTTTTTAATGAAAAGAATTTCAAAGGAAGCCAAAAAGTGAGCCAAATGGATTTTCATTTAACATGAGGAGCAGCAGGAGGTTTCTAAACCCCGGATATACAATGCTTTTCAGTTATAACAAATTAAGATGCGTTTCTGTTTTAAAGAGCAATCACAGATCTTCTTACCTTTAAGAACTAAAGTCAACACAAATGGACGCAGACTAAAGTGTAATCACAGCTATATAACCTGCGAGCATATCCACATCTAGTTTTCAGGCTTTAGAAATCAGATTCAGAATAATATCTGACTCAGTGTGAGAGGCATGTTGCTGAGATAAACTGTTTCCTGGTATGTAAGACATGTCTGCGTTAAACAGATTTGTTTAAATGACTTAGATTAGCTTGATAAGAACTTTAATTAATCAGATTAGCTTGTTAGTCTAAAATGTTGAAAAGCCCACTCACTCTCACTTTTCTTTCTATGTATGCGATATATGCCATTTGAATTATAAAACATTATTTAAGTGTAAAACTGATACCTCAATGGCTCCTGCATTCTTATGCCTTCCATCCTATTCCATTCCTATGTGTTTATTTAATTTGTGTCGTTGAACTCAAGCAAGTAGGTGAAGGCCTACATTTGCATTTTCAGGTGCAGTGCACAATTTCATGGAGATGCTTGCACTGAACTGAAAATTCTGTTTAGGAGGCAAAGAGAGCATGATAAGCTGAGCAGTCACAGTTCTGCTTTATGGAAAAGACCCTTGTAGAAATCAGGGGCTCGCTTCATTTTCCTCTTCAAATAGTCAAGGTTATTGAGAGGTAAAAAAGATGACTGCATGGCTAAAAAAAGAATGGAATATCATGAATGTATTTTCCTTCCTTCCCTCTCTCTGTTGTTTTGTGACTCTGCCATTATTGCTTGTTGGCTGCAGTGTGCCGGCCTGTCGCTCAGCCTCAGCAGCCAGCGTATGTGTTTAGAGCTGTGTGGATGCTCTCATGTCACCCTGTGTCGGTCCGCCCGTGTTTTGATACTGCAGTTGCAGCCTGCATGCGCTCATGCCGACCAGAGGTTAGTGGCCCCAGGAAGCGCCATTGGCTGCCTTTGCTTATTATGACATATTTATGTCCTCTCTCATATAAAGATGTAGCTCAGCAACGGGGGCTGTGCCTGCTGGCGATGCCCACCTGCTATGTGGCTGATTTATGTGTGCGTGCCATACAGTCCTGATCCTCTTTAAATAGAACAACTTCACCTTAAAATCAATGAGTCACAGAGATTATTATGGCTTTTCACATTATGGACTCCATCAAGGCATCATCTGCAAGCTATACATTAGAATGATCAAGAGCAAATAGGATTGCTTGCCGTTTTGTTGCTGCCGTATGTGAGCAACAGTGGCTGAGCAGGTAGTAAGCATTTCTACTATTCTGATGGAATTGCTCTGTTAGTGGGGAGCTCTCAAAGGCAAAGTGCCAGAAAATCAGCAGTTCACAAATATAACCTTCTAAGATAATTTGCATCTTCATCTGCCAGAACCCAATCAGCCTGCATCACAAGGTGCTCGAGATAAGACTCTCTCTCTCTCTATCTCTAATTCCTTCTCTCTTTAGTTTTGCACACTTGCACTTCTCTTTCTCTTCACACTAGGAAAAGGTGACATCAAAGTACAGACAGGCTAAGATTGATAAAAAAAAAAACATTAGCATTTTGAGTTCAAGGTTTAGTTGCCATTCTTCACAGTCTGATGTAATTTTTTTTCTGCTCTTCTTCTTCTGATTAGTTCCCCCTTTCACAGAGATGGAAGGCATCTCTCAATGAAAGTGTCTCAAATTGCTGCACCTCATCAATGCAGCCCAGTGCAAGAAAGCCCTTCAGGGAGGCAGCATGCTGTGACCTTTACCTTATCTTGTATGGGATTTAGGATGATTAATTGGCTTAACGTGATGAAAGCTGGAGAAACACATAACCCCACTTGCTTTCAATGAGTCAATACATCCTTTCTCCAAAAAAAAGAAAAAAAAAACAACCAACCAAACAAACAAAAAGCAAGACGCTCAGTATCATACATTACAAGTTCAACTTCTCCGGGAGGGAAAGAGAAAAAAAGGGAAAAAAAGCTTTGGAAAGCATTCATGCTACAAATGAAAAATCTGTGTAAGGGAAATGGAAACCGAAAACAAACATGATGGTGGAAAGAAGAAGCCAACTGTAATTAGCACATGAACACAATAGAAACTGCAGCTCTATTAATAATCAGAGGGTCTGACAGAAAGGAAGGCTTTGTTTGGTAAAGTTTGACGTTCTTGTGTTCTTTTTTCAAGCAAGGCTGTATAGTATCCTGTAAAAATGCCCAGATGTCTTGTAATTAAGATATTAAGAGAGAGGAGGAAGGGATAGAGATAGTCTGTGTATGCAGGCAAAGGAGAGAGATGGAGAGAGAGAGAGAGAGAGAGAGAGAGAGAGAGAAGCCAGAGGGAGGTGCGGGTGATTGGCAGCAGAAGGAAATGTAGAACATCAGTTGAGCGTGACGCTTGCTTTAAATACTGATAATAACATGTTAGAATGTCTGGTGCAATTGGGCTTCATGTCCATAGGTTGTAAAGCTGTAAACTGGATAAGATATTCTGGCTTTACTCCATAGAAAAGAAGGCCATGTAAATGTAACAACAACCTGCATATTAAGCTAGAGCTGGACGGTATTCATCATATTCAGTATCATTTTATTTTCCAAATATACAGTCATATGCAAAATTTGGGTACTCCTAATTAAATGACATGTTTTTTTATTACAAAATTTAGTTGTCATGCTTATTTTGTTTAACATATTGGGGAAAAAAATAAAACATAACATTTTAAAACTTTGATATCATCCTTAAAACAAAAAAAGGCATTTGTATCATAATATCACAGAATCACCAAATCAGATGAAATATCTGTTAGAGTAAATATCTGTAAAGTTAGCATTAATAAAAGTGAATGAACCCACACTTCCTGAGTGCTACGCTTCTCTGTGCTAATAGAATGTCTTACAAATGTGACACTGCTTGTTGTTTTTGAACAGTTTTTTTGGTTTTCTTCTCTTATAATTATGCCAAAGAGAACCTCACACAGTATTGTGACTATTAACCAGCCAAAAAGAAATGACACTTGTTAGTTATTTCACTCTTATAGTTTTTAAAATGTTTTTTTTTTTCAATCCCTTCAGGGGGGCAGTCTGCTGGAAAACCTTCATAAATGTCACAAATTGCAGTTAACTGTCAGGTTATATGCTCAAAATAGTAAAAAAAAATTCTAAACTAAAAAATTGCTTGGCAAATACAACAATGGTACCACAACTGGTTCTTTCAGGGGTGCGTTTTAATATCTTAAAGAACCATTTTTGTATATGTGTGAGTAAACGTGTAAGTGTAAAGAACTTTTCAAATGTCTAAACAACTTTCAGATAATACAAAGGTCTACACTGCATGTACATTATATGGAGGTTCTTTAGATAGACAGATAGACAGATACTTTATTGATCCTGAAGGAAATTTAGCAACTTTACACAGACACATGTAATTTACAAATGCAATTCTTTAAAGTATGATCCGTTTTGGCACCTTTATTTTTAAGAGTGTGTTTCATAGATATAACGCTCAGTATTTATCAACGGTTTTATTGCTAATCTGAAGGGTACCATCATTGTATGTTAATCCAGTATACCAGGTCTGCATTAAGCACATATGCAGTTAATATTGTTTTTTTTTATCATTAAAATTAGTATACAACTTTCACAATTTTACTTCACATTACAGTGTATCTATTAGCACTACTGTCAACATGAAGTTGTGCTGTGAACCACTGTATAGGTGCTCACTGAGCAACTAAACCCATACTGTAAACTGTATCTTAATCCCATATGGGATTTATGTAGTAATTTCTCAGGTAGCAGAATGCTAGCATCTGGTGGAGGAATACTTCAATTAGCATTGAGCAAAACTTGGCAAAGTCATGGACAGATTTCTTCCTTTAGCTTGCTAAAATTAAAAAAAAAGAAGAAGAAGAAGAAGAAGAAGAAAATGGGAGGCCTCCCTTTTTACACTCCATTTAGCGCTGTAATGAGATCCAATGGAATAGATCTGCCATATCTCTTCACATAAAGCTAATTCAATGCAGATCAATATCCACAGAATTTTATCTTATTAACTGTATCACAGGTGGCGTGAAGCACAGCAGTACACGCTACCAATTCAGAAGCACATAGCCAGGGGCGCTCCCCTGTCTTTAAAGAATCCTTTGCAAACAGCTCCAGTGTAATTGGCAAGAGTTTTTTTTTTTGGCCTGCATGCCGCTCTACAGATAAACCACAGGCAGGTTTAAGCACTGCGCTTCCTCAAAACAATAGGCCTGGATCCTCGGGGACAGCCAGTATAAAACCATCTCTAGAGAAAGACAGTATTAGAAGCAGAGAGCTGGCCTTGAGCTCTTGAGATTCATGTCACTGTTATCTTAGACCATAATTCTCATGGCTGGTATGTGTGCACTTGTTCCTTGTTCAATGGCAGTTTGTTCGGCTGGCAGGACATCTGACACGAATACTGCCTCCACCATGTGCATGTATTTAACCTGAGAAGCAGCCAAAGCTACGACTGCTAAAATGCACAAAATGTCTGTGTTCACCAGTGAGTAATCAGTCAGTAGTTGGTTTGTAATTTGTAGTTCCCCCCCTAGACATAACACTAGCATTGATTTCGTCAAAGTACATAAATCTCTGGAAAATAAGCTACAAATGGGAGTTGATAGTAAACACACAAACAACTTCTCCAAATGACATCTGAATCATGAATGGTTACGACACAGCCCAGGGGCCTGGACTGGGTATTTTTGGGGACAGAGAGATGCACTGTTAATCAGAACGGCGCACTAGTCAGTGTGTCCTGGGCAGACCTCTGGGAAACCCAGCCTTGTGGAGTCAAGTGCTTTCAAGCCCAGGCTTGCAAGGCATGACGGAGCTATTATCAGCCATTTCACAGCTACAACATTTGTTTGTGCTCCACATAAATGGGCATGTAATTACGCTGACAATATTTTTCTTAAACAACAATATCTGGAAATTGAGCCACTGTCTTTTATAAATGTCACAATGGAGGAGAAATTATTTGAGCCACTATATTCAGCTATGGAAAATGGGGAGAAAAACTGTCTTACTGAGATGCACAAATACAGGCAGAGAGAGATTAGCCCTAATGCCATCATCTCTCTATCTCTGAGCTCAGAAAGAGGAATATACAGGACTGTGGTTAAAGAGATGTTTGTCAACGTCAGGTGGAGCACAGTGCGTTATGGAGTCTGCATGCATGTGAGCAATGGGTTTTATCAGAACAATCACTGGCCATGAGAAAATTGGAAAATGCCCAGACGTCTGGCATTAACAGTCTGTCTGCTTCTCCTGCTTTTTCTTCTAATGCATAGGCATCAGACGAATGAGCTTTGAATCACACTCAATCTGCAGACTTATTTCTCTCCTCTAGTGTTCTTTTCTTTTTTTATTCATCTGCCAAAATAAATAGAGGTCCCCTAATCCTGCTGCCAAGGTGCTTTTATTAGAGGCTTAAGCCACTGTGCCTGTGCTCCTACATTTGTTTTTACAGCACTCCATAATTCCTCTGTCCGGTCGGTGTGTAGTTCATTATAGTGCAACCTAACCTGGTTCATGGAAAGGTAGTAAGCAAGGCTTCCTCAACAGCACACTTTTGTCTTCCATATCTGTTTTTCAAAGGGCCCATATCATGGAAAACTGTTTTTTTAACAAAATAAAATTCTTTTAAACATTGTGTCATTTACCCTGTAGTCCATGCCGTGCAAATTTGGAAATCATGTTTAAAAATACAGCCCATTTTAAATACACTGTTTTTATGATATCACAAAACCCAACACATTTAATTAGATCCTATATAGCCCTTTTCAGCCTACAGCAGTTTAGTCCTGCACATTCACACTGAAGAGTGTTTTAGTCCATTTTTTGAGACACAATACAGAAGAAAAAATCGGAACTGAGGGTAGCAGTCTTCAAAGCAGTCTAAGTTGAATTCTAAGGGGCTAAAAAGAGTTGGAAATGGTCACTTAACAGTGAATTATAATAGTGAATTTGATGCATAAATCCTCAAAAAGGTTATAAGTGGACTTTACAGCAAAAAATAAAATACAAGAAAAATACAGGACCTTTAAACACCCTCAACTTCTGCCTAGGACAATATATTAATATGAAGACTGCTGGGATGGGCTCCAGCATCCCCCCGCGACCCTGACGGAGAAGTGGCTTAGAAAATGGATGGATGGATGGATGGATGGATGGATGGATGGATGGATGGATGGATGGACTTCTAGTGCACCTCATTGATCCCCATGATCTTTAGGAAAGGAGAGCCATACTGAAAAAGTCAATCAGTGGTTCAATGCTAATCTAAATTTTTTCAGGGAGCAGTAAATCTGTCCAGTTCTTCTTTTCTATGCAGACACACACGGACACGCAAACAGCTTATGTACAAGCTCAAATGGAGTCATTTTTCTCAATTATCCCTTTTGTCAATATTGCGTTCTACCTCACCTCTTTGATACCAACCCACTCCTTCGTGTACTCCTCTGTTCATACAGTGGACCATCACACCAGTTCATAGATTCACAAATCTGATAAATCTATAAAATAAAGATCGGTGCTCACTCCCTGTGAACTGAAGCTTTTTTCAATTTGATTGCACATCCACACCTCCAGCTCAGTGTGCATTTGTGTACCATTGGAATCCTAACAGAGCCTCGTGCAGCCAGCCCACCTGCAGAGAGCAGCAGTGTAGGGGCCTGACTTGCACATCAGGCATTTAAGCAATGATTATTCTTAATACTCACACCTGAAATGACACGCAGCGCCGCCGATTAGCTGGGTCAATGCATTTGGCAGATGTTCAGACTCCCGCTCTTGCAAACAGCTCAGAGCAAAAAAAAAGCAAACAGCAGAAACAGAGGTGGCCAAATAATCCACTTTGGAAATTGTCCAACTTTTTGCGTGCCATGCTTTGACACAACCACAGCATTGTCCATACATAGGCTATCAACTGCTTGCATCATCACTAATGAGCAAAAGGCACTTACGTTACGATTGACACATGCCCTTTATAAGTGGCATAACAAGTCAACACTAGAACTGTTTTCAAAGTTTTTGAACCAGGCCCTTCTTAGTTTGAGACGAAATTGGAATTAACAGAATTGGAATTAGTCCATATGTTTGAATACCCAAACTTTATACTGCTGACCTACATTATCAAGATGACAAAAAGTATCCAAACAGTTGACTAGTTCTGGCCAAGGCTTCGAAAGACTAGTTTGCACTACACAACTCTGATTCCATCTTGTTCTCCAACCCTGTGGCATTCACCCCAGGTGACCAGACACAGCCAGATCTCCCATGCCTCCCTGTCCCTCCCCACATGTTGGCAGCCGCGGCAGGCTGTAAGACTGATTAGAGCGGGTCTCACCTCTGGCAGTGGCATGCCGTTGATGATGAGATCGGGCTGCTGCGGGCCCTGCCCGGTGAAGGTGTGGTGGTAGCCATGGTTGGGTGCAGCATTCCTGGAGTTCTGGTTCTCCACGTTGAGGAAGGTGCTCTCAGAGCGCCTGCATCCCAGCGGCAGAGTCTGCTGGTGGTAGTCGAAGTAGTTGAGCGAGGAGGTGAGAGACGAGCAACTCACCACGTTCATCTTGTCTGTCTCCTCCACGTCACGTGGCACCAGCCGGATGTCATTCTTGCTCAGCTTCTTCTTCTTGCTGGATTTCTTCTGGTTGCCATAGGAGTACTCCGCCACCCTGCGCAGGTAAAAGAAACTGAACAGACTCAATAAAGCAGTGCTCTGCCTTCCCCTCTGCACCCTCAGTCAAGGCCCGAGCAGGGCTCCGGTTCTGACTGAGGTGCCAGGCCTGGGACCCATTGGCGGCACGGGCAAGGAGACACAGTCAAGTGACCTCCAGCCTCCAATGGAGCCGATTCCTGATTTGTTTGCATTTCCATGCTCGGCGGCTTGACTTGTCACAAACAAGCAGCACAATGCAAACATGCTGGACCACAACAATACACACAGCGACAAATGACACTGAACACCATCAGGAGAGTAAGCAATAATATTCAAAGCTCAACCCACACTCATTTCTTTCTTTTGCTTTGGACAGGCCTTCTGGCAGTTGGAGACAAATTTGAATTTTAATTTTTTTTTCATCCTTTATTGCTATTTCTGACTCAAGCTGAGTATTTTGAGTCTAATCACAGCAAATGAGAGATATTGAGATGCCTGCTGGAGGGTTGCTTTGCCTGCACTATTTTCACCCTGGACACAAACCTGTAAGCTCACAAGAAGGTTTGTGTTGTAAGCAGCTTCAGCTTCTGCTTTTCCCGGGTGACCCCTCTTTTTTCCCGAACAGCATGATTATTGGCCTGAAACAGTACTGCAGTTCTTTTCACACTCTTCTGAAAGGCAGACACTCATTTTTAACTTGTGCTTAAATATTATTAATGGCTACTATGTCCCCCAAGTCTACTTTTCATTTGGATGCTGGCTGTGTCTACCCAAGTTCTTCGCTTTTTCTGGTGAAGAAAAATGATAATACTGAAGGACCTTATCTATTGGAGGATATCTAAAAGCAGTTTTCTTCCTCTGATTCAAAGCAGGCGATGAAAGTGGAGAGGGTATGAAATTTTCTTAGCAGAAAAAGAAACTGTATCTGTCTGCTGCTGTTTGAGCTATGGTTCCTGAATGGCAAGCAGACAGGCAAAAAGCAGTCAGAATAGTGAATTACAATAGTGAATTATGTAGAGCTCAGCTTTACAGAAGTTACTTTCTATAAGTACCGTGCAAGAACTTTACTCAGAGTTTACACAACTCTTTTCCAAGAATACTGGAATACTGCTTAACAAAAATGTTGGTAATTATTCTACATTGTGTGCTACATTTTCAGTCTTATGCAAACTGATACTTTTCTTTAGTTCTAAAAATGCCACAAGCTTTACTATTTACAAATGAAAAATTCCAATTGTTTCTACTTAATGCACTATAACATAACACAAACACACACATATATATATATATACATATACATACATATATATATATATATATATATATATATATATATATATATATATATATATATATATATATATATATATATATATATGCTGTAACAGCTGATCTATAGATGTGTATGGTTGTGATATTTTATTCAATAAAAGCAGCTGTAGTATTTGGCTCCTCTCATTGCAGAAATCTTGGATGAGCCAGAAAAAAGAGCCTCTGAGTTGAGCACAAGAAAAGCATATCAAGCACTCTCACTACCCCCCTGCTGGGAGAGCTGAAAGCCTCAATCAGGTTTATATCTGGAGACAAAAAATAAATGTGAACCACAGCAATTTACACACAGGGTCCCTCCAGCAAGTTTACCCTCTCGCTGAATATAGGTGCTCTTGTAAATATATTAGAACTCAAACTTGAAACCACAATCTATCATGCATGACGATGTACGCTCATCTAAAACATCTCTGTTAATATGGCTGGTAACATGGTATGTTGCATCCCATGACAGGAATGTCAACAAAAATGATGCTCGGTGTAGGAATATGGCAATGGCTTCAGGTTAAATTTGCAAAAGCAATTTATATGGAAATGTTGCGTGGTAACATAGCGATAGGAAATCAACTTAGAGGTCTATGTAACAGATTAACAAATATTCCAAGTACACTAGATGAACAAAATAATATTTTGATCTGCACACCACAAGTCAAAGATTATTAACATGCCATACATTTTCATGATTTGCCTTTGAGATGCATAACTTCAGTCATGCCTTCCAGGATGTTATACTCACAATATATATGGACGTCACTTGAATACTGACTTATGATCTGTTGATTTATATTCTCATATTTTGATCAAACAGTTGGTCAGTACACATCACAAGAGCTGTGGAAAACACTGCATTGAAATCACTGAATTCTACTGACACTAAATTGATGTTTATTGGCGGTTAAGGCGCAGCCCAGGCTTGATCTGCAAGGCACAATCTTCTTTGTTCACTCTATCTGTTGATAGGCATCATGCACAGATATGAGTAGTACAAATGGCATTGCTAATCCCTTTTAAGAGTAGAACAGTGTTATAAAGTACAATTGCACATTTTCCCAGAACATAGCTGACATTTTTGAAAGATTGTAGATCATTTTAACATGCTGCCCCTGTCTTTTTTAAGTGACGATTATGTGGGCCTGACAAATAAGAAACCAGATATTGCACTGTCTGAATGTGTTGGAACACTTGTCATCATTTATTTGTCTTTGAAAGAATAACACTGGGTTCTTTCAGGGATGTCAATCACTGTTAAAAATATAGCTGTTCTACACAGCCATGTGCCTCCTGTCCTTTTTTTTTTCACTGGTACATTCTGCCACTGCAGTCATCCTTGGCTGCAGCTCAGTAAGGCCTAGTTGCATGCACACACTAACAGCAGCAAACCCACAAGCCAATGTTAACATGAGCCAGAGTATCAATCATGCATTGCAACTCTCTCCCATGTCTCTACTTTCACACTTGTGATTAATATGATGAAGAACAAAGAACAATATGTATACAGACATTGGTAAAATAAATAAAGCCTCATCATAAATTGTTTGGGTACCTGCAGTTGTATGTTCGGATTTCTTTGTTATCCCTCTTGCACTTGACTGCTACAAAGATCATGGTGACAAACAGGATGGCAGCAATGGAGCCCAAGGCGATGATGAAAATGAGGGACAGGTTCACAGCTCCCATTTGCTCCTGCGCATTTAGGTCAGGGGATAAGTAGATGATGATGTAGGCTGAAGCTGATAGGGACGTCTGGCCATGGTCATGTGCTACCACTGTTATCTGGTAGGAGGGCTTGGCATTCTCGCCAAACGTTTTGGTGGTGCGCACCTCACCGTTGATCTGGTCGATCTCAAAATAGGCCATGTCACCCTCAGAGATGGAATACGTGAGACGGCCATTTTCGCCCTCATCATAGTCATCAGCTTTGATCTGAGTGACCAGGTAGCCGACCCCTGCGTTCTTGGGGATGGACACCTCAGCTGTGCCATTCACAAGTGGTGGCATAGTCATCACAGGCGTGTTGTCATTGACATCAAGCACAACAATACGCACCGTGGCATTGCTGCTGAGCGAAGGGTCGCCACCATCACGTGCTGACACCTTGAACTCAAAGGTGCGAGTGTCCTCATGGTTAAAGGCACGCACGCCATAGATCTCTCCATTGGCATTTACTGTCACATATGACTCCACAGACATACCACGCACTTCAGACTTGACGATCTCGTATGACACGGTGCCATTCATGCCCAGGTCTGGGTCACGTGCCGACACAGCAAGCAAGAAGGCACCTGGTACATTGTTCTCCAGCACCATGGCCTGGTAGTGCGGCTTAGTGAAATACGGTGGGTTGTCATTCTCATCTGTAACCTTTACTGCAAAAGACTTGGAGCTCCGTAATGGCGGGTAGCCACTATCCTCTGCCACGATGGTCAGGTTGTATGTGTCCCTTTGCTCCCGGTCCAAGCGGCCATCCACAAGCAGGGTGGAGAAGCTCTCAAACTCATTGAGGCGGAAGGGCACATTGCCCTGCAACCTGCACTGCACTTTCCCATTGGCACCTGAGTCGCTGTCTGAAACACGCACCAGTGCGATGACATAGCCAAGGGGCGCATTCTCGCTCACCTCCACCATCTCACTGTTCTCAGACAGCAGCTTGATCTCAGGTGCATTGTCGTTCACATCCACCACGTTCACAATTACCTTGCAGTGTGCTGGGATCGAGTTGGGCCCCAGGTCCTTGGCCTGCACATCAATCTCATGTACACGCAGTTCCTCGTGATCCAGCACCCCATTCACTGTAATAACACCCGTCTTCGGGTCGATCTTGAACATCTGCTTGGTCAGGTTGGAAACAAAGTTGATGAACGAGTACACAACCTCACCGTTGGTGCCCTCATCTGGGTCTGTGGCATTCAAGTCGATGACGAGGGTATTCAGGGGGGCATTCTCCATCACATTCACTGTGTAAACTGGCTCATCGAACACAGGGTTGTTGTCATTGGAGTCCAACACCTTGACGTTGAGCTGCACCGTGCCTGTTTTGGGTGGGTCGCCGCCGTCCTCTGCCGTGATCTCAAATGTGTAATGCGACTGGCTCTCCCGGTCCAGCGTCTTCTCCACCACAAGCTCTGCGATTTTGGACCCATCGCCCCTTGTCTTTATCTCCAGGCCAAATATATCGTTGGGCGTGATTGTGTACGTCTGGACGCCGTTGCTGCCCGCATCCGGGTCGCTCGCACCCTCCAGGGGGTAACGTGTGCCGGGTGCTGCGTTCTCTGAGATCTCCAGGTCAATGCGGGGGGCGGGGAAGCGGGGCGCGTTGTCATTCACGTCTATAATCTCAATCTTGATCACGCAGATCTCCATGGAGTTGGACATAACCTCGAGCGAGACGACGCACTTAGGCGTCTGGCGGCACACGGCGTCACGGTCGATCTTCTGCTTAGTGATGAGCAGCCCCGCGGGGCTCAGGTTCACCCAGCGGGGCTCTGAGTTCGAGATGACGCGCAGGTACGGTTGGCGGTTTCCCAGCGCAAAGCCCGCTACCTTAGCGTCAGCCGTCACGTTCGCGATTTTGGTGCCCGCGCGCAGCTCTTCCTCCACCGAGTATTTGAGGTTGAAGACGGCGCTGGCGCCCGTGCAGCACAGGAGAAGGCGCAGGAGAACGTGCGCGATGTCCATGGCGCCGGTAAAAGGGGGGGAAAACCTGTTGATGCTCGTCCCTGCTCTCGGTTACTGCTCTCGGTCACACGCGTCCCAGTAGCTCGCGCTCATTCCGTCCCAAACGGCTGCCCACAAAATATCCTTTTAAACGCAGCGCAAGACGCAAACAGTGAAGCGCACGGCAACGGCTGAAAGCTGCAGGGGGTAAACTTCCACTCACTTCATCGCAATCTTAACACAGAGGCCGCGTCTCGCATGTGCATCATAATCATCAAAAACAAAAATATCTTCACAACACCTAAAAAAAACGCACGCGCATTACGAACGGGAAAAATCATACAACCACGAGGAGCACGGGAGAGGACAGGAGGCTATCACAGCCCCGTACTGCGAGCCGACCATTTTGTTTTAGTGAGAAAAAAAATACATGAGCAAGTCCATAAGTTAAAAAAACACGATTAAAAATGTTCCAGTTCAATATTGATCGGTCTTATCAACATGATCCCCCGCGCGTGACTCGTTTGCCACAAACTGCTTTCTCAGAAGCGCAGCCTGTGCCCAATCCACACGGCACACTCAAGCGAAGATGCCTCTCGTCTTCATCAGTCCGCAATTAGCCTATGGCAAAGCGCAAATCCATTGAAGCGATAAAGAATCCAGGTAGACAGCAACAAAATCTGTGCAGTAGCAAAATAAATCGGCCAGTCTCAGAAAGTGGAACGACGACGACGACGACGACGCTGATGTTGCTGCTGCTGCAGGAACCAGTCTTAAATTGTACACGGTCCGCTGCCCGATGCTCCAGTAATCCCCAAGCGAGCGAGACTCTCCGCTAAAACTCTGCGTTTCTCTCAGGAAAATGTCTTCACCCGAGACCTTTAGTCCAGCCGGAGCGCAATCAAATCCGTACTTGAGGGATAGAGTGAGGCTTCTGCAACGTTTAGAAGCTCAGTTCAAGTCTGCCGACGAAACAGTGAGAGAGAAAACGTGTCTGTTTTCAGTGGAAATATCCCAGTTTCCGTAGTTTTTAGTTTCTCATCGGTATTGGTAACGCAGTGCCTCTCACGCGGCTCCAGCGCGGACTGGCCGAGGTGAAGCTGCGCGGCTAGCGCTCAGTCTCGGGACCCGCAGTCCCGCTCAGCCAATCAGAGGTCACGCCGGAGCCTAAGCGGTTGGTGGGCGGGGCTAGAGCCCGGCTACGAAACTCGGCCAGTGTTGGAGAGGAGACGGCGGAGGCTGCGCGCTTCTCTTCCCTCAGGACCGCTGAAATCCACCTTGTTCTGAATTTGATTCTAGTAACGCGACGGAAGAGGCGTTTCGCTTTCGATTTAAGCCATGTTTGAGTTACTGACAAAAAATCTCACTCATTCGTTTGGCTGTCCTGACGAGTGCTTGGTGCCTGTTGAAAACCGACTGCTGAATGTAAACTGTTTTCCAGGCGCTACAGAGTCAAATGCTCCTGCAGGCTGAGAGGCACTTTTACTCAGAGTTAAACACGGACATCATTTAGTTCTGACCGTTGTTCGCCTTTAACGACTCGTAGTAAACTCATTCATACACGCGCGATGATGTTTAGTTCTTGTCTGCAGACAGGTTGGGCTACATGTTGCTGAGGAGCGGAGCCCGGATAAAAAGGCTACAACAGCCTCCACAAGCGGAGTTGTGGGCAACGTGTATCGTTGACCTACCGATGGTTGTTAACGTACAAACTAGAATGCAGGCACATTTTGTTTTCGCCACCCATAATGTAACCCGCCTGGCCCTTTCCTACTCTTTCGATTTTACAGACCGAAGCATAAACAGATATTACAGACATTCTGTCGGCTGATCCATGTGAATGCATTTCTCTGATGGGACGTTTTTCAGCGTTGTTGAGGTGTCTCGCGCTAAGAGCAGGATCACGTGACTTCAGCTGCGCCTCTTGAATGAATGTTCCGTGACAATAAGGCTGATTCTACAACGTTTTCAAAACCAATTCATTTTCATAGTTGCTTATTTTTGTTCTCAGCAGTGATCCTGGCCGTTGAGTCAAACTTTTTTCTCTACTTTCCTCATTTATTAATTTTGCACAGAAACTGAACAAAAAAAAAAACAGGTCGCGCCTCTGCTGTCCTGTAGAAATCCACTCTCTCTTGCCTTATTGCTGACCGCTTTGCCTCAGTGTGCTGCTAAAGGAGCACCCCGAGGTTGTGTGCATTGAAAAAGCGGTGCACGAAGGGACGATATCAACGTAAGCATTCCACGTGTAAATCAGACTCGTCTAATGTTTGTAAGATGTAAGATCGTTTAAGCAGTTGTTCGTGTTTAATGACTTGAGTTCATCTATCTCGGTGTTTATCTCCCCCTCCCCTCCCCACAGCGTACTTTGAAGCGGAGAGAGTGGTGGAGCGAGACGTGTAATATGGCGCCCATAGCAGAGATCATTTTGAGGGCAGACCGATTTTAAAGTCACAAGGGTGACACCTAGCGTCCCTTTCCTCCTTCTCCTGCATGAACAAAGTAGGTCTCTGAGTTAGATCCTGCCGGGGCTATTTAGCAGTGCATAGGCTTCTAATGAAACATAGGCTCTTTACTTAGGAGGTGAGGGAAGGCTGTTATCAAACTGAGTTAAACCAAATCAAGTGAAACAGGTCATTCTAGCTCAAACAGTGCTCCTGCTTCCATGTTACCAGAACCTGATTAGTTTTTCCTGAGGTTAAACCCCCGCAGTGTAAACACCTGAATAACTTTGTTCAGGCTGGCAAATTGTTCAAGCACTGTTCTTGGGTCTGTTTGCCAAGCTCCTGCGTAACATCTTGCACAAGCTTATGCCATGAACAAACACAGATGTCGTTGTACTTGAACATTTTCTCCCATGTTTGTTCCTGTCTTGAGATGCTTTTGGGGAGGCTGTCGGCCGACCGCCGCCATTGGTTGTCAAAAACTCCCTGGTGGCTATCATCAGCTTTAACAGGCCTTTCTAGGCCTGTGGCTCATGCATAAAACACTGGGAGGATACTGAAGGTGTGTTTTTGCAGCTAGCTTTATCCCATTAATAAATACTTAATGGGGAGGTAAGATTAAACTGCGGGGGAGACATTTTCCTCAAGGCTTTTTATAATTCATGTTTAAAATATAGCATGTGGTAAGACCCATCAATAAACCTCTGAAAGGAATATTTTATGCGCCAAATGGAATTCCTGCTAGACAAGCTGTGCTTGTTATCTTCTTTTCTCTATATCGATGAAGCAGAGACTCACATGCTGTCTATTAAACTTCTCTTTGACATCAAAGTATTAGCAGATAGATCTGTTTTGCAGTCCAGCAGTCTATCTCTCGGTGTCATTCATGCTTACTGCAATTTTCTGTTTACACAAAAACTAAATGTACCATACGTGGATTAATTTGAGCACCGTTGAGGCACAAATGAAGAATGAAGATTTGTCAAGCATTGTAATTTGTAGTTACGTGGTAACAGTTTCATATGTGCTTAATTAATTAGTCTGTTTCTTTGTGCCACACAGCAAATTTTCTCTATGATATCAACAAACAGTAGCTTGCCTCATGAAATGGTAGCATTTGTTCTGCTGTGGCATACCGGCTAGGTTTTGATCTTGCAATAGTGAGTGATGCATATGAATGGGGGTTGTAATCTAGCTGGGCTCCATTCATTGTAATGGAAGAGAAATGACCATCAAAGGCAGAGAGAATTCAGCTCTGTGTTGAGGGACATGGTGAAATGGGCACCACATCAGGCTGCCGAAGAGCCGAGATGGCCCTGTCAAATACCCACAAACACAGGATGACACACACATGCTTTGAAGTTCTTTGAAATGAAGGAACAATTTTTTTAAAAAAGGAATAAAAGAGAAGGTAGGAAAAAAATTCCATTAATCACAAATCAGAAAAGCTGTTAAGAGCTCTGGATCTGAGGCAGTAGAGATTTTGGGAGGCCCTGTCTTTTTTTATATCTCTCACTCTTTTTTGCCTTCTTGTGGTTATTTGTTTCACGCTGTTGCTACGGCTGCAGTAGCCCTCTGCCCCTCATTCTAAATGGCAGTGTGCTTTGTGTGAATTTCTAAATAAAGGTGCGAGCAGGGCCGATCCTGAGCTACTTTGTGTGAGGGGAGCCTCTCAATCATACGCCAGTTTTGAACTTTTTTTAAGACACTTTTTTGCTGGAAGCCTTGAGCCAGCACTGTCTGCAGAACAGAGAGAATGACTGATTTTACGGTGTATCTTTTCTGCCAAGGCATGGTAGACTTCCCAGTTGCTTCGCTTAAAAGGAATATGTGAACCTGTCTGGCATGTTGCTGCATTATTGCCCCGATCTGCTCTGGTCCTATTGGACATGGCGCTCTCAGCGCTCTGTCTCGCTGTATCTGTGTGTGAAATAGTGGGGGCCGACGAGAAGGAAAGAGAGCAGTGCATTGATTCAGACTCTAGCAAGATGGCAGTGCTTGCTTTGGCTGCGTTTGAAGCAGTTTGCCACATTGCAATCTACATCCTCCTTCTTCTGCTGCTCACAGTCTCTGCTTGCATGCTTTGTGTGAATACGATGTGAGGTCACGATGAATGATTTGTTCTACACACTTCAAATGTACATGGTGAGCGTGTATTTAAACATACGTGTAAAGGTTTATGGAGTGTAACGGAGTTCCATTTTGGTACGCTTGACTTGCAACCATCATGTTGCTCACTATTAAACTTTTATTACCGTGTTAAGCACAGTACTGCAAATAGTTCCTACCAAGTCATTTACATGAACAAGATTACCCATTTTCTTGCCTGTCTAATATTGGCACTGGTGTTTCTACAAAGGGCAGAAACACCTTAGCAGTAGCTGCTATGTGCTTATCACAGCACAGGAGAAATTATGATTTCTTCTCAAGGGAATACTTGTCTTTTATTGTCTGCATTGTAAGCCACCTGCTCCTCAGCATGGTTCGTGTTAATACTCAACAACAAACTCTAAGACCAAATTTAGAAGTGTTTTGCCATTTCAGTCGTGTGCACCTTAATTAGAAAGTTTATCTTGTGAAGGGATGAGTGCTGAAAAGCATGGAGTGGTGTTTCTTCTTTGTTTTAGTATATCTGCTTGTTTTTATGTGGTGTTTAGAATTAGTTTTGTATAGGGAGAAGAGGCTCATTTAAAATGCGAAAAGGAATTGTGACGACGTGTTTGAAGTCTGCAAATATTCATCCAGTTAATAATTAGTAAGTCAGTAACCCTTTTGAAGATGAAATGTTTTTTTGAGTGCTCTGTTTGTTCAAAATTAATTTAAATCATTTATTTAATGTCTAGACAAACCAGCCATTCAGTACAAATAATTTTTTTAGGAGATATTTCTGTGGAAGTTGAATATATAAAATAATCCATTTGCTAAAAAATTGAAAAATCAAAGGAATTATGTGAAACTAAAAGTTGTTTCCAAAACTGGAGTTTAAAAAATGATTAAAGATATAGAGTGAATATTGCTAAAGTGGGACCCTTTCAAAAATCTTACTATCTTTTTTATTTTTTTACCATGATCCCCTTGTCATGTAATCTAACAAGACAGATTTATAAAAAAACTCAAAACACAAACAGGATGGTGCTTCTTAGAACCTCTGCTGACCAAACTCTAAAATGTTTCATCTGATATTGTGAAAGAGGGACAGATCATTTCATTGCTTTAGAAAGTGAACAGAGGCAGATATTTGATTAACATATTTCTGATTATTTATTTTGCTTGTCATATATGTAGAAATTATGTTTAAACATGCTTTGTGTTTCATATCTGGGCGTGGAAAAAAATCTTTTTAAAATGCAACGTATTTGTTTTGGAAAAATCAAACACAGGCCTCTGAATTTTATTCTGACGGGGTAGACAACCTCTGTTGGTTAGAACAGAGTGGGAAGAGTGGGCAATTGCAATGGGTCTCATGGCAAATTTTTTTATTTTTTTGCTGGGCACTTGCAGGCTTGGACTGCCCACTGGGAGTACCCGGAGACTGTCCAACCAGTAGCAGAAAAAGACTAAACTATGGATGGATGGATGGATGGATGGATGGATGAAAAAGAAAATGGCTCTATACAGAACCATAAACACTCAAAGATCCATTTGCATGATTAAAGAGTTCTTTGCATCATGAATGGGTCCTTCAGATTGTGTTAAATATGGTTCTAAATAGATCCTTTTTGACAAGCAATAGCACCAAAAAGGGTTCTTCTGCTATTACAAGCATGACATCATAACAATAGAATAACCTTTTTCAAAAAGGTTCTATATAGAACCATTATCAACACATTCACAATCAATTTGAAGAACCATTTGATGATGCAAAGAACCCTTTAATCATGCAAAGCATTCTTTGGGTGTTCACGGTTCTATACAGAACCGTTTTCTTTACTAAAGAGCCTGTGAAACACCATAATTTGTAAGTGTTTTATGAACAAACCTCTTCCCCTCCCCAGACCTTTCTGCCCTCAATCACTCATGCGATTGGTCTTTTAAAATCAATAACACATTGTAGGCCAAATGAACCGTATTAGATCAGAGGTGTGTAGTACAACTAGCTGGCTAGCTAGCTTAGATAGTTAACTAGCCTACAGCAAAGTGACTTGTGTTTAGAACTTTGCAAAATTGATAAAAAGAGGACAGAAGACAGGAGCTGAGAGGAAAAGAGAAAGTATTCTTAGAATAATTAATTCAGCAAGAGAGCAACAGGTCAGTCTTTAGCCTCCTCTACTCATCTGATCACGTAGCACGCTGCTACTGCTGTAATGTTCAGGAAATATCAAAGTAGTTGACTACCAACCAAGATCATTTTCATTATTTTTCATAGATTTCATAGATTCATAGATTTTCAGCTAACCGATTTCATTACCGATGGTACGTTTAGCATTTGCTTACAAAAAATAGTACTGGTTCTGCTTCCTATCCATCTTACAACCAGTACACACACAGAAACTAACATAACAGCCTTCAATCACATGGAAATGTTTTATTGCATTTAAAGTTTCTGCTCAGGTCAATTAAAGATTACTAATTTTGAATGAATTGTTTGTAGGGTCATTACAGAATACTTGAATAAACATTTAAAGGATTAAAGACATCACTGAGCTTTAACCTCACACGTTCATGTATTTAAAGTACCATATGGAATGGAGCATTATTTACACTGGGATGTTTAGGTGACTGTCATGTAGTATCTGTATTCAGTCCAAGTTACATTTTGAAAAGGCAGCCATTTTTAGATTATTAGGAAAATAGTTTTAGAATACTCACCCACTAAACAAAAAAAATACAGTCTTCAAACAGAACAACATAAGTGCTTGTTTATTAACTTTAGTTAGAATCAATGTATGGAATAATGTAGCAAACATGCTCATAAGTCAATTAATGGCTTGTTACTAAAGCCTGAGTAGGCTGATAAATCTGGTGTAACATTTGGAAGCAATGAGGAGGTGGACGCATGTGCGAAGACAAGTGAGATTTATTATGGGCAAATCCATACTCAGGGTCAAGACCAGGGTCAGATCCAGGGTCAGGTAGCCAACACGGAGAGATTGGGGTACAAACATGATAAATAACACATAATAAACAAACAGCCCAAGACAAAGACCAAACACTTCAAACAATACTAACACCTCAAACAAAGGACAGCAAAAACCAGGACAAACAAGGAGCTAAAATACAACAGGGATAACAAGGGACAGGTGGATAACAAGTGGTAACAATCAGTGACAGGGTCTGGAAACAAGGGGGTAGGACCGGGAAGAAACAAAACAAATGCAAGTGGACAGGACTGGGAGGGGTCAATTGTGACATCTGGGTGATGACTAGTTATTGGTCACAGTGTTACTGAACTCTACTAAAGCCTGAGTAGGCTGATCAATCTGGGTTATGATCATTTATTAATCTCAGTGTTTTTGAGTTAATTTGAGACCAAACTAATAATCCACTCAGTAGTGTATATCTGTGTGAAGTGATACGTTTTATACTAATGTTATACTAATCATTCATTTTAGGAGCAGCAATGCTCTGAAGCAGGTGATGTAGAAGAAAAAAAGTTGACAATTTTTTAACTATTACTGAAATGATAAGCAAAATTTTAAATTAAATATATTAACAGAAAAATGACATGAACAAATCTACTGGCCAGTAACAATGAGAAGCAGTGTGAATTAAATAAATAATTTTAAAAAAAAGATTTACCTATATGCCTTGCCAAGATGTATTACAAATGTATTGTAAATATGTTAGTTTTATGTTTTGTAATGGAGTATGTTACTGAATATGTATAGGACAGTGAATTTAGTATTCGGCCAACACTTTTTTTTAGAGTATTTTGCCCAACCTAGATAACTTCAGTAACAGTAAGTTATTTATCTAGGCATGTGTTTGTTCCAGAACATTAATATGAATTTTTTTTAAAAATCCACAGTGATTGTCCATTTTCTAAATCTCTCCTTGGTGGAGTGTATTTACAATTACAATGCAATGCCTATTTTATCTAATCAATCTTTCATTAAATTAACCTTATCTAGATCACTGTACCAGTAGCAGCACATCTCTTTTGAAGCGTTCACTTCTGGTTTTCTATATATCATTTTTAGGCATCAAATCATCCTGCAGTATGGTGATGCAGTATACTGTTGGAAAGCTTGAAATCTCAGGTTTTGAATCCCACAAAGCACTTAGAGATCAGTTTAGAGATCTATGAGTCAGGCCTCTGTTACTCTGTGTCATTAATTTAAACAGTTATTCTGACAGTTGGGAAACAAGACTTGACTGTGTTACCTTTCAGATGAGACCAGCTTCATGACTGTAGCCCAATGTATGTAGGAACAATGCTTCTTTTACTTTGGGTATGTTGTTTTAAACAGTTAAAAGGTTAAATCAAGTGCTGCTGATGGAGTTGAATCAGCCCTGTGAATCCATGTGAGGACTGGAGTACATGTAGTTTAGATGTAGTTTTTTCATCTAATCTATTTAATAAATAACGTCAGTGTCAAACAACACATTATTATTTTTATTATTTATGCATTTTTACTATATTTCTGCTTATTTGTTTATTCATATATTATATAGTAACATTGTAGAATACAAATATTACATAGCAAACCAAATTAATTAGGTGCTAGTGGGTTGAAGCAGCATGCCTTGAGATTATCAACTCATTTGAGACAAAAAAATTATATAACAATATAAACCTTTTCAAAAAGATTCCATACAGAACTATCCACAGTCTATCATTCTGAATTGTGTCACGTTGCAAAGAACCCTTTAATCATGCAAAGTGTTCTTTGAGTACTTATAAACCTATATAGAACCACTGTTTTTACTAAAGAATGCTTGAAGAACTGACTTTTTTAAGTGTGTAGATATAGATATATGCCATGTTGTTCATGCTTTCACAATGCTGGTTTTAAAATAGAGAATGCCACTCCCTCAGAAGACTCAAACATAGAACTTTACAACATCTTACAGGATGAATTCAGTGATTATTCTGAAACCCCGAAATATAAACACATGTAGATACATAGGATCAAGCTTAAGTATCCCACCTAACCAATATTCACCCTTTGAATACTCCTAGCAACTGTACAAGCAAAACTGTCACCATCAGATAAACAGTACTTTCGTCTTTGTGAGACAGGAGAAAATCAACCTACATTATATCCACTTGAAATCTGGTGTTTTTGTCTATCCTTCAACAGTAAGAAGACATAGATCTGTGTAGGATGTGTAGCTGTCAAGAAGCTGTTACTGAGAAAACAGACAAAGAAGATGAAAACAAACAAACAAACAGCAAAACCTCTGGTGATCTCAGAACAATGAACTGACCACCCCTCAGCCCACACTTTAACATAATTGAATGTGTTTGGGATTACTTGGATCTGTGAGAACTGGAAATGTAACTTCTAAGACGGAACTTTGAAGGTGTGGAAAAATATCCCCACAGATTTTTTGAAAAACTAAAAGCCTCTCAGAACAACGTAACCTGTTATAAAGGCATAAAATATGTACACACTCAATGCTGAACTTTTTGATATTATATTTAGTTGTTGAGGCTTCTGTATAATTTGCTGTTTTATGCTTTTTCCTGATGTTCAAAAATAAACAATGTACTTAATGTATCCCTTAAGGGTGGTCTCTGACTTTTGCACAGGTTGTTCAATTAGAGTTGATAATGGCCTAGTACTGAACCATGTTTGAGCTGTACACTGATGACTGAAGTGTTGAGCACCTTTTTGCTCTTAGACCATGCAATTTCAGTTGACATAAATTTACTGGAATTAACATTAAAGCTCTGTAGCTCATGTTACTTTTCCACCTCGGCTGCAATGTTTAGAATTCTGCACTCATTTCATGCTATTCCCACAATACATGCAATCATATGTTCAATACAGTACTGTAGAATGCGACTGCAGTCTGATTAGTCCATGCATGAAAATCAGCTGCCTTTGTTTGGTGGCAAAAAGAAAAACACAGCTCACAGTCACAGCCAGTGCGACAAGATGTTATATCATTAGATCAGGGATCACTCAGTCTATGGTCAATTAACTAGATCCTCCAGCGTTTGTTTAGTGTTAACTCTGATTAATAGCAAAACATGTAGGCTGAAGCACCTGTAAATGCAGAGGCCTGGGTGGGGCAGCCCTCTGTCTGATAGCATTTGTAGGATGGAGTGCTTCTCCTTCCCTAACACACAGCCTTGAGTATGTGTTTACAGCTGTTCCCCAGTCAAGACAAATTACAAGAACGTAAGCTATTAGGTTACCCCAGAAGTGTCTGTAAACATGGTGAATGCCCCTGACTATGAGAGCTCCAACGTATGTGTTTGTGAACCTTATCTGTGCCATGTCAGGCAAATGCCAGCTGAAGAAATGAGGGCACACCAGAGTTACTGTGAGGCATTTTTACTGTATGTGCACTGTAAGCGTGTGTGTAGTTATTCACAGGGGCTTAAGAGGGGGAGACATATTGATTGTGTTTATTTTTCTTGATCAAATCCGTCTGCCTAATATCTAAATATATACTGCGTGAGTGGCTGGCGAAGCTTGATCCGTAAGCATTACTACAAATCCCTTCTAGTCTCTCCAGACCATTGTCGCTGGATCTAGGGCAACAGAGGTTACAGCATAAGTAAGAGGAAATCACTGTGAACGCAGCTGTGCATATTGTAAACAGTGATGTAAACAAAGCCAGATGTACAGAATGTAGATGTAACATACTAGATGTCTGAAATATCTGATCCATCTAAAAGCATCTAAATAGTTATGCTGCCTGATGCTTGAGACATTTTTTACTGTTTTAAGATAAGCTGTTGGTCTTAAACTGTTTTTAAATACATACAGGATGGAAAGGTACATGCTGGGCAAGGCAAAATAGTATGCAAAGAAAGAAAAGTTTTTTCAGTTTTAGCAATAGTTTTCCTATTGTCATAACATATCACATAAAACCTCTGACATGTGGACTTATTGTCATTTTAGATAGTAAATACAATTAATATGATGACTCCGGTTCCTATCTCCACTGCTGTAAAGAAATCTGTAAAGAAGTTTTAATACACCATTTACTACATTCACCATCAAACCACTCTGAATGGCTTTATTCACATCTCACTGACTAAATTATACAGAAATGTTGAAGTATTCCCTTTGATGAAATATATTGCCGGATGGTAAAATATATTGCTAAAGATGTAAACATTGTTTGAAAAGCAGTGCACACTGAGAAAATACACTCGCTTAACTACAATTAGGAAATTGTCCCAAAAAGCCCCTATAATAATATGTGTCAACGCGGTTATGTGCATACCAATTACTGGAGTGTTTAAACCTTGGCCATGCGCCCCAATCTTTCCCACCCATATGGCCTGTATTAATCATGGCACATCAGAGCAGAAAATGCATGGTTATTGATTTTGAGAGAATATGTCACAAGTGCGTGCTGAAATGTGGAACTCTCTTCATGATTGGATGTGTTTTAAAATGGCCCTGTGCACCCAGGCAGAATCCTTAAGCGGGGGATGATAAGCAACATGCTTGTTTATATGTTGGCCCATAAACACTCCATCTTTCTTTTCCCGTAAAGAGGCTATCAGTGATCTGAGAGGGGCCAACCTCTGCCAAAGCAGTAATCATCAATAGATTGTTGAATGCAGGTTGAAATATTGTTGAAATTATTTTTGTTGTTGTTGTTTATTTCTCACCTACCCAACCTCCATTTGTATTATAATGTTGTTCTCTGTGCGTGCAGGACTGTTTGTGTGTGCGTGTCTTTGTCTGAGCCGGTGTGCACCCAGGGAGTAATCTCATGTTTTTTGCTCCCACAGAAGCTGCTACATGGCTGTGAGAGAGCTCAGGCTTAGAGCTCAGAGTGTGCAGCCTTGTTTATGCTGTAGTGCGATTGGTGAGGGCTTGCTGACCTGGCCCTGTTACAGTTTCAGCCCAGGCAGGCGCAGTGACAGGGGATTGCAGCATTTCTCTTTGACCAATGATATCAATAAAGGCAGTGGGGCCACTCCTCCGGGGGCCGCCATGTGCACCGTCCCTTCTTCCCCAAAAGGAGAGTTATTAATGGCTGAACCGTGTTTGTATGTGTGTTGTCTGCGGAAGTGCCTCTGCTGACATTTTAGATTCCAAACGTGCATCCCACAATGCCGCCTGTCCTCTTGTGATTGGATGTGCTTTGCATCAGGCTGGAATTAAAGGGAAGGGGGAGAAGAAAGAAATTAGTATGGAAATTAGCCCTGTATAATGCCTCGGGCGATTAGAGGTGCTTTAAGGAGCAACGAGGAGGTGGCAGTTTCCAGCAGCAGATAGCTGCTCTGCAGCAAAGCGAGGGATATAGAGAGAGATTGCATTCCTTGGGAGAGTTATTCTCCTTCTTGCTGTAAGGATTAAGGAAATAGCTTCTGAGAGGCATGGCATGCTGTTTAGTGCACGCTAATTGCACATCCAGTATTGAAACGTCTGCTCTGAGCAGATTGTGCTTTGTATGTTTCTCCCTCTCTCTCTCTCTCTCTCTCTCTCTCTCTCTCTCTCTCTCTCTCTCTCTGCCTATCTCTCTCTCTTTCTATCTCTCACCACTCACCTAGCTGTCTTTGTTTTGGCTATCTGTCTGGAGGTTCATCACTCATTCAGCATGTCTCTGTCTCATAACTTCTTCAGTGTTTCATCTGTGGTGACTATGATCTTAACAAAAAGGGTTCTATACAGTACTAAAAAGGGTTCTGTGACTAACAGTAGCAACAGCAAGGCCGTCCTAGAGGTGTGTCTAAAAGGCTCTTTAAAGAAATACAGTCATAAGTTTGTACACCTTTGGTCAGTTTCCCTATTCTGTTGATTTTCTAAGTTTTTCTAATAAGTTAATCCTCTACAGAGAACACACTTCTGCACATTTTAATGCACAATTGATTTTTATTTGCTGAACAAAAATAACAAATGTTATAGACAGCAAATAAATGGAAACTGTTCACATAAATTTGCAGAAATTTATTTTTAATATTTAAGATTGTTCTCTGTAGGGGACATATTAACTTAGTTTCAGTTAGAAAATCAACAATACATTTTCTTTATGCTCAAACTTTTGCATATTACCGTATCAGGAAATGGGCGCTTCAGGAGAAAGAAATAACCATCAAAACTTTCAATGCAATCTAAAGTAAAAATATTTCATTTGATTTTATTTATTTGAATTCTTTTGGATTTTTTTACACAATGCAAAATTTATGCACAACTTGTCATAAAAATATTTTCCATTAGCAATATTATATACATATATAGATATATATGGACAGCATCTCACGAGCACCCCTCACATTTCTGCAAATATTTTATTATATCTTTTCATGGGACAACACTATAGAAATGAAACTTGGATATAACTTAAAGAAGTCAGTGTACAGCTTGTATAGCAGTACAGATTTACTGTCCTCTGAAAACAACTCGACACACAGCCATTAATGTCTAAATAGCTGGCAACACAAGTGAGTAAGCCTCACAGTGAACATGTCCAAATTGTGCCCAATTGTGTTGTTGTCCCTTCCTGTTGAATTACAAGATTCTAATTGTGAATGGGAAGCAAGACTGTTAAATTTGGAGTTTTGGGTTCAATTCTCTCACACTGGATATTCAACATGGCACCTCATGGCAAAGAACTCTCTGAGGATGTGAGAAATAGAATTGTTGTTCTCTACAAAGATGGCCTAGGCTATAAGAAGATCGCTAACACCCTGAAACTGAGCTACAGCATGGTGGGCAAGGTCATACAGTGGTTTTCCAGGACAGATTCTTCTCAGAACAGGCCTCACCAGAGTCGACCAAAGAAGCTGAGTCCACATGTTCAGCATCATATCCAGAGGTTGGCTTCAAAAAATAGACACATGAGTGCTGCCAGCTTGCTACAGAGTTTGAAGACGAGGGAGGTCAGCCTTTCAGTGCTCAGACCATACGCCACACAATGCATCAACTCAGTCTGCATCGCTGTCATCCCAGAAGGAAGCCTCTTCTGTAGCTGATGCATGAGAAAGCCCGCAAACAGTTTGTTGAAGACAAGCAGTCCAAGAACATGGATTACTAGAACCAAGTCCTGTGGTCTGAAGAGACCAAGATGAACTTGATTGGTTCAGATGGTATCCAGCATGTGTGGTGACCCCAAACATACCTCCAACATGACAACTGCCCTGCTGAAGGTAAAGGTGATGGACTGGCCAAGTCTGTCTCCAGATCTAAACCCAATTAAGCACCTGTGTGGTATCCTCAAGTGGAAGGAAGAGCACAAGGTGTCTAACATCCACCAGCTGTGTGATGTCTTCATGGAGGAATGGAAGAGGATTCCAGTAGCAACCTGTGCAGCTCTGGTGAATCCCATGCCCAAAGAGTTAAGGCAGTGCTAGATAATAATAGTGGTCACATATAATATTGACACTTTGAGCACAATTTCGACATGTTCACTGTGAGGTATATTCACTTGTGTTGCCAGCTATTTAGACATAGATAATAGATGTCATAATAGATGTGTGTTGTGTTACTTGAGGACAGTAAATCTGTACAAGCTGTACACTGACTACTTTAAGTTATATCCAAGTTTCATTTCTATAGTGTTGTCCCATGAAAAGATATAATAAAATATTTTCAGAAATGTGAGGGGTGTACTCACTTTTGTGAGATACATGTATATACATACCCTTGAAGAACCCCTTTTAATTAGTGTATACATGCACGAGGAAATTACTCTTTAACCTGTTTATGCAAGGACACACAGTAAACGGGCACTTCACAGTAGAAAGAAAAAACCTTCAAAACTTTTAATGTAAGTGAAAGTAAAATTTTTTATTCCAATTAATTTTGGATTTCTTTACACAATGCAAAACACATTGCCATTTCAAATAATGTAAGAAATATTTCCCAGTAGCATGAGCAAATTCTGTTTGACCTGTTCATGCAAGGGCACAAATTATGTATAAATTATTTACATTTCAAGAAAAAAAAGAGATCCCACTCTGTCTGTGTCCAGATTGACTCTAGGTCAAAATGTGTCTGATAGTCAGTTGGCTTTGATTGATGTCTTCCCGCATCCCCTGCTTTTTATGGTAGCTGGGTTTGCCCTCCCTAGCTGTGTCCTCTGGGCACAGTACATTCCAAAACACTGCCTCTCCTGGGGTTTTTGTCTCAGGTAATTGCAGTGGAGATAGCTGCTGGCTTCATTATCTGCCTTTGCAGATAGCCTACAACAGTGTGTATAGGTGGGTGGGAGAGAAGGGTAGGGAGGGTAGTAGTGCCTCAGGTTATAGGAATTCCTCCTTTGCTAGTGTCAGCTCATGTTTACTCAGCCCTCGGGGACTGGGGAGGATCACAGGGTTTCACCATCCGCTGGCCCTAGTGTGTGGGCTCTGGAGAAGAAAAAGAATTCCCCCTGTGTCAACATTGGTTTCATTCATAGGTAATTATCCCAAAGCTAGGGTCTACCCACACAGACACACACCCTCACACACAAAGGAAGGACCATCAAGCATTTCTCTACATGAGAGACATGAAGACAAGAAAGTACAAGAAAGTATTTTTTGAGCTGTTAATACAATTTAGCTAAAAAAATAAAAAAAATTAATATCACTGCATTAATGAGGAATTTAGCTGGACTGGAATTTATTACTTTTTACTCCTGAAAATTACAAGTTTTTTTTTTTTTTTAAAGATAAAGTAATGAACTCTTCCATCCTGTTTTAACTTTCCTGTTTCTTAGCAGTGTGTGGACAGACACAGAGTGAACACATATTTGCAAGTAAGTAATTGTATTTTAATACACTTTGCTATTATGAAACACATGAGTCCTTACATGGGCAAGTTGCCTAGATGGCGCTGTGTTAAAGATGTGACAGCAACATCTCGGCCTGGTACATTAGCACTAACTAGACTAGTTACTCTAGGTGATATTAGCTAGACAAAGAAACAGTGGAAACATGTTTGTTGTATGCACTTCATCCACCTGTAAAGGTGATGATTCCTCATCAGTATTTGATGTTATACTTGTCAGATGAAGTTATTCATTAGCTCAGCTAAAGAAGAAGCCTCTGTTGCTCGTCTAAGAGGAAAAAAAAAAAGATCTCGCCTACTTTGTGGAGCAGGAGTAGTTTCACCAAAAAGTTAGGCCTGCAGCCCTAGATTAATTTCAGCCAAAAATTCTGTTTTTGTGTTTTTGTTTTGTTTGTTTTTTTGTTTGTTTTTTGGGGTAACCAGATTATCAACCTAGCCCTTATAAGCTACATTCACATTACAAGCCTTGTTTCTCAAATCAGATTTTTTTGCTCAAATCCCACCCTCTGACAGGATGGTTCACACTTGTTTAGGTCATTAATGTGAACGAACTGCCATCCTGAAATGACCCACATGCGCACATCCTACTCAGTAATGTCACATGAAAAAAATCATGTGCATCATCAGCACAAATTAACGAGCAGAATGAGCATCGCTGCAAAGATAATTAACTGATCAGCTCTCAACTGTTCATTATTAGATGGAGACGAAGGAGAAAAAGGGTGAGATGTCATTTATAGCATTTACAGGCTTTAACTTCTGTTCGGCACTGCTGCCATGGTAACACTGAATGATGACGCACAGTGGAAAAAAACACATTAATTCCAATCTGAACATTCACATTAAGGTCTCAAGGCCACAAATCGGATATGTATCCGATCTAGAACTGCATATGAAAGTGACTTTCATATTTCATATTTCGGATTTGAAAAGATCAGATTTGGATGTCCACACAGGCCTGAAAACATCAGATCTGAATTGGGGCAAAAAAATCAGATTTCTGCCAACCTTCAACCTGGTAATGTGAACATAGCCATAGATACTCAAATATAAAAATTAGCTGAAATACATACCCCTAATACTTAAGTAACCTTGACTACCTTGGGACTATGACTTTTAGAATGCCAAAAAGACGTTTCCTGAGCCTGAATTACCTGCAGAACATTATTTAAGCTCTTTATCTAGATGTGTGTTTCAGCGGGTTAGTTTCTGTTGTTTATCCAGTATTCTGTCTATACATTTGCAAGTGGCAAGCCTTACTGAAAAAAAGACCGTTAAAATCACTAGGATTAAAACCTGATGGTTTTGCTTTCTAATGGGAATTGTGTGGGTGTGTGTGTGTGTGAACGCCTCTTCTGTGAACGCCTCTTCTTCTTCTTAAGTGAAGGAGAATACTTGTTCACAAAGACTTTGCACCAGGAATTACAGTTCATATTAATTAGCATGTGGTTTGCAACCTTTTCAATGCTGAAATTGAATCAAACCATAATATGAATGTTGAGCTGTGTAATTCTACCCGTTGCACTGTATATCGTTGTTTGCCATCTTTCCTAATTTCCTACTGTAAAGATTTTCCATCCATTTAGAAAATGGCTAACCTTGTTCACCATTGTTTACTGAAATTGAGGGTCTTGTGATAACTGTGATTGGGAAAGAGATGTCGTGGCATGCAATGAAATTTAATCTTGCTGTAAGCTGAAGCAAATGGCTATGCCTAAGAATGCATTTTATGCATAAAATAGATTTTCTTAACCTTTGGGGTGGGCCCCCATGGCTACAGAGGGAAGTGTAATTTGGTCTGTTCAGCCTTTCCTATAGAGCACATCAAAGAAGACTGTCTAGCCATGCACACACACAAACACAAGCTCTGGGCAGACGATACTGCCACCTCTCTGCCAGCATGTGGTAAACAATGGAGCAGGGGAGCCTAATCCAGCAATAAATTGCAGGATGATAAATAAATCATCTATTTAGAGATTAACTATTATAACCATAAAAAATGGAATGGAGGGGAAGATAAAAATATTGTTGGTGAGTGTTGTTTTTGGGCTGTTCTTCAACAATATTGGGGGTCTGTTATGGATTTCCCCATGACCTCACCCACCATCCCCCACCCATCTCTCAGTGTTAGATAAGAATGTAATATGATATAGTGAAAGCCAGGCAACTAATCTGATATTTCACCTCGGTGAGCGATAGGAAAGATATAAAAACGTATTAGGAGTGGGCACTAAGAGGATTAGGGTGTGGAAACGGATGTGTGGAAGCGTTTTAATCCACTCATGCTTAACCCTTTCAAGCTGCCCAATCTGCCTCATGCAAATAGCGATTCTTTGTCTACACTTTGATGCCAACTTGCTTCTGCTGATTTAGGCCAATCTCTCCAATAAAACTCCTCCTCTCTGGAAGAAAAGCCGATGACAGGGAGAGAGAGAATGGAGAGAGTGAGAGAGAGATAGGCTTTGATTAAGGGCCTCTGGCTGGTGACAGTGCAGCACTAGGCCTGGGTGAGCAGCATTTTAATCTGGTTTGGAGACTGTCATTAAGAGTTTAGAGAGCTTATGCTTGTATGTGTGTATGTAAACTGTGCAGTTTGTATACTGTGCCAAACAGTTGAAAGGCATGCTTTACTGCAGTGCAGTCTGCTGGATTGTTTTTGTTAGCTATATGAATGGATGAAAAGTGCAATGCAGCACTGATTTATTTTAGGACACCTTACTGAAAGCCTGATGTACAGTTTGTGCCATTAGCGGAGCACTTGCAGCTGCTGCATTACTGAGGGGAGTCACACGCAGGTGTAGTGGGGATCAGTTAACCCCAAGAGAGCAGATGTTTCTTCTGAAGTTGAGCTCCTACCCTCAGAACACTCACCTTGGGTGACCTATAATTGAATTCACATGCAGTCGCGTGACCTCACTGAAGGTCACAGGCATCCATTCCAACCTACAGGTCCTTAACAAACAGTAGCTGTCTGTCTTCATTATCGAGAATATGCTTCCTCTCGAAATTTCATATCCTTTAGCAATTAAGGAAAATGAGTCTGAGGATGCATGTAGTAGGTGACATCCTGATTAATTGCTGCTTAAATGAGCTTCTGAGACTGTGTATGTCACCTTGGGCTGCTCTTCTGTACTGTGCTATGAGCTCAGTAATTACAATAGCTGAAGTTTTAACATGACTATTAGGTCCTGACACATTGAATGAGCACAATTGGACAGTGCTGTATTCTTAAATTGGTGTAAAGTGTATGCATGTCTGCATGAGCAGTTTAATTGTAATTTAGTGCTGGGGAAAATGGTGTTTAAACTATGCGGATTTGCATGCCTGATATGTGTGAAACTTCCTGAGTTGCTGCCCTTGATCATTAGACTTGAGCAAAGACATATAATTCACTGGTACTGTGAAATTAAAAATGGAGTTTCATTATCAAATCAGTTGTGGTGAATTAAAAGAGGCATCATTTATCCATTTCAATCGCTCGAATATTTAGCCCACCGAAATGTACTTCTCTGCCCACTGGTGAAATGCAATCCTGTTCTCGCAGTCAATTACAGCCTGATTATGAACATTTCATTGAAAGAAAAAAAAAAGACTAAGTGAACAGTTGAATAAAAGAAAAGATCAGTCTTTCCTATGGGATATGAATAAATCCAACATGTGCAAGACTTACAATAGGCAGCCTTTGTAAGAGAACCTCATCAGCAAAATACTGAACTATGAATGAATTTTTTCTCAAGATATACTTTGAGCAAAAGCCATTCATGAAAAAATGAGAAAAGAATATGCAGAATCTTATGTGTGCACTATAATTTCTCCTACATCACCATGGCAGCTTATACAACATGTATAACTTGCTCTGGCAGAGGTTATGTTCAGAACTGCAGATCATAAACAGCTCTTCTCAAAAATCAGTCAAGGCCAAACTTCCAGTCACAGGCAGCCTTCTGATGAAGATCGACCCCTCCGGGCCCTTTTATGATCACTTTTTTTCAAAATTATGCACACTGTCATGAGAAACTACTGGTCCCACAATGATACAGTATATATCCACACACTCATGGTTTTAACAAGTGCTTAAACAAGTGCTGAAAAAAAGGGGACATAAAACAGACTAATAGAGACAAGGGGACAAGAAATGTAACTATATATATTAACAGTTTAACTATAGGTAATTCCTCTGACTAGTCAGTTTATAAGTTCCACTGCTTATCCTATAATTACCAAATTGCAATTACCAAAGTCCAGAGGGAATCCCTCAGGGTCTTTTAAGGCTTTAGAGGAAGCTTATTGATTTCTTGGAGCTAAAAAATATGTTTCTGAAAAAGCTGCAATAGCACTTTACTTAGTCACTGTAAACTATTAACTATACATTACAAATTTAAAATAAAAGATATGTGCTAAGAGAAATATAGAAATGAACAAATACAGTGTCTTTTGCAACCTTCAGATGTCCTTGTTTTCATGTGCACTAGTGCTATTAAAATCCCAAAGGGGAGCTAGCAGAAATTAGCATTATTATAATTTGTTTTATTCATTTTGAATTACTTTTTAGACATTTAGACATGAATACTATGTGATTTAAAAATGTTGAATTATTAGAATATCTTACATGAATCAGAACATATAATATGCTAGATTCTGGTGACAGATGACAGAACAGATATGCACATATGATTCTCACCCTGAATTTATACTTATTTTCACTTAGAAAGTCAACAAAATTTAGGTGGGCCAATGGTGGCCAAGCTCTTGTGTATAACCGAATGTTCAGTCTTCAGTAGTCACACACTGTTTAATATTTTCCTTTAAAGCAAAGGGAATTGTTTCTTTTGGCATCTGCTAACCACTTTGGAGGTATATCGCTAAAACACAAGCAGCAGTTATAGGCAGTTATATATATATCTGCACCCTCGTGCAGCTCAGGTGTACACAAAACAAAAACACAAACTTTACCCTGTAAAAAGCACAGATGGCTCTTTACTATGCTCAAAATATTTTAAAACTCATATTTTGTTATTTTTCTGCTAAAGTTTCAAGCAGTTGCAGTGAATCAGTACTGAGCTCTGGGGCTGCTGCAACCCCCTCAGCACCCCTACTTCCTACATCCCTGCCTATCAGGCTTGGGCACAAGTGAAACGGGACACATAAAATCATTGTAGGACA
Organism: Pygocentrus nattereri; assembly: GCF_015220715.1. Taxonomy (NCBI): domain Eukaryota; kingdom Metazoa; phylum Chordata; class Actinopteri; order Characiformes; family Serrasalmidae; genus Pygocentrus; species Pygocentrus nattereri. Next base: position 23,590,537 of record NC_051218.1, on the reverse strand, counting down.
CCTTGCTCCCTTCTATCTCCATCATTTTCTGTAAATTGTCCCAAACCACTTCTTTCATGTGTTCAAGCTGTATGGCTGGCTGAGCATGACTAGGCCAGGACTTTCGATGTGGTGTTCTGTGAGATTGACCAGGAGGGGTAAAATCACAACTGAAAACTCACCAACATCTGTCCTTTTTTCAATTTCCCCCTGGGATCAATAAAGGAATCTGAATCTGAATCTATAGGAGAGATGCTTTTCAAGGGGGAGTAGAGTTGGGTTGAGTGTTTATAGAATCTCTGGTTCAGACCAGTTTTCCACAGGTATGGCCATCACCAGAGCCATAGGGACCTCCTCTATACATAATTTCAGGAGATTGGGGTGGTATCTTTGTCATGAATTACCCCTGTCTAGTCACATCACCTCATCTCCCACTTGCTGTGTGACCTCAAAGGTCCTTGCCACTTGGAGAGTAATTTACAGCTGGAGGTGAAGAGTAATGTAAGGAGTGCTGTCTTAGAGGGTACACAAAGACTGTCACATGCAGCGCTACATCATATTGGTATCTTTGTGACCTTGTAGTTTTTTTGGTAATTGCACCTTGTATTGAACAAGGATTGGACTGACTGACAATGTTTGAACAGTTATTTTAAGTGAGTTACAAGCATGAACAAATCAAAAGTTTTTTTCTTTTTTATTATCTATACATAGAACCAAGTACAATACACTCAGCTGCTTTCCTTAATGGCTTCCATGTTGCTCAGGGTACATCTATTTAACCATTATACCAAAAACAAGAGAGAGACTGATAAAGGACAATATAATGATACTATGCCAATATGCATTAAAACCATATAAATGTGATAACCAAAGTAATGATAAAGAAACCTCATTGACTCATCTGTATGCATATGACATTTAGTTATCTAACCAGGAACAACTGTTGGCTTTTTTTCTTTCAAATTACAATCATTTTAAGGATTTGCTGGGTACTGAAACTGAGTAAATCAGAAATACTTTCAGCAAACAATTTTAACTGGGAGTTGTGTACTAGTAAATACCCTGTTAATGGACAACTTGAGCCATTCTGTATCTTAGTACAAATATTCCCAGCAAAACCGATCAACTGGTTGACCTCCTAAAAACAGAAACTGACAATTAAAAGAGACGCAACTAGCATTGTATTGTTATTTCTAATATGACATATTACTGCAGTTCAAATGAATATATTATAAAAAATATATAAAATAAACTATACCTTTTTAATAACCCCCTTATGACCCTTGGTGGATATGGTTTTATATTTAATCAGGCCATATGAAGACTCTCAATATGCAAGATTGTGATAGCTGCTGAAAAATAGGTAGCTAGCTACAATTTAGCTACTTTCCCAGAGAAATTAGTGGCTACTTTTTAGCTACTTTTTAGCAATTTAGCTGCTTTTTAGTTGTTTGTGAATCTCCACCTGACACACCAAACAACCCCAACTGGTATGAACAATACACTGCATTTAATCATGTGCCAGAAAGATACATACCATTGAAAAGCTGCAAATATACTAAAAAAAAGTGAGTTTAAGTGTAACCAACAATCAAACATACTTACATAACCAAATGTTTGCTATCCAACATTTTGACTAAGTAAAGGCAAAGTCATCCTTCCAGGTTTTTCCTAACAAAAATCAACAAAAATAGCTGTATAGAAATCAAACAATGTTGTGCAAAGCATTGTGAACTGTTGAAATAATACTGCTTCAATTGAAACATTTAAGCAAAATATTTACAAACATGAGTCTATTGTTAAATTTTAGCAACACTGCTTCAAAATTCCCATCAATGGCCCTGACTCTGCATAGTACTATTAGTAACAGTCTATTTAAAAAATGAGTGTTTTTCTGCTTTAGCTAAGTCAGGGGTCGACAACATGTGACTATTTTACTGCCCTGTTGTGGCTCCAAAGTAGAACTAGATTTTTAGGTGAAAATAAAAGAATCCCCTTTGCACTAAAATAAAGCTCTGCTGATTGTTCCAGCACATTTTTAACAATAAATGGTCTTAAATGCTGGATAACATTATGTATTATGCTAACATTTAATTCACCAAACCTTAACATTGAAAATTGATGTGCAAACTGCTGGTCACGATAGCAATGCAGATAATAACATTCTCACCTTACTAGAAGCTAACGGAAAGCCAAAGAGAGATTTTTAAGACAGACATTGATAATTTGGAGATGGATGGACTTATTTGCATTTATAATCACTCTAGCTGGTTTCCTGATATGTTTAATCTGCAACAAGAAACTGAAGTCAGATTCATTCACCAGCTTCTTGTTTGAATTTTCTCTTTCCACCTCAAATGTCCACCTTAAACATTTCACACACTATGCTGCATTAAATGTATTTACACAGGACCAATTATGCTCTCTTTATAATCAAACATGCAGTTGTGAAGTGCTGATAATATCCACAATACGCTCAGACCAGCATATTGTGACATATTGTGATGTCATTTATCAATAACAATAAATATTGTCAAGGTGCTGGTACTTTCCAGTTTAAAGATATAATCAAGTGGTTTAGACATCCTAATAAAAATGGCCCGACTGTGAACCAATGTAGAGGACTCTTCATGCATTTAATGTTTAAAATCTGTTAATCTTTTCAGGGTCTGTAAATAATTGTTCATTTAGCAATCTGTTAACAATAAGTACCTTAGAGGCATGATACAAGGTTCATCTAATTGCCCTATTTGGTTAAATCCAGTCTTTCTCACTGAGGGCTGCCTGCTGAAATTCTGTAATTGGAGACTGTATACAAGGTTCTGCATACATGTATTACTTAATTGATAGAGATAAAAAGGTCATTACTTTTAATAATTTTTGGAAAACCATAATTTAAGTGAGCCTACAGGCTTTCAAAAAGAAGGCTTTAAAGAAAATCCAGAAACTTTATTTAGAGCACTTTTTGTGTCATGACTAGGACAACATTTGTCTATATATAATCAGCCATGTAAATTAGTTAAACATGTGTAACAAATTAATAATCATAAAATTTTCTCTGAGTGGCCAGAATTATAGAAATGAGAGAAATTGCATAAACTATACAAACTGTACCATAAACAGTGTGTCTAAAAGGTCTTCATTTAACATTAAGCTTGATTAATGATGGTGCCCATGGAACAGTCACTGAAGCCTGTAAGATTACACCTTATATGACCCCTACTACATAACATTGACATAACCATGCCATAAACATGTCATGGCAGATGTCATATGTTGTTGTAAGTTGACATGATGTCCAGTAATAACAGAATTTTACAGCTGCCAATTGGCCTACCTCTCTGTACATTTCATAACTGGACATAACTTCTTAGTTGCCATAACTGATGGCAAACAGGTCTTGGCTAATTAATCAAGTCCTGCCTTTTACAGCACTATATGTAGATGTATGTGGAGCAAATTGTTGAAGACTGATTTTCTCATCTGTGTTTTTGCAGTTTTTAACTTTTTTTCTTTTTTTGCCATGGCTAATTTTATAATATACCACACTTCACTAGTTTGATGAGTAGTAACATATGCTAAGTATTAGCTTTAGAAGGCAAAAGTTGTGTTTACTTGTTTTCTGCTGTTTCTGCTGAAATTACCCAGTGTCAGTTGTGCACAGCTTTCATGTGTCCATGGTAGTCCAATTTGATAGTCATAGCCAACAAGTCTGGTTGGTTGCAGTTGACCCACTATTGCAATACATTTGTTTGTTAATTTAACTTCTCACTGAACTGTGCTAGTAATTTATATTAGGCCACAAATTAGATCATTAAAAAAGTAATGGTATCATTTAACTGGATATGGCACATGCAGAGCCTGTATGCTGTACACATCTATTCTAAACACATACTTATATCTTTACATCTGCAAGTTCTTGACACCACCAAATGCTTGTTATCAGTGCACAGCATTTCAAAAGCCAGTGTTCATGATGGTATGGGGTGCATTATTGCACATGGCATGGATGATGTGCACATCTGTGAAGGCACCATTAATGTTGAATGATATACGTGGTTTGACAATGTATGCTGCCATCCAGACAACATCTGTTTCAGGGATGGCCTTCATTATTTCAGCCAGTCAAGTCAATGCCAAACCGCATTCTGCATGTATTAAAAAAAAGTATCACTTATTACAACAGCATGGCTTCATATTAAAAGAGTCTGAGTGCTAAACTGGCCTGCCCACAGTTCTGACCTGTCACCCACTGAAAGCATCTGCAGAATGTAGAAGCTTGATAGCTAAAGTTACTACTAAGGAAGCAGCATATCTTATCACTGCACTGCATAACTGTAGCAACTGTTTTCAAATCATCGTTACAGTGGAGAAAATGGATTACTCAAACAACAGAAATGACTCGTCATATAGGGAGGACAACAAGCCAAAAGTTACTAAACTTGGCTATGTAATTATCTTACCCTAGTTTGGCTTCTTTTCTCTGGTACAAAAGGTTAAAAAAAATAGATTTTGTGCTGAAAAAAGATAGAATCTCTGTTATCTTTACAGCTTAGGTGACCACTACAATACAGTAATAGTAGCTTGATTGTGTTTATTAACCTATAGCTCAGTGAGTAGGCCAGCATGATTGATCCACACCACATGCCAGGTACTGCAGTGAGAGAACATTGATAAATGAAAACAAATCCAAAATCATAAGTCTTTCAAATCAATGAGGTTAAGGAATAAAGTGCTGAGCTACAGAATACTGTATCATGACAAATAACACATAAGCTCTAGGTCAGGCTGCCCCTTAAAGCACTATCAATCACCTAATCTTGGTAATGATGTTCACACATACTCATCAGGTCTGGGGCCAGAAAAGGGTCAATCCTGAAGTTCATGTGGACTGGATCTGCTGCTGTTTCATTTCCGTCTAATTCCCATGAATTCCTTAATTCAAGAACTGCACACAGTCCCAATTTCTGAGAGTATAGATTTTATTATTGCTGCTGAACAGTGTTCTCTCAGATTCAAGGTCATTTGTCAGATTCAGGGTATTTGAAAGGCTTCAGGAAAGCAGTCACATTTTTGGTATGTTTATATTGATGAGTGCAGTTTTATTGCACTGATTGTTGGAAGGCAGAACAGTAGTAAAGTGGCTCTCTGTGAACAGAATTCAGAATTTAGTTTAAAAGCTGAAATTCCAACTTGTATTGACAGATTGTGTCAAGAGTTGTATTCATTGATTTTAAGAATCGGATTACTTGAAGTACTTCATGCGTTTCTGTGCATTTGCCATCCCAACCAGCATGGATCTTTTACAGCAGATCAGAGGCAAAGGTTAAGTGTGTGGGCATTACAATTGAATTGAGTTACAATTGAGCAGCTGTGTTGACCCCACTGTCTGTTACAAATATAACCCCCTCACATCACCAGTGATGCATCTCTTCTGAACTTGCACAGTTTTTAGAACTGCAAATTTCAGATGTTCTCTGTTTTGGAAGCACTGTCTTTGGAGAAGTCACAAAACAACATCCTCAAAAATAAGCATGAATTCATCATGTCATGCAGTGATGCACAATGCTAACAAAATATTTTAATGGCTCTCTGTTCAGATGTTACCAGCAAAAAGACATCCATACACTGCTGTGCTGGTTTTGTTTTCTGTAATCTCAGTCTTTTGCAAGATGTGTGCTCTTTCCTCCATATGCCTGGACACAGTTCTTAGGTAATGCAGCTGTATCAAAGTATTGAGCAAGTAACACAAAGCATTTAATGGCTATGAAATCATATGGACAAACATTTTTTGGGATTTCTTCTTGCTCAGTGCTAGCAAGGAGTACATCATGTTATCTTTGAAACAGTTTAGAAAATTATATCTTTTAATACTTCTTTAAAGTGATCTACTGACTGGTTCTGACTTCACTTTGCATGTCAGGCGGCTCTGCATTTCAGTTATACTTTGACAGAGTCTATGGTTCTTGAAATTTACAGTTAAAAAATTATAATTGTATAGTTAATACATGAACAAAACTATTTTATAGTACAAGATTGTTAATATTAAACATAGTGAAATATTTTATTGGGTTTCATTACCCATTATAGAAGATTTTCTATCCCATATTTAACATGCAGTTCCTGACCACCCGTTTCTACCCACATGAAAGTGAAAAGTTCTGCGGCCACAGCTTTTATGTTGTGACCTTTTCAGATCCCAGTTCCAATGCACAGCTCTAGACCACACCCTTTCCTGCTGTAGTGGTATACAAATATAATGGGTCATTACTATTGTACAACATCTGATCCAGTGCCTCAGCAGACTCTGCTGCAAGTCCCTGCTCTAGTTTCTTCTGGGGTTCCTTTTCAGTAGTAGGCCAGGTGATACCTCAGTCTAGAAGTTGAAAGAAATACTGTGAATCTCAGTTTCCCAGAAAGAGAGGGGAATCATTCTTTTTGTTACTTTTTTCCATTTATTGGCCATGTACACATAGTTATGTGTTTCCACTGACCTTTCAGTGTCTGTGTACCCAATTTGCCCATTTATAACCATCAGATATTGACTTATGTTTTGTAAAAGCATCTGACCTAGTTTTATGCAGTGCTCCCAGCAGAGACGCAGCCACAGGTAAGCTTGGATTGCTAATCACCACTGCCTCAAGCTTTCAGTTTGTAATCACAGCGCCAGTGTTTGAATCTGAAGATTCAGTAGCTATCCTTGAAAGAGCAGAGTACGCCAAAAACAAATTTTAAAGTGAGGTTGACATCTATAGTCCTACGGAGCCCTGCTGGTGACATCCTATGTAAATAAAAATAATGCGTGGCCATGACTAAGTAAAGCATGGGAACGAGATCCTAACGCATGGCCACAACTTAATAAGGCATGGCAATGAGATGATTAATTTGTGGCCATGACTTAGTAAGGAGTGGGGACAACATCATGGCTTACTTAGTCATGGCCATGCATTAGGATCTCGTTCCTATGCTTTACTCATGGCCACGACTTAATTATCTCCGTAGTAATCCTCAAATTCCGTGCTTAAAATACACTTCTACAACAAAAGTTGGGTCTTGTCAAAGTCAAACTCCGACTTTATTTCAATGAGTCATTAAAAGTAAAGCATAAAAATCCACAAACATTTGCCATGCCTGCCACAGCAATATGCTTTAACTTAAGTATTAGGATCAGGGTTTTATTATTATTATTATTTGCTTGCTGATTATTATTTGCTTGCTAAGTTCTGTTGTCTTCATTGGCCAAAAGATGTGCCTGTGGATAGCTGAAACATGCTTAACAGTGCAGTGTTGGTTTGCTTCATGTGAATCCAGCATTCTGTTTTTTTTTTTTGTGTACACAGACTTGCTATTGTTTTGTACTGTTCTGTGTTGTATTGTATCATCATAGGGGGGAAGCATTGGAATGGGAAGGGTGATGACTGCACTGCTGTCAGGAGTAGACAGTAGTGTTTGGAAATTATATCTACTACTTCTTGTGACGAGGCAACAGAGTACCAGACGCTTGCAGATAAGAAGATAGGAGGTTTTAATAGGCAACAAGACAGGTATATCCAGAAAGGGCAAATCACAAATCAAAGTCGGAGTCCAGGCAATAATAGTCAAACACAGATCAGATCCAAGAAGAGAGAATACAAAAGGGTCAGGCAGAAATCTAACTCAGAAAATGCACAAAAACAGGTTGATACACGGGAAAGGTAAACAAAACAAAAGTAGAAAGCTCAGTGACGGCATAAGAACAATACTTTGCAACGTTTGAATGTTCAGCCTGTGCTTAAATACACTAGTGCCTAATCACTGTAACTAGGCACAGGTGCGAACAGTCAATAGTCTGGGGATTGCGATCTCTGATAGGACCGCTGTGGCGTCATGTGATCCTGTGTAATATTCTGGGTGTTGGAGTCTGCCAAAATAGAGTCTGAGTTTCTGTGCTTGATCATGTGATCTCCCCGAGCATTCTGGGAGATTGAGTCCCATCTTCCATCAGAGACGGTCGAAGGTATGACCGTAACCCCCCCACCCCCCCACCCCCACAAAAAAAAGTCAGGGCAGACCACCGAACGGGGATGACCAGGACGACCACCCCCACCACCGATACCACGATCAGGGGCCATAGGACCTCAGACGGGCAGGCAACAAACAGCTTGTCAGGGTGTCAGATATGAAAGTCCCGGATGAGACCTGGGTCCAGAATGTCTTTCGCTGGCACCCAAATTTGTTCGTCCGGTCCATATCCCTCCCAATCCACCAAGTACTGTAGCAGCCCACCACGTCTCCTAGAATCCAACAGCCTCCTGACTGCATAAATCGGAGCCCCTTCCATCCATTCTGGTGGCAGAGATGTGGTCGCAAGTGCTTCTTCGTCCAGTAGCCCAGTAACCCAAGGTTTAAGCAAAGACACATGAAATGAGCGAGAGACACGGTATCTAGGGGGCAAGTCTAAACAATATGTCACCTCATTTTCTCTCTTCACGATTTCAAAGGGTCCTATATACTTGGGGCCAATTTTTTACTACTTCCCTCATTCCTCCGGAAGTCCTTTGTAGACAGTCACACTCGATCCCTCAGCTGAAAAGTAGGGTTGGGGCCTCAATGTCTGTCTGCTTGTTCCTTGTTCCGCTGTAGGATCCTCTCGATCCGTTGATGTGTCTGTTCCCACACCTGCTCGCTCCTTTTCATCCAGTCATCTACGGTTGGTACGCCGGGTTTAGTAACTGTCCATGGGGGGTTAAAATCCAAGAATGCATTGAAAAGGGGTTAATCCAGTGGCAGAACAGATCAAAGAGTTTTGTGCTATCTCAGCCCAAGGCAGAAACCGGCACCAATCCGAAGGGTTCTCAAAATAAAAAAGCCTCAAAAATTTACTGAGTTCCTGATTTGTGTGTTTGCACTGGCCATTGGACTGAGGATGGTTGCCTGAAGATAGACTTATTAGACCCCAAGGTGTTCAAAAAACACCGCCCATACCTGTGAGGTAAATTGGGAACCTCTGGCCGAGACTATATCTGCTGGAATGCCATAAAACCGAAATACAAACTGGAATAGAGTTTCTGCTGTCTGGAATGCAGTAGGAAGTGCTCTAAAGGGTATAAACCTGGCTGCTCTCGAAAACCTGTCAATAACAGTCAAAACCGTAGTGAAATTGTGAGATTGGGGTAAATCAGTCACAAAATCTATGGCAATGTGTGACCAGGGTCGGTTTGGAACCGGTAGGGGTAATAGCTTGCCAGCAGTTAGTGTCTTGGGTGTCTTACACTGAGTACATACCGCACAAGAGGAAACAAAAGCATGAACATCTCTGGTCAGGGTCTCCCACCAGCATCTATTGACCAGTAGTTGGTATGTACATGTTTCACCCGGATGTCCAGATGTGAGTTAAGAGTGTGCCCATGTGATCAGGGGTGTTCGAAATTGTGGTGGCACATAAGTCTTTCCAGTAGGGCAGTGATCTGTTGTGGGAATGTGAGTGAGGGCCTCCTCAATCTCATCTATTCTCCAACAAATGGAGAAAACCTTATACCTTAAATATTTTCAGACTGTTGATTGGAGCTAGTATTCTCTGCACTTTGGAATTTCCGTGATAGCACATCTGCTTTAGTATTAAGGGTTCTAGGTCGATAGGTGATACTAAATTGGAAGCGTAAAAATAATAATGACCACCATGGCATTGAGTCTTTTAGCAGTTCTGAGATACTCTAAATTCTTATGGTCCATGAGGAAAGTAAAGGGGTGGTTGACCCCTTCCAGCCAGTGTCTCTATTCCTCAAAAGCTAGTTTTATGGCAAGTAATTCCCAATCCCCAATGCCATAATTTCTTTCAGTAGGCGACAATTTGTAGGAGAAGAAGGCTATGGGGTGGAGCCTCATGATGGCTCTCATCCTTTGGGAGAGGACGACCCCGACTACTGTTTCAGAGGCATCAACTTCCACTATAAATGGTAAGTCTGGGTCAGGATTAACTAATACTGGGGCAGTGGTAAAAGCCTCTTTGAGCCTTCTGAAAGCAGTCTCAGCCTGATTTGTCCACATGATTCTCTTCGGATTTCCCTTCAGCAATGAAGTCAGAGGGGCAGCTATACTACTAAAATTTCTGATAAATCTTCAATAAAAGTTGGAAAATCCTAGAAACTTTTGTAATTCTTTCACTGAGGTAGGCTGTGGCCAATCTAAGACTGCTTCCACTTTTTGATCATCTATGATGATTCCTTGTTGACTGATTATATAACCTAAAAATGACACAAACTGTAGGCGGAATTCACATTTCTCACCCTTTACAAATAGATTGTCTCTTCAATACTTGTCTTACATGACGCACATGCATATCGAAGGATGAGGAATATACTAAAATATCATCTAAATAGGCGATGACAAACTTCCCCAACATATCTCTGAGTACGTCATTAATAAATGCTTGGAACACTGAGGGGGTGATAGAGAGCCTGAAGAGCATCACCAAATACTCATAATGCCCCCAGTGGTCAAAAAGGCGGTTTTCCACTCATCTCCTTCTTTAACTCTAATCAAATTATATGCGCAACGTAAGTCCAATTTTGTAAAGTACTTCGCTCCTTGGAGCTATTCTAGGGCTACTGGCACTAGGGGTAATGGGTAAGGGTAAGCTTTTGAAATTTGATTCAAGGCTCGGTAATCAATACATGGCCTGAGACCCTCGTCTTTCTTTTTTATGAAAAAGAAACTGGATGCGATCGGAGCCATAGAAGGTCTAATGTACCCTTGTTTGAGTACTTCTTCTATGTACACATGTTGAGCGTTTTGTTCTTCTTGCATTAGTGGGGAAATTTGGGCTTTTGGGAGAATGAGGTCTGAAATTAAATCGATAGCACAGTCATAGGCACGATGAGGTGGTAGTTTAGTGGCGTTGTTCTTACTAAAAACTTCTCTGGAATCTAAGTATTCTTGGGGTATGACATTGATTGAATCTGAATCGGGGCTCTCGATGGTGGTGGATCTGAGTGCTATGGATGGAGCTTGGATGCAGTTTTTCATACAGTAGGCTGACCAGTGGGTTATATTATGACTAGGCCAAGAGATGAGGGGGTTGTGTTTTTCCAACCAAGGGAGACCTAAGATAACTTCAAAATCAGATTGTTCAAGAACTAAAAAGGAAATCTTCTGTGTGTAGGGCACTAGCACGCATATGGATGGGGATTGTAGAGTGAGTTATGGGCCTTTGTCCCACAGGATCTCCATCTAGCGTGGTGACTTTTAGGGAGTTCTGGAGGGGCTGGACAGGAGCCTGAAGTCCTTCCACTATTCTGGACTGAATGAAGTTCTCCTCCACTCCGGAATCGCTGGTGTCCTGCTTGACTGCAATACACGCATAAGTGGAGGTTGAATCGGCATTGTTTTTTTTCCTGTGACAACCAAGATGACTCACAGACCATGGGCTCAGGGTTCTCGGTTGACTCTCTGGGGATTCTTACTTGGGTCAGGGCATGTCTGGGCATTCTGAAGGTCTTATTCTGTCTTGGAGTTCAACAGATGGTCCAACTCTATCGCCAGAGAAATTAGCTGGTCAAGAGTCAAATCATCATCTTTACTAGCCAGTTCATTAAGAATATCTATGTTGAGCCCTTGACAGAACATGACTAATAAAGCTGCCTCATTCCAGCCACTACTAGTAGCCAGGTTTCTGAACTCCATAGCGTATTCTACTACTGATCTCCGTCCTTGGCGTAATAGGGACAGTAGTTTTCCACTAATTTTACCCTCATAGGGATAGTCAAATACAAGCTTGATAAAATGGTCATAAGTCCAAGTACTCAAAAGGGCCCAACTGGCTGTACCCCATTCTAGCACCTTGTCTGATAAATGGGAGACTATAAAAGAAATATTAGATTGGTTGGTTCCCAAGGGTGAATTATCAAAAAACACCGAACATTGCAGCAAAAAAACCCTACATTTATCAGGTTCACCAGCGTATTTATCAGGTTTACTAACCGGGGAAGTTGTTGGTGAAGCCAATGCTAAGGTGTTAGCAACCACCGCCATAGCAGGGGGTTCCGTGATGCTCACAGTCCGGAGTTGGTTGGTCATCTATTTACGTTACTGACTAACTGAGCCAGCTGAGCCTGTTGTTCCGCCTGTTGGTTTGCCCGCGACTCTAATGAATGGGTTACTCCGGTGAGAACATGCTGATGTTGACCCAGGAGCTGTCCTTGTTCTGTGAGCGCCTTTTGAAAGGCTTCCTTATCCGCCGTCTGCCTAGGGGTGAAGTATTCTGTGACGAGGCCAGACGCTTGCAGATAAGAAGATAGGAGGTTTTAATAGGCAACAAGACAGATATATCCAGAAAGGGCAAATCACAAATCGAAGTCAGAGTCCAGGCAAAAACAGTTAAACACAGATCAGATCCGAGAAGAGAGAATACAAAAGGGTCAGGCAGAAATCTAAATCGGGAAATGCGCAAAAACTGGTCAATACACGGGAAAGGTAAACAAAACAAAAGTCGAAAGCTCAGTGATTGCATAGGAACAATACTTCGCAATGTTTGAATGTTCAGCCTGTGCTTAAATACACTCTAGAGCCTAATCATTGTAGGCACAGGTGTGAACAGTCAATAGTCTGGGGATTGCAATCTCTGGTAGGACCACCGTGGCACCATGTGACCCTGTGTAGCATTCTGGGTGATTGAGTCCCATCTTTGGTCAGAGACGGTCGAAGGCATGACACTTCCTTACAGGCCTATCCAAAAATGTATTTCTATTTGTGCAACTGGCTCCCAGATCTTCAAATTGTGAAAAGTGCAGAATAACTGAATATTAAATAGTTTCTTATGGTCATAGAAAATGTTCTCCTCATTTTAATTCACTATCTTGCTCTGCTCCTTTCTCGGCACTCTGCTCCTTAGCAAATTGTCGACCAACTTGTTAAGTGAGTTATGAGCCCTATGGGGTCCTGAAAAAAGTGCTCCGTTGGCAATTTCTGCCCTGCATGGATTTGGGGCTGGTAAGCCATTATGTGTGATTACAGCCTGAAGGTAATTTGGATCTGTGTCTGTGTGTAACAATTTCACTTAACACCTGCTTCAGTTGCACAGTTTGCTGCTCAGCTCAGAGCTTCTGAAGAAATACTGTAGGACGCTATGTATGGACGTAGGCATTTGCAACTGTGGAATGTTTAGCACCATCATATGCTAACTGTGTAGTCTATCAACATGAGCCAGTAAATTAAATTACTCCTGTGTTCTCTATAAATGGTGCTGGGCCCTCCAGGGATTTTAGTGCACTGTAAGATTAAGCGTGTGAATACGATTACATTTTGTTCGTTACATGAAAGTATGTGTCTGAAACAGAATATGGCCATACAATGTGAGATATAACTCTTTCTCTGTGGTCTAAGGTTGGGGTGTGGTTAAATATTATAAAATGACCATAGCTCATTATTCTTAATGGTTTTTTGGGCATAATTTACATTGCTTTATTTGGGGCTTCCCTTTTCCCATAAATGAAAACTTTGAACCACTATACTTCTGTCATGTCTGATTTTTTTTGACTAAACTGCAGCTGTGCTTGGTAAAATGGAGACAGCCGCATAGCTAAATTTCAGGTTCATATCTCTGACCAGTTTTCGTCTGGACTTCACAGACCTGCCATAAATAACATTAAACTAGCTGTAGTCAAAACTGAACAAAATAACTGACATAAAAATGATATGTGACAACATTTTGGGGGTGAAAACCATGTTTATTATTTTGTAAGTAATAAGTATTATTTTGGAATATTTGAGTTTTACTTGATTATTGTTGAAACTGACTACTTGCACTCTTTTTAATACATTCCTCAGTGAAAAAAAAAATGTAATCCTTAATTTTTTCTTTAAGAAAATGATTATCTTTTTTCTGAAAATTTCTCTTGCAGTTGCACATTAATTTTTTTTTTTATTTAAGCTTCCACCAAATTCTTATCACTGTAAAGTGAATCTGCATAATATAATACCAGCCATTAGGGGTGTACTTTGTGTACTTCTGGTGCCGGTCCCAAGCCCAGATAAATGGTGAGGGTTGCATCAGGAAGGGCATCCGGCGTAAAACTTGTGCCAAAACTATCATGCAGATCACAGATATGATTGCCATACTGGATCGGTCGAGGCCCGGGTTATGGATGGTGTCCCTAGAGAGGAGAGATGCTGGGTATGTATGGTGTGAAAGACAGAAATGCGGAAGGTCAGATGGTTGTAGATTTTGCAAAGAGAATAGAAATGGCTGTGGTGAACACATATTTTCAGAAAGGGAAGAACACTGGGTGACATGGATTATATCCTTAGCAGGAGATGCCACCTAAAGGAGATTGGAGATTGTAAAGTGGTACCAGGGGAAAGTGTAGCAAGGCAGCATAGGGTGGTTGTCTGTAGAATGAGATTAGAAACAAAGAAGAGGAAGAGAGTGAAGACAGAGCCAAAGATTAGATGGTGGAAGCTGAAGGAGGAGGATGGTTGCAGGCAGTTCAGGGAAAAATTGCAACACGCCCTTGGGGGCAGTGAGGAACTACCTGAGGACTGGGAAATGACAGCTAAGGTGGTGAGAGAAACTGACAAAAATGTGTTGGGTGTTTTGTCTGGTCAGAGGAAAGAAGACAAGGAAAGTTGGTGGTGGAATGAGGAAGTCCAGGAGAGTATTCAGAAGAAGAAGGCAGCTGAGAAAAAGTGGGATAACCAGAGAGATGAAGGAAGTAGGCAGGAGTATCATGAGGCAAGTCACATAGTGAAAAGGCTCAGGCCTATGATGAGCTGTATGAGAGGCTGGATAGTAAAGGAGTAAAGGACTTGTATTGTTTGGCTAAACAGAGAGATAAAGCTGGAAAGGATGTACAGCAGGTTAGGCTGATAAAGGATAGAGAGGGAAATGTACTAGTGAGTGAACAGAGAGTGTTGAGTAGGAAGGGAAGGTTTACAAGACAGTAGCTGTGGCTCTGTCTAAAGGACAGGAGGCTGAGCTGCAGGTGGCGGAGATGAAGATGCTGAGATTTTCGTTGGGAGTGACAAGGATGGACAAGATTAGAAATGAGCAGATGAGAGGGACAGTGAAGGTGGAGCAGTTTGGAGATAAAGCCAGAGAGGCCAGGTTGAAATGGTTTGGACATGTGTTGAGGAGGAATAGTGGATATATTGGGCAAAGAATGTTGGAGATGGAGCTGCCGGGTAGAAGGAGAAGAGGTAGACCTCAGAGAAGGTTTATGGATGTAGTGATGGTGGACATCGAGATGGTTGTTGTGAAAGTAGAGGAAGCAATGGATAGGGCAAGATGGAGGGAGCAGCCGAAAGGGAGCAGCCGAAAGAAGAAGAGTAAAATTTTAATAAAATCCCTGATCATTTTAGATTGTTTAGCTGGTCTAATATGCACACTTGTTAATATTTAAGAGCTCTTGTCATGCTTATGTATAATTGTATTCAAAGAAGAAATAAATCATAGACTTCCTTTAAGTAAAGTATTCAAATGTTTACTACAATTTGTTTTAAAACTGACAGTTGAAACGTTTTAAGTTTTTTAAGTTACTATGAATTTACTACCATCAACATGAACCATGATGGCAGTACCTCACACAGTTTGCTGAGTGGGGGCTGGGAATTCTGTCAGACCTACAGTTTTGCTTAAAGGTAAATCTCAAGCCCAGGGAAAACATGTGCTACTGTGGCCCACACAGTACGCTGCAACAAAGTCGTATGATTGCCCCAGTGTCTTTAGTAAAATCTGTACCGTGAAAAAAATCAAGTACAGTGTTCCTCAGGTGTATATCTTATTAATGAGCATCCTTAATGAGTATTTAATTTCATCACTAGATACTAGGGATGCCCTAAAATTCTGGCTGCCAAAAATGGCAAAAGAAAGGCCACGTTTGTTTTTTGCCAAAAGAGAAATAAGATTGAACAGCACTAAAATGAAGTGCCAAAATGTAGAACGTACAATTTAATTTGAATGACACTTTCTTTCCTTTACTCTCTCCCATGGCAGTCAGTGTAGACATGTTCAAATTGTTTGAGCAGCGGCAGAGCAGTTGAAAAAATGTTAGAACTATAATTTCTACAAGGAACATTAGACAAGAAATTTATAATCACACTTCATCTGAGTGTGAAGAAGAGGTTCCATACCTGAGATCTTCTTCACTTTGATACCACCTGAAAATATGTTTTCCTCCTCAATACGTAGAATACAGCAAAACAAGAGGAGAATGATGGAAAGTCCCTGCAAGCACAACAGTGCCATCTGTAGAGAGTTTTGAAATTACGACAAAATTCACAAGCGATTGCCAATGTGAAATGTATTAATAAAAAACAGTGGAATTCTGGGTAGCCAGACATGGTCAAGTATGATGGTTTCTGTGGCACATATTGTAGCCTATATACTGTTGTAATTTTTGTTTGAAAGCAGATTTTGTCAATAATATTTTTTTCCTTATTATCTTGTAGTTTTGATGTCTATTACATTTATTCAAAAGCATTTAAAAAAGAAAAAGAAAAACAACCAAAAAAAGTTTATTTTGGTTTTTAGTCAAGCGTGTCTTAGATTTTGTTTTTGGTTTCAGACAAAGATTTTTGTTCTATTAGAAAGCATTGACATGTAGACATGAGTTTGCTATTTTTGCTTTTTTCAACATTATACTGTGTCTTAAAGCATCTACCAGCATCTAAGTCCCTGTAATTACATACAGCCACCATAATACCACACAGCCATAAAAACTAATATAAGCATTAGTGCATCATAAAACCTGACATTGATATGATTGGCCAAATCAGTCTTGTCCCCAGCGCAAATCTTGTAAAAAAGCCATGTGTTTGATGGAGGAATGTTCTGTTTGCATGTATGCCAGCACAGTGTGAGATAACCACCAGAATGAGAATGTGTTGCCTCATAAGCGGAACTTGTTCGTAGGCATGAAATGCAATGAAATATTAATGTTCTGGATGAGAGCAGGAACTGTTCAGAGACGGCTGCCTGATGAATGATCAGGGCCTCAGCACGATTGTATTTGCATTGGAGATGAAAACATTGAACAGGATTGTGGCAGGACAGTCAGAATGTAATATACGTATGTGACTGCAAAGTAGATGCTCGGAGATGCATCTATTGCTTGGCTTGTGTTGAAAGCCCACAAGTAAACAGGAAAGAGAGAAAGCAGAGGAGGCTTTTAAGGCCAGGAGCTGTAAGCACTTTGAGAATGGAGGGGATTTTATATGAGCCTATTTTGGAGGAGCAATTTGACTGGTCTGTGTTTTTATTAGGTCATTGTCTGGCTCTGTGGTGATTCTGATTCCTATTCTGCAGCACACCCACAGCTGCTGTGCTAATATCCACATTCGTTTAAAAGTGACAGCTATTAACACAGCAACTAAGCACTAGAGCTGAAATGAGAAATGTTCGTCCTCACAAATCCCATGACAGTGGTGGAATGAAGTTACAGTACACACTGATTAAGTTTTAAATCTTTGAAAGAATTCTATGCAGTGACCAGAGAACGCTATAAATTCGCCATGCATTCCCCTCACTAAATCTTTAAGAGAAACAGTATCCATAAGTATACCACTGAAGGAAATTATACTGCATAATGTAAGGCTGTGGATGTGGAATTAAAATTAAATGAGCAATCAGCATATTTAAACTCATATGGAATTCAGATCTTAACAGCCAGCCTTTTAACTCAAGTGGTAAAGAAAAGCTTGATATTACCAGGAGTAGGAGAATATAGAGAATAGCAAAGGAACAAGAGAGGTTGTGCGCGTGGTTGTGCGTCTGTGGCTGTCCCCTATATGCCCTGCGAGGTTCTGTGTCCTCGGCAATGTCAGGCACTTGTTTATGGGTTTGGACCCCCCACCCCCACCTCCCCCACCCTGTCTGTACAGACATGCTGGGTTTGATCATCTTTTTGAGTTGGCTTAATCTTGTCAGCCTTGACAATGAAGCCTGATCTCCTCTGTTCTTTTCAGCAATGGAATCAGCCTTGTGCGCGGCCTATTCAAACAGCTCCGATTCCTGCAGAATCCATAATCATTTCTATTAAGAATATGAATGTACGAGTGAAGGCACTGATCTGCATTCATCCAAACGTAAGCCGGCCCAAGTGAATACAAAATGTCCCCGCTAAATTCCAGCGGCCCCACTATTTAGCCAGCTGAGATATGCATAAAGGATAGAATAAAGGAGAGGGAGAAGTCATTTCTCGTTTGAAAGAGAGAGCAGAGACAAATGTCTCTGGGAGCATTCAGAGAATATTAGGCTGAAGGGGAGAGAAGGAAGTAGGATCTAGTATTAGCACAAGGCCACTTAGACTCCTCTGCAGAGGGCACTTAATGAAGTCATTTGTAATGGAGTATTCCTTTCTCCTCACTGGCCACATTAGAAAGCACTCCCACCCACATAGAAATGTAAAATTGGATTGAGAGTTAGGACTCAAAAGTGTTTTGGGCTTACAGAGAGCAAGGTACAATTTGGTCAAAACAAATGTTGGAATATAAGGTTTAACTGGCATTGAGATTAATTCAGTCCAAATTATTTTAGCCTGGGAAATGCAATAATGGTGTATATAGCTGTAGTCCATCTGTTTTTCTGCTTAATTTGTTAGGCCCCCCTTTAGCCTGTAGATCAATGGACAGGACCACTGCTGAGAAGGTGTTATCTGGATGGTGGAGTATTCTCAGCACACCAATGACGCTGATATTGTAATGGGTGTGTGTGGTACACAGAGTGGATGCTGCAGATCTTAAGCAACTTAGTATCGCTGTTGGGAATAGTGCACCAACCATAAATATTCAGCCATTAGTGTTCTGTGACCAAAAATGGACCACTAGAGAATGACCAACACAAAGTGACACAAAAATAAGGAGGTAACGTCTTTAACCTTACATCTGCAGTACTGCAGGAAAAAAACAGACCACCATTATTTTAAATTTCCAGTCAAAATGGCCAGTTATAAATTTCTCAGTGTCAGAAAACATGTTTAATGGAAATTTAAACAGATGCTTAAACTAAATTATTAAAAATCTCAGTATCTGGTAGGTCCACACTTTTATTACAGCGTCTGTTCTTTTTGAAAGACTTGCTTTTGGGTTTTTCAAAGAAACCTGCAGGAATATTTTTCTATACCCCCCTGGTGACCTCCCTTGCTAATAGAACAAATCATGGCAAGGTGTGGGAACAACTTAATTATCTTGTTACCATGCCTTACTAAGTTGTGGTCATGACTTTATAATCACCACTTAAATATATTGATCTTATGCTTCATTAAATTATGGGCACTTATTTATAATCCTGTTCCCATGTCTTACTAAGTTATTGCCATGACATAATTATCATGATCCCAGTGGGGTACAACTTCTAGAACAGAATGCTAGTGCATGGCCATGACTTAGTAAGGCTGGGGAACAAGTTAGTCTTGGCTACTACTTAATAAGGCATGGAAATGAGAAAATTAAGTCATTCCAATGCTTTAATAAGTCATGTCCATAACACTAACTATCTTGTTTCCACATTCTATTAAGCCTTAGCATTAGTCTGCAGATGGATTGTTTTAAATCTTGTCTCCTCAGAAAAATCTCTGGATGAGTAACTTGTACTAAATAAATAGTGGTCTCTGACTTTTGCACAGTGCTCTATGGTGGACCGAGCTAGATGTGTTTAAGAGAGTAGACAGTGAGTGAACACAGTATTTAAAAAGACATGCCAACGTCCACTGCCTTGATGATGTCACTGAAGTGCTTAGAATGATCCACCATCCAAAAAATACCTGCTCAAGGGCGGTCCTGTAGAGGTCTTGACCATTGATGAGTGTGGTAAATAGGGGCTAACAAATTATGCACAGAAACAGAAACACCTATATGATAAGCAGATACAATGGACAAAGAATGTGGTACCTAATAATGTATATATACATCTTTCAAACACTTCATGTTTTGCTTGAGACCCATACCCTCAGCGTATTTGTGCTAATGTATATGGACATGGGTATGTGTGCATGCTTGTGTGTTTGTGCGTGATTTGATTCAGTGAGGAGGTTGTTGCATGGCAACTGAATAATTAAGGAGCAACATATGCATGTGTCTTGAATGTCTATACCTGAATGCCTTTCAATAATGCCAGGCCCTTTTCTTATAAAAATCCCCCATAGCACTTCAAAATAACTAACTACCAGGGAATCTTTGACTGCAAAGGAGACACTCAAGCACAGCATCTCTTTGGAGACTGCATGTCTGTCAGTGCAAGAGAGCACACTTGAATGCTGTAATTCTGGATCAGTGCATTCATTTTCTACAGATCTCCTAAATATTGTGTGCAGGTGAAGTCTGTTGCTTCTCTGATTCTTTCAAAGCAAAACTAGACTGCATAGTGTAGTATTCCATGTCCACTTATGCATTTAAATGCAGTCATCAGTCAAATCCACAGGAAGTAGTTCCACTTTCATTCAGTCTACCTAAGAGGTTTTTCATTTTCCGGTCGTTTTTCCACCTACATGATTAAAATGTCCCTTTAAATGGATACAGTTTTCCATCAAACCTGTTTTTTAAATTATTTTCTTTTTATTTATTTATTTTTGGTCTCAACACATGCTTTGTCTTAGTCTAAAGGATTTATTGCAACTCAATTTGTGATTACTAAATTGGCATCTTCGGGTATAATTGCTAGGAAGCTTATTGAAAAGAGTATTGGATTTCCTTGTGAATTATAAGTAGATCTTAGTACATATCTGCACCACACAGCAGGTCAAAGGAAAGGGGAAACCTGGTGCTTGTTGGACTTTTAAAGAAAAGAAGTAGGAATGTAAAGTATTTATAATGTGGATATAATACATCAAATAAATGAAACAGAGTTTAAAAGAGTAAATATTGAATTGCTAGAAAAGAATAATGTAGTCAGTGAATTTATATGCTAGATATTTTTATTTATTATGATATATATATATATATATATATATATATTTTTTTTTTTTTTTTTTTTTTTTTTTTTTTGAAGGCTTACATGCTTGAAATTTATTTCTAAGATAAATTTGCAGTTATGCACAAAATTCAGAGACCACATTTTAATTGCCAGTCAAAACAGCCATTCAGTACAAGGTATTCATTTTTCAGGAGGTATTTATGAGAAGGTTAGATATTTCACTGTAGCAGAACCTCAACACCATTGAATGTATTTGGGATTATTTAGATTGTGATAACCAGAAAATGAGCTCTAAAACTTTGCAGGTTTAGAAAAATATTCCTACATATTAATTTGCAAAATAGAAAGAACACAAAAAGGCTCATCGGTTCAGCCTAAAAATGACTTCATGTGGTAAAAAGTAAACTGGATTATTCAACCTAAATAAATATTTTGAATGAACAATAATTTTTTATCAAAGTAATTTTTCAGTTCAGGTCACAGTTCAGTAAAACGAGGTTAATTGTTAATTGGTAATTAAAGTAATTTTTTAGGTTGATCTGATGAGCCATTTTTTTACAGGTTTTTGTAGGTCTTTTTGTAGGTCTCCTGAAAAGAATGGAAGTCTCCCTTGTCATATTACATGTTTTGTTGATTTGAAATGTATGTACATATCCTCAAGAGATAACGCGCTTCTGCACATTTTAATGCACATTTATTGTTTATTTGTTGATTTTATCCTATGGGTAATACAGACGAAAACATGTAATGCAGCCTGTGCAGAAGGTGGCTGGAGTTTGTTTTCTGAGAAAATGCAGAAAATATCTTAACTTATTTTCACCTAGAAAATAAAACATAGAATTTGCGAGAGGTTATTTGAACTTTTTCTTGTACTTTTTACTGAATGTTTTGTCTGCCTGTTTTTGTAATGCTGAAAAATTAACTTGTACTTACTGATTATTTTTACTAATTTTTTCACAGCATTATTTTACAAACCAAAAAAGTTTATTATTCTTTAAATAACTTCTCCACCAGCATATGTAGCATATTCAACATAAGGACCTTCTTTAAGCCTATTGAGAAGCATCCCAGGTGGTCCCCAATGAAGCTGCTTGAGAGAATGCCAAGAGTGTGTAAAACTGCCTGAAGAAACACAGAAGGAGCTAGTGTGAAGCATCAAAAATATAAGATTTGTTTGTTTGTTTGATTATGTAACACATTTTTGGTAACCCGATGTAAGAAACTTAGTTTTTGTTAGCTAAACAGCTTTGCCACAAAAATGATCTTCACTGAAATTAGCAACATGTCACTCCTATTTCTTCACCTGGTTCTTACATAAGTAATATAGGACCTACTGAATACAACACTCTAACAGTGCAGCTCCTAGACAAGGATATCTTGAAAGCCCTTTTTAAAGAACTCCAAACAGGGGTTCACTGCTGTAATGAAGGCTGTGTCAAAATGATCTAAACTGTTGGTTCAGTAGTGTGACAGCAGTAAACCTTTCATCCTGAGTGCATCCTAACCCTATCAGATATGTCTTAAAACCTTTCGCAAAGTCAGTAAACACCTGTGAGAAATGGAAAATATTGTCGTTGATAGCAGCTCAGTTGCCAGTAGGTTTGATATTTAAAACCTTGTGGAACACAGTGCAGAAAACAAAGATGGTGCATCAACATTGGAGGTGTGAGTGTCTTCATGAAGCTGTGTGGTTTCAACTCCCCAGTCAGCTGTTCAATATGCTGACAAAATGGTTGGAGAGGTGGAGAGAGGAAGATGGGAGAGTAGAGGAGGAACATTGAGGAAGGAACATATAGAAGTATAGTGTATAACTCCATTAGCCTGGAGGAATGACCAACTCTGCTCCAGGCCAAAGAAAGGGAGAAATATCCTTTTTACATGTTTAAAGGAATCTCTCTCTCTCTCTCCCTGCCCCCCACTTCTTTCTTTCTTTCTTTCTTTCTTTCTTTCTTTCTTTCTTTCTTTCTTTCTTTCTTTCTTTCTTTCTTTCTTTCTTTCTTTCTCCCTCCCTGTCTCCCTGCCCCCCACTTCTTTCTTTCTTTCTTTCTTTCTTTCTTTCTTTCTTTCTCTCTCTCTCTCTCTCTCTCTCTCTCTCTCTCTCTCCCTCCCTAATGATGGCTTTATCTCCCTCGTGCTGAGGGAATGAGCTGTATTGGTTTGGAGCCTTGCAGTGGGTAACAGTGTTTCGTGCCGTGCTGTCTTCTCTTCCCTTAACCTGTTTTGTCATCTCACTTCAGAGCTAATACACTATTTATCCTCATATATGCACAAGCAGAATAATTTAAAGCTGTCCTGATTTCACATTGGGTCTTACAAAATTTGTCACATTTTCATGTCTGATTACTAGCCTAACAGTGGACAGCTTTAGGATTTGCTTAGGAGAATGATGAAACAGCTCATTCATGCTCAGAAGAGTATTATACCAGTCTTGAGAGAGATACTATTCAGTATGAAATTATGACTTATAATAGCACAGAATGACGTTTTGCTGATGTTTAGGGAAGTACATCTAAAACCAATATTTCACTCAAAGTGCAAGCTCACAGGCAAATGCTGTTTAGTTGGATTATCTGCAGAGCTGTGTGAATGGACTGAAATTATGCGTGTGCACTTCAAAACTGTATCTCCTCTTTGTTTCTTTAGAGGCATAATCAAGATGTCTCTAGAGCTATATTAGTTGGAAATTGACCACTGTTGTCATTTTCACTGAGTCAATTTACATGTTAGGGTGACTGAAATAAATTTGTGTTTGTAGATGTTGCGTGGCAACCAAATATTTATTCAGCTAACAAGCTTTATTTTCAAGATACTTTGACAGCTTTATTACTTAGAGACCCAGCACAACTTTTTTGAAAAAATTCTCAAAAATAACGATTTCAGCAAACAATTTTATACATTGCAGTCATCTTCAAAAAACCCTTTGCAAAGGCTTTAAAAAATAAGGTTTTATGCTTTCCAGCTTTGACTTTTTTCATTCCCTCATGTGAGTGTGAACCTCAACATATTGCATATTTTTGACAATGCTAAGAGAACACCTATACAGTACACGGACCTAGGAATGGGCTTGGTTACTCTAATATACTATAATAGCCAACCTCATCTTAGTAGAAAAAGGCTTGAAACAATGCTGAAAAAAGCCTACACGAGTACGTTTTTGTTTAACAACCAGTCCAGTACAGTATCTCACAAAAGTGAGTACACCCCTCACATTTCTGAAAATATCTTTTCATGGGACAACACTATAGAAATGAAACTTGGATATAACTCAACACACAGCCATTAGTGTCTAAATAGCTGGCAACACAAGTGAGTACGCCTCACAGTGAACATGTCCAAATTGTGCTCAAAGTGTCAATATTTTGTGTGACCACCATTATTATCTAGCACTGCCTTAACCCTCTTGGGCATGGAATTCACTAGAGCTGTACAGGTTGCTACTGGAATCCTCTTCCACTCCTCCATGATGACATCATGGAGTTGGTGGATGTTAGACACCTTGTGCTCTCCTTCCACTTGAGGATGCCGCACAGGTGCTCAACTGAGTCTAGGTCTGGAGACATACTTAGCTCAGTCCATCACCTTTACCTTCAGCAAGGCAGTTGTCATCTTGGAGGTGTGTTTGGGGTCATTATAGTGTTGAAAAACTGCCATGCCGCACAGTTTCCGAAGGGAGGGGATCATGCTGTGCTTCAGAATGTCACATTACATGTTGGAATTCATGTTTCCCTGAACTGAATGAACTGCAGCTCTCCAGTGCTGGCAGCATTCATGCAGCTCTAGACCATGATGCTACCACCATGCTTGACTGTTGGCAAGAGACAGATGTCTTGGTACTCCTCACCAGGGCACCACCACACATGCTGGACACCAAACAAGTTTATCTTGGTCTCATTAGACCACAGGACTTGGTTCCAGTAATCCATGTTCTTGGACTGCTTGTTTTCAGCAAATTGTTTGCGGGCTTTCTTGTGCGTCAGCTTCAGAAGAGGCTTCCTTCTAGGACAATGGCCATGCAGACTGTGTTAATGCATTGTGTGGCATGTGGTCTGAGCACTGACAAGCTGACCTCCTACTTCTTCAACCTCTGCAGCAATGCTGGCAGCACTCATGCATCTATTTTTTTAAGCCAACCTCTGGATTTGACACTGAACACATTGACTCTTCTTTGGTCGACCCTGGCGAGGCCTGTTGAATGGAACCTGTCCTTGAAAACCACTGTATGACCTTGGCCACCGTGCTGTAACTCAGTTTCAGGGTGTTAGCAATATTATTTTTAGCCTAGGCCATCTTTGTGGAGAGCAACAATTCTATTTCTCACATCCTCAGAGAGTTCTTTGCCATGAAGTGTCATGTTGAATATCCATTGGCCAGTAAGAGCAAATTGTATCCTAAACACCATATTTAACAGCCCTGCTCCCCATTCACACCTGGAACCTTGTAACTCTAATGAGTCACATGACACCAAGGAGGGACAATGACACCATTGGGCACAGAATTTGGATATGTTCACTGTGAGGTGTACTCACTTGTATTGTCAGCTATTTAGACATTAATGGGTGTGTGATATTTTCAGAGGACAGTAAATCTACACTGCTATACAAGCTGTACACTGACTACTTTAAGTTATATCCAAGTTTCATTTTCATAGTGTTGTCCCATAAAAAGATATAATAAAATATTTTCAGAAATGTGAGGGATGTACTCACTTTTGTGAGATACTGTATGTTCTCAACCACTTTAATGGGCCATGCAGCAATGGGCATGATGTGGTTAGTAGCCTGATTGTTGAACTCCACTATTTTATTATTAAAGTAAGTAATATTATCAAATAGTATTTTTAGCAAAGGCTTAATTATTGCATTTAAAATTCTATGAATTACCAGCCCACATCACGTGTCTGCACGTTTTTGTGCATGTGCTTGTCAGTTGCTATTGGTTGCTTTCAGATGGTGGCTAACATGAGTGAAGAAGGCAAAAATTCATAAACTGTTAAGATTAGCAGTTTAAAAAAAACATACTATACTATGTCAAGAAAGAGCATTATTGAGTCAAAAATATGATGACCACAATAGATTATTTGTCACTAGGGATGGTAATGATGGTAGGGATGGTAATTCAGTAAAACCATTATGATTGGTATGTGGAAAGAAGCTAGCTGTCCAAGTACTTGAACCATCTGGAGACAAAACAAGCCTTGACAATTGCAAGATTACAGGTAAAAAGCTGTAAGTCTGGAGAAAAAACAAAATGGTCACTTTAGCTCCACATAAAAATTCAAGCAATTTTAGTTCAGTTCAAATAGGCAGAATTCAGAGTAGAGAATGATCACAACTTTCTCTTGCCCCTGGAGCTGAGCAATTTTAATTCAAGTCAAGGTTACATACCAGTAATAGTAAGGCATTAAATGTGTGTAGCAGTAAAATCGCCTATGCTCTGTTGCATCACTTCAAACAGCCTCTAAAATCAACATCAGCTCAAAATGTTAGCTTCTTGAAATGGGTTTCCATAAATGAACAGCTGCACAAAAGCCTAAGAGTCCTTTGCTCATTGCCAAGTGTTGGTTAAGGGATGCCTCCACTGGGCTCTGGAGCTGTGGAAATGTGATCTCTGAAATGAGGATTCATCCTTCACTATCAGATGGATGAACTGAGATTTGGATGCCAGGAGAATACTACTTACCAGTTTGCATAGTGCCAACAGTGAAGTTAGGTGGAGGAGGGATAATGGTCTAGGGTTGTTTTTCAGGGTTTGGGCCCCTTAATTATAGTGGAGGGTAATAATATTAATGATAGTTTACAAAGACTGGGCAAAACTACATATATGTTTCCTACTTTGTGGCAACAGTTTGAGGAAGTCTTTCTGTACCACTGTGCACAAAACAATGTCATGGTTTGATGAGGGACTCCAGTGGCCTGCACAGATCCCTGACCTCAACCCCACTGAACAGTTTTTGGATGAATTGGAATGATGATTGGGAGCCAGGCTTTCTCATCCAACATTAGTGCTTGACCTCACCGATGCTTATTTGACTAAATGGGCAAAAACTTTCCCAGACCCACTTTAAAGTCTTGTGGAAGGCCTTCCCAGAATAGTAGAGGCTGTCACAAAGGGGTGGCCAACACCACGTTAATGCCAATAGTTTTAGAATGGGATGTCAATAATACAAGATGATGGTTATTGTGTCTACATACATTTGGTCACATAGTACAGGTGATTCACTTGATTCAATAAAAAAAGCTGTAAAATATTACTGTTATTTGTTATATATACTGTTATTTGTTATACTTACTGTTATGATGGTGAATATAAGAGATGGTATGTGTCCACCTACTTTTGGTCACATAGTACAGGTGATTCACTTGATTCAATAAAAAAAGCTGTAAAAATATTACTGTTATTTGTTATGTATACTGTTATATTTACTAAAAATATTACTGTGTAATATTACATGTCAGTGATTAGCGGTGCAGAAGAGCAGAGGAAACGACATTCGTTTTAGCTACATTGTCTTAAAAACTGAAAATAGCTTTTTTTGTGAACTTTGGTAAGTGACCAATGTTGCCATGGTGGCCATGTTTTAAATTCCATATGACCAAGTTTTTTAAGTGTCTGAAAAATTGCTTATACCTGAGTATGGGTTAAAATCAACTGTTTTACTCTTAATGACAGTTTTAATACATTTCTTTATGCTCCAGACAGCCAGCTTGCTACCCAGCAGTCATCGTTCTCAGAAATAAATACAGTTTAAAGTATGCTAGCTAGCAATCCAGGGCAGTAGCAAAAAACATTTTTGCACAATTTTGGGCAATTAAAAATTAAGTTAGTTTTTCATTCTACCTTAAATGGTATGGGTGGCATAATGTAACTGCTGCACCATTAAAGGTGGAACAGAAAATAAAAAACAGCACTGCCGATACATCACCATGGTTTTAACAGGAAAGCACCATTTGACCGAATGAAAAAAGGCAAACCATAAATCACTGTGATGTGCAGGCAGATTATCTTCTCTTTAGATGTACCGCTATTGCATTACTGGTAAGCTGCTGTTTCCCATCAGAGTGAATAAAACCCCTGAAGTGTGTTCTCATAAAAATGGGTATCTGTTCCCCCCTAATACAGAATGAGCAGAATGTTAAAGAAAATAGCCATTATATTGTTCAGTACAGTGAGGTGGGAGGAAGTTGATTTTACACTTCATGAACATGCAATGTAAGGTAGACTGTGATTCGCTATAAGCAATAAGTATTATGTATGATCTCTTAGATAGCACCACATAAAAACAAGTTAGGTGGCAACATAAGTTGTGCTGAAACAGAAGTTTGCAGAACATCACAGACTTGTTAACAGGCTAAGGGAAAATACAGTGCTGGGTGTTTAATTAAACCACTTATTCATTCAACGGTTAAATATTTCAAGACAATGAATGGCAGACAAACAGTAGAACGTGAAGCCAACTGTGATGAGCAAGGGGGAACTGGGTTATAGTCGCTCCACTTAAAATCGGCCTTATTGAAATGCACCATAAATGAGACCAGCTCCGTGGAGCAACACGCCTAGACTATACATCTCTGAAGCAGCACGGGAAGGCCTGTCAGAGACACAGTCACGGCTCAGATGCCACTGAGCCATTAGGGCTCTGCTTATTAATTCTGCTGCGAATCACCACGGCTCCTGTTTTCCTCTGTGTAATCTCGACTTTATAACTGGTACATATGGCAAAAGTACAGTTCATTACAGCGCCGCTCCGTCTCTTCTCGGTCGGCCGGTAATTTCATTCGAGCCGTGCTGCAGGTGAACTGTAACTGTCTGGAGAGCATGCCGGTGCGCCACCACAGCTCCAAAGAGAGGAACACGTGGAAGGCGCTTTCGTGAGTATTCGCTGAAGGATGTCAATATTTATTTATTTGTTTATTTTCTTTTAGCAAAGGTTCTAGAGATGTATAAATAGATTTGTTTATTTATTATATCTTATTTTCTAGGGGCAAATTCATGCAGTGCGCGAGGAGAAAATGATTTTGTTGTTGTTGTTGTTGACACGGACTCGTCATGTTGCCTTGACACCTGTAGAAGTCTCGCAGGAGTAGCATCAGTTGCTGTCACCAGCATCTCCTCCAAAAGCAGTGCCAGCCATAATGACATTAATACCAGCCGAGAGTGCAGAGTTTTCATAGAACCACACTTCGTAATTACCTGCTCCATTCCTAAAAATGCAGAGAACCTTAATTATTTTGAGGGCCCATTATTATGGCATGATATGTTAAATATGAAGCTACTTTTGCCACTCCATTTAACATGCTGATGCACAATATTATGACTCATTAGATTTGGCTTTTAGGACGATTTATCTCTGCGCAAATCACCCCAAGAACAGTTTGCAAGAAATCTCTCTGTGGTAAATAATTTAGTTCACAGCTTGAGGCTTAAGTCAAGACAAACTCACTGGAATCTTGTTAAACATTCATGTTTTCTTTTTTTTCCAGTAGTGCTGCAGCTGCTTTGCAGACATTTGTCCAGAAAAGTAATATCTCAAAAGGTAAAGCCCTTTCACAGACATTAATATCAAACTGATGGCCCTTTTTGAGGCCTGTTGACAGGAGAGCTAGTGTTGGTGACTGCTGAGAGAGAGAGAGAGAGAGAGAGAGAGAGAGAGAGAGAGAGAGAAAGAGAGAGAGAGAATAAGTGAGAGAGGGAGAGAGAGCACAACACAGAAAGACGGACAGGTTAATACATGGCCAAGCAGGCATGGCCGCTGCCACCGTTCCTCCCTCCGTGCGATCCCGACTGTGAGCCTTCTGCCAGGAACTTTATAATTATTTACAAAAGCAGCTGCCAGTTAGCCATGTGTGAAGGAGCATGAATGGGGAATAAGGGGTGGGGGGGTGGGGGGGGTGGGGGTTACTCCGCTGGATTAAAAGCGCTTGCTGTCAACAGCAATTGAGCAGCAGGACAGAGGCAAAATTTCCCTGCTGGGCTTGCTGAAACAAATATGGGCATTTTTTGCCATTCTCTGGCATCGTTCTTTTAAAAGGTAGTTGAAGCAGTGATGTTGCTTCTCCTTGTATCATTTGCCTTTTATGGGTGTTTTCTTTTTTCCTTTGGTTCAACAAGCTTGTCACAATGAGGCTTTGATCATTTCAGCTCTTCACAGAAAGCTATTAATTCCACGAGACACATTCTATTTGTGCTGTAATCACATTATGCCACTTGAGAGACGTGATTAAATCAATGAGTTGAAAGAACAACAGAACGACTTACTTAATGTCAAATGGCTTTTCTTTTCATTGGGCATGTTCAGAAGTCAGCTTCAACAATTAGCATTCGGATTTGTACCCCTCACATTCATAGATACGAAAATCATAGATTGGGAAAAAAAAGCAAGAAATGTTTGAGGAAACAAGTTTTTGAAGCATTCTTCCAGGGTTCTGGAGTCAGCCACCAGTGGGTGCTATAAATACGACTCCACCCCAGGAGTAATCAGCGATAATGAAATCCTCAACAAGTTTCAGTATAAAGTAAGCACCGTAATTAGCAATCAGGGTCTCAGACTCACGCCAACACGAATGTACCTTCTATGTGGAAGGAGAAGGAGGGAGGAGGATTGTGGAGCAGATGAGGGAAACAAATTGCTTTAGAAAAATAAACATGACCCACCAGTGAAATTATTTCTGTGTCATTTCTTTTACCCACACCATGCTGTTGAGCTATTCGTGATAGAGTGCTATTTCCAAGATATTTTTTATATTTTGGCAAAAATATTAACTGTTTAATTCAGAGTTGTTTGGAGCTGAGATCATTAGCCATGTTATGTCATGTAAGCATTCCAGTACAGGGAAACTTTGTGACTTGTGACTAGTAGCGACAGATGTAGTGTAGGTGTGAAACAAGCTACTTCGCATCCACCAAGTTGCTAGCTGCTCTTAGAGCTGCGGCTCTGAGCCTGAGAGGCTTGAGTCAAAGAGCAGGTTTTACAGACTGGGACACAGATCACTGCCCTGCCATCATCTTAAGCTTCGTTGCGGCTGCTCACATAAATTATGGCAAATCCATCCCTGCATTCTCTCTAAGGTATTGGTCACTGATTAGTGTGTGGACACAGACTCTCAGAGATTAGGGATTAGGCCTGTCAGCCTCTGGCTGGGACCTGACCTTCACCTTGCGAAGTCTGGATGCATCTGAGTTGAGAAAAATTTCATCCTTTGGCCAGTTCCATTGGAAGCCACTCAAAGCTCTTAACGAAGCCTTCACCTCTCATAGGAAAAGTGTTTTGCTGATGCTCTTCACACTGAGTTCACGTTTGGTGGTCTTTAACCTGCAAGTTCCATGACTCACCATGGCAGGTAAATCTCCTCTCCTTCTTGAATGATTAGCAGTGAAGCCCTGATGTACAATTTCTGTTGTACATCTGAACTGAAAATGCTAGAACTATTTCTGTACCATAATAATTAGATTTCCTTCAGAACCATGATATCCATCGGATGTAATAATCTCTAATTTTCACACAGCAAACTTTTGCAAGTAGGGAAGAGTTGATGCTCAATCAGTTCGTGCATGAGATTCAGGTGAATTAGTCAGATGAGTGCTCTACATTACTTGAACATAATGTGACCATGAGTGAAGATGTCAAAATGTCTGGCTATAGTTGCTTTTTTAAACTTATTGTTTAGTGGGAGGTTTTTAGTCCTTTGTATTAGTAGTACAAACTTAGTAGATTGTATTATTTCATATATTCGCAAATGAGAGAGCAATATAGGCTGTGAGGTATGCAGTATTTCTACAAAGCAGTTTAAAGCAGTTGTTTAAAGCTATTGGCATTCTCAGTCACTGTACAGTATGGGAATATAATAGGTCACTTGCAAAGGGTGGTGCAAAATAATTGTTATAATAACTAATAATTGGCTATGACCAATTATTTCCAGTGCATAGCTCTTACGCCGGCCCAGAAGAGATCATTTTCCTCCTGGGCATTAGAACTGTGGTGCCCTATCCTTAGTAACATAAAACTTTCCTTATAACACACACTGCATTTCCACTGACCAAAATGTACAAGAATTACACAAATCAATATTTACCTGGTGATTTCTGGCACCAGAGGCTCTCCAGTTAATTTTAGGTTCTTTTCATTTGAAAAAAAGTAGACTTTTCTCCTTTATAATTAGTCACAAGTCATGTAGGAAAAATCCTTAGTGCAAAACAAAGCAAACACACAGGAGACCATGCATTACAATGATTTTATCACAGGTAAAGGTGCTACGCATACACAAGTAATCACAAGTAAAACCCTCTGAGGTCTGATAAAATCACTCTAACCTCAAGAGGCTTATTGATTTTATAAAACAACAGAAGACAGTGTAAAATATAATAAAATACACAATTTTAAACTGTAATAAAATTTTTTATAGGTTTCATCATAATGTCTAGACTTGTAGCGCAAACTCATGGTAGACTATTGGTCTGGAGAAACCAGAACAGCCAGAAAGCAATAAGGGTTCTGTAAGACACAGAGGTGGAACTGTCAGACTCTGGTTTGCTTACATTTATGTCATTGAACTTGTCTTGATTGATGGGATCATGAACATGTATAAGAATCGATTGTGAATGTGTAAGAAGTACTTGCAGAAGTCTCCAGAGAAATTGCTCAAATATTCAAAAGTGGATCTTTTAGCAGGATAATGATCTGAAACACACCTGCAGAAAAAATAAAACCACAAATAAAATTGCAGTCTTTGAATGATCTGTTCCCCTGCGATGGGCTGGCGACCTGTCCAGGGTGTATCCTGCCTTCCGCCCGAAGACTGCTGGGATAGGCTCCTGCAATCCCTGCGATCCTGACAGAGAAGCGGCTTGGAAAATGGATGGATGGATGGATGAATGGTCTGTTTAAAATAAATATTCCTCGATTTGATATTTTGTTTCCAAAATCCAAACTTTATATTGTATATACTTTATATATTTTATAAATATATATAAATATATTTATATATTTTATAAACTTTATACTTTATATATTTTAAGCATTGCACAAGCACCTTTTGGGGCCACTGTATGTACTTTTTATATGCTGGGTTAGCAAAAAGGTTTGTATATAGTGCCACAAAAAGGGTTTTAACAAGGTCCCCTAAACAACCATATACACCAGTATATCAAACAAACATAATCCTTAAGGTCCAATTGTGTATCAGTGGAGTCAAGATAGGGTGTGCATACTCAGTGAAACTTAAAAAAATTGTGATGGAATATGGTACAATTGTGTTCCCTAACTAAAAGTACAGAAGGTGTACTCTTAAAAAGGACCACCCCAGGTTTGTACCCTGAAAGGTACATTTGTTCTGACTCTGTGTAATATTATATATAGTATCTTACAAAAGTGAGTACACCCCTCATATTTCTGCAAATATTTTATTAGATCTTTTCATGGGACAACACTATAGAAATGAAACTTGGCTATAACATAAAGTAGTCAGTGTACAGCTTGTATAGAAGTATAGATTTACTGTCCTCTGAAAATAACCCAACACACAGCCATTAATGTCTAAATAGCTGGCAACACAAATGAGTACACCGCACCTTCACCTTCAGCTTCCTCAGCAAGGTAGTTGTCCCTGTAAAGTCTATCCAAAAGCTACAGTACATTCAGAACACTGCGGCTAGAGTGCCCACCCATACTAAGCGTTCAGCTCATATCACCCCTGTTTGCTCTCAGCTACACTGGCTACCGGTCCTGTCCCGTATAAAGTTTCAAATTTTACTACTCACTTTCAGAGCTTTGAATAATCTTGCTCCCCCCACCTCAGAGAACAGCTGACCTCTTACACTCCCTCTCGCTCTCTCAGGTCTTCTTGCAATAACTAACTTGCTGTTCCACGCTCCAGACTTTTCACTTTGGGACGGAGGCCCTTCAGTGCCATGGCCCGCAAACTCTGGAATTCTCTTCCTCAATCCCTCAGGGACTGCTCTTTCTTCTTTTAAATCTGACTTAAAGACTTTTCTGTTTAATGTACATTTTTCTTCCTCTTCCTCCTCTGCATAGTTCTTTTTTTTTCCAGCCCATGCTATGTGAAGCGACCTTGGGTTTGTGAAAGGCGCTATATAAATGTAATTTATTTTTATTATTATTATTATTATTATTATTATTATTATTATTATTATTATTATTATTATTATTATCTTGGAAGGGTGTTTTGGGTCATTAAAACGGCCATGCAGCACAATTTCCGAAGGAAGGGGATCATGCTCTGCCTCAGAATGCCACAGTACGTGATGGCCATGCAAACCAAGTTGATGCATTGTGTGGCGTATGGTCTGAGCACTGATAGACTGACCTCCCACTTCTTTAACCTCTGCAGCAATGCTGCCAGCAACTCATGCATCTATTTTTTGAAGCCAACCTCTGGACATGATACTGAACACATGGACTCAACTTCTTTGGTTGACCCTGGTGAGGCTTGTTCGGAGTGGAACCTGTCCTGGAAAACTGCTGTATGACCTTGGCCATTGTGCTATAGCTCAGTTGCAGGGTGTTAGCAGTCTTCTTATAGCCTAGTCCATCTTTGTCGAGAGCAACGGTTCTATTTCTCACATCCTCAGAGAGTTCTTTGCCATGAGATACTATGTTGAATATCCATTGGCCAGTATGAGAGAATTGTACCCAACACACCAAATTTAACAGCCCTGCTCCCCATGCACACCTGGAACCTTGTAACTCTAATGAGTCACATGACACCAGGGAGGGACAATGACACGATTGGGCACACAATTTGGATATGTTCACTGTGAGGTGTACTCACTTGTGTTGCCAGCTATTTAGACATTAATGGATGTGTGATATTTTCAGGGGACAGTAAATCTACACTGCTATACACGCTGTACACTAACTACTTTAAGTTATATCCAAGTTTCATTTCTATAGTGTTGTCCCATGAAAAGATATAATAAAATATTTTCAGAAATGAGAGGAGTGTACTCACTTTTGTGAGACAGTGCATGTTGTGTTTTTATTCACTCTCAGGTACTAAACTGTCACTGACGCAGTATCTCTCTTGTCACTGGGGTGGTATCGTCAGGGTGCTTCTTCCATGCCTTTGGTTTAGGGACCAAAATTGTACCGTAATCCATTGCAGTCATATTTTTTTTTATTTTACTCCGCACACCCTTTACTTCTCACACCTTGTCTTGATTCTAGGCTTATAATTGTGTTGTTATGTTTTAAAACATTAATGTCATAAATGTCATAAAGATACAAATATGTAACTTTCCTCTAGGAAAATAAAATGTATAAGCTATATAGTTAGACCTTAAAATCATTGTTCTACCTACAGTACCTTACCTGACAGTGTTGTGTACTGGAATGCAATTGCAAGTATGAGATTGTGGACATGTGTTTATTGTACTATCCTTGTGCTCCTCCCAAGAAATTTCTAGTCAACTTAGTTGATATGGAAATGAAATATTTGACTTTATTTAATGGACAGAATGCAATATGCAATATTGCCATATATTGCACTTTTATTGTTGTAATATTTAAAAAAAAAAAATTTTTTTTGAAAAATGAAGAAATATTGTCACCTAATAGTAATTTCATGTGTGTTTGCGTCACTCTAGTTGTAGGAATGTGTGAGATGAAGGCTCACACATCTTCTGCTTGGTGTTATTGTCAACATTTGTTGTTTGTGGGAAGTGTAAAATTAGTATTTCGCTTTTGCTTTCTCACCTCATAACATTGCAGTGTCTACATAATACTGATGGCTGCATTGCCTTTGGTTTACAATTTGTACCAACCAAAACACATTGTTGTTCTTCCTTTAAACTTCTGACCTGCTCAGGTTGTTCAAAGACTGATTATGCAGCCACTGTGCTTAAGAGGCCATGCTATGAAGTAAATACAATAAAAAAGGTACTTGTCCAACAGAGAAAAAGCCATTATTCCACTATTGAAGTCACTGGAGGCGGCCAAGCTAAATGTATTTTACCAGCTTCTAATGATTAAGGTAATGGCACAGAAAAGACACCAAATGACTGATGATCTTACAAAGTTGCTCTCTATTTTACAGTAATGGAGTTGAATTATATGCACCCCGATCTCTCCTTTGAATAAAAGTCAGGGAGGATTTCTATTTGTGTTTTCTCTGACTCTCTCTTTCTGTCTGGATGCCTAAACCTTTTATTGTCAGATATGAGATCTGTTCGATACAGAGCATTTTGAAGTCCTCAGAGCTTTAACATCTTTTGTTACCTTGGTAAGAGGCGAAACGTGTGATTTGTTTACCAGCAAATTTCCTCCGCAAACTGGTCTGCTGGTTGCAAATGTTATTTCACTGAAGAGCCTGCGCTTCTGAACAGTAAAACTACGTTCAGCATCTGTATGCTGTACACCTTATCTAAGTGAGGTACCCAGCTGTGCAGGAGGCAGCATAATAACATAATGACTGCAAGTAGGCAGTTTTAGACTGCACAAGTTCTGTTGTGTGTGTTTCGGGGCGTGGGTTGGTGAGGCTGATAGATGCCTGGTGGGGGATGGGGTCTTTTGCTGTAATTCAGTTATAATCAGATCTGCTACAAAATATCCAACAAAATGCAGAAAAAGAGAACTAGTTATTCCAGTGAATTTATTGTTATTGGTATTGTGTATGGTTATTGTGGTTATTTAGTAGTAAAAGATTGAATGCGTCTTGAGTTCAACCAATGAAGACCTCAATTAAATTGCAATTAATTATTTTTTTTATGTAGTGCTTTTTACAACAGACATTGTCACAAAACAGCTTTGCAGAAATCCAGATCTGGACCCTAATGAGCTAGCCAAGGATGAGAGTGTCAGGGAAAAAATCCCTAAGAAATACTGAGAGAAACAAAACTCAAAAGGGGAACTCATCTTTTTCCAGGCTGCAGCAGACAGTGGAATTAATTTAACCTTTAGAAGTTCTGCATATTTCTTGTAATAACAAAAGCATTGTTAGTTTGATATTAATTATTTCTCATTTGTAGTTTATTGAAACAAGCACAGAAATTATTTCATAAGTGTCTGTAAACTTTCAATTACTGGCACATTTGCATTTATAAGTAGAATAGAATATCTTATTATGACTTGAATTCAGTGAAAAGTTATTGATGTGTGTGCAGTATTAACAAAGCTTTATTTCTTTTTGTTATTTATTGATATTGAAACAAAGGTAAAAAAAAGTTAGTAGTGCAGAGTGCAGTGCCCGAACCTGTTACTACAGAATGTAAATTATATGTAAATTCAGTACTTTACTTGCTATGTAATGATATATGTAATTACCAGTGTTGTGGATGATGTAATACAAAGCAACAATATTTTTTGTTATTTTATAATTACATTAAAATTACTGTATTAAATAACACAATTTTTTTGTGTATTTGTGTTACTCTTATGAAAGCATACATTTCTTCTGTGTAGTTTATTTCTGCCTGTCCTGTAATTTGTGTGAGCTACCTGCAACAGCTCACTGCGGGACTTCAGTTGTGAATATAAGCAACGTAGTGCAGGAAGTGCTTTAAACTCAGCGAATGGTCTGTAGCAGCATCTAATCATACTAATATTATACTGTAACCAGGCGTACACAGGCCTGAATATATT
This sequence comes from Pygocentrus nattereri, assembly GCF_015220715.1. Classification (NCBI taxonomy): domain Eukaryota; kingdom Metazoa; phylum Chordata; class Actinopteri; order Characiformes; family Serrasalmidae; genus Pygocentrus; species Pygocentrus nattereri. The sequence goes on along the minus strand of NC_051218.1, from coordinate 23,553,086 downwards.
TTCACTCAAGAGCAGTCCTGTAAATTTGAAAATTTTCAGACAGTTTATTTTGAAGCAGCTGTTTTTAGACTGGAGCTACTGGCTAGTTTCTAGGTTTTCAAACTGCATTAGCACAATTAACTTTGCTGTTCAGACTGTTCAGGTTCAGGAATACTGACATGCTTTTTAAATGATTTTTAAATGTTTACTGTGATTGGCTGAAACGACTATTGGATTTTCGTTTGTACTTTCCAGTTGGTACAGACGTGTAAGTCATGAGTAGTGACATGACTTTTTCTCTAACAACATAAGCTGTGGCTTAAGGCCACCAAGGGGGGTCATTTTTGTACCATTATGTATAAAAGGCTTGACTGAATGAAAAAAAACTACTGAAACATCAAACGCCTAAAAAAAACAGGATACAGAGAAAGAGATGTGCTGCTGTCAGACTGGAAACATTTAGGCATGATTTAGGCAGATTTCCCTTTTTGGATTAATAAAATACATAAGATGAGAACAAAAGACATAAAAGTATGTTGATGCCATTTATTTTGGCTTGGTCAAAAGGAAGTAGCTGATTTCAGGTCTGTAAATAGGATGACTTAGAAAGGCTTTCTGCTTAAGTTTCAGCTTCACAAAACCTAACAAGCACAAATGTAGTTAATTTGTTTAATAACAGCAGTTATCAACTTTAACTGGTTTAGATAGTCAGACTGTGATCAATCCTTGTGTGACCAGGAAGCATGATGTTTATGACATGAAACATGAAGGGTCACCAGTAAAAGACTATGTTACCCTATGTAGAAAATAAACCATTTATAATAGTAGAAAGCAAGCTGCTAGCAGGGTTAGATCAAACTAAGCTAATAATTGACTGGATACGCAGTAATCAAGAGAGAGCCCTAGATACAGAATGCTGAAATAGTCTTTACGTATTTAATTGTTAGAGACTCCAAATTACCTTCCAATCATCAGCAATACACAAATTAGCCAGTTACAAATTTACATTATTTAGACTGCTTGTGACTGTCTTCATTATTAATTAGCCTGTAATTGTACAGTACATCAGCTTGTAATATGGGGGGGGCTCATGAAAATCCTGATTAGGGCCCCAAAAATGTTAGTGCCAGCCCTGCATTACAGCTTGAGGGAAAGAATTAGTCATTTTTAATTGCAACTACCCAAACAGGAGCAATTACATAATTAGTTTTGGATTGTAAAGCAAAACAAAAGTAATGACTCTGGGTATCTGAAGGTTAAGATTCAAAATGTACAAGTGAGATTAACAGAGTTTGCCTGGACAAAGTCTAAGTGAAGAAGTTGGAAAGATTCACATTTAACTGGAATTGGGAATTTGTTGTTTTATTCATTCCTACATTATTTATATAAAAAGTTATTCAGTGAACTTACAAATCACCTGCAGTTTGCTACCACTGTATCCTGTAGTCATGCTGCAATAAGCGAGAAGCTGTAGATAGCTGTAATATATACATGATGAAATGGTGTTGTACACTGTCCCTCACTGTATTCAACCCATTTCTATTCCCTCCTCTCGCATGCTGTGTAAAGCTTAAGACAGAGTCGGGGCGAACGTGTCGTGGAGCTTTGCCGTGAGTCAGTCACTCTGCAGTCATTATAGCTGGACCATAACTGTCACTGTGTATAAGGCTGCCAGGGAGACAGAGAGCAGCAAAGACAGGTGAGCGAGGCAGTAGAGCTTTGGAGACAGGGCCAAGGCGGGCCGTGTGCTTCTTTGTGGCTTTTCTCTCCTCAGTATGTTTGCTCTCATTCCCTGCGACAGCTGTGGGCAGCCCGCGCCTCTCCTTGCCAGGCCAATCAGACTGGGACATTCATCAAACCAAACAGCCCACATATAATTGGTCCACATCCCCACCTGCTGTCACTCACCTTAGCAACATATGGGCGAAAAATACAGATGTAGTGCCACGAATGCACACCTCGCAACAGCAGAAATGGGTGCAGACAGATCCATCTGAATTGCAGATTTTCTCTCTCTCTCTCTCTCTCTCTCTCTCTCTCTCTCTCTCTCTCTCTCTCTCTCTCTCTCTCTCTCTCTCTCTCTCTCTTTCTCTCTCTCTCTCTCTTTCTTTCTCTGTCTCTCTCTGTCTCTCTCTGTCTCTCTCTCTCTCCACTCATGCTTCTCACAAGGTTGTATGTGGGGATGGTAATGATGTGCCCTATCAGTTTATCTGCACTCACCCTCAACATCTCAGAATGCCCTGAGGCTGAAGGCATGAGAACGGCCTCAGCACCGACCCACCACCCCCTATAACACAACACTACCAACACCCCCACACCCTATCCTAGTCACCTCGTTGGGGAGGCTTATTTAGCATCCAGCTCCTCAGCTACTTCAAAAAACTTTTGTGGTGCCAGCTTTATAGCTCTACAAACTCAGGCCCTAGCATAATAGCCCCTGTCTTATTTGAGCCACACACGCCACTTCACATATGAATTGCATATGCCCTTTAGCAAGCTGAGCCAGGAGGCACCTAATGAGCCTTTTAGCTTTCAACTGTGAAACTTCCCATACAGCATCCAGAAATTCCATGGTTTCAACTTTTTGGCTTAATAGATATGAAGCAAAAAGTGACATTTTATTCAGCCCACTTTTAGGAATAAATAAAAGATCAGCCTCTCTCAGCCAAGTGCAGATTAGGTCAGAGATTTAGATGTAGCGGTCTGCAGAGTTGGTTCAGCAGATTTGCATTTCTTCTCTTTGTTCACCCAGCCTGCTCTACATTAGTTAACAGCCTGGCTCTCCTTGTCAAAGTTAGCAAACACGGCTGTCCATATCCATTATTGTGCGCATGGATGGAGGCTGGGACACTTTGCAGTAGCGGAGGAATCAGAAGACAAGGGCTGTCAAATGACCTTGGACCTTGGAGTTTTAACTTTTTAGGTGTAAAACTTCTGTAAAAACACTCTGTTGTGCTCACAATTCAATTCAATTCAATTTATTTATTTGTATAGCGCTTTTTACAACAATGTTGTCACAGAGCAGCTTTACAGAAGTTTGAAAACATACAGTTTTAACATATCCCCCAGTGAGCAAGCCAGAGGCAATGGTGGCAAGGAAAAACTCCCTCGGTCTGGAGAAAGAAACCTTGGGAGGAACCAAATGAGTGTGGCTGGTGACTCTGGCAGGTCTTCACAAAATCCTTATGTGATTTTTTTTTTTTCAAAACATGTTTCTTGTTTCACAGAATAACATTCCAGATAAAGAAAAGTATTAAATATCTGCAAACCTGATTCACAATCTTATGGAAATGAGAAAACAATGCTTATTGAATTAGATTTTTCAAATGTTGCTGGGTGCAGGAAGTTCAAACTGTTTGTATTGACTCGGAGCAATTTGCAAGTAAGGCAAGCTATGAATCATACAATCAGCTGAAGGTCTTGCCTTGACCAATCTGGAATGCAATACGGACCACAGCAAAGCAAGCAGAGCCCCCAGAAAGAGAGGAGCTGATACTGAGGCAGTGCTGGAACAGAGCGCAATGCACCTGACAACTCTTCTGCAGGCGGCTAGAATTAATGATAACATAATGGTTAAACATTAGTCTGAGCAAGTGCGATTCAGTAGCACCAATTTGCATATTCATTTTAAATAATTTTGATGTTTGAATGCTGCCTAGTGCTGTGCTCAGCATGCACTCTTAAGAAACAAGAAACATATTTGATTTCTACAAAAGCAGAAAGGATCTCTGTCACTAGCTGATATCACTGTGGAATGCTTTGCTGATTCCTGCAAAATGCACAACAGCATTGAATTTTAAAGGTGATAACACTGAACATGTCAGGTTCTCTCCTGGAGTTCCAGGCATGCTTTCATCAACGTAAGCTGTGCACAGATGCTAGGTATGTTCTATAGAAAATGTGACTGTGAGTCCTTTTACATAGTGCTGCCATTTGAATATCATGGTTGCCCAGGCCCTGGCAAGATTTGATGGTGGCCACCCTTTTGCGAGACCTGGACTGAAATGAGCATGTCTGCGCATTCTCCAGCCTCATTAAAAGTGCAGTCCAATTAGGAAGTGGTAATTGATCCTCTGTTTGCTAGAGGTGGAATGTAGGTGAGTTTTAAATGTTTGCAAACTGTGTCCTGACCCTGCTAACCTTTCTTATGAATACCCTGAATGGAGGTGCCCCATTTAACCGATTGCATCCCCTTCTTCCATTTGATAAAACCCTCTACTTCAGTGATATCCCACTTAGTATTATGAAATAAGAGAGCCATAAAAGAATACTATTGTGGCCTCAGCAGGAGCTAATCAAAGGTGGAAAGTAACAAATTACATTTACTCTCATTCTTGTACTTGAGTTAATTTTTCCTTCTAATAGTGCTTTTTGGAGTAGAATTAAATCATAAAAAATGTAACTGAGTTTATTTCTAAGAAAAAACAAAAAACTTCTACTTCACTTTCAAAATGTTTTATTACATTACAGAGTAAAAATAGAAGGGATGTACAATGATATCAGAATCATATTAGCATTGGCTGATAACTGCTTCTTAAAAAAACATTTCCATCGATGGTTGATCAGCTCCTTTAAAATAAAACAAATTCCACAAAACAGCCCAAAAGCTACAGTTATTACAGCAAAGATGATGCAATTTATTACTCTGGATGATCAACCATTCTCTGTTGTAGAGGATGTTGGTTTCAACAGCTGCTTGAACCTCTTGAACCACATTACACCAAACCCAGTCAACCCATTATTTTCCCAACAAAGCCCTTCTGAAGCTACACAACATGGTACTGACTCATTCATGACTCATGATATTCAGAAGTTCAATAATGATAATGTGACATACATTAGCCTTACCACAGACATTTGGACATCTGATGTGAATCCTATGAGTGTTCTCAGTTTAATCGTGCAGTGGATAGATATCAGTTTTGATGCACAGCCCTTGTGCAGTGTAGCAATATGTAGCAAAGTGCTGCTATGGAATGCCAGCAGGGTGAGCCTTTTCATTTTTACACTCTAATTGTATAAATTGAATGAAATAAAGCAATCAGCATCGCTTATTATGCTTGGCATCAGTTTACTACCTCTTTACAAACTATCTACTTTCAAGCTGAAATGCTACATTAGTGATATTTGCTGGATAACTCAACATTAGCATTTGTCTCTTTGTATCTAAAAGGCTGGCTACATAAACTTAAAGCCACACATGATCTACTGTGGGTTTCTGTGAGCTTGATATGGGTTTAATTTAATGTAGTAATGGCAAAATGCTGTGTGTGGATATTGAACAGTGCAAAGGAGTCATGGAGCGCCGTCAACATGCCGTGTTGGCGCCAGCGTGCATACCTTCATAAACAAAAGGTTTAAAATTTTTGCATGGTGGGCAAACGGTCATCTTCATTCATGGTGTTGGTGTTATCAGCTGCCTGCTGAAACCCGCTGACATCTCCACAGCTTAGCTGCAACCAGAGGAAGCAGTGAATAACTGACTATCTTAGCTAATCCTAACTAGATAGATACTTTGTTGTTTTAGAATAAAATAGCAGCTATTTATTAACTTTAAAATTGTTTGCTCATGTTTGCTCATCCACCCATTTGGTTTAGCCATTTGAAATTAGATTTTGTTACAATTTTGGATAATCTCTGGATACTAATTCTGTCATGTTCAGATTTGTTTTCCACGTTATGTTTTTTACAATTTACTGGTCTAAACAGTAATCTGATCAGACTATATGTGGTGGGCTGTAAGCAGGGTTACTGATTTAATTCTTTTGTTGCATGTTCACAGACAAAACAGATAATACCTCTTGTGACAAACAAACCTAACAGCATGTAACCATGGTTTGTTCTGATTGTAGAAAAAAACAAAAGGTTTCCACATGTTTCTTAAAATGCATTTGCAAAGATGGCCTCACCGAGATTAATATTGGTCAGTAAAGAAAATCAAAACTAGACAAACTGCTGTAGTTTATCATTTTAATGGTAAAAATGTACTACACCTGGGTGTCAATGAATGTGCAGAATTTGAAGGAGTTGAATGTTTACTGGTTATAATGTTTGCTGATTTACTCTCTCTAAACATTGATGCCACTCAAATAAATGAATTACAGATTCTGTGGTTGCTAGTTACACCAAATAAATTGTGTTTTGGAAGTGCCATATTTTCAGTAGTCTTTGCTCAAAGACTGAGATGTCTGAAGGCATGAGGGTTGAGCTTATAGCTTCCCTCTGCTGTGAGTATCTGTTCTGTATTAATTAGTGCGCTGTTAGTAAAGCAACACATACCCACAATAGAGGAAGTCCATTACTGTTATTAACCTTAAAGTACTCCATAATCGTAATTTGAAACCATAAAAATGGGATCCATGTTGTGAATAATAAAATGTAAAGTATTTTTAGCTTTTATTGTTATGCCCTGGAAACGACTAAAAATGGCATGAGCGTCCCTAAACTATGCTCATTAAGAATGAGAAGAGTTATGAATATGCATGATTATGCAAACTGGAAACACTCTTTTCTTCCCCCTTTCCAAACCCTGGCCCTTCCCCCGCTATACTGCACCCTGTGCTTTTACCTTCCACATACAGCATCTACAGCCTTCTTGAACAGCTTCAGCAGAACCAAAAATAAAATTCTGCTCTAAGATTAATAATCAGAACATAAACATGAGTTCATCACCAAATAAACATTAAACCATAAACTAACCAAATATTAAGTGATAAACTGTGCTATAGAAATTCTGCTAGTGCTAACTTACCACACTTATAACTCAACACCCTACAGAAAAGATTTCATTCTTTCTGTCGCTTTAACACCTCAGTCACTCAGTTTTGAGTCATGGAGATATTGTTGTGCTGTAATACTCACTAAAATATCGCTAGCCTGTGGTCAAAAGGAGGCTACTAGAGCAGAGCAAGAGTAGCTTAGCTAACGGCATCACACACAAAAACAGATTGCTCTCTCACATTTGAGTACTGACTTATGTCAATAAAGTAACAGTGAGCTGGAATTGAACCTGTGCTCTGGTGTTTGAAGCTGTAGCATGTTAAGCTCCTGCTAACTGCTACTAAGGCTAGCTATTTATTTATTTATTAGATTAGGTGTGGAGCATAAATTGGACCCTATTGTAATTTTGATGGTACCATCATTTAGCTCTGGAGCTCTGGTAATGTGTAACTGATAGTATTCTATAGCTATACATTTCCTGTCACCATGATCAGCATATTTTAGTATTGTACTGGACCATGAAAGCTTCAGCCTTATTTGTGACATAAACGCATACATAGTTACATACAGTGCCCTCCATAATTATTGGCACCCCTGGTTAAGATGTGTTCTTTAGCTTCTAATAAATTGAGGGTTTTTTTAAATAATATAGGACCACGATGGAAAAAAGAGCAAAATCCAACCTTTATCTCAAGTGCATTTATTCAGTAGGAAAAAAATCCCACATTAAGAAATAATTGTTTAACATCAAATAATGTGTGCCACAATTATTAGCACCCCTGATGTTAATACTTTGTACAACCCCCCTTTGCCAACAAAACAGCACCTAATCTTCTCCTATAATGTTTCACAAGATGGGAGAACACAGAAAGAGGTATCTTCGACCATTCCTCTTTGCACAATCTCTCTAAATCATCCAGCGACCTGGGTCCTCTCCTCTGCACTCTCCTCTTCAGCTCACCCCACAGGTTTTCAATGGGGTTAAGGTCTGGGGACTGAGATGGCCATGGGAGGAGCTTGATTCTGTGTGTGGTCAACCATTTCTGTGTAGATCTTGCCATATGTTTAGGGTCATTATCTTGCTGAAAGACCCAGTGACGACCCATCTTCAGCTTTCGGGCAGAAGCCACCAGATTTTGTTTTAAAATGTCCTGGTATTTCAAAGCATTCATGATGCCATGCACCCTAACAAGGTTCCCTGGGCCTTTGGAAGAAAAGCAGGCCCACAGCATCACTGATCCTCCCCCGTATTTCACAGTGGGCATGAGGTGCTTTTCTGCATACTCAGCTCTTGTGTTACGCCAGACCCACTTACAGCATTTGTTGCCAAAAAGCTCTATCTTTGTTTCATCTGACCAAAGCACACGGTTCCAGTTGAAGTCCCAGTACTGCTTAGCAAACTCCAAACGTTTACGTTTATGATTGTGAGTGAGAAAAGGTTTTTTCCGTGCATGCCTCCCAAACAGCTTGTTGGCGTGTAGATAGCGTCTGATGGTTGTTTTGGAGACTTCGTGACCCCAAGATGCTACCATTTGTTGCAGTTCCGTAACAGTGAGCTTTGGAGAACTTTTTATTTCTCTTATCATCCTCCTCACTGTGCGTGGTGGCAAAATAAACTTGCGTCCTCGTCCAGACTTGTTTACCACTGTTCCAGTTGTTTTAAACTTCTTAATAATTCCTCTGACAGTAGATACGGACAGGTGTAGGTGAGTGGTTATTTTCTTGTAGCCATTGCCTGACCTGTGAAGGTCAACACACATCTGCCTTACTTGAATGCTATGTTCCTTTGTCTTTCCCATGTTGAAGAGAAATGGCCTCTGTGTCACGTCATAATTATACCCCAGGGAAACAGGAAGTTGTGAATTGCTAATTAAATGTTCCTACATACTTTGATTAACTTCGTAAACTACTGTAGAAGTGACAGAAATTCTTTAATTACATTTATTTCCTAAGAATTGTTAGGGGTGCCAATAATTGTGGAACAGGTGATTTTATGAAGAAAAATTATTTCTTAGTCAGGGATTTTATTTTCCCCCTAAAACTCTACTTGAGTTAAAGGTTACATTTTTCTACAATTTTCAGTGTGACAGTATGTTTCCACAATAAAAACTGAATTTATTTTAAGGCTTTTGACACATCTTAACCAGGGGTGCCAATAATTATGGAGGGCACTGTACATAGCTTCCACAAATTCACATCAATGGAAAAAAATGTGTTCAATGGAAAAAAGTTTGCATGGTAGCATATTTGACACAAATACCAATCTATATAATCATAATAAGCCTTTAAGGAGGGGTTCGGCATTGAATAAAATTTCAGTGCTGACAAATCTTGCACTTTGGCTGTAAGACTCAACATTTGTCATGCATTTTTACAAACTGACTAGTTAAAACACTCTGGTTAAATCACACTAGGACTGGCAGCAGCAGTTTACTTTAATATAAGAAAATGAGATCCCGCTAGTTAGTGAGTCATTGCCTGTTCATATGTGTTGTAGATCAGTGCTGTAAGACCGGTCTCCACAGCAACAATAAACTAAACATAATGAACAACAAGAGCAGAGTTCATGATTATAAATAGTTTATGCTGCAGAAAGAATGTGTATTACTTTGTATTACTTACAAGATACATAGTAAGCAGTGGTAAAAGCAGGCTGTCCTACAAACTTTTATATTTGGCACTTCATAGATATAGAATCTAACAATGTATACACTGAGGCATCTGCTAAGACCCACTACTGGACCCACTACTGGCTGTGCTGAACCACTATGCCCAGTCTCACCACCGCCACTGGCTACACTGCTCGTTACCCTTAACTATTAACTAACTGTTTTGAACTGGTCTGTATTCTATAGTCTTTAATTTGACTGTATTCTGCCCTCATCAGAGTAGGTTTACCAACTCAGCAAGGAGCTACCAACAAATGATCAATTCTAAACTACTTCCATCCATCCATCCTCAACTGCTTATCCGGGTCCAGGTTGCAGGGGCAGAAGCTTAAGCAAAGAGGCCCAGGCCTCCCTCTCCCCGACCACCTCCTCCAGCTCTTCCGGAGGGATACCGAAGCATTCCCAAGACAGTCAAGAGAGTCTTCCCTGGGGTCTTCTCCCCAGCGGACATGTTGGGACACCTCCCGTCCTTACCAGATGCCTGAACCACCTCAACTGGCTTCTCTCAACGTGGAGGAGCAGCGGCTCTACTCCAAGCCTCTCCTGAATCATCAATCTTCTCACCCTATCTCTAAGAGCCCGGCGACCCTGTGGAGAAAGCTCATTTTGGCTGCTTATATCCGTGATGTCGCCTTCACTACCCAAAGCTTGTGACTATAGGTTAGAGTCTAAAGTACTTTTTTAGTAATATTTGAGATGGAATGATGTTTTTGAGTGAAAGGGGTCTTTTAAGACTTATTATTTAGTAATTATGACAAATAATCCACAAACTAGTATGAAACTTATATGTAAGTTGTGTAGTTCTGGGCTCTTGGGGTTAAATGTGTTACTGAAGAACATACTGCATGCATTGGTACTCTTTATTGACATGTGCATGTTTTCCACAGCTTTTGACTGTTCATGCTAATGAGTGATCATCTGCTACATTGCATGGAAAAACTGACATAACTGTCATGTCATGATTAAGTAATTTCTCATTATATTTATTCAGACTTTAGAAGTAGGACTTTTGTGTAATGTTTCTTCTTGTGATGTGTCTAGCTTGACTTTGAATGTATTTATGCACGGTAAGAAACAGATTTTAACATCCACAAATTCATTGAGCATGACAGTAATAATTTAATCAATCAGCATGATGACTGGCAAAGACAGATAAGCTGTTTTTTTTTTCTCAAATTATACTCTTTGGTGTGGTTCTGAGTTTCAAAAGTCCTCAAAGAGGAGCCTTTCAGAGAGACTGCACAACTGCTTCATACACAATTACAGTCAAAAATAATTTAAAACTTTCTATTCAACATAGTTATGGCAGCTTGTATTTTTATTTTCTCAGCTACCAAAGCCTTGAAAGACGCCCCTGAGAGCACATTGTGGATAGTCCCATTTAAATGTCTGCCAAAAAGTTGGGAAGAATATATAGCAATTTCTTTGTAAAATGTAAACAAAGAAATTACCCTGATTCACTGCCGTTGATTCCAGTGGAACTGGCCGTGACAAAACTTCCTTTAATGTTCTTTACCTTTTGTAATCTAGTGAATTAAAGCCTCTCTCTGAAAGCTGTTTTTATGTCTTATATAACACCACACCTAAAGAGAGTGAAGATTACAGACCTGAGTTTTTGAAGGATTTTTTGACATTGAATTATCAATGTAGCAGCAGATATTTTGACATCAGATTGCAGTGCTAGATCCTTGAGCTTTCTTTAAAAACTATAAAATGCTTTATTGTGACAGTACAACAGAATTCAGATGCTCGTGGATGAAAAATGCAAACAGGGTTTTATTAATGTTCAGCAAAGGCATGGTCAAAAAACATGTGTGGGTTGTAGCCAAAAAGCACCAGAGAATCACTGAAGTGATCACAACACTAGGCAGCCAAAACCAAGGGAGTGAGCAGAAATTGTGGTCGAAGAAATAAGCCAAAAAAGTCAAAAACACAGATCCAAAAAAACAGCCGGCAAAGGTACGAAAAGGGACAAGCAAAGGCCAGAAAAACAAGGTCAGAAAAACAAAGAATGGGTTATAACAGGCAGTAACAAACAGATCCATAAACACTCAGTATGTTCAGAAAGAAGTAATACCTCACAATGACTATGACTAAAGCCCGGGCTTAAATACTAGGCCAAATGAGTCATATGACAACAAACACAGGTGCACGGTATTAAAATTCAGGGGATTGCTAGCCTAATAGGTGCCAGTGATTGTCCAAAGTCATGTGATCTCCCAGGGGATTGTGGGCAATGAGTCCGAGGGACATTGCTCACGAACGTATTCTCCCAACGCATTCTGGGAAATGCAGTCCGAATCTGCCTGAGGCGTGACATTTATAAAGAAGTTTTGCTTTTCTAATTTTATTTATGTTTTATCATCAAATACCCATGCTTCATTCCATAAGAATCCAGTGCTTATTTTTTATCAGAGTTTATATAAACTATCTTTCAAACAGTAACAGACAACAGTAACAGTGTAACCGAGTAACAGTGCCTATTACACAGTGCCGCTGACCCTAAAATTTGCCTTGGAATCCATATTAAATAATATAATTAACCTTTTTGGTAATAAACTGTTTTACCTCTTATTTTTTTAACTGCAAGCATGCAATCCCATTGGCATAATCATGGCTGTTTCTTGCATGAATTGGTGTGTGCATTCTTTTTAAAGTAAAGTTTTAAATAAGAATTTTATGTTTATAGCAACACCTAGTATATAGTATTTCAATCTATACTGCATATGTGATTGACTAAAATAACAAGATAAAATAACCAGTGATTCCAAGCTTTTGGTAATGTACACTTCAAATCAGGGCCTGGGAGGATGAGAATAGGTGATTTACTCTTGCTTCAAGAACACAGTAGGCAGACCAAAGAGTGTGTCTGTGGTGTCTCTTCTATGTCTCTTCTCTCTAGTGTCATTTTGCGAATTTCCATTCATGGGTTATGAATTATGATGGAGGGGAGGCAGTTACTTTACAGCAATTATCACATCAGCTCTCAGAAATGGGCATTGGAGAGGCTCAAAGTGCAGTAATTACCCTGCAGGAAATACAGCATGAACTGATGGATCTGACTTCCAAATTAAAGGGGTCTTCAAGTAAGCGATGGGCTAATGCCTGCTGTCCAGTGACTTCCACAGACCAAGCCATGGAATGGCAGAATGGAGACTGTCTCTCTCAAAGCATCACTGAGAAAACAAGATCACAGTGGCAATGCTTTAAATATCCCTGTCTCAATATATACTCCCCCAATGTCCATATTACTTCACTGGAGCCATGGTTTTCTCCACAGACTCCTTAACTGCCATGTTATTGACAGAGATAAAGTTCCATTGCTTCCCAAGTCAATCAACTGCAGGGTCTTAATCATCTCTCGATTAGATCTTTCCATGACTATTACCAATGTCTTCCCATCCAATGTACGCAGAGCAAAGACGGTTCCGCTGGCTCCATTATGAATAGAGACACCGCCTTGTGCGGTCGCATTATTGAATAAGTAAGAGGATGCAGGAGGCAGACAGAAGTTTTAAGTCCGGTTGGAATAGACGCCATCCCCATTAGAGGCAAGGCATTAACAATGTCAGCGACACAGTTAAAGCAGGGAGGGGGGTGGCGGGGATGGAAAGCATGGAGTGGGTAGTGCTGTGAGACTCGGGCTGTAGAGCACGAGCTGTAATTATGGGAATATTGCCACCTTGTTTTGTGCCACATGTACTGCATCAAGCCTGACAGTTGGAATCGAGCAGTTAAAGCCACAGTTTAGCTTTGAGTGCACATTCCAAAGTGTGTGATTTACATGCCAAATGATAAGGTATATTCTCCGTGAGGTGCAAAGCTTTTTTTATCTCACTGTGCTTTCATCAAACTAAGCACTGGATCTAACAAGGACGTGACAAATGGAAATTAAATACTGTTGCTTGACTTCTAAGCAGGCTTTGAAAAATGCCACACAAATTGAATAAGCAAAATACAATATGAATGGCCTTTCACCAGTGTCATTTGTTACAATGATAGAGGCTCTTGGTAATTATCAATTTTGTTTAAGTACATCAGAGAGCTGTACAAGATGTGTTAATGGGCAGACAAGTACAAAGCAGAAGTCATTCTGATTTGTGTCACCGAGTCATTAAGCTGCCTTTGAGGGAAGGTGGCAATCTGATCCATCACTGTAGTAATGAGTCAGAGATGAACCCATCAATTTTATTTTTCCTATCACCCGTGATGACTTCTTGTCTGTCTCTGTCTCTTTCGCTCTCACACCCTCCATCTTTCTTATCCCTCATTTATTGTACAGTCCTTCCTCTCTCGCCCTCTTCCCTTCCTCATGTGCTCTTATTGTGTGCATAGGGAGTGATAAAGTAGAGGCATTTGCGTCTGGTGTGGAGCCAGCCAGCCTGTAGCACATTTCTGAGGAACTCAGACCGCTGGCTCTCTGCTCCAGCGCCTTGCTGTCTGTCTGTCTCTCTGGCTATCTGTCTGTCTCTTGCTCGTCTTGTCTCCCTTGTCAAGTGTACTCCTCATCCCTATTCCTCTCCATAGACAAGCTTCAAGCTTGTGATTCTATGCCTTTTGCCATGGAATATTCCATCTGCTTTCTTCTATTCAGCGACCTGAAAAATAACTCTCTTTCAGTTTAGCTCCAATACTGGCTCTAAGTGAAATCATGCACAGCGTGAGTGCATGAGGGTAATGTTTATCTCTTTTTTGCTACATCTACTGTATCACCTTGCTGGATTTGTTACTGATCTTAACGTTTTCTGCGAAAGTGAGAGTGTCTTGCTGTAGCATTTTTCTGTTGCTGATGATGACTGAAGTTGCACAGATGCTCATAGCTTGAGCTCTGCAGTAGCCTTGGATTTTCAAATGAAAGGCACTATAGTCTCCTCTTTCCCCTGTACGCTAGTTTGAAGTGAGGGCCAAAATCTGCAAGATTATTTTTGGAAGATTGAGATGTGAAGACAAGAAAAGAAAAGTGTTTTTCCCAGATGTACTTTCCTTTTTTGTGCGTCTGCATCCCAGAGAGTTACTGCGGCTGAACCTTTCAAATTTGGTATTCAGGCCTGCCCTTATGCAGCACTTGTATGCTTTTCTCCCTAGGTGCTTTGTCATAGACCATGCTGACCATAACTAAAGATTAATGATTCATGAATTGAGGATGTAATGGAGCAAGCTACTTCTTTTGTTGTAATCGAGTGGTGCCGTCCTGGCGAGCACGGGCAGTTACTGTGGACCACTGATCAAAGACTGAGCAGGTTTTCGATAGGCGAGTGATGCGATGGAGGAAAGAAATAGAAAGGCCCAGTATCAAGGTTCTTCATTTGCATGCTTTTGAAAAGAGGTAGAACACTATCTTGTCAGTGGAGCCCTGCTCCTGCACACTGGGTCTTTCTAAGATCCAATTCTGTTCACTTTTGTTCTCCATTTTAGCAGGTAAAAGGCTCCGACAGAGGTTTTTCAAATGATGACGCTGATTATAACCAAAGCACTGGATAAGCTAATGAGGGCTCCCTGTAGGTTTGGCCCTTTTGATATATGATGGACAGTGGCAAATTTAAGAAGTGTCTCTAATTATTGTGCCCCCCTCATATTCTTCCTATCATCTTGTCTAAGGAGGTCCGTGTTCCAAAGTGCAGTGAAGAACGGCTTAATTAAACCACAGTCTATGAGAGTGTCTCAGCCCCTTACTAAAACAGTACTGTGAAGAGATGAAGAGAGGACAGTCACATCAATTCTGCATGGAGACACAGCAGGTCAAGGTAAGTACAGAGAATCTCCCAAAGCTTCAGAATCTGCTCATCTTCTGGGTAGCAACACGGCTTTCATTTTAGTGTAACTATATAGTGAGATGAATTGCGATTTTTCCTTAAGTTTTGCATCCATTAATTAGTAGTTGGAGGGCTAATTTTCCTCTGGGAAGTCCTGGCAGTACTTTGATAACTAATTGATTCAAAACTTTCTTGTAATATCCAGAGGTTGTTTTTTACCATCTGCCACGATGATCATCTGACACCAATGGCTGCACAATGTTGACGAGTATGAAAGAGGCAGTTCTCTCTGCAAATGTACTTCACTTATAATCAATGTGTGTTGTGCATATATATATATATATATATATATATATATATATATATATATTTTTTTTTTTTTTTTTTTTTTTTTTTTTTTTTTTTTTGGGGGGGGGGGGGCGCGGCACAGTGGTGCAGTGGGTAGCACTGTCGCCTCACAGCGAGGAGGGCCTGGGTTCGATTCCCCTGGCGGGTGACCAGGGTCCTCTCTGTGTGGAGTTTGCATGTTCTCCCCGTGTCTGCTTCGGTTTCCTCCCACAGTCCAAAGACATGCAGTCAGGCCAATTGGACATGTTACATTGCCCCTAGGTGTGATTGTGTGTGTGTGTGTGTGTGTGTGTGTGTGTGTGTGTCTGTCTGCCCTGCGATGGACTGGCGACCTGTCCAGGGTGTACCCTTTCTTCTGCCCGATGACTGCTGGGATAGGCTCCAGCATCCCCCCGCGACCCTGACGGAGAAAGCTTAGAAAATGGAGAAAGTAAAAACAGTTGGACAAAATTTTTTATTAAAACAATTTTTTTAGAAATTTTTACTCAAAAACAAAAAGGCTTGCTGAATTATTTCCCTGTTTCTAAATGACATGCAAATCAAAGAATCTTTTCCTTTGCTTTTCTCTTTCTGCCTCATAAACACACAGTCTGCATTTCGTCTTTTCACCTGTCTTCGAATGTTTGGCTCTGTGGTTGGTGTGTTCACTTGCTCCCTCATCAAGCCCTTGCTTGGTGCCTGCGTGTGTTAGCAAGGAGGAAGTGTTGACAATTCCCCTCTCTTGCCTTGTCATCCAACAATCCTGTGTCACACTTCACGAGCAGCCCCACTCAACACAGCTGACACAGCTGTCAAGAAATGGCATTTAATTTTCACACCTCTCCTCCTTAGCATTTCCTCTTTTTTTCTTCCCATGAATTTCTTTACTTTCTTTCAAGTACACCACCAACCCTGGGCTCGTGGGCTGTCATGCTGTATCGATATCTCTGACACTCTGCGAAGCCTTTAGTCATATCAGTCCTCCTACTTCTTGTCTCTCCTGCTTCTGCGAAGGTTGAGTAAGCACAGAGGTCACTGGGAAGCTGGAAGGTCACATGTATTTCTAAGCTTATGTGTGCGGTCAGTGGCTCGCATCGCTTGGCGCATCTGGTAACTTCTCAAGATCAAGAAGAGTCTCTTCTTCACTCTTAAAGAAAGGTGCCACAAAGGGGTCTTAAACAATGTCAAGGCAGAACTACTTTTGTCTCTTTGAAAAAAAAAGTTTGAATTAGAGATTTGTATATATCTAAAGGTTTAAAGGTGCATATAGCATACATCACAATAGACGTTGTACTTTTCACAACTAAAACAACAATTTCACAAGTTGTAAAATTTATCAGTGACTACCATAATTATAGACGAGTTTATTTCAAGGTGGCTTTCAGGAACCCAGCTACAATTCTGTTCTCGCCTGGCAAAAAAATTATTTTTTCTCCCTGGTAAATTATGATGGCATATTATTATATTTCACTTTTTCAAAGAGACTCTTCACCTTATCATGCTATCCAGATACTCTCCAAATACTGCCTTATATCGCAGCCTACCCAGAGCGGGTATTAGATTCCTGTATCTTTTTTGTATGGGGCATGATTGTGTTAGCACACCTGATGTTGCTTGCTAGGAATTTCAGGTGCTTGAAGGTAAGTGAAGTTACAAGCCTTCAAACATTTGGCATTAAGTTCATACTAATTTGCTGCTGCAAAAATAGTGAAGAGTGTCTTTGCTGTTCAGTTTTTCATTTTAATGAGCTCTCACAAGTTTTTCAATGAACCCTCACTACCTGTGTTGGCTAGATAACATTGTGACCTCCAGGGGGTGGGGGGTGGGGGGTCGGAGGATACTTGTTGCATCTCTCTGTCTTGGAAAAGCACTTCCAATAATTCTTGTTTTAACACATTCTTTGTTGTTTTGACAGTTTTTTTGGCAGTTTTTTCACCGCAGTACTTGTGCCTGCCAGCGCAGGTTGCTTACAGAATTTCTTAGCTGAACAGATGGAGATGGGGGTAATTTGCTCTGGAGGATTGTCTTATAAAATGACAGGAGGTCAGTGTAAACACAGACAAGCCCTGTGCTCCTACAGTTTCCCAAACAAGGATTCCTAAGCACATAATACACTTAGTACTGTAATACACTTAGTACTTAGTACATAGTACTGATGCCATTGCTAAAACAATGATTTGGTGGGTGCTGTATGTATGTTATGTAAAAAAAAAACTTTTGTGTGGTGTACAGGGACAAAACATCTCATGTGAGACATGGACCATCAGAGGTGTCAGAGCTTCAATCACTAAAATTTATGTTTTATGTTGTAATAATCAGACTGGGCTTAATTTATCAATATGTTCCTAAGTTTTTTCTTAAAATTGCTCTTGAGAAACTAAGAAGAGGTCTATGTCACATTCATGTGTTCTTAACCATAGAACTTTTCACACCTTTGTGCTCTTCAGTGTGTGATGGGTCTGTTCTTACATAATAAAAAAATAGGAAAGCATTGCTGAATGTCAAAATCTTCAAAAACCTGTGTAAGTTTTCTGCTGAAGAATAGTTGGTGAATGAGGCCCAGTGTTGTTACAGTTTAAAGGGACTGTTGAAAGAAATTCATCACTTCTGGAAGCAAAGTAAAATATTAAGTATCAAAATGTCCCAAATATTTTGCAAATACAAATAATAAAGTTAACTTAAATCAAATCACGTGTAAAATATGAATGTAGCTTCTGAAAAAAGCTGTACCATCTTTCGGATTTGCAGGTGCTAGCACCAACTAGCCTAGCAGTGTCTGCAAAAAGGTTAACTAGGCAAGCTTTGCAACTGTTTAAATCAGTGTTTCTTAACTCTGTTTCTGAAGTCCTGCAGCTCTACATGTTTTCAACTATTCCTTGCCTTAAAACACCTGATCCAATTAATCAGCTGATTACCAAGCCCTTTAAAAACTGACTGTGTGTTGGAGTAAGAACTTATTGAATCTGTGGTGCTGCAGGTTGAGGAAAATAAAGTAGCACTGCCATAACCCAGTAAAAAGTGGAAAATACCTACAAATTACTGCTACCATGATGAGAGTCCTTGTTTCAACCCTCAGTGTGTCTCTCTGTCAGTCACTGAAACAGGGTTCCTAATTCAGCATGCCAGTTTACAGAGTGTGCTGCTCCACATTAAAAAAATAAACTTTAGATAGATAGATTTACGCAGTGTAGTTCCATTACCAGTGTGGTTATCCTAGTTAGCCCTAGAGGACACTGCTACAAACTGAAAGATGGGACAGCTTTGTTCATTCATGAAGAACTAAGATTATGTTAGACAGTGCCCAAAATAACAGTTTTTACACAAGTCAACACAGGACCCTGTGTTACATTAATAATGTAAAAGGAATATGACAAACAAAATATATCACAATAAAGAAAAACAAAATGGATAAATTGCTGCTGTTGCTTGATTTTAACTGTAGGAATGCACAGGTATCAGTGAAAATGTAAAGTTTTCTAGGCTGTGAATACAGGGTTTGTTGTCTGTATAGGTTCACACTTAAAAGTTACATTCTGGTTTTCTGCCATGAAACAGCGTGTATCTATCTAATAAGTAACACGCATTTGCAAGCAGTTGCCTTGTTTGTTTGATGTTAGTAAACCTTAGACTGCATAGCAAGTTTAAAAGTTATTCAGTAATATTTTTACTTACTTACTTTAAGCAAGATATCCTAATGAATTTACCAGCACTTTTGCTTCCTTCTTTTTTTTGGTGGCAGCCCTGATTTGAAAATTGGCCTACTCTTCCCTGTCATGCTAAAACAATGGCCTGTGATTGGTCACTTTGCTTGTCAGTCAAATTGTGTATCCTTTCAAAGTGGGTGATTCTCGGCCATCAATACAAATTTCAACATGTAGTTTAAATATGGCTGTAAAGCATGATGTGACACACCACTGCACTTTTTAACAATTTGATTGGGTGTTGTCCAGTGAAACTCGCTTCTTATTTGTATGAAGTTGAGAAAAGCTAAACCTTTTTCATTTTCTCTGTGTGCTTAGTGCCGCTTCCACTCCCACAATCCCCTGTCTGTGCCGTCTGTTGCCGAAGGAATGAATGAGAGGTGAAACGAAATTCACATAGCAGTAATGTAAACGCAGAGTAAATGAAGTTACTGAAGATGCACACACTACACTGAATTCAGCATGGAGGGATTGCTGTGTATTTCCAGCCTCAAAATTGGACTGAAGAATTTTTTTCCTTTTTTGGGTGTGTGGGCAGGCTAATCAGATTAAGCATGCTCTCTTTGTCCCTCTCTCCATTACATGTGGGAGCAGTTCTCCAGTTCCCTCTCCTTTCCATTTCATCCACACCCTTAATGACTTAACCAATCGATAGCTATGGCTTTATTCTTTCAAATGGCATTGCACTATAAGGTGATGACCTGATTACTTACTGTACATGCTGCACATAACAGCCCCTATCAAGCCAGTTTAATCTTAATCCCAATTCTGGTTTCTTGTTGTCCATTTGAGTTGCCTCCTCATCCTAAATTAGGGACTGAACCGATATTCAACCATGGAGTGTCCTAGTTTGATTATCGAGGGACCCAGAATTTAAGATTATAGCTGATTATGCTCATCCATCCCCGTTTGGAAAATCTGTTTAATCCCAGTCTCTGTGGCTGCTTCTGACAGGGCACAGACATAGCATAGCTGGCCATTGCAGGGCTAAAAAAAGGAGAGAACATACGGAAGCAGGGGGAGCCTTGGCCCTGACTGGCAGGGAAAACAGCCAGTTGGCCCACCAACAAGAAGTGCTGGGTCCGATTGGGCAAGGGGAGCTGCTACTTGGCCAGAGATCACAGTGGTCAGTGGGGACATGACTGGATTCGTATAGTGGTCTGGGAGCCCTTCAGGACGGAGTGGGCTGAGCTGCTGTTGACCTTAGCCGTGTCGCTGCCGTCTGTTAGTGTTTCGCACTCACCAGCGCCGCACCCTCGCATAGCACCACGCTGCCTGACAGTGTGACTGATGGCTTTCTGAACGCGCTCGGCCTACTTAGCGAGAAGGGCTGTTGATGTCTGCACTCGTCCGGGAAGAGTAGAGCCTTTGAAATCCCAGGCCTCTGTTGTTTTATTCAAAACTGTTTTATTCCAAAAAAGAAAAAAGCTGAAGATAATCAAGATGACACAGTCATCTGAAGTTCAAACTAAGTGCACTACTATAATACTGATTTAAATTGGCAGGAATAATTTCGCTGCATAGACAAAACTATATATATATATACACACACACACACACACACACACACACACACATAAATATCTTTAAGAAGATACATTATATTGCCAAAAGTATTCACTTGTCTGCCTTCACACATAGATGAATTTGAGTGACATGCCATTCTTCTTAATCTGTTGCGTTTAATATGATATCGGCCCACCCTTTGCAGCTATAACAGCTTCAACTCTTCTGGGAAGGCTTTCCACAAGGTTTAGGAGTGTGTTTGTGGGAAGTTTTGACCATTCTTCCAGAAGCGCATTTGTGAGGTCATATACTGATGTTGGACGAGAAGGCCTGGCTCGCAGTCTCCCCTCTAATTCATCCCAAAGATATTCTTTTGGGTTGAGGTCAGGACTCTGTGCAGGCCAGGCAAATTCTTCCGCACCAAATATGCTCTTCCATGTCTTTATGGACCTTGCTTTGTGCACTAGTGTGCAGTCATGTTGGAACAGGAAGGGGCCATTCCCAAACTGTTTTCACAAAGTTGGGAGCATGAAATTGTCCAAAATCTCTCGGTGTGCTGAAGCACTAAGAGTTCCTTTCACTGGAGCTAAGGGGCCGAGCCCAACTCCTGGAAAAGAATCCTCCACCAAATTTTACACTTGGCACAATGCGGTCACACAAGTACCGTTCTCTTGGCAACCACCAAACCCAGACTCATCCATCGGATTGCCAGACAGACAACCATGATTCTTCACTCCAGTGGTGGTGCTTTACAACACTGCATTCCGGATTTTGCATTGCACTTGGTGATGTAAGGCTTGAATCCAGCTGCTCGGGCATGGAACCCCACTCACATGAAGTTTGGAGGTCTCTAGCGATCTCTAACTCAGTATCCGCTGACCCCTCTTTGTCATTTTACATGGCCTACCACTTCGTGGCTGAGTTGTTTTTTGAGTTGCTTCCACTTTGTTATAATACCACTGACAGCTGACTGTGTAATATTTAGTAGTGAGAAGATTTCACAACTGGACTTGTTGCACAGGTGGCATCCTATCACGGTACCACGCTGGAATTCACAGAGCTCCAATTCTTTCACAAATCTTTGTAGAAGCAGTCTGCATGACTAGGTGCTTGGTTTTATACACCTGTGGCCATGGAAGTGATTGGAACACCTGATTTCAATGATCTGGAAGGTTGAGTGAATACGTCTGGCAATATAGTGTATTTGTGAGCTGATTATATAGATAATCCACTTGAGAAAGGGGAAAGTAGGTAAAAAACAGAGGCTTTCCAAAACTGGAAATCCCCATCACAAAAACAATGCTCAAAGTTGTTATCTTTGAGAAATTTTCTGAATGAATTCTGAGCTGTTCCTGTCAATTTATTTACTGTGAGAGTACAACTCAGTGCTGTGGGTTTGAAAGGATGTGTAGCTGTCAAGAAGCTGTCAAAACAGGAGACAAAAAAGAACATGCCATTTCTTTGGAAAAATTAAAGCAGGTTTCCTGAAAAGGTGAATTACTATATTTACTTGTTGAGACTTAGATGTAGTTTTGAATAACATGTATTTAATCCCCATTTAGAAAGTTAAATAAATGAAGGGTGGTTTCTCTCTTTTACATGCTACTGCACATAAACATAATAAATATTTTCTTTAACTTATTTAACATTGCAGCAATAACCATGTAATTGAAAGTGAATGCTTACAAGGTTAATCTCTTTTTTATAGTATGTATTTCTTACTATTGTAAGCTGTTATTCAAACATAACAGGTAGGTGTGTTTCATCTGCTACAAAGACTTTTAATCATTACCATCCTATTTTCTACAAAATACCTGAAATCTTTGGTGTGTTTTGAAGTAAAAGGATGTAGAGTGGACTCTATTTAAAAGAGATTGACTACTGCGTATTGATCACCAAGAGAGTTTTGTACTCATTAAATGCTGCCTGTTTGGTCAAGTTCACTCAAAGCCCTTTCCTCCAAATAATTCCCTTTCATTCACTTTGTGATGTGTTTTTTTTTTTTCCCAGTGTAGAGACTTGTTAGCGGCAGGATAGAAATAACAAGGGCCTCTCTGATCAAGATCAATTTAACACTTATTTCTTCCTCCTCTATTTGTGCTTTTACAGGAGTTCAGGAAAGGGGGAGCCATTCAGATCCCACACCCAGGCAGGGAGGCAGGCAAAATCGTTAGTGGAAATCTTCAGTGAGAGACCGACTAAGGTTGTTTACTCTGATCTCTGGCAATTTAAGCAACAGCATACGCAGCAAGTGAAGTTTCATTTAAAGTAAACTGTGGCAGGAGCCGGTACAGTATTCCTCCGATTATGCGCCGCAGTCAGGGTTGTGTTTGTATGTGTGTCAATGCTATGCTTTGAATGGCATCCCAGCAGCGTTGCAGCATGCATTACTTGTCTAGTGGTGCCATGAAAACAAGCCCAAAGCCTTTTTATTGTCCCCTGCACTATACACATTGTCTCCCTACAAGTGCACTGTGACTGCCAGTCTCCCTACATTGCTCTGCATCCTTTCAAGTGTTTGCAATGAACATAGCTCAGAATTTGTTTTGAGTGTTGAATTCATTTCCATAATTTGGTTGGTGACTTTTATGTTAATGTCTTCGTACTCCAGCAAAAGGTATTTAATAGGATATTATTAAATGAATTGGACCAGTATGGTAGCTTCTGCGAGCACTCTACTATGTCTGCTGTTTGATCTATCTGGGTATGTGGTCTCTGTTTGATTTGTAACATACAGTAGCTGAGAGATAATGAGGGAGCTCAGTGATGCTAGCAAATCTCCTGGATTTAAGACACCTTAGACCTCCCAAGTCCTACCATCATTGTCTAGACTATCACAGCTTCAAAATGAATAAAATCTGTCTCTCTGTGTATTAGCAGTAAGACTCCTGTGAAGGTTCCTCAGTACAGCTGCAGACTGCAGGGAGTAGCTGAGAACTCTCCGTGACCAAGCCAGCGTCTCATGATTCATTCATTAAGGAGTTAACCATTTCCAGTGTGTCAACAGCTTGTCTTTGAAGTGATAATCGTAACATTGAGAGAGTCCTTGATACCCCCCCACCCCCACCCCCCACTTTACTAAGTAAATTGGTTAACAGAAAATGAGCTCCATAATTCAACAAGGAGGAGTAGCTGGAGCCTCCTGTTAGAGAAGCCGCAACTAATAAATCTTCTGGGAGGTGATGCTCGCTCAGAGGAAGCTGAATCAGGTTGTCTTCCTTATGTGTGAACATATTAACACTGCCATATTGAATTAGATTTGTTTGCAGATTGTGAATCTTGAGGAGATTTTTTTATTAGGCTCTATTTTGAGGTGTAAGAAATGGAAGGAGCAAGGAAAAGACTTACCTTGCATGGGAAGATGGATAGAGGTCTTAGATGCTGAAATTACTGATGTGGCTGCCTGCAGACAAGTTTAAAGTGAAGCATTCCTTAGCTCTACTGAGGCCATGATGAACAAAGCTTGGAGGATGATTCAGTTGTTTTTCAAATGAAAAGGCAAACCAATGCAGTGCTATATATTTCAAGTGAAATTATGAACAATCCCTCTAACAAAGTTAAGAGTGATTTTCATTTTCAGTCAAATTTCATTTTGTTCTAGTCTCTTGGTTGTTTTATCCATGATAGACATTAATGGCATGTTCACTGTGAGCATGAAGATGACAGGCAGGGGACCCCCTGCCAAGCTAATGTGATAAGAGACTTCCAGTTGGTCTAAACAATTTAATCCTATTCTTAGCTTAGCTTGTAAAAACCTTATAATCTATGGTTCTACAAAGTGCATACATATGGCACCAGCTTAATATAATCATGTGTCTCAGTGGGAGTTGTGATCAAACATTGCTATGACTTATTTCATCTGAAAAGCCAGAATCTGTTAGTAATGTAGGGGTGTGACAGCAGTATTAGAGTGAATGAAGAATGTATGAAGCACACATTTTATAGAGCAGAATTATACTAAGCTCTGATCAGTAGTGTAACTGGGATCTTACTGGCCACATTGCAAAATAATTGAAAATATCTTTCAGTGAAAAAAAGCAACCATGTGATTTTCTTATTATGTCTCAAACAAGAGATGCCACTCTTGGCATGCCACGCCACCAACTAGCATGTACTTAAGCTAAAAGATGACATTAGACTGTCTAATTAAGATTTTAGAGATATAATAAATTAATACATCATGTTGCAGATTATGAGGGTTCCATTTGAAAATGGTTACCATGAACAACATGCATGAATAAGAGGGAGATAAATAGACGTAACACCTGTCTTATATATTTGTGTGAGTCAAGGTTCTGTAAATTTGTCAATATGTACAGTACTGTGCAATTGGCAAGTCAGAGACTACCCTTATTTAATTTTGTGTCAAAATGGCCATATTTATATATTATACATAAATCTGTTTTTTTTTCTTTATAAATTTCCTTCATACATTTGTATAAATTTCAGAAATGATTAAAAATAATGAACAACTAAATATTATATCAAATTTTCAGTAACTAATGAATTTACTCTACTATTATTGTAGCTTCCATTCTTCTTGGGAAATTCGCTTTCAGTTTTTCAAAGAAATCATCAGGTTTTTTCAGAACTCAAATGTTCAGTTCAGTGTTAGAATTTGGTTGCATTTTTTTCTTCTCATGATCCAAGCATTCCCAAACACATTCAATAGTGTTGCAGTTAGTTTTTTTTTCTCTGATAGTGACCACTTTGGTGGTCTATCAGGTCTTGCAGGTTGTTAGAAGTCCCAGTTTCTTTATATCTATTGACTTCTGTTTTAAAAAATGTGAATATCTTATGTGGAATCTCCTCAAAAATGGCTTCTGAAAAATGAATAACTTGTACTTAATGGCAGTTTTGACTGGACAAAAATTACTGCATAAGAGGGTCTCAGTAAAGATTTTAGGTAGTCCGCTAGCCATGGGCCCTCCTGCGCCATAGGCTCAGTGTGATTCTCTCCTGCAATCCCTGTAGTTACACTGCTTGTGCTGATTAGAACAGAAATGTGTGAAGTTGCTACTTTTGAACACTCTGAGGTGTTTTGGGCTTAGTTGGTTGGTTGCTGTGGGCTTGCAGTGATTCAGACACAGAGATAAGCACACCTCTTCATAACTGGGACACTTGCTCCCCTGTGACCTAGCCTCTTCGCCGCTGGCAAACACATCATTTAATGTGACCCCAGCCAGTTCAAACAGCCATGCTGTAAGCTCCTGTAATGAAAGTGCTAATTTCAGCCCGAGTGGCAACGGATGCAGTGATGCCGCCTCTCTGCCTGGCTGTATGATTTCCACGGTGTGCATCTGCCAACTGGCCTCTTATTCATTAGAACCTTGATTAGCAGATTAAAATATTACTTCTCGGGTGCTGTGCAACTGTATGTGCCAAGCAATTATCCATTGGCCAAAACTTATTTGTACTATGGCTGATTCATCTGCAATTAACTCAAATCCTTGGGTCAGGTTAGGTACACGCCCTGGAGAGAACTCTAAAGTTTGATTTAGGAATTTTAATATAACATATCCAGGGCCTGGGTGGGGGAGTTGGCTCCCTGCTAGATTGCAGAAAATGCTCTGCAATCTAGACTTGAAGAAAGAAAAACTCTATTTTGCATAGACTCTTTGCTCTCTGAAGCAAACGAGAATTCCCTCAGTCAGCAATCAGGCTTTTTAAAGCTCTCCACATCCCGCTGGAGTTTTTCTCTCATAATTAAACTGTATATTTTTAGATGGCTGCTTTTGTGAATGCCAAGCACTCTGCTATTGCCGGTCTCCGTCTAGCTGATTGGAGTGACTGCATGCAGGAGTCCTGGGATCAGGTGTCGAATCAAATGCTTTCTCCTGTCACGGGCTTCTCACCTCCCAAGGCGCCTACGAAAACATAGCACCAACAACACTTTCATTCCACCATTCTCTCATAGTGACAGGGCTTACTGGCAGCCCCTCTTGAAAGGGCACCACACCTGTGGGACCACAGTGGCATTTTTGCACCTGCACTTTGCTAAAAGTGAGAGAATACTAGAAATCTACATAGACAGCTGGATAAGCATACTTCACCATTTAAAGTATGCTGTAGTTTTACAGCTTTTTTTATATAGGCTTAGGTTGTTTATGTGCATATTATTGTTGTCATATAGCCAAAATTTCTAGTTTTCATTTTTCACAGCATTTGATGACTCTTTACTTAGATATCCTTTACTTTTATAATGATTAATGGAAAGGGTCTATAATTACTTGGATTCTTATATATAGGGACACTCTACTGAAAATGTAACCAACACTACATATATTATAAACATGCCTATCTCCTACAGCAGTGCCTCAGTAGACTCCAGAGCGGGTTTTCCCAGTTATAACTCTTCTAATGGTGTATTGTGAGGGTGGGAGAAACCTTTGAAAAACCAAAAGCATTTTGAGGTGGATTGTTTGAATTTTTTCCTTCACTTGCTAGCTAATGCAGGAGGAAGCCAGATAGCTAACTCCCTGGTATAAAAAAGCTAAGCTACTTTGTAACTGTGGGCGGGATTCCGAATGGTTGACGTTTTGACATATTTGTGTAATGCATGCATGGTGTTTTATTGACAGAACACTGATTGTCTGAAACCCAAAAAAGGACACAAAATCATGAATTCTGACTAATAAAAGAGACTGATGGATGCAGTGCTGCACTACAGAATATCATGTAATATGACTTACATTAAATACTTGTTTTAGACTGGAATGACCCTTTAGAACTTTTTCCTTTCTGTGGTAACATTTCGAAGATAGAAGGTTTTGTTATGACAATATGTGCAGGCCATTGCTTTGATGTGAAGACTGAGTAACGGGCTCTCAAGGCTTCTTTCCATATTATTATGCTATTAAACTCATACTGACCAGAGCTAATTTAAGACTTGCACAAAAACACACATAAATTGATTCAGATGGAACTGCTGTATCCTGTGAATGCTTCTGTGGCAATGGGCTTTGACTGAATATGGCTTTAGGCTTGCATCTGTCAGAAGGAGCTGGGCCTCAGCTGGATGTCTACAGCATGGCAGAACGTCCATAATAAGACAAGGCTGATTTGGCCAGATAGCTATCACCTGCCGTCATTGAATACTGTACATGTCCCTTCACTGCCCAGAGATGTTTGAATCCAATCTCTGCCCACAAGCCCTGAGCCAATTTTTCCAAATCAAACCATTCCTGACAAGTACATGCAAATGCTGCTCTAATACATTAGAGATAAGTCCCTCTCCAACTGTGCAAAAGGACGGATCCATCAAACATATCAGTGTGTATTGTGGTTGAGAGAGATGATGTTGATTTATGGCCGCTGTTAGAGCTAGCTCAACTTATTTTGCTGCACATATCAAGGAATAACACTGCATTGAATCTCAGTCACATCACCTCCCCATTAATCTTGTTTGATGTATAGATTTTCTACATGAATGGAAGCATGAATGTGGACTACTTTCATCAGACATAGAGTACAGTAGGTTAAAGAATGAGATGATGGACATGACACCCAGAACAAAGACTAAAATACAGATGATGCACATTTCCAGTGGCAATCCCCTGATTTTAAAAATGAGAGCATGTTTTTCTTTCATCCAAGAAGGGAGTGCGACCATTCAGATATTCTACAGCTTAATAATTTCAAACACCCTGCTGTGTGTTTGTACTGGCAGCCATTAAGGGATGTATTTGCCATATAATTGATTTAAATGTAGTACCCATGGCAACTTATATTGAAACAAATGAGCTCGAAAAGCATTGTTTGCCAAGGACTACACTGCTCATGTTGATCTGCGTGAGGTGACAACCCTGGGATGAATGGCACTTTAATTAGCTCCTCAGCTCAAACTGACAAGAACATATCAACCTCCCTAATGGAGGCCGGGTCCCAGGGTTAATTTCACATCAGCCGGGTGCAAGGAAAAAAAAACTGCATGACGCTGAGTTGTACATCACTAGCTATTAGCAAGTGTTGCTGTGAATTGACAGTAATAGCAGGTCCAAAAGTCTTCTCTGCTTATTCTGTAAGTACAACAAAGTTATTTTGCTTGGGCAGAGTTGCAGTAACTGAGAGCTTGGAAGTAAATAAATTTAAATAAATGTTGGAGGCTACTTTTTTTTTTTTTTTGGGTAAAAAAAAAAAGTCTGGTCGAACAGCGTTTTTCAAGAACAAATAAAAAAAAAATAAATGAAAATTAGTGAATATTTCCTCTAAAAAATGCCACAAAGGTTCTTTCAGCAATGCATTAGAATAGTGGTTACAGGCCCTGCTCCCTGAGATCTTCCTTCCTGAAGACGCCAACCCTAACCAATACTGCTAGATCCTTCTAATTATTGCCTTCAAACATCCTTGTTTAGCTCAGTGAGACATTTTGGGTTTGGGCAAACAGCTTCTGTTTCCCTGAAGAACCTAGAGATTCTTTTCAAAGTTTTAAGACCCTTCACATAATGTAAAGAATGTATTCTGGAAGTTGCAATCATGAAATTTTAGTTGACACTTAACTGCCATTTAAATGACTGCCATTAACAATGGAATAAAAAAAATTCTCATCCTCTACAGAGAATATACTCCAATACAATTCATGATCAAATCAAATCAAATTTATCTGTATAGCACTTTTTACAGCGTCACAAAGCAGCTTCACAGAATTCCAGAAAGGACAGTTTTAACAAGAATGTAAAAACCCCCATTACTATTAATTATCATTAATTCATATTTATTTCGTAAATTTAAATAAATGGTTATGATTATAATTGCATGTTTTCCAATATTCTTTTTTAGTGTGTTAACTCCACAAATAAATACAAATTGTGCACAAAAACCTGTCACATTTAAGTTTGTACCATATAGTGGATGAGTACTTATTTTTACTTTGAAAATAACACATGTAATTGGACTGGGGTGTTCAGATTTTCTGTATTAAATAAATGTTTGAGGTGGTAATTAGCTCTCTTGCTTCCTAGCTATTGATGCTTAATAGCACTCAGTTGATGACAGAAAAAGATTAGGCACAAACATTACTCACTGCCGCCTTCTAATCATGTTATATCACCAGTGAGAAGCTGGAACTTTTCCTGTTTTTGTAAGACTAATGATGTGTATAAATGTGTTTACTGCTTTTTTTTATTTATTTATATCTATTTATTGTGATGTGCCATATGATTTTGAAAGTTAATAGAAAGTAATACATTATGTTCAAACAATTGTAATTGTCTCAAAGCATTGAGATCAGGTAATTATGTAATAATTGTGAAAGGCCTAAGTTCTTTGGTACAACACTGCTCCTGGAGAGCTGGTGTTTGGTTCTTAATCGCACCCGCTAGACTTGCAAATTAACAGATGTAATGAATCAGGTGTGTTTGAGCAGGAAAATCACCAAATTGTGCTGGATACCAGCCCTCAAGAGTTGAGTTGTGCATCCCTGTTCTATACCAATTTCCCAGAGCCTTTACATTATGTTGATGGTTAGAATGGCACTCACATATCTCATGCAAGAGCCATGTTTTATATAGAACCTAAAGTGATTCTTCTAGGGCATTGTACATGAAACCCATTTGATACCTTTATTTGTGCTAATGTTGGTTCAACGAAAGAAGAACAGTGGATCTCTGTCAGCGGTCTTAATGCAGAAAAAGTTGGACAGTAATGTGAAAGTGTGGAACTGTGACACTCACAGAAAGTATTTGAGGGAGTTCCCTGTTTTCCTGCTCTGTGTAGCTTTTGGCAGAGCTCAAAATGTGCTTTTCCTATGAGAGAAAATAGCAGCAAATACAAAAGCGAACTTTGTTGTTGTTCCTATTGCTGCTGTTGTTACTGCTGTTACTCCTTAGTCATCTGTTCACCCAAGTGCTTCATTATCAAATATCACAGTCATGCTCCAGACAGCTTCAGCTTGAAGTAGAGTGGAGAAAAATGCTATTTTTTAATGGAATTCTTGTTCAAAAAGACAAAAACAACATCTTTCACTGCCTGTAATCTAGCTATGTGCTCTGTGCCACAGGCTGTCTATGGATCTAGCTGGTATGTAAAAGTTTTGCTTCATTTGACTGTAATGTATCACCTGCACGTTTGTTCCAGCAACGCAGGCGTTCATTAGACTGATGCTAATTAACGTCTACATGATTGAGCGCTGCTGGAGATGTGCAGCAAAAAGAAAAAGCACCGTAGCAGCTCTCTCATACAATGATTAATCCATTTTGTAACCGCCTGCTCAAATTAAAACAGCCTCCTCGCATCCTTTTCTGTCAAATGCTCTTTGAGCAGAGAGGCAGTCACTTTCACAATAATTACTGAACGTGTTTTTGTTGTATTTTTTCTCTCCTATTTTTTTTTTATATCTGAAACAGTGTGGCTTGCCTCTCAGCCTGAGGAGTGTTGTTTTTCCCACTCTCAAGTTGGAGGAAGTTGCACTCTGTGTGAGAACTTTGTTAGTGGGAGACTGACGAGGAAAAGGAGTGTTCGGAAGTGGATTTCTGGAATGCTGGTTCTTGGGTTGAGGTTAAATGGGATCATTCGCGCTCTGAATCATTTTGATGACCCACAGCAGCTGAGTCTGCAGCTTGTCACCAGCGTTGTAAAAGGTATTATGTACCTGAGCTGGAGTGAGAGCCAGCGTTCATCACAGCACTCCGGCACCAGCTGCTACTTTCCACAGTCCTTGTGGGTGACGATGTGTGGAGATGTGCAGGCTCCGAGGGGGGCTAAATGAAGTCCTGAGATGGAATACATTCATGTCAGTGCTGCTATTCAAGGGAAACTGGACTAAAGAACAGGAAGTGATACAGCAGTGAAGACTTGCAGCATTTGAATTAAGCCTGAGTGTTCCATCTATGTGTGGCTCCTAAGCACAGCAGTCTCAAATATTTTACGCTGGAAAAAATAAATAGCATGTGCATTTGTGTATTTGTGTAAATAATAGTATGCTGAAAATAACCCAGACATAGCCTCCATTCACAGTGTCTGGATTTGAATATTTCTTGTGTTTAGTCAGGGTGAAAATCAAGAAGAGGCCAAAAAGTGTCCTCCCAACCTCAGTGTTTTTTCTCTTCACAGAGGTGTCTGAAGTAAGAAAACAGGTCAAGGAACAGTTCATTCTTGATGCATGTCAGTACCATGGGAGAGCCCAGAGCATGCAGCATCTTGCTGGTCTGTTTAGACTTGGTAAAAAAATACACTGTAAAATAAATTGTATTCAGATGTTGTCAGTATGAGCATTTAAAAGTGTAACTATAGTCAGTCATGGATGTTAATGATAAGTGCAAACAGAGTTCAACCAGTGACCTGTGAATAAACAGGGCTTGTTTTTCAGGCAAAAATTAGATCTAGGGATGACCAGTTTTAGTATGTATTCCAGAGGAGTTATGTAATTGAAAAGTTTCATTCCAAAATGCTGTACATCTATTAGTAACACGTTTAGATATAGATCATTGTACTGATTTGGGTTGGTTGCTTTGACTGTCATTTAAATTACAATGTATATTACAATGTATTTTTTAAGCGAAGCAGCTTACATACAGTCACATTCATTTAAGCAAGCTGAAGATTCTCTGCAAGGTTAGGTTTTGTTTAGCATTTGTGTATATCATTAGAATGGAAGAACTTGCATAAATAATGGTTACGGACCCATGGAACATTCATTTCATGAGCTATGCTGTGGATGACCACAGACAAAGCAGCAACAGGGTTGTTATAAAAGAGTGAAACTAGTGTAAATAGGGCAAGGTAGCAGAATAATAGGACCTCTCTCCCAGTTGGCAACACAATGCCACTCGACCTGGTCTTATATTTACCAATCATCTCAGAGTTGGAATACTGATCAAAGAGCAGGTTACATAAAAAGACATAGGCCAAAGATCACCATTCTTACTCTGAGAAAACTCATACATTTTTCCCTGGACAAAAAAAGGGTTTTTAACTGAGAATTCCTGTTTACATAAAATAGAACCAAAGGTTTAATGGTTGGACATTTAGCCTCAGTGTTTTATCTCTATTTAAGAGAACGCATTCCTGGTAGCATGCAGTCATTTGAGTTTTTCTGACTTGTGAAGTTACCAAGCCAACCTGAGCATTAACAGAGGCACTGATACATTTGCCCCCTGATCTGATGGAAGTGATTCCATCAGAACCTATTTATTGACTGTTGCCCCTCATGCTGCCTCTATCTGAACAATTCATGAGCCCCATCTGTCCTTCACACTTTCCATTTGCAAAACGCTCTTCATTTCCAAGCATGTCCTATGTCACCATTATTGTGCTCTGTTTGAATTGGATTGGCTTGATGCTTCACAGGAGTATACATGGTGTGTTTTCCAAGTGAGGAGATTAACAATATCAACCTCAGTGGCTCCTTTAATGTCAGCGTCTCTTTGATACGATGCGTTATCACTCAGCCGTGATGGAGGGAAGATGTCTCACAAAGCAGATGTTAATGTGCGATGGCACTGGGCGCTGACACATGCTGCACTTGGCACCGACTGGAGGCTTTACAATTATCTCATGTGATCCATACACGTTGAGTTAAATCACACCTCGCCACACATATAAGCACATGCACTCATTCCTCCCTGAACTCCAGCTGTGTGTGTAACTATTCCTGCTGCATTTCTGTGAGCTACCTGTAAGGCCAGGGAGGGGATAATGGAGGTCTGCCTAGGCCCTGTCACTTCATGCTCTCTCACCCCAGGGAACGGTAGTGGGAAAGTAATGACCAAGGCTGCCAGATGTAGCAGTCACTTTTAATCAAGTGTTCTGCTGTCACTCCTGCTGTATTGATCCCTGAGAACTCCCCAGGCAGCCAGCCATCTCGCCTGTTTTTGCCCACAACAACTTTTTGCTCGCCTTTCAAACAACTCCCCATGTGGCTGTACGTCTTGGCCACGTTAATCATACACCATGCCAGCGATACCTGCTACGGTAAACAAGATGAGACAAGGTGTGTCCTCTTCCCAAACACTATATTATCTCTTTCTGTACAGATCCTTGCTCTTTTAAGGAGTGTGGGTAGGATTTTTGCAGTTTCACACTTTGGGTTTAATGAGGCTGAATGAGAATCTATTCTGTTTTTAGGTTTTCAGAGCTACAGTTTGGAGTTCTGTGATATTACATGGATTTGATAGAGCTTCACTGCCAAACTGAGTGGATTGAACCTAGGCTTTGTTTCTCTGAAGCTCCATAGCATTAAAATCATCAAAGTTTGGTTGAAAGACTGCTCAGAGTGTTATTCACTCTACCATAGAATGATAACCATTATGTTACAAAAGCTTAGAGAAACACATCTCTGGTTGGTGATGCACACCATGTACACCTGAAAAAGGTTTCAGTGACGGGAGTGAAATCTCATCTCTTCACACTCCTGCAGTTATTTAATTCACTAGAAAAGTAAACTTATATTTGAGCCATGCTCTCCCTCAACCAAAATCAGATGGCTGATTCCAGTTCAGTGGTGCATCTTCCATACGCCAGCTTGGAAATTGAGGTTACTGACTGTGTAAATGTGCAGAATGTGATGAATATCGACTTCACTGTTGGCATGTGTAAATGTTCACAGTCAGGGTGAGTTGACTAAACTTACATGCAAGGGGTTTTCTGCATTAGTAACTAGGTGAAATCAATTATATGTCCTAATTCATATAAATCAACAATATTTGTCAATACAACACAGCTTTAGAGGAGGAAAATAAACTAGTTTTATTTTCTCAGATATATGTATTGGATTTGTATTCACATGAGTATTTTCAAAACATAATAATACTTTTACTTCTACTTTGTGAATCTACTTTTCAGCCATCCCTTTTCCTTTTTTGTGTTCAATTTCATTGTTATATACAACATTTGTATTGCTTTGAAATTGATCTCACCTCTGACTTATTTTTGACCACTGTGTTTTAGACCAAAAGACCTTCAGAATGAGTAGAATAGAACCATGCAAACATCAGTTTCTATGCTGTTGGATGCTGGATTTACTAAGAATTCCGATTGCACTTTTGTTAGCTATTTAGTACTTACGTGATTTTTTGACTCACTAGTTTTGAACTTCTACTCAAGTTGTTAATTTAACGTATATTATCATATTCTCCAAGTATTAAAACTTTTACTTAAGTATGGGTCTAGGCTACTCTATCCACATCTGGTAATATTGTGCAATCTTCCATGAACATACTGTAGGCTAGTGTTGCTTTGCCTCATCTCCAGAATCAGCCTTTGCAGTCATGGACAAAGCAGCAGCTATCCAGTTCACATTACATGGAGAAAATAGCAGAAGAGCAGCTGCTTTTACTCCTTTCACATCTTTGTACGAAAACAGAGGGAGGACGCTATTAAATGAGAGCCTCTTTCACCTTCATTAAAAAAAAGAGAAACAAAGAGAAAGAGAAAAGTAAAAGCTGTCAGATTTGTCACTTTCAAATGACATGCCTATTAGAGACTAATAAAACTCCAGGGGTGAGGGAGGCCGGACAACATCAAGGCAACAATTTATCTGATGAGATGTCAAGTCAAAAGGAATATTTCTGTTTTCTATAAGCCTCCATCCACCTTCCTGTTTCTGAAGACCTGGCCATTTCACTCTTATCACAGCAGACTGCGCCTCCTTGGGATCCTAATCGATATAGTAAATGCCAAAACTCGGGTTGGGAGAGACTGAGCCTGTGAGTTTGGCCTTTATCTGCCCAGCAGATGCTCTTTCTCTCTCTGCAGAGTCCAGGGAGTTAACAGCATTACCTTCCCCAGGCCCAATGCACATGTCTGCTCGCCCAAGAGAAACCCTGCTTATTTTGTTGGATCCACATGCACAGGGGGTCGTGAGAAAAGGCTTTTTTTGTCTCTGTAGCCGACAGCCTCTATGAATGCATGTAAATACTGGCATGCTTTTTTTTGCGTCAGTTTTCAAGCACCAAATAAATATATATGTACATCACATATGTAATTGAAGCAGAAAGTATTACTTATTGTAATCACACAAATTCAGTGTTGAATTATAAAAGGGTTGCTCATTTTATGGTACACGTTCTATTGAACATGGTTTAATTGGCTCCCCTGTTCCTGAGTATCAGAAAGGCATTGGTTTAATTACCCTAAGAACAAAACAGAATGCCCAAAGAGACACTGATGTTATATTTTCTTTTTTGTGTAACTATGGGGAGCTAAATGTGGTAATCAAGACATAATTTTGCAATTTAAATGAGACATTCTAAAAAAGCCATAGCAAACAGTGTGTAATTCTGCAGCAATATAACAGTGTGCAGGTGGATTCACATGTAGAGTGCATTTGTGCTTTAGCACATGCAAAAATGTGTTGTTCCTAAGATGTGATAATAGAATATGTGTTGACAGTTGTCGAAAATCAATGCTCAAGTGAAAGAATTGATACTTAGGTAGAATAATGTCACAAGTAAAAGTACCTTTCCAAACAAAAACTTGAATAGAAGTACGAAAGTATTATACAAAGCTACTCAGTAATTTACAGAACTGCAGTGGAACTTCTTAGGAAATCCAACATCTATTAGCACTAAACTTTGTGTGGGTTTATTCTGCTCTTGTTGTCACCAACGAAATATGATGAAATTAAACATTAACAAGGAAATACTAACTAAATATAAATGGCAAAAATGTAGCTTTCTTTATTCACATATATACAGGAATAAAAGTAAAAATGTTTTAAAATGAATCAGGAGACTACGAATCTATCAATATTTCACTTATGTACTTGTGTATTTGTAACTAGTTAATACCTGCCTCTGGAACTCATTCATAAAAAGCTTTCTTCACCAAGAAAATGGAACATGATCGGCCACAATGAGTGCCGTTGCCACTCCAAATTGAGCTCAAACTTTCCTCATTCTCACTGCATTCTAATGGTTAACATCCCAAACGGCTGTGGCACCTGCTGACTGTCTTAATGAACAGAGCCTACTGTCACTGGCCGTCTGTCTGATTCCCCTGGGCTGCTCACCTCTGCACCACTGATGGCTCCCAGTGACTCACAGCAGGGCCTGTGGACCATGCATAATGCATGGGCAAGCTCGCTGTCACTGAGGTTACGAGCACAGTGCTCACTGATATTGGGGATGGAGCCTGACCGGAGGCCTTGTTGTATGGCTGCTCCCTGAGATGTCCTCATTTTGGCAGAGTTTTGGTAGATGATGAATGACGGTTCAGTCAGATCCTCGGCTTTATCAGTTTAGAAGAGCGGAGGCTCAGGTTACTCTGGAGTGCTCAAGAGGCATTTCAATGTCTCTGGTCCAGGGCAGAGAGTGTCCTGGGTCTTTGATGCCAGAAAGTTGGCCACCTTTGAGAACACTCTGTTCTGTTCTTCTCTCATTCTTCTTTGCAGAGTCTGAGCAGTCATCCTTGTGGTCTTGCTGCATTTCTAAGAATCAGATCCACTAATGATGTGGATGAGATAACTGGCATGAGCAGAGTGAGACTATTTTTCAGGTTATTAGTTAGGAGATGCAGCGTGCCACATGCATATTTATGAAAAATTGGATGAATAATTGAATAAATGAAGATGAGCATTTTATTTATTTGGAGCATAAATGAAGTTATGTGAATCTTTGTGTAATGAATTTGTTTTTCATATTAAGCCATAGATAGTCAAGGACGCTAAAAAAGAAAGTAAAATGCATAAATTCAACTATAATTACACGACGTATGCCTTGTCATATATTGATCATGTAAGATTCATTTTCTTAACCATACAGTTCAATCGCAGCTTGTTCTTCTGATGTTTTAAAATGACTTAATTTCATATCACGTACAGTTGCATACTTGTATAAGATTAGATATCAGTCATCTTCTCTGTATGCACCTAGATTGGACTTAATCATGTGTTGCCAGAGTAATGAACTGTCTCATTTTGTAAAATCAGTATTTAGAAGCTGAGTTCTTTTTTTGCCGTGAGTATAACTATTATTTTTATCTCATCATAAGATATACAGTGCATCCGGAAAGTATTCACAGCGCTTCACTTTTTCCACATTTTGTTTTGTTACAGCCTTATTCCAAATTTAATTATATTAATCTTTTTCCTCAAAATTCTACACAAAATACCCCATTGTGACCATGTGAAAAAAGTTTTCTCGAGAGTTTTGAAAATGTATTAAAATTAAAAAACAAAGAAATCATATTTACATAAGTATTCACAGCCTTTGCCATGAAGCTCAAAATTGAGCTCAGGTGCATCCTGTTTCCACTGATCATCCTTGAGATGTTTCTACAGCTTAAATGGAGTCCACCTGTGGTTGATTGGACATGATTTGGAAAGGCACACACCTGTCTATATAAGGTCCCACAGTTGACTGCATGTCAGAGCGCAAACACCAAGCATGAAGTCAAAGGAATTGTCTGTAGACCTCCGAGACAAAATTGTCTCGAGGCACAAATCTGGGGAAGGATACAGAAAAATTACTGCTGCGTTGAAGGTCCCAATGAGCACAGTGGCCTCCATCATTCGTAAATGGAAGAAGTTCGGAACCACCAGGACTCTTCCTAGAGCTGGCCGGCCGTCTAAATTGAGCGATCGGGGGAGAAGGGCCTTGGTCAGGGAGGTGACCAAGAACCCAATGATCACTCTGTCAGAGCTCCAGCGTTCCTCCGTGGAGAGAGGAGAACCTTGCAGAAGGACAACCATCTCTGCAGCAATCCACCAATCAGGCCTGTATGGCAGAGTGGCCAGGCGAAAGCCACTCCTTAGTAAAAGGCACAAGGCAGCCCGTCTGGAATTTGCAAAAAGGCACCTGAAGGACTCTCAGACCATGAGAAACAAAATTCTCTGGTCTGATGAGACAAAGATTGAACTCTTTGGTGTGAATGCCAGGCGTCATGTTTGGAGGAAACCAGGCACTGCTCATCACGAGGCCAATACCATCCCTACAGTCAAGCATGGTGGTGGCAGCATCATGCTATGGGGATGTTTCTCAGCAGCAGGAACTGGCAGACTAGTCAGGATAGAGGGAAAGATGAATGCCGCAATGTACAGAGACATCCTGGATAAAAACCTGCTCCAGAGCGCTCTTGACCTCAGACTGGGGCGACGGTTCATTTTTCAGCAGGACAACGATCCGAAGCACACAGCCAAGATCTCAAAGCAGTGGCTTCAGGACCACTCTGTGAATGTCCTGGAGTGGCCCAGCCAGAGCCCAGACTTGAATCCGATTGAACATCTCTGGAGAGATCTGAAAATGGCTGTGCACAGACGTCTCCCATCCAACCTGATGGAGCTTCAGAGGTACTGCAAAGAAGAATGGGCAAAACTGCCTAAAGATAGGTGTGCCAAGCTTGTGGCATCATATTCAAAAAGACTTGAGGCTGTAGTTGCTGCCAAAGGTGGTTCTACAAAGTATTAAGCAAAGGCTGTGAATACTTATGTAAATATGATTTCTTTGTTTTTTAATTTTAATAAATTTTCAAAACTCTCGAGAAAACGTTTTTCACATGGTCACAATGGGGTATTTTGTGTAGAATTTAGAGGAAAAAGATTAATTTAATTCAATTTGGAATAAGGCTGTAACATAACAAAATGTGGAAAAAGTGAAGCGCTGTGAATACTTTCCGGATGCACTGTATGCAAAACATTATTTATGTGTGTGGAGGAGGAAGGCGGTTGCCATCAGCAGTGCAAAGAAGGTGTAGGCACGCTTTGTGGAGTTTCAGATAATCATTTACAACTTTGGCACAGAGGAGCCAAGCTACAGTTGGAGTTTTCAAACCTGTAATGCAGTGGAGAACTGGAGCATAAGGAAGTACATAGTTTACCTTTACACTAAAAATCTGCTTTGTGACAACAGATAATTCCTTCAATCTATAGTTGAAATATAAGGAGTCACTGTGGGAGTCTGGCAGTAAAAGAACTCTCTGAAAACTTCTGAGTGCTTCTGAAAAAAGTTCTGAGCAGCCTTTGTTTCATGCTATGAATTACCATGAGTGATGGTAATACACTGACTGCTCACTGCATTAGGTACCTACCTTGCAACTACTCATTTTATCAGGTTCAGTTACCATATGTGAAAAGTAACTACAGTAGTTCTACGGTTAAAGATTGTATTACATCTGTTTCTTTGCATAGGAGAAAGCCTTTCTTCACCCTGATCTTCAGTGGGCTGGACCTTCACAGGACCACCACTGAGCAAGTTATTTAGGTAATGGATGGTTCTTATCACGGCAGTGACACTGACATTGTAGTGACATGTTAGTGGATGTTTGGCTCATCCTATTGCTGCACAATTTGTGTTAGTCATTCTTTAGTCCTTCATCAGTCAAATGTAGATATTTTTGGTCAGCAGACTATTCTCAGCCCAGCAGAGACACTGAGGTGTTTAAAATCACAAGCAGCACTGTTGTTTCTCATCCACTTCTACCAGTGAAACACCTTCAAGCGTAGCCCTACAAAGTCAGTGTCATGGCAATGCTGAGAATGGTCCACTATCAAATAGTACCTGCTCAGTGGCGGTCCTGTGGTGGGTCCTGACTGTCAATAAATGAGAAAAGAAGGCTAACAAATGAGGAGAAACAGATGATCTACAATCTGTAATTATAGAATGATAGGGTGCACCTATATGCTAAGCAGACAAAAATAAAAGTATAAATAACTTTTTTTGTAGAACCAAGCTACTCATCAAAGGATGATGTTAGCTTAGTGAGAAGACTATAAGAGCTTCATATACCACCAGCAATTTCAGCTTACTGCAGCATATTTAGAGGACTCAGATCTAAGCATGTGAAGTTAAGTGACTTGGGTCAGAGCATGAGAAAGACAGAATCTGACCAGTTATGTAGGGCTGGGAGTGAATCACAAAAGAATAAGTTCTCTGATTCCAGGTATTTGTTAATTGAGAATTGACTAAAAAGTCTTGGACTCGATATCACATTAATATTCACATCATTAGCTTTTCTCTGCCATGGTCAAATTAATGTTGTATTGTTTACTTTTGCAAACTGTCTTGGTTTTTGGTATCTAGGTTATGTGTGGAATTCACTGTCGGAATGAAGCCTATCCATTCCTGTCACTCAGAATCCAATCCAAAATGTCTGAAATGGAAAAACACAACTTTTCTGTGGTGTGTTGAGTTGTTGACCTGCTAAGCTAGCACTCATAATCAGCTTCACTGTGATCTACCTACCACTGTTAAACATTTAGCAGTTGTTGTTCAGTCTGTGGGTAACAGTGTTTTGATGAAAATCTTGCTAGCTTATTACAGTTAGAGTTTATTTTTGTTTCTGCTGTGCTTCATGTCATCTGCTCAGTCTGTTCAAAGAAAGAGGGCAGTACTCCCCCACTGCCAAGAGTATAGCATGCAAGGTTGTAAATTGGGAGGTAAGGAGGTGTTTACAATATTCATAGTCATGAATATTCATAGATCATCACATTCTTAAAGAATGTTAAGGGTTAAGGATGCCTCAGTGCCATTTTAGTAATTTCCTGAGTAATATATATATATATATATATATATATATATATATATATATATATTAGCCATTAGGGGTGTACTTTGTGTACTTCTGGTGCCGGTCCCAAGCCCAGATAAATGGTGAGGGTTGCGTCAGGAAGGGCAACCGGCGTAAAACTGCCAAAACTATCATGCAGATCACAAATATCATCGCCATACCGGATTGGTCGAGGCCCAGGTTAACAACGACCGCCTCCGGTGCTGTTGACCAGCAGGGTGCTGGTGGAAATTGGTCTACTGTAGGTTGAAGACCATCAAAGAGGAGAGGAGGAAGGCAGGTTAGAAGGCAGCGAGAAAGAAGGAAAGGCAGGAGTGTGGAGGTTAGAGTAGGGACTTTGAACATAGGGACAATGACTGGTAAAGGCAGAGAGCTTGCAGACATGATGGAGAGAAGGAAGGTAGATATTCTGTGTGTCCAGGAGACCAGATGGAAAGGAAGTAAGGCCAGGAACATTGGAGGTGGATTCAAACTGTTCTATCATGGTGAGAGGGACAGAAATGGAGTAGGGATAATCCTAAAGGAACAGCTTGGGAAAAGTGTTCTGGATGTAAAGAAAGTGTCAGACAGGATTATGAGCCTGAAGTTGGAGGTTGATGGTGTAATTTTGAATGTGGTCAGTTCATATGCACCACAGGTTGGTTGTCAGTTAGAGGAGAAAGAGGAATTTTGGAGTAAGATGGATGAAGTGGTAGTTGGTGTCCCTAGAGAGGAGAGATTAGTAATTGGTGCAGACATCAATTGACATGTTGGTGAAGGGAACAGAGGGGATGAAGAGGTGCTGGGTATGTATGGTGTGAAAGACAGAAATGCTGATGGTCAGATGGTGGTAGATTTTGCAAAGAGAATAGAAATGGCTGTGGTGAACACACATTTTCAGAAGAGGGAAGAACACAGGGTGACATACAAGAGTGGAGGGAGGTGCACACAGGTGGATTATATCTTTAGCAGGAGATGCCACCTAAAGTAGATTGGAGATTTAAAGTGGTACCAGAGGAAAGTGTAGCAAGGCAGCATAGGGTGGTTGTCTGTAGAATGAGATTAGAAACAAAGAAGAGGAAGAGAGTGAAGACAGAGCCAAAGATTAGATGGTGGAAGCTGAAGGAGGAGGAGGGTTGTAGGCTGTTCAGGGAGAACTTGAAACAGGCCCTTGGGGGCAGTGAGGAGCTACCTGAGGACTGGGAAACTACAGCTAAGGTGGTGAGAGAAACTGGCAAAAATGTGTTGGGTGTTTTGTCTGGTCAGAGGAAAGAAGACAAGGAAAGTTGGTGGTGGAATGAGGAAGTCCAGGAGAGTATTCAGAAGAAGAAGGCAGTTAAGAAAAAGTGGGATAACCAGAGAGATGAAGGAAGTAGGCAGGAGTATCGTGAGGCAAGTCACTTAGTGAAAAGAATGGTGGAAATGCAAAGGCTCAGGCCTATGATGAGCTGTATGAGAGGCTGGACAGTAAAGAAGGAGTAAAGGACTTGTATCATTTGGCTAAACAGAGAGATAGAGCTGGAAAGGATGTACAGCAGGTTAGGCTGATAAAGGATAGAAAGGGAAATGTACTAGTGAGTGAACAGAGAGTGTTGAGTAGATGGTAGGAGTACTTTGAAGAACTAATGAATGAGGAAAAGGAGAGAGAGAGGAGGACAACGGGGGGAGAGATAGTGGATCAGCAAGTGAAGAGAATTAGTAAGGTGGAAGTGAGGGCAGCTTTAAAAAGGATGAAGAATGGAAAGGCAGTTGGTTCAGATGACATACCTGTGGAGGTATGGAGATGTTTAGGAGAGATGGCAGTGGACTTTTTAACCAGGTTGTTTAACAAAATCCTGGAGAGTGAGAGGATGCCTGATGAGTGGAGAAGTAGTGTACTGGTCCCCATTTTTAAGAACAAGGGTGATGTGTAGAGCTGCAGTAACTACAGAGGTATAAAGTTGATGAGCCACACCATGAAGGTATGGGAAAGAGTTGTTGAAGCAAGGTTAAGGCGAGAGGTTCAGATCAGTGAGCAGCAGTTTGGATTCATGCCCAGAAAGAGTACCACAGATGCAATTTTTGCGTTGAGAATGTTGGTAGAGAAGTACGGAGAAGGTCAGAAGGAGCTACATTGTGTCTTTGTGGATCTAGAGATGGCATATGATAGGGTGCC
Organism: Pygocentrus nattereri; assembly: GCF_015220715.1. NCBI lineage: Eukaryota > Metazoa > Chordata > Actinopteri > Characiformes > Serrasalmidae > Pygocentrus > Pygocentrus nattereri. The sequence goes on along the minus strand of NC_051218.1, from coordinate 23,509,858 downwards.
AAGAGAGGAACTGTGGTACTGTATGAGGAAGTCAGGTGTAGCTAAAAAGTATGTTAGGGTTGTGCAGGACATGTATGAGGATAGTGAGACAGTGGTGAGGTGTGCAGTTGGAGTGACAAATGGTTTCAAGGTGAAGGTAGGGTTACATCAGGGATCAGCTTTGAGCCCTTTCTTGTTTGCAATGGTGATGGAAAGGTTGAGAGATGAGGTCAGGCAGGAGGCTCCATGGACCATGATGTTTGCAGATGACATTGTAATCTGTGGTGAGAGTAGAGAGCAGGTGGAAGAGAATCTAGAGAGGTGGAGGTTTGCACTGGAGAGGAGAGTAATGAAGGTCAGTAGAGACAAGACAGAATACGTGTGTGAATGAGAGGGAGGCAGGTGGAAAGGTGAAAATACAAGGAGTAGAGGTCGTAAAGGTGGGTGACTTCAAATATCTTGGGTCAACCATCCAGAGCAATGGACAGTGTAGAAAAGAGGTGAAGAAGAGGGTGCAGGCAGGATGGAGTGAGTGGAGATGGGTGTCAGGGCTGATGTGTGACAGAAGGATAGCAGCAAGAGAGAAAGGGAAGGTTTACAAGACAGTAGTGCATCCTTCTATGATGTATGGTTTGGAGAATGTGGCTCTGTCTAAAAGACAGGAGGCTGAGCTGGAGGTGGCGGAGATGAAGATGCTGAGATTTTCGTTGGGAGTGACAAGGATGGACAAGATTAGAAATGAGCAGATCAGAGGGACAGTGAAGGTGGAGCAGTTTGGAGATAAAGCCAGAGAGGCCAGGTTGAGATGGTTTGGACATGTGTTGAGGAGGAATAGTGGATATATTGGGCAAAGAATGTTAGAGATGGAGCTGCCGGGTAGAAGGAGAAGAGGTAGACCTCAGAGAAGGTTTATGGATGTAGTGAAGGTGGACATGGAGATGGTTGGTGTAAAAGTAGAGGAAGCAGTGGATAGGGCAAGATGGAGGCAGATGATCCGCTGTGGCGACCCTTAAGGGGGTAGCCGAAAGAAGAAGAAGACTTTTGATGTAAGTCAATGGACGTTACATTTGGGAGGTTTCTATGTGGTAAGAACATGAGGAGGACATCTTAGAAAGTGATACCTATATGTTTATCTGCACCCCCTACTGGCTCAACTCTGCATCAGTCATGGCAGTGTAAACCAAATAAATGTGGGTGATTAAGGACAGGGAACACAGAAATACTGAGGCTGTCTTTTCAAATGATCCATACAGACTGAATGAATGTGTCAAATGAAAAGGTGCCCTTACACATTAGCCATCTATTCAGAGCTTCATTTTAGCATCAGTGGGCTGTATTCACAAAGAGAGACTTTCAAGAAGATAATCAGCGTCCTTTCTGCGTCAGAAGCATACTGAGAAAGCAGAACTGATTCTGAAAAATTATCCACTGTTTACTATCAACTCATTAGATCTAATAAAGCTCCCCAGGATTTCATACTCACAGCATTATACATCCCTGTGTGAATGCTCAAATGAAAGATACAGTTATTATATCCTCAAAATATTTAGCTAAATAATTAACACTAAAGAAAAAGAAAGAAATCATAAGAAGAAAATTTGAGTACCTTTCTAGGAAATATACAGGTAATGAAAGAAATAGAGAAAAAAGCAAGATAAGTGTGCGAAAAAGAATAGAATTTTCTACTAAATAAGACCCAACATCAAATGTTTATAATCATTCTAAACCATTTTCTTCAGGGTGATCATGGAAAGGCTTCTCATGGTTATTATGCATCTAAACTGTGAAACTCATTTCCCCGTTATTTATTATTATCACTATTAGCTACTATTTATTTATGCAAAACTTCACAAGGAACAAACACAAATGTTTGAATATATACACTAGACCTAATGACTCTACAAATGAGAAACAGGTGTGGGTGATTATTACCTGGGAGAGCTACAGTAATAAGGAAAAAACAGGATTGGGAGAATTCATGAAGACTCCTAAAACTTTAAACGCCACTTTGTCTCATATTGAGTACTTCCAAAGTGTACTAGCTTCTTTTAGCAGTTTTTTGTTCAGACAAGATGTAGTACAGTAGTAAAACAGTAATAAAAAAAAAGTAATCCATTAATTACTAGTTATTGATTATGTCTCTCAAACTGTAATGGGAATTATGCTACTTATTACATTATTACAGTAATGTCACTACTTTTTCCTGTAACTAAACATTCACATTACAGAGTATTCACATTACAGTTATTAACATATGTTACAGTACATATATATGTGTATATATGTGAATACTCTGTAATGTGCATATTTAGTTACAGGAAAAGTAATGACATTACTGTAATGCCTTACAAATCACTTTACACCCAACACTAACGGTTAATACACAGACGATATTCTAGAGCTGTTGCAAATAAATTGTGGAACGACGCACATTGTTTGCACTCCACCACTGCTAGCTGCCATACATAGTGGATCCAGGAAGGGCCTCTGCAGTTTTGCATTACACTGTGGAGAAATTATGTTAAGGTAAACTAGGCATGTTCTGTTAGGGATAACTTTATCTTGCTACCGTATGCTAATTGATAACCAAGGCACAATTCAATACCATGAGGTATTGCACGAGAATTTAGCATTTTAATTTAATAGTCCCCAGAATTCAGAAGGTTTCAGCTGGGGGAAGTGCTTTTTCTTATAAAGCACCCAAACTCTGGAATGATCTTCCAGAAACTGTTCGGGACTCAGACACAGTCTCAATCTTTAAGACTAGGCCGAAAACTCACTTGTTCAGTTTAGCTTTTTGTAGCTAATGTTCCCCCTTAGATAAAGTCAGCAGATCCCGGGGTCCATGGACACAGGTAATTATAGTAAACTGAGACGCTGGTGCTTTCGTCCCGCTGCTCGCACGCGGTCACTCAAGTTTGTGGACGGTGGAGCGGAGGGATGCCGAACTGTTTCAGAGTGCTGCCGTGTCTGTGTGTCCTTCTGGTTCTCTCCTTTTAGTTAAGCTGTCATATTCAGATCTGCCGGAGTCATTAGCCACACTCTGTAAATGTTTACATTCCCTGTTTATGTACAAACGGATAGAACAAAACTAATTCCATTTACCTTCTTTCTTTCCGAGTATACAATCACCCATATGTCCGGCTGGACACTGAAGGACGACTGACTGCCGAGCCCTTCTGCTACCCACTTCAGACCAGCTGCCCACGCCCCAACCACCTGCCTTGGACGAGCTTCCCACCCTATGCTGATGTTCTCATAGACTCCTAGTTATTCCTAATACCAATATTACTGCTGTTAATATTAGTAATATAATCACTTGTAGGTAGTTTGACCAGAGGAGGATGAGTCCCCCCTGGTGAGCCTGGTTCCTCCCAAGGTTTCTTCCTCAGTTCTGAGGGAGTTTTTCCTTGCCACTGTTGCCCCTGGCTTGCCCACTGGGGGGATTCTGTACATTCTTACAGTCCTGTTGAAACTTTTTCTTTTCTGAAATTCTGTAAAGCTGCTATGTGACAACATCCGTTGGATAAAGCGCTATACAAATAAATTTGATTTGATTTGATTTGATTAATTTATCAATAAAGTATCATTTGGTGCAACACTACCAAAAACAGGCACTAGAGTGAGAAGTGCATAGTATAGGGTGTGTATAGTGTATATAGTGCATTGTGGCACAAATTGAGACAAATTGATTTTTAATCCTAGGGAGACTATACGTTTTCAACTATTCCCTTCTCCAACACACTTGATCATCAGGTAATTGTCATGCCTTTTGAGAGCTTACGTATGATGGTGTAAGGTATGGTTGAAACTGTGGAGAGTTGTTTTAATGATGCATTCAGTTGGTCCTACTGAGATTGGGAAGGTGTTCTTTGCGTTTATGTGGTCATCGTATATGCGCAACAAGTATGTTTCTAAGAAGACAGGAGCAGAGCAAATGAGTTTCTTTCCTTACTTTATTTGTATTGTTTTTAATAAAAAAAAAAAAACAGTATCAATTTTATCAAACAGTATCAAATTTTTCACTGTTGTCTGAAGAAACCTCATATCTAAAAATGACAACTTTACAGAGAAAAAACATACTGCACTTTTAATGTAGGTCAGTCATTTAAGGCTGTTTCTTTTGGTCAACTCATCATTTTTATGTCAAATTTACAGATAATATAGGGTGCAACAGGCATTTTCGAATTATATCAAAAATGAAGATACAAGGTTTTCTTCTGACAGCAGTGATATGTTTTTGAACGTAGTACACACAAGTAGGAAATTAGAAGCAAACAAAACATATGCTACCATACTATACATATACATACATACATACAGACACACACACACACACACACATATATATATATATATATATATATATATATATATAAGCATTTACAACCCCAATTCCAATGAAGTTGGGACGTTGTGTAAAATATAAATAAAAACAGAATACGATGATTTGCAAATTCTTTTCAAACCATATTAAATTGAATATGCTACAAAGACAAGATATTTAATGTTCAAACGCATAAACTTTATTGTTTTTGCAAATATTCACTCATTTTGAATTTGATGCCTGCAACACATTCCAAAGAAGTTGGGACAGGGGCATGTTTACCACTGTGTTACATCACCTTTCCTTTTAATAATACTCAATGAGCATTTGGCACTAGTTGTTGAAGCGTTGTAGGTAGAATTCTTTCCCATTCTTGCTTGATGTACAACTTCAGTTGCTCAACAGTCCAGGGTCTCCGTTGTTGTATCATCTCAGATGAGCTCGGGCCCAGAGAAGCCAGTGGCGTTTCTGGGTATTGTTGACATATGACTTTCGCTTTGCATGGCAGAGTATTGTTGAAAAGGATTTGCAAATCATCGTATTCTGTTTTTATTTATGTTTTACACAACATCCCAACTTCATTGGAATTGGGGTTGTACTTTTCACATATGTTTAAGCACTGCATATGGTTCATCATCTGTGTTTTTCATGTTACTTCAATTCTTCACCTTTAGCAGAGACACTAGGAATCCTAGACAACATTTGCATTTTCATTTGGTTGCCTCAAGAACAGCACTTGGGCTTGTATTTAAAATAAACACTTTTCAGCAAGGCTAGACTATTTCAGTGGTGCGGTTGAGCCAAGAAACTATTCCCTAGAAATTGAGGCAAAGAGCATGGCTACTCAGCTGAATCCATGAAGGCCCTCTATGTCTGCAGGTATTTGTTCCGATCATGCACCACAACACCTGACTTCACTAATTAGGCTTCCTTCTTTGTGAAGGCAGAGAACTGCTCAGTGAAACCAGGTGGCACTGTGCAAGGTTGGAACAAATACCTATAGGCACTGTGGCCCTGCTTGAGAACCAGGCGTCTAGAGCCAGCTCTGAAACATGACATGTAATTAACAGAGCCTTTTCCAAGCTGCTCACTGGAGGCTGACATTTGAATGTCATAGTCAGGTATTCTAAAGAAAGGAATTTATCAAATGTGACATCTTTCATTTACAAGAGTCAGCAAAACTATGGCTGTCTTATAGTGTATATACCCTCACTGCTGAGTGACTGGTACACGGTCTTATTCATGATTGCTACAGTTACATAAGCATGGAGAACAGATACATTCATAAGGTTCAGCATATTGGGCAACTGGTCAAAATTTATATAACTTTACAGCAAATTCTGCACTTTTTTTATTCATGTTTATGTTGGACTAGTATTACCCTGCCAACTACAGTAATTGTGTTACAATATTATCTTCTTGTGCTAAGATATTCTGTTTGATAAAATCAGTTATTTATGATAGACTCGAAGGAATCACATGACTGTGGTGTAAGGCATATATCATGAAGATCAGTGTTTTTAGCATCAAACAGCATTCATTGGAGCCCTGGTACTGAAAAAAGAAAGATATTAGTCACATTGAACATGGCATAACAGTTGTCCTCTGCTTTTCACACAACTAGGTCAAGAGTTTATCAACAATAGTGCAGAAACTATTCAAAAATATGAATGATTAACAATCTTGATTGGCAGATTGTTAATCAGAGGAGTTCATGACAAGAAGAGGACAATGGCAAGAATCACGCAAGCAAACAGAAGGACCACAACCAAAATGTTTGGATTCATTGGAACATTGGGCCAGATTCATAAAACACAACAATATCCACACAATGTTATTTATTTATTTATTTATTTATTTATTTATTTATTCATGTGCAGTACTGTGCAAATAAGAGACCAACCTTCAAAACCTTAATTAAGTTATTCATTTTTCCCCTTCTGGAAAAAAAGAAGAATATTTAAAAGACAATTACCCAGAATGCTCAACAACAAAAATATATAATTTTAATTTCTTACTTTCAGTTTGTCAAGGAAAACTGCAAGGATATTTTCCACACAAGTTTAGTCTTGTTGGGTTGCATTTTGTGCTTCTCAAAGTTCTAGTAATCCTAAACACATTCGTTAATGCTGAGGTATAGAGCTGGCCAGTTTACTGTGCTGAGAAAAGCTGCTTTTTTTGCTTGATTTAAAGACCTTGTAAATCAGACCCAGTCAGACCCATTGCGTTGAGTTGTCTTGTCACAGTGACAGAAACACCTTCAAATCTGAAGCAACCATGAAGCTTGATATTCTCATCATAAGATGAACACTTTAAGGACTGTTTACAAACATTGATGTGTTCAGAACTGCTGCTATGAGAGAGGACTGTACTGTTGATCTAGAGGACTATGCTTCTGGGGTAACAGGCTACATCAGCTGCTGAATTGAAAGCATTGTTCCAACAAAGCACTGCAGAAAATATCCCAACCAGAAACCCTAGATAAACGGTGAAGTTCGGTCCATGCTGCATGCTTGCCATGCTGCATTTCTCTGAGGCAACACTGAAGGTCCAGAAATAACTTGCGTAGATCTATCAGAGAGGTCAAGAGACAGTACAGGCTGAAGTTGGAGGGCTACTACACCACTGTGGACTCCCAGCACATGTGGCAAGGACTGCAGCACATCACCAATTACCAACAGACAAGCAGGGTGGTCACAACCAGCCACACTACACTACCTGATGAGCTGAATGAGTTCAATGCTTGCTTCGAGGCCGTCAACCCTGGCCGACTGAGAGACATTATGTCCACACAGAACATATCATTCACTGTGACATCAGTTGATGTGTGCAGGACCTTGAAGAGAATAAATCCACGGAGAGCAGCCTGCCCAGACAACATCCCCGGGCATACACTCAGGGTTTGCTCATCAGAACTGGCTGACGTGTGTGTGGACATATTCAATTTGTCCCTTGCGCAAGCTTTTGTGCCATCTTGCTTCAAGACCACCACCATCGTGCCCCTCCCAAAGAATAGCGCTGTGATCTGCCTAAATGATTATCGTCCTGTTGCACTCACCCCAATCGTGATGAAGTGCTTCGAGAGAATAGTCATGACTCACATCCAGGAGACCATTCCAAACACTATAGACCCTCTTCAGTTTGCATACCGGTGGAACCGGTCCACAGACAATGCAGTGAACACTGCCCTTCACACAGCCCTCACACACCTGGAGGGAAAGGAAATGTATGTCAGAATGCTCTTCACAGATTACAGCTCAGCATTTAAAATGGTTATTCCATACAAACTCTCAGAAAAGCTCCTCATCCTCGGACTGACACCCGCCCTCTGTAACTGGGTGCTGAACTTTGTAACAGACAGACCCCAGTCAGTCAGAGTCAGCAGCCACACATCCAGTACAAGAACTGTGAGTACAGGGGTCCCCCAGGTCTGTGAGCTGAGCCTCCTTGTGTACACGTTCTTCACTTATGAGTGGCCTCCCAGAACAACACCAGCATCATCAAGTTTTCTGATGATACTACAGCCATTGGACTGATCACTGGCGGGGATGAGACAGCATACAGGAAGGAGGTGGCCGAGCTGGTAGCATGGGGTCATGAATGCAGACAAGACCAAGGAAAACCTTCAAATTCCTTGGCATTCACATCAGTGAGGATCTCACCTGGTCTCACAAGGCACATCTCATCATCAGGAAGTCCCAGCAGAGACTGTACTTTCTAAAAAGCCTGAGGAAATTTGGTATGCCATCCAAAATTCTCAGCACCTTCTACAGGAGTACGATCGAGAGTGTTCTTACCAGCTCCATCACGGTGTGGTATGGAAACTGCGCTGCTCAGGACATATGCTGTGCATATGACAATAAAACTCTTGAATCTTGAATCTTATCTGATGCTGACAGTTTTGGTGGTCTACCAGGTCTTGCATCGTTGATAGGAGTCCTGTTTTGTCTTTATCTTTTAACAATTTTTGAACATTTGAGTTTTGGAAACATAGTTTTTTTTCTTTTGCCTATTCATATTCTTATGCAAGTACATTATTTTATGCATAATTTTCTCAAAAAAAATGATGAAAACTGGAAATGAAATAAATGAAGGATGATGTCTTTCGCACCCAGTATTTAAACCCAGTATTTTATGTGTATCATAGCTAAAAGCTAATCATATCCAACATGTTAATGAAGTGGTACATTTTAATAACCAAACTTAGCCAAGGCCTGTTTTGTGCTAAAATGGACACCGGTTCTAGGAAAAACAGTAGAAGTGTTTGGTAAAAATGCAGAAAAAAAAACTGTAGGAAACATATCAAAATGGTAATGTAACAAGAAATTCTTCCTGCTGTCAAAAATGGTGGTAAGGGAGAAAAACACAGAAGTGAAAGAAAACGCATTCATGTACACTATATGAACAAAAGTCATGGGACACTGACACATTACACCCACAGGAGCTTTTATGACATCCCATTCCAAATCCATGGCCAGTATTGCAGAGTTGGTCTCCCCTTTGCAGCTATAAATGCTTCCACTCTTCTGAGAAGCTTTCTACTAGATTTAGATTAGATTTACTAGTATACTTTATTGATCCCAGAGGGAAATTGCAGTCATTACAGTTGCAACCATTTAAGTAAAAGAATAAACACTTCAATAATTTAAAACAAAAAAGAGAAATTTGCAATACATACCGGTTTAAAGTGGCTGTGATAATAAGTATGAAATATACTGTATAAAGCAGTTCAAATGAATGCACCTCTGAGTTATTGCACACATAATAAAAAAATTATATTATTATTATTATTATTATTACCCATATAAACAGTACAATTTGGTATTGAGTATTGCACAGATGAACCATAGTATCACAGACTGAGGGAGGAGTTATAGAGTTTGATGGCCACAGGTAAGAATGACTTCCTGTGGCGCTCTGTGGTGCATTTCGGTAGAATCTTGCACTGAATGTCCTATGTCTCATTGCTTTGTCATAGAGTGGGTGGGAGCCATTGTCCATAATGGCCTGCAGCTTAGAGAGCATCCTCCTCTCTGACACTGCCATCAGCAAGTCTAGCTCCACACCCATGACAACACCGGCCTTGCAGATCAGTTTGTTGAGTCTGTTGGGTGCGTCTGCCACCCTCAGCCTGCTTCCCCAGCATGCAACAGCATAGAGGATAGCACTCGCCACCACAGACTCATAGAATATCCTGAGCATAGTCCAGGAGATGTTGAAGGACCTCAGGCGCCTCAGAAAATAGAGACAATTTTGGCCCTTCCTGTAGAGGGCATCAGTGTTTTTAGCCCAGTCCAGTTTATTGTCAATATACACATCCAGATAATTTGTAATCCTCCACAGTGTCCACATTGACCCCCCCTGATGAACACAGGGGTCACTGGTGCCTTGTCCCTCCTCAGGTCCACCACCAGTTCCTTTGTCTTTGTCATGTTGAGCTGCAGATGGTTCCGCTTGCACAGTGCAACAAAGTCCTTCACCGTTGCCCTGTACTCATCCTCATCACCCCTGCTGATACATCCAAGTATTACAGAATCATCAGAAAACTTCTGAAGGTGGCTGTAGTCTGTGATGTAGAGGGTGAAGAGGAAGGGAGAGATTAGAGCTCCCTGTGGGACTCCAGTGTTACTGACCATGCTGTCCAACACACAGTGCTGCAGGCGTACATACTGTGGTCTGCCAGTCAGGTAGTCAATAATCCAGGACACGAGGGCGGCATCTACTTGCATCACTGTCAGCTTATCACCCAGAAGAGCAGGCCAAATGGTGTTAAATGCACTGGAGAAGTCAAAAAACATGACCCTCACAGAGCTGGCTGGCTTGTCCATGTGAGCATAGGTTCGGGTGAGCAGGTAGATGATGGCGTCCTCAACTCCCAGGCAGGGCTGATAGACAAACTAGAGGGGCTCCAGAAGTGGCTGGACCATGGGCCAGAGCTGATTCAAGACGAGCCTCTCCATGGTCTTCATGACGAGGACAGAGCCTGCAGTGTCAAATCTGTTAAAGAACAGATTTAGCTTGTTGGTCCCGTCCACACTATTCTCTACTCCTCTGTTGTTGCTGGACCTGAAGCTGGTGATGGTCCTCATTTCACTCCAAACCTCCCTCATGTTGTTCTGCTGGAGTTTTCACTCCAGCTTCCTCCTATATTTGTTCTCCCTCATAGTTGTCTTTAGTTCCCTCTGGATCATTATCACCTCTTCCCTGTCTTCCCTGTCTCCAAGGCCCTTTTCTTGCTGTTAATGTCCTTTGTTACCCACATAATTTCTTTTTTTAAATCACGACAAAGCATCAAAATTTAAATAAAATAGTTATAATGCTTGGTAAGCATATCTTATTGTTCACACCCTACATTCTTTAGCAGAAGAATTGTTTATCATGACTAGTATTAAAAAAATTGATGACTGACTGAGCTTTGCTGTATTTTATATCGCTATTATTTTATGGGAAACCATGACACTTATGACTTATTGCTGTAATGATGTGCTCCTGTATTTACATTTCTTCTGGCAAAATTTTGTGGCAATTTAAAATGCTTCTTTAAATTTAAAAAGTTAATCAAATGAGTGGGTGTATAATAAGTTGACTTGCAAATGTACATTGAAAACAGAAAAGACGATTCTATCCACATTAGCTTACCAGTGAATTTTTTTTAATGTCTGCCACCCCCCAATATGTCAGATTCTTCGTAAAACAGCATAAGAGGGTTTTAAGAAAAATGTTCTTATTAAGAACAGTTGAGGAATGTGAACATCAAAGAACATGAATGTGCACATCCAGTACTGTGGTACAGAAGCATCGAAACTGGACCACTAAGGAGTGGAAAAAAGTTACCTGCTCAGACCATGTTCTTTTTGCCTCGTGGTAATGTAATGATCAGATTTTGATGTAGCCTGAGTCCATGGAACTCTTCTTTTCGATGTCAGCATGCATATGGTGACAGTATGGCATGTTATATCTGAACACTGTTGGTGATCAAGTTCATTCTTTCATGGCTGTTTTTATAAATGTGATAAATACAAAGTCCACACAATGGAAATGTTCTAGGGAGAGCCCTAAAATCTTTCACATAATGTGAAGTTTCTTTAAACCTTTAACATGACTTTTTATTCTCTTTCTAAAAATGGATGTTTAGGGAACCAAAATTGGATCTTTTATGGCATCCAACATTCACCTCAGATGGATTCCAGATTGATACCTATGAAGTACATACATATAAATTCTGTTTGGATAAAATTTCTCACCATTTATTATTCATTTTGCATAGTGGAGCCTTCAAGATAGTTATGGTGTTAAACTTGTTTAAAACATGAGGCACCTGCAGGTTAGCAAAAGTACATGATGCATGTCAAAGTATGAGGGCTAATTGCAACATAGGATCACATTATTGATGTTAATTAATTTTTGCTATATATAGTATGTTAGGCACATTAAGTGTCACCAAGCTTGTGGCATACATCATATGCAAGTACGATGAAAGTGTCAACTGTCTAAAACTGGTCACCAGGTCTAAACCTGGTGTCATGAATGTTCAGAAAGCCAGTGCCGTGTCCAGAATTTTAGAAAAAAGATGAAAAGAAAGAAGGTGGGCTAGACTACACTAATAAAGCACTTTGCTTAATGGTGTGAAGGACAAGAGGTTACATTTATAGAATCTGATTTATACGTTGGTACAAAATGAACAGTTACATTATATATATATATATATATATATATATATATATATATATATATATATGTGTATATATAGTTTTTTTTTTTTTTTTTTTCACTCTAGTAACGTGTCCAGGGTGTGTCCTTCCTTTCACCCAATGACCGCTGGGATAGGCTACGGGATAGGTGTGTGTGTGTTTATTCACTCTAATAGTGATACAATCATTATAGCATCCTAATGTTATACTATCATTTCATCGGTTATATTGTGAAAATGATTGCAGTCTCTTACATGAACACATTAAAACAATCATGAAAATTGAAACTCAGTATTGAACTGATTAGAATTAAAACCAACCAATTAAAACCAGCAATGCACTACTCATCAATAAACATATTGAAATTTGACAGGTTTGTCCAGAAGGACCAAGTGTTCACATTTGCGTTCATGTCCTTGCGTTGAGTATGTTTTTGGCCTTAGATGACTGTTTGCTCTCACAACATATGAGAGGCACCTTTTTAGCTATATTACAATTTTAATTTTAACTTTAAACCCCTGGGTTCATCTACAGTGTTTGTACCTTAATGAATGAAATCTGTCATCTTGTTGTTATGAGTGAAGATTAGATCTGTCATTGCTACTTTCTGGTCATTTTTCTAATATTCAAGCACAAGGTCCAATGCTATTATATGAGCATACTTGAACCAAAATCATTATTTATGGAATCGAACAACATGCTTAACAAATGAGGCATTGTTCTTAATGAAGCAGAATCATGATGGGCTTCTCATGAGCAGAATGTAATGTACGATATTATTTTCTAAGGCTGAAGTCGACTGATTGAAGTGTTTACATTCTCCATTATTCAGCCTCCTCTGCCTCTGTGGGGAATTAACATGGTGTTGATGAAGCATGTGTACAGTGAGCTGAGCCTCTGTGATATGGAGATGAGAAAATAATTTTCATAATCAAGAGGAGGCAATTGAACTCTTCGTTTCTTCAATCTGGTCTGGAATAGAAAGTAGGAAGCTGCTTAATCGCAAAGGGAATTAACTCTGCACCACCGGGTGAGAGATGGAGCCTGGAACGTCTGCCGGAGAACGTTCTAGTCCCTGGGAGCTCACATAACGTGTTTATGTCTTTTGGTGCAGTATCTGGTGTTAAAAATCCTTGATAAAATGTCTCTTTTTAACCAAACATTGTTTGTTTAAATAAATAAACTGAGCATGTGATTTTGCTTCTCCTATTCTATGATAGCTAAATGAGATCCCTGGCGATGGTTATAAACAGAACGATACCTCAGTTTAAGTGGTAAGAGTTTTTGCTTCGGGTGGTTTCAAACTGGATTCAGTTGTATACTCATTAACAAGATCTCACATGAAAACTGATTTAACCTTCGCCTCTCCTCAAGGGGACCGTAGTTCCTCTTACTGTATTAAAACTGTGATGTCTTTCGTACCAGAGCTTGAGTTGGCAAGAGTGAATTGTCCTTAAGGCAACTTTTATTTTAAAATATTTGAGATGGAACTTCAGTGGCTATACGCACATGTAAAAATGCTTGTATTCCAGATACAAATATTTCTGATAAGCATATCTCTTCCACTTACAATGAAACATCAAGCACTATGTTAACAGTGAACCTAGACTTCATATATGTAAGCTTGAAAAAGGCTTATATGCTGCCTTGAATGTGGTGGACTCGTATTGATTGACCCAGCTCTCTAGATTCCTTACTTTTGTTGGGCTTCTTTTCTTTGGCTAAAATGCATAAAAACTTATCACAAGCATGTTGGTGCAATTTATATTTTGATCCTGACAATTTACGTGGTAGATCTTTCTGCTTAGCTTACTTTCAGAGTGTATTCTTGTTATTTTTTAAGGCTTTTGTACACTCATTAACAAGATCTCACATTAAAAAACATTTTATTTATTTATTTAACACATCTCCTCAAGGGAACCAAAGTTCCTCTTATTGTAAGTGGTAAAGTCTTTAAAATCAGAGCTTTATGAGTGAATAAAACATAAAATTTTTTTGTAATATTTGAGATGATACTTCAGTGACTCTGTATACAGACGTATACAATTTCTTGCATTGCTAAAAAAAAAGAAATTGGAAAAACATCTTAATAGAATCTGTTTTGCATTGAATAAAGGTGCAATCACTGTTTTGTTCCTAAGAGTTTAAGTGGGAAGACTTTTTGCTTAGGTTGGTTTCAAACTGGAGTCTTATTGTTTTTTCAAGGTAGCTGTACACTCATTAACAAGATCTCACATGACAACTGATTTAACTCCTCGAGGGAATCGAAAGTCCTCTTCCTGTACAAGACGGTGATGTATTAAAGAGTAGAGCTTTGTGAGTTAGAGAGAGTGAATTGAAGACTTTCATTGGTTTTGCAGGTATAAAATGCATAGAAACTCTTTAGCAAGTCAGTTCGAGTACAATCCGAGATACCAAAGGCTCATTGGTAGTCATTGTTGCCAAGACCAAACAGATAATAAATTCTCCTTTTATCTATTCTTTAAGAGACAGTTTCAGTAATGATATCATTTTTGTATGTCATAAAGTAGACTTTGGGGTGGAAACTGAGTTAGCTGTCCCTGTGTGGCTTGTGAAGCAGGACAATGGATCAGCATATCTGAGCCTCTAATTCAATAGAGCCCACTTTTCCCTGCTCTCCCAGACCTTGTCACTTTGAATAAATCTCAGGCATTCTTGAAGGCTGACAGGCACAGGAATTTGAGGGACATCTGTTTAGTAATTTTTAGTGAGATTCATTAGGCGCTGTTTAGCAGTTCAGAATCATGATCAATGGACATAGTTATTCAGCGAGGTGGTTTCATATTCTAATCAACAAACATCTCCAGTATGATGAAAAACACTTCTGAGGACATAAGGGGTTTCATGTTCAAACATAATATGACTTTTAATGGGTAGGGGTATAAAGGCTGCTTAGCTTACAGTTGCCACTTGCTCACTTACATAACAGCACAAAACACCATTATGGTTAAAATAGCAAAAAACATGTCAAATATTAGCATGAGAAAATTATTTTCACTCCCCACACTACAATATTTGTGTTATTTAATGCAACACTCTGGCAAAAATGAAAAAAATTGCTGTTTAAATTGAATGTTGTACAGCCAAAAAGCTAATATTACTGCTTGGAAGCAAAATGTCTTTTTGCAATTATGTAACTTTACCAACTGTATTTTAATCACAAAGGATAGCATATCTAAATGATAGAAAATACTTAGAAATATAAAATTAGCCATGTACCAGAGTCATTGTGAAAGATGAATGCCAAATTGATATGCTAATATGATTTTTTTTCATGTCAACAAATAACGTAAAGAAATGTCATGATTTTTTTTGTAGTCTTTAATTCTATAAAATGAAATCACATGTTGCACTTTCCCACCTCAGCAACTGTTTTTATGTGTTTGTGCAAAATAACACTAAGAATTTTAGTTCCACTAAACACACTGAACTTGTGACAGAGGGGAATGTAACAGGGTAGAACATTTCAGACTGCCATGCTTGTGTCAAGGTTGCATCTTCTACCATTATTTCTGTGAATAATGCAAAAAAAGAACAGAAACGCTGTTCTCTGCCAATTTTGTAAGACAGGTTTATCAATCTTGAGTAAGAAAAAAATGTTAACTTTTGAACTTGGCTTCTCTGAAGACCTAAGTGATGTCACTCGGGGTGGCTGTAACTTAGTGGTAGGAGAAGTAGGCAACTGTAATGTTGCAGGTTCAAATCTCATCACTGGGTATTCCTGTTTATATCAGGTGGTGCTGTGCAGCTCCCTCATTCACATTTAACTTCAAGTTTAAGCCTTTCAATAAAGCGTTACTTAAAAATGGAGACATATAAAATAAAGAATGTTACTTATATGCCTGTTTCAAGCTAAAATATTCATAATAAAACTAGAACTGACTTAAAAATCCAAAATAGCTCTGAGGTAACCCCGCTAGCTTGATACTAATATGGCAAGCTATAATGGTGAAAATACAAGGAGCATTATTGAAACACTGGCTTAAATAAAGATTTCTACATTAGACATTGCTGTGAAACTGGAATACTTTATGGTTCTAGGTTTGTACCTGGCTTTCAGTGTGAACACAGTTAAAAAGTTTACATGAAATGACTTTATTAGCATGAAAAATTGGTGTAAGGTTAGGCTGTAAACTGGACTCTCTAACTAAATCATCGCTGCTGTCCTTGTGGAAGGGGGTTGGTATCACTATGCTGACTCAGCATCGTGATGACTGTCAGCCACAGATGATGGCATTATTTATCTGCCCAACCCTAATGTGCACCATTGTCAGTATGCTGCCATCATGGAGCTGCACAACTTTAATGTAACCTGCTGTGATAGCATTAGCTATTTCCTGACCACCAAAACAGGTAGCCAGCTAGGGGCTCAACAAACATTTGTGCCCAGGGGCCAATAGCTTGATGATCCTAACCTGGCTGATAATACCAGTTACCAAAATATTAAGCTTCTTAAAATCAGTACTGGTACATTTCATATTATTCTCAAATACATCATACAAACTAGCCCTACTCTTAACTGGCTAGAGTTGTTAGTTCTAGTTCCTCAGAACAATCATAACTCCAAATGTGACATTTCTATTTGTTCTGTACACTCTTTCTGTCTGTTTCAAGCTTAAATAAAGGTGATGCTACTAAATTTGCATCAGAATCTTTCGTTTGTTGCTGTACTCTGTGAAATGCTGCATAGCTTCAAGCAGAACACTTCAGGCATCTTTCAGTTTGTGCTTGTAGAGCTGCAGTACTTAAATCTCGAGTTAGCTTTATTTAGCTCCACTTAAATTTAGGTAAATCCTGGAAAAATCCTTTTTTGACTTTCTTTCTTACAGTGCACTGAAAGTAGCCCTTTTCTTTTGGAAACAATTCTATTTCACTAGAGATTAAACTTAACAAGAGATGAATCATCTGAAGGAAACTGTAAAAAATGTTTTGTATTAAGGTCTGTGGGCGTGAATACAGCAAAACTGGAATAGTAGCAAAATTGTCATTCTACAAATACAAGCCAAACCTACTAATGCTATATATACTATACTATACTATACTAAAATCTATAACAGTGTGGGTAGAGTCACAAGATGAAGTACTGCCATGAATTTACTGTTATTGTTATTGAAGCCTTAGGTTATAGGGTGCTGATTTGTATAAAAAAAATACATAGGGAAACAGACAATTATTAGCACATCAAACTATTGAATGTTTTTATTTTAGACTAACATTTTACTGTTTTCATACATTGGAGCCTAGAACAGCTACAAGGTGTTGTGTTAATTGCTTAATTTTTCAATCAAGGCAAAATCTGTCTTTTCACTTTTTACTAATTTTTAGTAGGTTTGATAGTTTTGAGATCTGTGGTCCTGTCTATACTGCAACCAAATCAGTATTTCCTAAATAACAATCTTGTTCCTACAACCCCAATTCCAATGAAATTGGGACGTTGTGTAAAACATAAATAAAAATAGAATAGGATGATTTGCAAATCCTTTTCAACCCATATTCAATTGAATACACTACAAAGACAAGATATTAAATGTTCAAACGGATAAACTTTATTGTTTTTTGCAAATATTCAGTCATTTTGAATTTGATGCCTGCAACACATTCCAAATAAGTTGGGACAGGGGCATGTTTACCACTGTGTTACATCACCTTTCCTTTTAACAACAATAAGCGTTTGGGAACTGAGGACACTAATTGTGGAAGCTTTGTAGGTGGAATTCTTTCCCCTTCTTGCTTGATGTACAACTTCATTTGCTCAACAGTCCGGCGTCTCCGTTGTCGTATTTTGTGCTATATAATGTGCCACACATTGTGCTACAGGCAGGCCAGTCTAGTATCCACATTCTTTTACTACGACGCCACGCTGTTGTAACATGTGCAGAATGTGGCTTGGCATTGTCTTGCTGAAATAAGCAGGGATGTCCCTGGGAACTAACACACCCCCACACCATCGGAGATGCTGGCTTTTGAACTTTGCGCTGATAACAATCAGTAACAATAAATAATCAATAACAGTGCTTTTCCTCTTTGGCCCGGAGGACACGACGTCCCTGATTTCCAAAAACAATTTTAAATGTGGACTCATCAGACCACAGGACACTTTTCCACTTTGCGTCAGTCCATCTCAGATGAGCTTGGGCCCAGAGATGTTGGTTGATATATGTTGGGTGTTGTTGATATATGGCTTTCGCTTTGCATGGCAGAGTTTTAACTTGCACTTGCAGATGGAGCAACGAACTGTGTTCACTGACAGTGGTTTTCTGAAGTGTTCCAGAAAGTGAGCCCATGTGGTAATATCCGTTACAGAATGATGTCAGATTTTAATGCAGTGCCTCCTGAGGGATTCAATGTTGGTTTTCTGCCTTGCCGCTTACTTTCAGAAATGTCTCCAGATTCTCTGAAACTTTTCATGATATTATGGACTGTAGATGATGAAATCCCTAAATTCCTTGCAATTGCACATTGAGAAACGTTCTTAAACTGTTGGACTATTTGCTCACGCAGTTGTTCACAAAGTGGTGAACCTCGTCCCATCCTTGCTTGTGAACGACTGAGCCTTTCAGGGATGCTCTCTGAAATACCCAATTTATACCCAATCATAACACTCACCTGTTTCCAGTTAACCTGTTCACCTCTGGAAAACAGGTGTTTTTTGAGAATTCCTCAACTTTCCCAGTCTTTTGTTGCCCCTGTCCCAACTTCTTTGGAACGTGTTGCAGGCATCAAATTCAAAATGAGTGAATATTTGCAAAAATCAATTAATTTATCCATTTGAACATTAAATATCTTGTCTTTGTAGTGTATTCGATTGAATATGGGTTGAAAAGGATTTGCAACGTAAAATCATCGTATTATGTTTTTATTTATGTTTTACACAACGTCCCAACTTCATTGGAACTGGGGTTGTAAACAAATCTATGTAATAGTAGAAATACATTTTATTCAGCCACAGTGCCTCAGAAACATCCAACAAACTGTTCCAGATGTCATTCTATGAATATTCTACTGTTACAGGTCCCATAAATTCATGGAATGCTATAGCAAAGATCATTGATATGTTAATTGTGCATTTCCTAGGCAATTAAGCTCAAAGCACATCTTCTTCCTCAGCACACACTCTTTGTTCACCATTTTCCCCCTTTTTCGAAGGACAGAGCCTCTCAGCTCTGTCAAGGCTAGTGTGAAGCAGTAGATTATTCTCTTTTTGTAATCTAGTCTCATGTGGCAAGTCTCTCAGCGCCAGGAGACAGGTGAGGGGGTGTATTTAAACTTCTTTTTTGAATAAGAGGAATAATATGACATACCACAAATAATGGCATGTCTCACACAATCATTTTGAGTTAGATTGACACTTAATTAAAGTGTAAGGATGGAGACCATCTAAGGCTCTTAATGTGTGATGACCAGGCTTCTGCTCTGTCTCATTGAAATTACTCAGCCAATTTCCATTTTTCATGCTCTTCTATACATTTTATCCGGGGAAAAAAGGGAGTTCAGCATTTTTCCTCTGAATGCAAGGAATGAATATCAAATTCTTGGCAGTTCATTCACCAGATCATAAGAAGTGATATCTCTTTAGGGGTATCAAACATGGGGAGACCTTGATGTGTTGTGAGATCTTAATTAGTTTTGAAGTATTTGAAGGGCAGGTATGTGAGGTATTTATACAAGTGTGCTATTGTCATTTTGACCCTTTTGACATCTTTCTCAGTGTACGTCATGCAAATCTTCAAATAGTAGAACAGCTTGATCCATGCTGCTGTAGTAGTACAAATAATTTGTGCAGTTATAATATGTAACATTAAAAGTACTTTCACTTATAGCTGCAGTTATGAGGACATTTCTCCATTCAACCTGTGTCTTCACTCACAAGTAAGTCTGCTCTTAAAGAAGGACCATTCTACTGAATTGGTCCAGAGAAGTCAAAGCATATTTCTGACTTTCAACTGACTTGACCTTAAAGTCTAAAAGCTTTATGCTTTGAAAACCCTATATCTTAAATATGTTCATGTTACTAAAACAAATGATTTAACATTCCACTGTGTCACTACTAAAACAATTATAACATTACAGAAATGTACTAAATATTTTGGTAGTGACTGTTTCTCTAGTGAAAATTTTAGCTACTTTTAAGCATAGCTCACAAAGCCAATACATTACTGGCAAACACATCTCTGAACAGTTGAACAGACATAAAATTGTAGTACTTTTTATTAAAACAGAAAAAAAATCCAGAAATTTTAGTTTCAATAGTGACTATTCTTAAAGTTAGGAACTGATATTCTGATTTTGGGACATCAAAACAACAGGATCTAACTACTTACCATGTGGCCATGAGGGACAGGGATGTAGTCTCACTTCCTGCTCTGAAAAGGCGGGGCCCGTCTAAAATAGGCTCCGCCTATAGATTAAAGCTTTGTGTTTCAGTAGTGAGTGTGGGACACCATTTTTATTTATTATTTATAAATTAAACTCATCTAAATCTTTCAGTTATAAAATCCCAGTGATTCTGTAGATATGTCACTTATTACTATCTCTCATAACTATTGCTTCCATTTTCTTTGGGTCCAAATAGATCATAACAATCCTAAGATATGAATCCTTACTGTTTTTTTTACTGTAGGACCGCAGTTTGAACTAATTTGATGGAATTGTCCATAGGTAAGCATTTTTGGAGTAAGCATTATCTCCAGAG
This sequence comes from Pygocentrus nattereri, assembly GCF_015220715.1. Classification (NCBI taxonomy): domain Eukaryota; kingdom Metazoa; phylum Chordata; class Actinopteri; order Characiformes; family Serrasalmidae; genus Pygocentrus; species Pygocentrus nattereri. The sequence goes on along the minus strand of NC_051218.1, from coordinate 23,489,148 downwards.
TTTGCAAAAAGGCAACTTAGTACAAGGCTGATGAAATCAAATAAAAGTTGAAGCAGAACAAATCCACTTCAGCTCCTACTGATGCACAGCATTGCCCAGCACTAACATCATAGCTGAGGCAAGTAGTGTGACCTGGCGATAAATTCACTCATTGTTGATAAACATCAGGAGATGCTATCATCATCAATGTCGCCAAAATGATGCAGACTCAATTTACTCACTGATAAAGCCACTTATCCAGATTCAGACCTCTTTCACCTGGTGACTAGTGATTCATTCAGCACTTGTGTTTCTCTGAATCTCTTAATAGTGCAAACACCAATTGTTTCAACTTTTTCTATTGACCTATTTGAGAAATAGACAGCATACAGAGATTATGCTGTTTTGCCATCTGTTACAGCCAACAACATTTGCTTGTGTGACATACATAATAACACAAAAACCAGACTAGAACACTAAAAAAGGCAATATTAAATGGAAACATTATTAAGTGACACTGTGTGCTTTAAAATATAATCCTCAAAAGCAATTTAAAATATTTCTTGATAATCCAGTGTCCTGGAAGTGGTAAATCACCTTGTCCTTGAACACTTCAGAATAATATTTTGGTCCCCCTCCAAAAAAGAGATACTGGTGGACAGGTTGCCATTGCCTAATCAGACGGTGTGCATATTACCCCCGCAGCCTAGAAACACATGCTAAATCCTCTCAGCTCTTTCTCCTTCACCCTGACTGCTTGCCAGAGGTCGTTGGCACTGAGTCCAACTCCTCCGCATTCTTAACGTTCTACACACTGCGCAAATCCTATTGCCTGAACCCCATCCTAACATGTCACAAAAGAAACAGTTTGAACTTTTAAGCGTATGTTTTAGAAGGCTCCGTGATAGCTGTGCTGCAGAGGTCTTTATGTGGTTGGAGGTGGTGACATGCTTCTCTCTTTGCTTGCATGAATTCCGTAAGACTCGCTGGAAGGGCTCACCAGATCACAGCAGCATAATGTATGCAAAGCTCTGTCCTTATGAAGGGGGAATTAATGGGTGGAGTCGGTGTAACTGCCTTAAACAAGGGATTAGTCTGTGCTTGATGAGTTTGGGCTCAGTGATGGGATTATTTACATTGCTCCAGTGGCAAGGGCCAGGTGTCATTAAGAATACAAATCCCCTAATAAATTTTAAAATTGGGGGGATTGCATGGGGCACTGGCAAGAACAATGCTGGCGTTGTCTCCAGTCTCCTGGGATTTGAGACATTAATCTCGACACATTACTGAGTTAAGAGGAAAGAAAGTTTTGCTCCTCTTTGTCGTTGAAACGTGTCTCCATCATGGGGTTCTCACACAGAGGCAAGCACTGTGACAATGGCTTAATCTGTGAGAATAAGAACACTGACTTAAGAGGAGGTGTGCTTGCCTATTACCTGGCCTTCAGAGACTTAACAAGAGATAAGGCCTACTAAAGGGCAGCAGATTGTTTCCATTCTCATAATTCCCATAACTAGTGACTATGCGAATTATGGCTATGTGCTGGTCTACTGCCCCTTTTTGATGTAACTGTTAGTTTAATCATATGGCCTTTTTTAGAAATTGTGGAAAATTATTCATTTCAGTAGAAGGTGGCCTTTTTTTCCCTTCCACATCAGGGGTGGAATTAGTGATTCTAAAGCTCCAGGTAAAAGAGAGAAATAGAGTCTCCTGGATGCACATTTTAAACTTAGTTGAGGCTCTGGGTTCCCTAATGGTGCAAATGTCTACACTCAAAAAATGATTTTGACAAGTGAAACCATCTTAGGTCTGGTTGATATGTCTGATATTTTTCCAAGTATATTTGGTAACACTTCACTGTAGAAGTTCATAAGGCCACATATCAACTGACATAATCCTACTTAAACATTTATGAAGGCTTATTCTAATAAGCACCAGCTGCCATACAGGCTGCTTATCAACTTTAGTGTCAAGTTGACATAACATTAGTTATTGTCATAGCACTTTATTTGGTGAAATGACAGCATGACATTGCAGCTGTCTTTGTAGCTCAGTGTATTTTTGTTTAGTTTGAAACAAAATTGTGATTGTTACACTGCAAAACTTAACAAACGCTTTGCTACGTTGTGATAACAAAAGTGATTATCACGTGTGGTAAGTACTTTACTTGTAGTGATAAAGTTAAGCATGATATTTACACTTAAAAGATTTTTGTAAGGTTCTGTGGCAGTGTCATAGACATCGTAATGCCAGGGTTATGTATATTATCTTTGGTCCCTAAGTGTCACATTTACTCTTAAAATATCTTTATGAATCATTGTGGCAATTCCTTGACACTGTACTGAAAAAGTAATTTATATTTTTTCCTGACCAATAAGTAAAGTGTCATTTTGCTGTGCATAATATTAATCTTAATGGTAGTGCCAAAACACTGAAATTGAGTTTTGAATATTTTATCAGTTATGTATATTTTATTTGCCTCTTAAGTAAAATGAGCAGTTTGTGCTAATGTGTTTTGCTGGATGTTCTGGCACTTAAAATGGCAGCTTCATGGAGTCATGTCTTTCTGTTCTCTCTTGTTCTACTTTCTCACTGCTTGGCTTAGAACTTTATCAGGTTTAAGAAGTCCACTACAGTATTTTAAGAATTAAATGGAAACTTTTAGAAACAGGACGCAAACTCTGAAATAGACAGAATGCTACTAAAAGGTCAACTGTCATAACCTGCAATGTCATTTCACTCCAGAAAGTGTTATGACACAACATAACATCAATAAAATCCTGAGTTCCTTGATGTATGTGTTATGTTAACCTCACAATGAGGCTGTCAAAAGCAACCTTTATGCCAACTGCCACTTATTACAATGAGCTTTTATATGTGTTTATGTTGGTTTCTGAAATTGTCATGAAAGACCTTGTGAACATCACAGTAAAGCATTACTAATTATTATGAGATTATTTTACAGATCCTATATCCTACTGGTTTCTTACTTTTTATTTTTTCCCCTTCGGTCCACTTATTATGTTTACATGGCATTTATATACTAAAAACATTTGTAATACATATGTACTGACATGTACAGAAGTACATGTGTCATGCCTCATTCAAAAAGGATTGTGAGCTGGAACACTCTTTATGACTTCAGCATGAGTGGGTGAAGCAAAACTGCTGTGAACTGAACAGGTGGATATTTGTTACTGTAAATGTTTTGGTTTTTCATGGCATCACAAAAGCAATTAATTACGAAAAGGATGTTTCTGTAGTTTAGTTTCCTAATACAAACTATGTTCTGAGGAGTGAACGGTTTGTATTGAAACTGTAACAGTGTTTACCTACTACATTCTTTTTCTTTACTACATAGCAAGAAAAAAAATAGTTTTCTGTTATATTTGCTTTTAGCTTCTTCCTGGACATTTTTTACCTAGCTTTAAAGTTAAATGATCTCATTTCAGAGTAGATTGTTTAAACGTCAATGGTGTAGCATGTCTATTAAAGTATATCCATTACATAATTTCATGGGGCCCTTTGCTTTAAAGGTCAGCAACCTTACCTTTGCATATGCTGCAAATATGCCTCCTGCTACAGATAAGGAGAGCAGTGACTGAGTAAGATTAGATGTAGTACTGTGTGTTCTGAACAGCAAAACATTGGTCAGACAAGACCAATTGTTTCACTTTCACTTCATTTTTTTCTTGCTCTTTTTTTTCAAATGAATGAGTTCCAATAAGCAGTGCATTTTTCCTGAGCTGCTTTATAGGAAGTTGCTTTTTGTCTTTTGCCTTTATTTCTGCTTTAGACTGAATTGATATTAAAAGGTGGAATTACCAAATTTACTCAAAAACATGAACCTCAATCAAGTAATGGAGTTAAAAAGAAAATTCAAAGTTAGATGCTTCTTCCAAGGTGAAACACTACTCTTGACACAAAAACACTTGCCATGTTTCACTTTTCACTCTGCTTAGGCCCACCCCTGGGGGTCCAATAAGCCTGAGGCAGTCATACATTTGGCTTGGGAAATCCACTTTGTTCGGCAGACAGTGTTAAAACTAATATATACGTATTGGGCTGACACTAAGTGCTTTTAGTTTGCTCAGAGGGAAATTATAGCTTAATAAGTAGAAGCTAAATGAAGAACTGTGACATGCTTTGAGGTGGAATCCATGGGAAATGAAGAGAGTTTATACTGAGGCAGGATTTCACAGTGGTGTGCTCTTACACTTCTCTTCTCATTGTAGTGAAGAGTCCTGCACTCTCCTCTCTCAGCCCAGCTGCTAGTCAAAGTGTTTAACTTCTCTGCCTCTGCCATGACTGCTTATAATTCACCTGCCCACTGGCAGTAAACAAAAAAGAAAAATAATGCATAATATAGTTCAATTTACATGGATCAAAACTGCTCTTGAGGCTACTGCAGTCTGGACATGCCAGGAGGACACCACCACAGACAGTGATGCCATTGAGTGGCTTATTATTACTGCACTATATTAAACAACACATACAATATTAGACAACAAATACATAGCAGGTGACAGAGTGCTTAACAGACATATGCTGAGCGTGTACCTCAGATAATATCACTGGCCTAGTCATATTTTTTTTCACCTCATACATTTTAGCTTAAAAACAAAGTTATGTGTACAGTTAGTTAGCTAATTCCAAACCTGAAAAGTTAACTTAATGATATTTAGATCTGTTCTACTAAATATATGTGAGTAGAGTAAAAAAAACTTCTACACTCTGTTAACAAACCTCAATGCTCCTCTACTAGATCAGCACAGAGGTTCTGCTTTGGTGTGTGGTCAGGTGTGTCAGATTGCTTCTATAGTTTCCAGCTCAAAATTTTTTTCAGAACCAAAATGCCCTGAAAACCACTCAAAAAAGCCTTTGAAAATCTACAGATAAGTGTTTAAGCTGCTGCTAGATATTACTGCTACTGACAGTATTTAGTGTTTATTGGTACAAAGAACCAAAGGCTTTTAATGTAATCTTACCTGTAAAACAGGGTGTAAATAAAGGCTGGACAAAGAAACTAAAAGTAACACAGGGCTTAAATACAAGAACTACGAGGGTTAACAAGACCCAGGTGAAAACAATCAAGGGTGAAGTCTAGAAACAAGGGGGCAGAACAAGAAAGAAGCAGTAACATTTTACATTAAGTGTTGACTAACTAACATGAAGTAATGCATTAGTTAACATGAACAAGACATGAAGTAATGCATTAACAATGGTTACCTAATGTTGAGTAAACATGTTACAAATGCATTAGTTAATGTTGTTTTCATATGAAGTGTTGACTTTAATTAACAATAAGTAATGCATTTATTAACATAAAACAACTGAGGTTCTACATTGATAATGGTTAACTATGTTAAGTAAACATGTAACAACTGCATTAGTTAGTGTTTTCATGTGAAGTGTTGACTCATTAAGTAATGCATGTTATAAGTTATTTTTCTTCTTTCTTCTGATTTCATCCTCCTCATTCTTTTCCTTGAGCTTGTTGTGTAAAAACATCAACAACAACAAGAATTAAGTAAACAATCATGAACAGTTTTACATTTTAATTTCTGGTATAACTAGTCATAACTTGTCAATACCAATATAAACAGAACAGTCAAATGCTACTACAATGAATGTGGATACTTTGAATTTTGACTACTAACACATTGAGATACACATAGAGATATATAGGATGCAATACATTTTAATATAGAATAGAAACAACTTTTTCAAATATTAATGAAAGAGTCTGAGGTTTACAAACCATTTAAACTGAACATACATCAAAAGGTTAGTTGCAAAAATACCTGTCTGTGGCTTGACCTAAGAACAACACTGGGGTGGAAAGTTCAGTTCATTTTATTGAACATCGATGAACTACTTACCTCAGCTGGCTGGACCAGGTCTGTTATTACCACCCATTTTGCCTTGGTAACTGCCTGAATCCTAGTATCTGGTGCACGTTGCATGGTAACAGCACCTAGAACACTCCGAACGTCCTAGTGGAAATCCATCTGCACGTGCAGGACACAGGAGCACAGGAGTGATTGGCTGATGAGGAGAACTGGTTTAAACCGATTGGCTGGAAGAAAGCGGGAGTTTTGAGGTTCAGCGCAGACGGTCTTGCCGCGTGTACTCCAGTAAGATCACATCAGTGGCAGCTAAAACAAAGGTGCTTAGATCTCTCGGAGAAGAAAACCGAAAATATCTTTCCAAAAAATCGGGGTAGACCGCAACACAACTGCACAGACTGCTTCCATTGCAGAGCTATCCCTTGCCACACCAGAGACAGCAGCTCTGTGATGAACCTCTTTTTCAGTTTCAGCATGTAATTTTGCGTTAATAAAACGCTATGAACTGAATGTTTGGCATGTATAGAAAAAAAATGTATCTTTAAAAATGTATATTTATTTTTCTATTTCTACTGGGAAGCTGAATGTGTAGGTATACATTGTTCATTGTTTAACATTTTGTAATGCTTTCAGATTATAGCATTAAAGTATCTAGTACTTTATTAATACAGTACTAGTCTTTCCTTTTACATCAGGTACATCTAATTCACTGAACAAGACCCTTTAAACCTTTAGTAATATTTAATAGAAGTTTGTAATGCATTAGTAAGGCATTATTGGTTTTCACTTTACATCAGGTATATTAAACGCACTAAGCAAGACCTTATAAACCTTTAGAAACATTTAATAGATGTTAGTAATGGATTTTAAGACATTACTGGTTTTAACAGAAAGCAGTTATGCTCCTTTGAGGAAAATGTCTGTTTATTCAATCATGTTTATATTTACAATTTCTAAATGTATGCTGACTTCCTAAAACTGTCCCATTCACGCACACATGTGTGATAAAATTAGGAAAAAGGAAGCGAAATTGGGCAGGTGAGTAAATAATATCAGTATGTGGTCCCATCCAGGCCTGACTGATATGATATGAGAGAATGGTATGTATAATTCCTTCTTGCAATACACACAGATGCATATCTAGCATACATCAGAATGTAGCATATTAATGTAAGCTTTTATACATAATAATATTACAATGCACTCATTTACATACACAAGTAATGAGTAACTTGGAAAGTCAAGCTCAGTACATCCAGAATCTGTCAGCGTAGGAACTGAAGACTATATTCTTAGCTTATTATTCCCCTTTGCATCTAAAATAAAATATTAAAGCTCATAATATTAAAATATTAAATATTTAAATATTAAAATATTAAAGTAAGAGATGTGAGAAAAAAAGATGTAAAACAGGAGCTGAACCACCTCAACAAGATGATACAATGAAACCCCAACAAGCAAATAAACCTTAATGAATGAAATGGAACTGAGGGAAAAGTGTTATCATTTAAATACAGTATAAAGTACAAAATACTACATCAGTAAATGGAGGTAAGCAAATAAATCAACTTAGTTTCTACCATTTGTAAAGCATCATTTCAGCCAATTAAACCTATAAATACTTAACATTGCTTTTTCAAGCATTATGTATAACTGCAGTACATAAGCAAAACACTAGAACATAAACTAATGAAGTTGTAACATGTTTACTTAACATTAGTTAACCATTATCAATGTAGAGGCTTGGTTGTTGTTCATGTTAAGAAATGCATTACTTAATATTAATTAAAGGCAACACTTCATATGAAAACAACATTAACTAATGTATTTGTAACATGTTTACTTAACATTAGGTAACCATTGTTAAAGCATTACTTCATGTCTTGTTCATGTTAACTAATGCATTACTTCATGTTAGTTAGTCAACACTTGTAAAGTATGTAAAGTGTAAACAATGTAAAGTGTTACTGAAGAATCAAAACAAGGAAGCACATGGACAAGACCAGAGGTAAACAAAAGCACATGGAGGACTAGGAGGGGCCAATCGTGTATTATGTATCTTATTCCCACCACTTGCATATATTAGCTTTTGTGGCAGAAACTCAATGTTTTTTAGAATATTAACATTTTTTAAATGCATTGTATATGATATGACCCATGATCCCATTCAATCCAACTGGCAAATAAATGGCAAACCTCACTTGCAAGCATCACATTTTTTTTCACAAGCGTTTTTAAAACACTGTTATAGGCTGTGCCCATCGTTTAGGAATTCCAGTTTCCTTCAGTTGCAGATCTATGCACAACCAGTAATGCCAAGTGTACTGGATAATTCATACCATGTCTTGTCTTTGAGATTGTTAATAAAGTAGATGGGCACGGCAGCAGCCACCTCTCAACACTGAAATGTATTTATTCAGAGGGTTTTAACTAAAGGGATGTGGGGAGAAGTTTGACCTATTAAAGTTTCATTTTACTTCAATATGTATTTTTAGATTAATTTATTATTATATTATGCAACAGTTAGTTTTGGCTATGCAAGCTGATTGGTTGAGTAGCGTTCTAGCTGCTGTTAATTCGTCACAACGTTTTTTTTTTCACAAACACTGTATCAGTCCACTGAGACGCCATTGCTAAGCAACAACTTTGAGAGTTGAAGGAGCTGCTCAAATTATTTTAATGTTTTCACTTTTACTTTATGCACAAACATAAATTGGACACTTTTAAGATTACATTTGATCTGATTTGGTCAGACTCTGAAGATGAGACTGAAGATGAGATGCACTAAATTCCCACACTGTCATTACTTTCAGATTTTCAGTCAGCAGCTGTGAAAGAACAATACGTATACAACCTATAATCAGCCAAAAATGAACCCAATACTATTCACCAAACAAGATGGGCTGAAACATGCTTTACAGATTGGCTGGAACAAAACAAGGAGCTGGAGAATGAACTGCTGGCTGTGCAGCAATTGAGCGAAGTTCGTTATTCTGACATAACTACAAGCTGCTCGTTAAGGAACTATAATTTGGCAGAAGGAACTGCAAACATTACAACTTATTAAACGCCACGTTCATGGCCCAGTTTATTTATTTAACTGTTGTATAAAAGCAATAGAAAACTCAAGGTTGTGTGTTATCGCAAATAACGTCACGGCTGTGATGATCTACTGCGAACAAATCACAGCCATGATGTTATTTCGTGGTAACACACGCCCTCTCGTGTTCTATTGTTTAATAGTCTAAATACTATTAGATAATTAGATTAGTATTAGATTTGCATACTTAAAAAAAATCATGACAAACCAGCCAAAATTTGATCCACTTGCCAAATTACTTTTTTCCTGCAGAATACAACCAAATATGCCCAGTTTGGTAACCACCCAATGTGGCAACACTGTCTGTGGTAGCCTTTTAGCTGACTATAATTGTATTTCTGTGCCTTTTTCCTTATATGATATGATAGGATATGAAAAGCTGAGTAAAATGTGAGTTACAGGTTCTATGCTCTCATATTGCTCATATTGCTCTCTGGGGGTAAATAGAGCTCAAACATTAATGGTTTGTACAAGAATGCAAAATTGAGAATGAGAAGCTAATACTGACTTTTCTTTTTGCGAATGGCTGTCAGCAATTTTTTACACAAAACTTCAACATTTAAAGAAATCAATAGGTAGAAGCTATGTCATATTTAGTTACTTTATCTATTTGGTGATTTGTTGTTAAGACCATTAAAACTTTTTTTGCCATTTGGGCTTGGCCAATTTTTTTGCCCAGAAATGTATTAAAAAATCATGATTGACTTAGAAATGACTTATCTATAGTGCTTCCATGTTGTAAAGTGCTAACATTCCTGATATTATGGATATTGCTGGCATTCCTATGAGTTTACTTTAATTGAGACTCAATGCCATTCGGTGATCAACAGATTCACTGTGACAATAGCTGAAAATAACCGGTTTTATCAGGAGAGCCATCAATGAAACATGTCATTTTAAAGCTGTATATGAATGTGAGGGCTACAGTCATGGAGTCCTAGTAACAGCATCTATGTTAATGTGCAACAAAGTATGCATTTGTCTCAAGTGTATACATAGTGCAATAACGGAATCACATGATACCATGCAGTTATTCTCTCGCTCTCAGAGAAGATGCTGATGTTTTAATTAGACCGTATGGCCTCTTGGTGCTTAATTAACATCCAAAATCTTTGAAAAACAATTTCAAAACTCAGCTGCTATGAACTGAATGCACACGTCACTATGTTGCAGTTAATTCTACGGGGAGCAAATGTTTTCTTGGCTGGTCACATTTTCTTCTGCCTTGTTGATCCAAAAATGGCACTAGCCAGCTCTCAAAAACTCATGATCTTGAACGGAAATTTGACACAACATCACGAAAATGTCCTTTGAGAAAGATGGTCCTTGTGGTGATTGGGTGACTAGTAAGCACCCACTCAATAGTCCGCAATATTCTCCAAGGACTGTGTCTATCAATCAAGGAGGTCTATGAGCGCCTGATGCTAATTATCAGTTTGATTAAGCATCACAGTGTAACGTGGGACGGCTTGTTAATTAATAGAAACAAGGGAAGCGATGAGAGTATGGACAATTGACAAAAATGGCATAAAATATGTGGCCACATATGAGTGATTGTTGCATTAATTTCCTCTCTTAGTCTGTTTTGAGGAGATTTGCCAATCACACATTTACAGAGTGGAATTTATTCTGTTGTGATGACCGTCAAAATTAATCTGAAGGTGGTTGTTTGTCTGTATGGATATTTGTTAATTAACTTTTTTTTAATCTTATATATGTGCAAGGTTGTGTACTCCAACTGATATGAGTACTTTTCTCTTAGTAGCCTTTGTTAAGGTATTGGTCTTAGTGTGTCAAGTATATTTAGAAAGCATACAGGTGTGTCCCACATTTGAGCTGAGGGTTATTAACCTCCCCTGTGCTTTACTCAATTCATCAACCAGCAGAATGTTCCAAATGCAAATCATCCTAGTAGTAGTTGCTGGATATTACCTGAAGGCAGAGAGCTAATGTGGGGGAAAAAGAAAACAACTCACTGAGTTATGAAGATCCAGATAAACAGTCCTGTGAAAAAGTCAGAGACTGCCTTTTATTTAATTTCCAGTCAAAGTGATCATTGAGCACAACTTATTTTACAGTGTAGTGGAAAGAGCAGAACATATATATTTAACAGAAACCTACACAGAAGCCTCAATAACAAATGATTATAAAAGTCTTCAATATTTCTTGGGAGTCTTGCTTTCAGTTTTAAAATCTTCAGGAATATATATCCACATCTCCAAAATTCTGTTTAAAAGCTGGTTGCATTTTCTGCTTCTCACAGTCCAACTAATTCAGTGATGTATTTCAGTAATTCAACCCAAATACATTCAGTTATGTTGAGGCCTGGACTCCGAGTAAACCAGCAGCTTTCTTTATTTCATTTGCAATTTTTCTTCTTTTATGTCTATTTTTTCTCAGTGATGGTTTCTTGACAGCTACACATGCATTCACAACCATAGCTTTGAGCTGACTTGTTTTTGTGGATTTTTTTAAGATCTGAAGCAAGATTGGAGTGGAGATTGATTTTCCCCAGTCTCGCAAAGTTGAAAGCTTTAAGTACTGTTTATCTGTTTTGGTGGCCTACCAGGTCTTGCACAGTTGTTAGGAATAGTTAGTAGTTAGTCTGATTTTTTTTGCTTTTCTATTGGTTTTCCCCTTTCTTATACAAGTGCATTATCTTATATGTAGTCTTCTTAGCACTTGGTCTTCACAGTCAGTACTTAATGACAGATTTCACTGGAATTAAAAAAAAAAAAGAAGGCTGGCCTCCATTTGCACAGTATATACCATGAGAGACTGCATTCCCAAATTATTAATACCAAATATCTTAAAAGGAGATGGGGAGCAGTAATCTTACTTCAGGCCCATATCTGCATATGATGCCTATAAGGCATATGATGCATTATATACAGAGGTCTTCAGTTGGTGCCAAAAGCAGAAAGGTGTGTGATCACCTAAAATACTTAAATACTTCACATGCTCTTGACTGCCACTGACATTTCTTACTCACGCTAAAGGTATTGACCAGTCTGCCTTTATGCACCTTAATGAAATGCACATACCCTTTATTCTCCCTCTGTTGTTCAGTACCTCATAGAGAGAGGAAGAAAGAGAGAAAAAAAGCAACGGAAAGAGCACAGAAGCAGGCATGCAGTGTCGGCTCCTTTTCCACACCCACACCCACACCGCCCCCCACCCCCTTTTTAGACATTATACAGCAGAAGGTTGTTGCCATGGCAACGTAACTTTATTATCCTTCTATCCTTAACTATTTGGTGGGAAATACGAACATGCTCCTGTTCATCCTTGCGCCATCTAATTATGTTTGTATTAATACAGCCGGTCCACACTAGCAATGGGGCTGTGGACAAAAAAAAGTGTGAGAAAACATTTTAAGTGAATTAATTAGTTTTTGATATCACTGTGTGCACTTTATTAAGTCATGCGTTGTTTGGCTCCAGATGTAGAATGCGTTGCTGTGGTCTCCTGTCCCCTCTGCTGGTATTTATAGAGACATTTAAATTCAGCGAGCTCCTGCATTACTCCTGCACTTCTAATGCCCTCATATATGCCTGATTTCCCCAGGCTGATGCGTCTGCATTGACAGGCCGAGTGCGCTCCCAGTCTCTTTATAAGGAGCTCTCCCCATTCGTCACTCCGCGCCCTGTCTATCAGAATCTACAGCTGTCATCAGGACCACTGTGTTATTCTGCCATGATTTTTACCACACACGCCCTTTCTCTCACTTTTTTCTACCCCAACCTCTCCCCACCATTTTCATTTCTCTTCCATTTATTTGTCCAGCCTTTTTCTCTCCAGATTTTCATCACTTCTGTCACCAAGAAAAAATATCTCACATGGCTTTGCAAAAGTATCATGATACAATGAAGCATCGACAGCACAGAAACCAGCCGGTGTTCCCCGTTTCTGTTTTTGTCAAGATAACATTCAAACATGATGCAACCTGTGTATGTGTACAAGGGACATACTCACACACAAACCAAGGCAGAGAGAGAGATGGTTATGACTCCAGTGAAAACTGATGGCTGTGCCCGTAAACAAGCCTGGTTTGATCAAAGCGTAGTAACTGACAGCTCGACATATGCCAGATGAATTATTAACCATACAAGTGACCCCTTGTGAAGGAATAAATGGCTGCTCCTCCTGGCTGTGCGCACGCAGAAAGCCAGCTTGGAGGGTAGTTTTTATTAGCCCAAATCAGAGCTTCATTCCATCGGTCAGAGCAAATGGGCCACCAAAAATCAAGAGGCAGAGCTCCATCTGTACAAAGCAGCTCGCATTCATTTCCATCTGATGAGAATTAATCTCAAAGAAGACCATTAAATTTCAAACCCATACATTTGCTCCTGCAAAATGACCAGCCTTTTTAATACAAAGCATCCATCCATCCATCCATCCATCATCGTTGACCGCTAGTCCAGACAGGGTCGTAGTAGCAGTTGGGAGAGCAGAGAATCCCAGATGACCCTGTCCCCCGCAACTTCCTCCAGCTCATTCCTGGGGACCCCAAGCCGCTCCCAGGCCAACTTGGAGACATAATTCCTCCAGCAGGTCCTAGGACAACCCCGGGGTCTTGTCCCGGTAGGCCGTGCCTGGAACACTCCCACCGGGAGGCGTCCGGGGGGCATCCGGATCAGATGCCCGAACCACCTCAGCTGGCTCCTCTCAATGCGGAGGAGTAGCGGCTCTACTCTGAGCTCCTCCCGGATGACCGAGTTCCTCACTCTATCACATAGCATGTAGCCCACCACCCGACGAAGAAAGCTCATTTTCGCCGCTTGTATTCGCGATCTCGTTCTTTCGGCCATTACTCACAGCTCATGACCATAGGTGAGACAGAGAGCTTCGCCTTTAGGGCTTAACTCCCTCTTCACCACTACAGTTCGGTACAGTGACTGCATTACTGCTGCCGCCTGTCCCAGCCTACGGCTGATCTCACGATCCCTCTTCCCGTCACTCATGAACAAGACCCCAAGATACTTAAACTCCTCCACCTGGGGCAGGTCCTTTCCCCTTACCTGGCAGTGGGCCTGCCATCCTTTTCCAGGCCAAGACCATGGACACAGACTTGGAGGTGCTGATCCACATACCAACCGCTTCACACTCAGCTGCTAAATGCTCCAGCGAGCGCTGGAGGCATCCATGTGATTCCGCCAAAAGAACAACATCATCTGCAAATAGCAGAGACGCCACCCTACGGCCTCCACACATAATGCCCTCCTCACCCTGGCTATGCCCTGACACTCTGTCCATGAATATCACGAACAAGAGTGGAGACAGAGCACAACCCTGGCGAGTCCAACGCTAACACTGAAAGAGTTTGACTTAATGCCGAGTATACGGACACAGCTCTCAGTCCAGGAGTACAGAGATTGGATAGCCCAGAGTAGTAGCCCCAGCACCCCATACTCCTGGAGGACCTCCCACAAGATATCTCAACGAACATGGTCATAAGCCTTCTCCAAGTCCACAAAACACATGTAGACTGGGGTGGCAAACTCCCATGCCCCCACAACAATCTGTGAGAGGGTGAAAAGCTGATCCATTGTTCCACGGCCGGGATGGAATCCACATTGTTCCTCCTCAATCTGAGGTTCAACTATTGGTCGGAGTCTCCTTTCCAGCACCTTTGCATAGACTTTCCCAGGGAGTCTGAGCAGTGTGATACCCCGATAATTGGCACACAACCTCCGTTCCCCCTTTTTAAAAACAGGGCCCACCACCCCAGTCTGCCAATCCAAGGGTACTGCTCCCAAGGTCCATGCAATATTGCAGAGGTGTGTTAGCCATGACAGCCCCACAATATCCAGAGCCTTAAGCATCTCTGGACGATTCTCATCCACCCTGGTGCCTTGCCACTGAGGAGCTTACCAACTACCTCAGTGACCTCCACAGGGGAAATGGAACTTGACACCCCAGAAGCGTCTGGCTCTGACTCCTGTGAGGGAGGCACGTCTCCCGGATTAAAAAGTTCCTCAAAGTGCTCCTTCCACTGACCAACAATATCCTCATTTGAAGTCTCTTTCTCCACCCTTGCCGAATACAGCTTGGGCGCAGCCACCCTGACCCCTCCTGAGTCGCCGGACAGTTGTCCAGAACTTCTTTGAGGCCAAATGAAACTCTTTTTCCAAGGCCTCACCAAACTCCTCCCATGCCCTGGAGTTTGCTTCTGCCACCGTTGCAGCTGCCACCTTTTTTGCCTGTCGGAAAGGCCTCTTTCTTCAGCTTGACGGTCTCCCTCACCAGGTTCTTGGGTTACCGCCCCGACAGGGACCCACAAGTTTTTGGCCAAAGCTACGCCTGGCAGCTTCCACAATGGAGGTTTTGAACAGGGTCCATTCAGACTCCATGTCCCCTACCTCCTCTGGGACGTGAGAAAAGCTCTACCAGAGGTGGGAGTTGAAATCATTCCGAACAGGGGCCTCCGAAAGTCGTTCCCAGCACACCCTCACTATTCGCTTGGGCCTACCTGATCTGACCATCAGTCTTCCCTGCCATCTGATCCAACTCACCACCAGATGGTGATCAGTTGACAGCTCAGCACCTCTCTTCACCCTAGTCTCCAGAACATATGGTCCCAAGTCAGATGAAACGACAACAAAGTCGACCATTGACCTTTGACCCAAGGAGCTCTGGTACCATGTACACTTATGAACATCCTTGTGTTCGAACTTGGTGTTCGTTATGGACAATCCATGCCTAGCACAGAAGTCCAATAACAATTCACCATTTGGGTTTAGATCTGGCAGGCTGTTCTTCCCAATCACGCTTCTCCACGTCTCCCAGTTATTGCCAACGTGAGCATTGAAGTCTCCCAGTAGGACTATGGAGTCTGTAGGCGGGACCCTTTCCAGACCCCCACCCACTCGCTCCAAGAAGGCCGAATACTCTGACCTGTTCTTTGGTGCATAAGCACAGACAACAGTCAAAGTTTTCCTCTCTGCGATTTTAATTCGCATTGAGGCGACCCTCTCATCCAAGTTCTGGCTCCTTCCCCCCAGTGAGGTTACATTCCATGTACCAAGAGTTAGTTTCTGCTGCAGGGGCCTAGGCCAGCTAGGGCCTCCCCGCAATCTCCAACTGCCAATATGGCACTGCACCGCTCCCACATGCTGGACCTTGCGGGTGGTGGGACAACATGGCCTCCACACGTTGCCTCTTCGGGCTGAGCCCGGCCGGATTACATGGGCTACCCAGCCACCAGGCGCTCGCACTGGAACACTACCCCTAGGCCTGGCTCCAGGGGTAGGTCACGGTGATCCTTTTCCGGGCAGGGTACACGATTTTTTGTGCATGATATGCATGGAGAAACTTTGGATCGTGTTAATCTGGGTCTTCACTCCAGACCTGTTCGCCCTGGGAGACCCTACCAGGAGTATATTGCTCCCAACGACTTAGCTCTGAAGATCCCTTGACCACACAAGCCCTTCCGCCCCAATCCAGGAAGGGTAATACAAATGCAAAGCAGTCTTGACAAAAGTCTGAAGTGTAGTTTAGATCCTAATTTGAATGAATCAATGGAAAAATTAAAAGCCTGTAAATATTATGTGTGCTTGTTGTTTGTACAAAACATTGTATCACTGAAACTGACATTTCACAGGAGAAAAAAACATTTTCCCCACATTTAATGTGCATCATAGAGTTTATGTGTGTAAGTTTTTTGATGTAATTTTGGACCACACAACATAAAGGACAGCAGGCATATAGTAGTGTAAATAAATATTACAGTGATATGATTTAATGTAGATAATAGGGAGATGTACAGGTACTTGAGTACTCTGTTAACTCTTCGAGGTACATATATTTGAAGGCTGAAACCTTTATTATAGGTTTCATTATGTTCCATTACAATGGAGAAAATATACAAACTAATAATTTAGTAAAATTCCAAATTTACATTCTACTAGAACTGTGAAATATGAAAGTTTTGCTCAATTTATGAATATAAACAGTACTGTGCCAAAGTCTTAGGCACCCAAGACACATTTTCAAAATCTATTTATTTGTGTAGTATATGTTTATTTGCTGAGAAGTTTTAATATTTTAATAAACAAAATTTATAGAATATTAATTAATAATGATATTATATATATATATATATATATATATATATATATATATATATATATATATATATATTTATATATATTTATATATAAATAATAAATAGTGATTTTATGGATGTTAGTATGTTTGTTTAACCATTTTCAAATCTCTGCTCGAGGAAGCCCAGTATTAAACTCACTGCTGAGGTAAATTGTTTAAAAAATTATTAGATGCCCAAAACTTTTGCACGGTACTGTATGTTACATTATACTTTGTCGCTCCAAAATATAAGTGCCTTAACATGGGTGCTTTAGAAATAGCGCAGCTTTTAGCATTAACTAGGCTAGGCTGATGTTAGGTCACGATATTTTTCTTTGACTAATATGTTGGCACACTGTCCACTGAAGAGGATAAAACACCAAAATTTCTATTGGCATAGGGTTTCAGACATAGGGTCCGCATTACTGCAGACATCACACCAATCCGCCTGTCAACCTCTCGCTCCATTCTTCCTTGAATCGTGAACAAAATCCCAAGATATTTAAACTCCTCCACTTGGGGCAAGAATTCACACCCGAACTGGACAGAGCATTCTACCCTTTTCCGACTGAGGACCATGGTCTCAGATTTAGAGGTGCTGATTTTCATCCCAGTCGCTTCACACTCTGCAAACTGGTCCAGAGAGAGTTGGAGGTCCCAGCCTGATGGTGCCAACAGGACCACACCATCCGCAAAAAGCAGATGTGAAATCCTGAGGCCACCCGGACACCCTCCGCCACTTGGCTGTTCTGAGAAATTCTGACCATAAAAGTTATGCTCCTGCTCCCTTTGTACAGGGACTGAATGGCCCGTAACAATGAGCCCCTCACCCCTTACTCCCAGAGCACTCCCCAGAGGATCCCCTGAGGGACACAGTCGAATGCCTTCACCAAATGGTGCTCGTCACCAAGGAGTTTTCCAACCACCTTGGCTACCTGATGGCACCTGATGGTTTGCCAGAACCTTCTCGCTGCCTGTCGATAATCTTTCTTCATGGCCTCACCAAACTCCTCCCACACCCGAGTTTTTGCCTCAGCAACTACTGAAGCCACAAACCTGCTTGGCCCTGCAGTACCTATCTTTTACCTCCATAAAGCCAACCAGGCCCAATAGGACTCATTCTTCAGCTTGTCGGCTTCCCTTACCCGATGAGACAACCAACGGGTTTGGGGATTGCCACCACGACAGGCACCCACAACCTTGCGGCCAGCTCCAATCTGCTGCATCGACAATGGAGGCACGGAACAGGGCCCACTCGGACTAAATGTCACCGGCCTCCCTCTGTATGCAGTTGAAGCTTTGTCGGATGTGGCAGTTGAAGGTCTTTCTGGTAGATTCCTCTGCCAGTTGTTCCCAACAAACCCTCACAACATGTTTGGGTCTGCCAGGTCTGTCCGGTATTTTCACCCACCATCTGAACCAACTCACCACTAGGTGGTGATCGGCTCTGCTCCTCTCTTCTCCCAAGTGTCCAGAACACACGGTAGAAAATCCAATGACACAATTATGAAGTCAATCAATGAACTGTGGCCTAAGGTGTCCTGATGCCATGTGCACTTATGGTATACCTTTGTGTTCGAACATGGTGTTTGTTATGGACAGACTGTGGCAAGCACAGAACTCCAATAACAAAACACCACTCGGGTTCAGATCGGAGAGGCTGTTCTTCCCAATCATACCCTTCCAGGTTTCACTGTCATTCCCCACGTGAGTGTTGAAGTCACCCAGCAAGACAGTGGAGTCCCCACAGAGGGAACTTTCCAGTACCCCCTCCAGGGTCTCCAAGAAGGCCGGATATTCTGAACTGCTGTTTGGTGCATAAGCACAGACAACAGTCAGAGCCTGTTCCCCAACCCGAAGGCACAGGGAAATGACCCTCTCATCCTGTGGTTAAAGGCCCAGCCACCAGGCACTCGCCGAGGAGCTCCTCCCCCAGGCCTAGTTCCAGGGTGAGGCCCTGGTAACTCTAATCCAGGCGAGGGAAACTGGGTCCTGATGGTTTCCGTCATATGCGATTTTTGGATCACCCTTTGTCTGGCCCATCACCTAGGACCTGTTTGCCTTGGGAGACCCTACCAGGAGCTTTTGCACCTGACAACATAGATTCTTAGATCATGTAGGCACGCAAACCTCTCCACCATGGTAAGGTGGTGATCCAAGGAGAGGAGAATTGCAGATACTCAAATATTGCAGATACAAAAATATTTTGTTCCTAAATTAAAATGATTTCTGTTATTTTAAACCAGAACAGATGAGGCTCACTTAGAAAAGAAGGCTCGCTTCTTTTATCATAATGAATCGAAATCATGAGGAATTACTTTGAGAGGACACATTTTCTCTCTCTTGCATGTGCCACATATAGCATTACATCCTAATTAGGGAGTCACAGTAAACAAATTGTGTGTAACTACTCCTACAAATATTTACTCTCTATGTACAGAGTTGAAAAGCTGCAATGTAATTGGAATGTGATGTGGGTAATTTGTGTTGATTGAAGCCCTACATCTACCCATATGTGCATCATATAAGCTGGAGACTCTGAAACCTCTTGCAAAGGAAATTTATAGTCATCCTTGCTACTGTTTCACTGATTCTTTTGTGCACATCCAAAACTGTTATTCTTTTTTCAATTTATTTATATAGATGTATTTTTTATTTGTTAAGTCTCCCTCATTCTACACCAATGTATGTTTCCTTCCTCACCCCTCTGTAGCAACATGTAGTTCAAATACCTGTGGACAGGAAAAAGCTTTGCAACAATGAATCTGCTAACAAGGCTTGTATCTGTCTGCAATGTGTTGTATATATTCCTGTGGAATCCCTGCTGGACGTTCTTGGGGACAGTTGGCAGAGCATCAGTGCGAGGGCTGGAGACTTAAAGGACTATAATTTCTGGGATGTTCACCTGTTAGTCTAGCATTTGTCTGCAAGTGCTGTCTCAAGTGCTATGCTCCTTGTCTCTCTACTAACCTGCTCATGAAGTAGGTCGAGGAGCTGGCATCAGAGGAGCTTTCTCTCAGGCTTCTCTCTGTCTCTGTAGGAGGGCACTTCAGCAGAAAGATGCGCGCCATAAATTGTGAGGAGAAAAGGTCTGACAGCTTGAACAGATGGGTTCAGTTCATAAGTCTCTCACTCACTCCCTCACATTGCTCTCTCTCTCTCTCACTCTCTCTCTCTCTTGCTCTCTCTCTCTATATCTGTCTCAGACTCTCTCACTCTCTCTGTGTTTCTCTTTTCAGTCTCCCTCTGTCTCTCATTATCTGTCTCTCCCTCTCTACCTGTCTCTCTTTCTGTTTTTTCTCCCTTCAATATCTCTGCACTGCCTTTTTACTCCCTGTCTCTCTCTTTTTACTTCTTTTCCTTTGTTTCTCTCTCTTCCCCCTTCTTTCTTCCCTTCAGTATCTCTCTCCTTATATTTCTCCCTCCCTGTTTCTTTTCCTCTCAGTTTCCCTTTGTCCTGTTTCTCTCATTCTCTTTCTCTCTGTTTCTCTTCCTTTTGTTCTCTTTCTCATTATTTTTTAATTTCTCTCTCTCTTTCACTACCTCAGCTCTTTTCTCTCACTCTCACTCTCTTCTTTTCAGTCTCCCTATCTCTCATTATAGTTCCCTCTCTTCCATCTCTTCTCTCTCACACTCTCTTTTGTGATTTCTCTCGCTCTCTCCCCCACTCACTTGTATATATATGCTTCCTCTCTCTACCTACTTTTTCTTGGCTGATGAGGAAAGGTGAGGAGAGGGAAGGTGGAGGGAAATGAAGTGTGCAAATGAAAAGGCCTAAATTGCTCCTTCACTCAAACATTCAAATGAGGCCCAATGGCACGTACAATGTCAGAGCAATTAGAAATCTGTATTTAGAGGTTACATTTCTTCCTTGCCTGCACTTTTACTCTGTGTGCGTGTTTAAAGTGGCAGACACGCAGACACCAGGCAATCTTGGGTGTAATTGATATTAGTAGGCTTATTAAACAAAAGGAATGAAAACAAACAAATTGCATTTGTGGCGTGGAATACAAATCAGCAGGAGGTATGGAGGAGAGTAAGATGTTGAAGGCAGAGGGATAAACATGACCACAGCTGAAAATAGCCTTCATGAATTATTGAGAGCAGCTGGCTAACAATTCTAATCAAGTTTCATTTGGTGATTTCATATATGGTGATGATACACTCTCAAACATGATTATGAGGAGGAAGCTTTCTGTTGCAGTACACTGACATAAATAACATCATATTATTCATCCTCGAGTTGCTTTTTCCAAATAAACTGATAAATGTAGGTTGGTGTTTCAGGACCATGAATAGAAAATAGCTTGGACATTTTTCTTCTTGTGTTCTTCTAAGTAGCCAATGGCACTGGTTTCCTCTAATTTTCACCCTTTGTTTGTTTGCATTTATTCAGTCATTATCACAGGATGTGCATGGATAAGTGCACCTTGTGCTTTCTTGCTGGAGTTTTTAATTATTTTAACCCAATTCCCTAAGCTCACTGACTTAATCACATCATTTTAATGTCCCTCTTATCATTTCACATATCTAAAAGCTAGCTAGTAATTTAATAATAGGCTTAAGTCCTCACTTTTCCTGGATGTAATTTGATAATCCAATTTATGAACATTGATTTTGTGTCTTTGGCTCTGAGCAACAGGGTGCCATAATATCACCCCATCTTTTTCCATAAGCGCATCACTAATGACCATGTGATTAGATTTGCAGATTTAATGAGTAAATTAGCCAGTGGTGTGTACTTTCAATTTTCACTCGTGGCATATTTAATAATTGCTTCAAAATTATATCCTACATTACCATCATTTGACACAACAGCTGAAGTCAGAGAAGATTAACATTTGATAATTTGTGACTTTGTTAAGTAAAAGTAGTGGATCACTTTTAACACACACTCACACAGGCACACTGGCATTCTACACTAATGAATACCTCTCTGTGGAAGGAGTAGACAGCAGTAGGTTGTTTATTCCTTTTAGCTGACATTTTTGTAAATGCCACACATCCGGATAGTTTCAGCAATGACTAATTCACAATATGTTAATTTCAGCTTCCATATCATTGTTCAAATTAGACATTAAATATCATGTGCCTCATAATTAGGGTTTGTTCTGTACACCAGGTCATTTTGGGGAAAAAGAATCCAAATGAATAATGGAGTAATGAGTTTTTTATTATTGAGTTCACTGGGCGATTACATCCTTTTTTAACCGTCATTGTGCTCATGAAAAAGCAGTGGCTAATATCAATATTTTAACCCTTTACAGCTGACACAAAATCTGCCTTAATCTGCTCTTCTTTGTTAGTAATGGGATTTCTCAGTGTTGCTGTGTTTATTTATCTGAATTTAGAATGGGATCTAACAAAGCTAATCATTTTTTGAATACAAATACAATCAGTATCACTTTAAAGTTTCTCTGAGAAACTCAGTCAATAAGATGCTCTTATCAATCGACCAGCACTCTGAATGTACTTAAAATCACAGTGCAGACCAGCAATAAAGGAAGTATCATGCATCTTTTATGCAGTCATAGATGGCATTCAGTAAGAGGAAAGTACCACACAGAAACCTCTGATTCTACATGCAGGCATTTTTTTTTCAACTGTGTTCAACTTAAAAATTAATACAGCGAAACTTCTCTGATGGCATGTTAAAGGAGCCAGTGGAAAATTTTGAAAGTGCATCACCGATGGCTTGGCTCCATAGGGTTAAAGGCATATGACTTTTTTAGAATAGTTTGGAAGAATATAATTGAACTGTAAACATTTCGTTATTGTAACAAACTGGTTCTTTCTAACTGCTTATTGAAAATTAAACAAAAGTGACTGTTTACACTCTTTTTATTTAATCTGTATTTCTGTAGTTTATATTTTCTACTCTGAATAACACTCTGGGGTCCACAAAGTCCAGATCAAACTTGATATTTATGTATTTGTCTTTGCTATAATACAGTGCAGAAATTTTGTTCAGATATTTCCTGAATATGTAGAGTGCACTCTTTTAATTCAATCTTATCACCAGATCATGTTACCTACATCTATAGTTATAAGGCAATGAAAAGGGGTTGAGATACATACATTATCATTTGTTTTTCACTGTGTGTTATTGCTGTTTTCATGTGTTCATCTGCATTTAAAGTAGGTTAAAGTAGGCTGACCTGGTCAACCAATAGCTAACATACTAACAAGCTAACATGCCAATATAATTTAGAAACGGGATTTCCAACATACAGCTGATTCAAATATTTGAGCACCCCTGGTCAAATTATGTTTTGTTGATTAATTGAAAGTCTGTACATATCTACAGAGAACATATCTGTATTTTAATGCACCATCACTGTTGCAACATGGAGCAATGTGGAAGCAGATGCACATGCTGAGAAAAAGCAAGAACTATTCAGGGCAAATCCAGGGTCATGGACAAAACAGTCCAGTTCAGGGAGCCAACACAGATATAAGGAGGGACAGACATAACGTAAATGCACACAGGGGAAAACACACAACAGAGCCAGAAAACAGCAAAGGATCAAACACTTCACTGCAAACAATACATACAAACATCATACATAGACCAGCCCAGACCAGGGCAAACATGGGGCTTATATAGCACAAAGAATCACAAGACACAGGTGGAAAACAGGTGGAAACACTCAGGGGTGGAGTCATGAAACAAGGGGTCAGAACAGTGAAGTATCAAAACAAAGAAGCATGTGACAGGACTAAAAGGTAAACAAAAGCACATGAGGAGACTGGGAGGGGCCAATCGTGACAGTCCCCTCCCACCAAGGCACGCGGCACCAAAGTGTGCCAAAAAAAAAAAAACAAACACAGATACCAATGACCCAAAAACAGACAGAACTAAACAAGGACAGAACACAGAACATGAGGAACAGAGGACGGAACAGGCACAGAAACAGGAACAGGCACAGAAATGGGAACAGAAGCCAAAGGCGCAGACACAGAAATGGGAGCAGATGCAGGAGAACGCAGAACAGGAACCAAAGGCACAGAAACAGAAACCGGAGCAGAAACAGAAGATACAACACCAGACATAGGAACAGACGAAATACAAACGGACGGAGGACGAAACAAAGGCCAGGATGGAGGACGAGGAGGCACAACAGAAAACAACACCAAATGAGGGACAACAGAATGCACAACAGGACGAGCAAAACAAGAATGCAAGACAGATCATGCAAAAGACAGGGAAACAGGAACCAAACAGACACAACGGACACACAGACAGACACAAGGACAAAAACAAAAGGAGACACAGGAATGGGAACCATAACAGGAACAGGCACATAGACAACAGCAGGGAACAAGACAATACCAGGAAAAGAGGAAGGCAAAAACCTAGGAAAAGGCAAAACAGGGGACACAGAAGCAGGCACAGGCAGAACAGGAGGCCCACGGGGAGCAGCAGACACAAGAGATGGCAAAATGGGCGGGGACAAAGAATCTGCGACGTCCATGGAGGCAGGCAAGCCTGCAGCAATGTCCTTGAAAGCAGGCGGCGAGTCTGGAGGCGTGACAACTGGCGGCAGGTCCGGAGGTGCAGGTGTGCCGCGGGATGTGGCCACAGGATCAGGCTTGCCTCCGGAATGCGGCCACCGGATCAGGCTTGCCATGGGATGCGGGCACCAGATCAGGAACTTGTGCAGCAAACTGCTGCATCAACCTGAAGGAATAGGCAGAAACAGAACCCACTCGGCCGCTCCCAAGTCTCACTCGAGCTATGGAAAGCTCGCAGTGCCACTTGAGAATGAGCCGAGTACCATAGAATGGGTTTTCTACATGTACCTTTTGTCTAACCACGTCTTGCACTGCAGGTATATAATGAGGGACAGGCATAATGCACACGGGGAAAACGGAGCCGGAAAATGCCAGAGGGCTTATATAGCACAAGGGATCACAAGACACAGGTGGAAAACAGGTGGAAACAATCAGGGGTGGAGTCACGAAACAAGGGGTCAGGACAGTGAAGTATCAAAATAAAGAAGCACGTGACAGGACTGAAAGCTATACAAAAGCACATGAGGAGACACATGAGGAGGGGCCAATCGTGACAACTGTGTATTTGCAGAATTTGCCATCCTGGTTAAAGAACAGCAAACATGCACATTTTATATTCATGTGTTTCATTTTTTCCATTATGTTAAATTCATGAAATAGAATTTACCAAAAACAAGCTGAACGAGATTGAGTTACCATCAAGAGCATCCTGACCAGCTGCATCACCATGTGGTATGGCTCCTGCACCATGTCCTGCCGCAAGACAATCCAGCGCATTGTGACAGCTGCTGAGAAGATCGTTGGCACCTCCTTCCCCTCTCTCCAAGAGATATACAGCTCCCTTCTCACCCGGAAAGCCCTTTTGCATAGCTGGAGATCACACTCACCCACTACACAGCTTCTTCAGCCTTCAGGGAGAAGACTTCGGAGTCTCTGGGCCAGAACCAGCAGACTGGGGGACGGCTTCATCCACCAGATTGCCATGATGCTCAACTCTCTCCCTACTTCCTACCCCTAACCTCTAGCCCATAACTGAAATGATGTGGATGATCCATTACATCTTTGGTCCAGAGAACACAACATCAATTATTTCTATAAATAGTCAAAAGGTTTGACCCAGCAGACCACAATATTGCATCAGGCCATTTCAGATGAGCTTAAGGAGTTGTTCAGTATTTCTGAACATTGTTGAAATATGGCTTTGGCTCTGAATAGCACAGTTTCAACTTGCATTTATGGATGTGTTTATTGACAACAAAAGCATGCCAGTTTTTAAAGCAATACATGTATTTAGTGCCTTCTGAGAGATTGAATGTCACAGGCATTCAGTTGTGCTATTCAACCTTGCCCCTTATGCACAGAGATTTTTTCAGGTTCCCTAAATCTTTTGATAAAATTATGCACTGTAGAGAAAGAAATGCCCGAAGTCTTTGGAAACGCTTGTTAAGGAAGGTTGCTCTGAAACTGTTGGATTATATGCTGAAGCATTTTTTGGCAAAGCAGTGAGCCTCAACCCCTGTTCTGCATCTTCAGTTTCAGGATGAATGTATATATACTTTAAACAATGAAGAAAAAATATCTATTTGTAAATATGGGTTTACAAAAAAATCCACACCTCACATCCCCCACTGCGTTAGTACTTGTTGCTACACTGCCTATAATATTCTTTGCATGGCATGCAGTGCTAAAATACAGTTAGAGCATATGCGTAGATTCACAGGTTATCTGCTCCTAATTCAAAAGGAGAATCATGCATTTAATGCAATGCCATCTACCTCTGTGCCTGACAGACATGTGCCTAGCCAAAGTCACAGGTGCTGCACATTGCACCTCCAAACACGGTTGCCCTGATAAAGCATTGCCTTTCCACACCAATCCCAGCCGCCACCCCTTCCAGCCCAACAATAAAGCCCGGTTAAATGAAGCAATCATCTCCACTGGAGGCATCACTCAGACCATGATAACAGCCAGGTATATCACCATCCGCCATATGGGTAAAGTAGTCAGGTCTAAGCCAATGACTGCACCCCAATTTGTCATGGCAAGGCCAGACATGATTAAATAGTGCCTGGGATGGACCTTGCACTGGGGAAGTCTTTGACTAAACTGATAGGCATCTCTTCCAGAGATTGGAAGCAGCAGCAGCTGTTGAGCGCTGCTTTCATTGGAGGTGCCTTGTTTCATTTTGATGTGTTTTTTTTTTTTACCTCCAGACTTTATTTGATCATTTCATTCTCATGAATACATGTGGGGTTGGAAGGGTAAGGCTCTGTATTTCACCTGACCCTGGACTGCAGTTTTGAGTCATGCAGAAAAGTGAAAACAAGAAGAAAATATGAGAACTGTGTGGCACCATACACTACAGTCAAGAACAAATGCAAATGAAGAAATCCATTTGTTTGAATGTACTGTCCTCAAAAAATGACCGCCCTTCCTCTTAGCAGTCATGTGTTATTTTAAATGTTTTTTTCAGGATCCATTCTATTCCTAAAAGTATTCAAACATATTCTCCAAAAAATTTTTTTTTTGATAAACATGCTCTGTCTTGGTCAAATTGCTCAACACAGCCACTTAACTAATTATGTTTCTTTCTTCACATGTCAACACCTTTCTTCTTTGTCATGCATAGATGATTTTTCCAGAACTCACTCGACATCCATTAGTTAATTTCACACTAGATAAGACCTATGAAATTTTATTAAATATGAAAATTTAATTTTAATTTAAATTAATTTTAAAGCTATCTAATTTCAGTATAATAAAATGTAGTATGTAAATATGTAAGTATGTAAATTTCAAATAATTTAATTTAATAAAATGTATTTAATAATATTTATTTATTATACACTACTTATTATATACTACATGCTTAATTACTACTGTTTCACACAGTTACACCGTTCACAGTTACCTTCACATTTTAAATGTACTTTGTACTTTTATGTGCACTAGATTTTTTAATTCTTTGGTAATCTAAGCTAGAAAGTATCACTGGCACCACAAAAATGATGAAGACCCATCTATTCGAATACAGATTTTGTCCAAACATTGGCCAGTAATTCTGTGGCATGTTGATTAGTTTTTCGCTTTGTTTGTTTGTTTTTATTTATTTATTTTGGTTTAGTTTTTTTTAGGACTTACTGGCCTAAAATGTAGTCTGAACAGACTGTGAGTGGTGGGATGGGAACATAAGTATACATAAGTATATATATTGACTTATGTGACATTCATTTGTCACGCACTCTCTGTACACGGACAACACAGATATCACCTAACATGAGAAACAGAGCAAAACATCACTCACCATCACAGTTGCTAAAATAATGTTCATAATAATAAAAGTAGATTGGAAAGATTACATTATTACAGCAGTTAAGCAAATCAACACGGGACAAATGTTCAATTATATTAATGGTAGATATGGTTCGATATGAGTTTTGGTAAATTGTTATACAGTTAAGAGGCTCTTAATATAATGTTCACTATCACTAAAGATTGATGCTTGCTACTATGTTAAATGAGTAGTTTGTAACCTGTTTTCTGTATCCAGTTCAATGTATCCAGTTCAATTTTCTAGAGAAATTGAACTGGTTACAACTAAATAACAAAATAAACATATTAGCTAATCAGTGGAGTCTATGTCTTGTACTTAAGCTTTTTGTTAGCTAGTAGTACATTTTCTGTCTGATCATCTATCCAGCTGGCTAATAATGAGACTAATTGTGTACTTGAGTAAGTTTTTTCCAAGGTATGTAAGTATGTATTTGCACCTTTTAAGGACAATGTTTTAAAACAGAACAATAAAATAGAATTTGTATAGTCAATATAACTTTACAATTAATGGTACAATTATGTTCCCTGACTAAAGGACTGAGATGTATCATTAAGGGGGCCACCCCAGTGACAGTTTCTTACCTTTTTTCTGAAAATACATAGAGATCGGAAATACTGAATGGACTGCATATTGGCATATTGAACTTTGTAACACCAACTTAGTGTGGAATATTCAAGAAGGAATGTTTTACTATATGATGTTTTCCCAAATGATTCACTGCAGCAACAATAATAAATACAAAATAATTAACTACATGCATAAAACTGTTTGGAAAAAATGTCTCAGATATAAGCTTATAATTCTAAGCCCATGACCTGCTAAAAGGTGTTTTTATTTATGCAATGCAGTTTCATTGAAATGATAAACAATTATTTTAAGCACCTCAACCAATTTGATCCAGCACAACAGTGCTGCTTGATTTATGATGAGCGTCTTCATAAGTTGGTCCATTAACAGTGTCTAGAGAATGGAATGTCCTGAGAGGATGGTCCTTGAGACTGGAATAACCTTCACAGTTTGTGCATCTCATTCCCAGAGCCCTCCTCATTTACACTGTCACGAACACAATTAAAAAGACACAAAGCGCTGCCTTACTTGACTATTACTGACAAATTCATGCCACAACATAAATGATTTTAATTTTTCTGCCCTAGATGTAGAAATTAAATTGAATTGAAAACATCTAAAGGAAAAAAAGTGAATGTATGTGACCAAAAGAAAGCCTTGGAGCTGACTGCAGTTAAGCTAATCCTACTGAATAAATTATGCAGAATCATAATGTAAATGACACAGCACTGAGAATTTCCATTAGTCTTTCATATCTCACATTTTGGAAAACCATGTAATATTCACTTTTTCGCCTACACCAGTATGTAGAAGTCTAATTCATTAGGTTGTGGAGATGGGTCAGTTTTTCTTCTGCATTCCCTATTATTACATCATTGATGAGTAAGGCCACAGTTAGACAGAACCTTTTCACATGCACTGTGTGTCCACTTTGATATGTAATTAAGACAAGGTCAAGAATGTAATGATAGACATCAATGTTTCTTATACACTAATGATCTAAGAGATATGTGACTTGATTTTTATGTGATGAATAACATCAAAATGCATGCTTTGTAGCGTTCAGTCCATATCCAAGGAATTACATGGAACGTGTTTAGACCTAGAGCTGCAATAAGTAATTGTGAGGGCCAGGCAGTATGTGATGTCTTTACTAATGGAACATATCATGGACACTGCACTGCTCGTTACATATTAAGAACCAGCCTGTCATGTCAGGTTTATGGTCTCCATCTCCAGCTATACATTCTGTCTCTCCCATGCTTATAACAGAACTGAAGATGAATTATTTACCGTTGTTCATCAGATGTTGAAGAAGCTACTACTTCCAATCTCTGCTGTTATGGTAGCTTACAGTGATTAATTACTGTTTTCAATGTTCACTATAAAATACACCTGTTGATAAAATGCCCATTTTTCAATAATTATAGAACAGGTGTCTGGCTAGTGACACTTTGTGCTTGACAATTAGTCTAGCCTATGTAGTGTATGTATATCTGAAGCCAGGCTGCTGTTGCTAAGGGATGAAATGAACAGTGCTTCACAGGGGTGGCTCGTATAAATGGTCAGGTAGAGCTAAGCCCTCACTCTATTTCAAAGAAAGGCATCAAAATAAGCTTTTATAATAGTTTTTTATTATAATATTTATTAAAATAATTTTTTTCTATCCATATAATTTTACTTCCTGTTAATAACGACACAGAGTACATAGAGTCAAATGCTCGCTAGAATTCTTATCCATTTGGGCAATTTTTTAAGCTCCACAGACTGCAGTCAATACTTGTAAGGGTGGGGAGGTCAGTTCTAAAGATGAATTGGCTGAGAAACACTCTTGTGCTTACATTAAGTGTCAGACCCAATCAAACTGTAAGCATGATTCATTCAGCAATAATGCTAATTACTAATAAAATTAATTTAATTAAAACGAAATGTAATGTTAGCAGCATGCTAATAGAGGTGCTAGAGGGCAATACACAGTACATTTGTAGCTTGTAACATGGACATTCTTTTTTTGTAGATTTCCATTTTACAGGCTCTTTCAGTAATGATTTGAACTTAAATCGTGTCACATTCTGCTCATATTTTGTTTCTCCTGTAAAGTATACTTTGATTGTTCTGTTAGCCACTAAATAAGAATAATACCAATAAATAATAAATAATACCAATATTACAGCTATTAATATTAGTAATATAATCACTTGTAGGTAGTTTGACCAGAGGAGGATGGGTCCCCCCTGGTGAGCCTGGTTCTTCCCAAGGTTTCTTCCTCAGTTCTGAGGGAGTTTTTCCTTGCCACTGTTGCCCCTGGCTTGCCCACCGGGGGGTTTCTGTACATTCTTACAGTCCTGTTGAAACTTTGTCTTTTTTTTCCGAAATTCTGTAAAGCTGCTTTGTGATAACATCTGTTGTAAAAAGCGCTATACAAATAAATTTGATTTGATTTGATTTGATAAGCATTTCGACATCTGAAAGGTAATTCCACTGATTTTGCAAAATAACTAAATTCACACATTCAGAATGGGTTGGTGTTAATGCACCTCGCTAGAACCAGAATTGTTCACCATTATAGTACTAGAAACCAGATGGATAGAATAGAAACCAGATTGCAGCATATAATGGCTCTAAAAGCATCATCACATTAAGTTATACAAAATGGCAATGAATGCGATGTTTGATACCCAAGACATTCATTTGTGATAGTTTGGTAATAAAGTTTTGGCCTAAAACATATTTTTTAGTATGAACTATTACTCCAGGATTACTTTTTGTCCAAACATATACTCAACTGAGATCAGTGCATGCAAGCAAACATGCTTTTGTTGTTATTAATTTGTAGTTATAGCCATTCAACACGGGTAACACCAGCAGCAGCTGTTGTTTCTTTTTATGCAGTATGCAGAGGACTTGGAAGAGATCTGTTTCCAAAATGCTGTACAGCCATATCAGTTTGAACCAGAATAGGCAAATGAGTAGCAGCGGCTTGAAGGAGAGACAGTCAACAACAAACTGTTAACTACTCTGCTTGTCACTTTATGGGTTAGAATAGCGATGTAGACAATTATTTTATTGCATAGCCAACTTTAGACCGTCTGTATATAAGCTAATGGCTAACAGTGATCTATATACAGTGGCAGTTGATAACACATTTATCTCACTCACAAATGTTTCTCACCTTGATTCCAGTTTCTGTGGTGGAAAATACAACAGAGGGAATAGCTGTTTACTTTAGCAGAGGGCGATTGAAGAAATCTGGCATTTCTTCACTAGTCTTGCAAAGTCTTTGTTGGTGAAGTGGTCACTACAAACCCAATGTTTTTAGAGTTTTACGACTTTTTGTCAGTATTTGTGTGTAGCTTTAAAACAATTAGCCACAACCTCAGGATTTCTGGTACATGTGATGGCAACCAAAAAGTGCACCGTACTGTATTTTCTCTATTTATTTTTGCATCCTGGTACAGCACAGTACACCACTGTTCTGAATAATAAACCATCAAGGTGCAACTGTGGCCTTTCGCAGCTCCACTGATGAATACTTACATAAGCTATAAGTTTGGCTGACACCATGTGATGCAACATCACCAACTCAAACAACATAAAAGGCGTGTAGGAGGAGAGGTACTGTTTCTTTTTAATTTAGCACTATTTTAACATTATCAGTGTGGCAAATAAAAACTTAGAAAATACATGTAAGTTCAGTGGTTGCTTTGGATAGCAGATAAGATGGTGATATTTGTAGTGTAGACATAATGATGCCTGGTTCCCAGTACAAACAATTTTGACTCAGAAATCCATCCATCCATCCATCTATCCATCCATTATCTTCCACTTCTCTGGTGTTCGGGTCACGGGGGCAGCAATGAGGCCCAGACCTCCCTTTCCCAAGCCACTTCCACTAGCTCTCCAAGGGGGATTCCGAGGCACTCCCAGGGCAGCTGGGCAATATAGTCATGCCAGCGTGTCCTGGGTCTTCCCTGGGGTCTCCTCCCAGGTGGACTTGCCTGTGACACCTCCCAAGGGGGGCGTCCAGGAGGCATCCTAACCAGATGCCCGAACCACCTCAGCTGGCTCCTCTCGACGTGAAGAAGCAGCGGCTCTACTCCGAGTCCCTCCTGGATGACCGAACTTCTCACCATATCTCTAAGGGAGAGTCCAGACACCCTGTGGAGGAAACTCATTTCAGCCGCTTGTATTCGCAATCTTATTCTTTCAGTCATTACCCAAAGCTCATGACCATAGGTGAGGGTGGGAACGTAGATCGACCGGTAAATTGAGAGCCTTGCCTTATGGCTCAGCTCTTTCTTTACCACAACAGACCGGTAAAGAGCCCGCATCACTGCTGACCCAGCACCAATCTGCCTGTCAATCTCCCGCTCCCTTGTACCATCACTCGTGAACAAGACCCCGAGATACTTGAACTCCTCCACTTGAGGCAAGAGCCTATCCCCGACCCAGAGAGGGCTCTCCACCCTTTCCCGCATGAGAACCATGGTCTCGGATTTAGAGGTACTGATTCTCATCCCGGCCACTTCACACTCAGCTGCAAACCGATCCAGCGAAAGCTGAAGTTCGTGGCCTGATGTCCCAAATAGGACCACATCATCTGCAAACAGCAGCGATGTGACCCTGAGGTCACCAAACCTCCACCCCCTGACTGCGCCTAGAAATTTTATCCATAAAACTTATGAATATAATCGGTGACAAAGGGCAGCCCTGATGGAGTCCAACTCTCACTGGGAACGAGTCTGACTTACTGGTGGCTATGCGAACCAAACTCCAGCTTTGTTTGTACAGGGCCTGAATGGTTCATAGCAAAGAGCCATGTACCCCGTAATCCCGAAGCACCTCCCACAGAATACCCCGGGGAACACAGTCGAATGGCTTCTCCAGATCCATAAAGCACATGTGGACTGGTTGGGCAAACTCCCATGAACCCTCCAGAATCCTGGAGAGGGTGAAGAGTTGGTCCAGTGTTCCACGACCAGGCACTGCTCCTCCTGGATCCGAGGTTCGACTATAAGCCGGACTCTCTTCTCCAGTACCCCTGCATAGACATTACCAGGGAGGCTGAGGAGTGTGACTCCCCTGTAGTTGGAACACACCCTCCGGTCCCCTTTTTTAAAAAGAGGCACCGCCCCCGATGTCCACGCAATGTTGAAAAGGCGAGTCAGCCAAGACAGCCCCACAACATCCATAGCCTTGTGGAACTCAGGGCAGATCTCATCCACCCCTGGAGCCTTGCCACCAAGGAGCTTCTTAACTACCTTAGCGACTTCGGCCTCAGTAATGGACAAGCCTATTCCCATGTCCCCAGACTCTGCCTCCTCACTGGAGAACGTGTCCGTGGGATTGAGAAGGTCCTCAAAGTATTCCTTCCACTGCCCAATGACGTCTTCAGTCGAAGTCAGCAGCACGCCATCTCCACTATATACAGTCCTAGTGGCACACTGCTTTCCCCTTCTGAGTCACCTGACGGTTTGCCAGAATCTTTTCGGAGCCGACTTAAAGTCACTTTCCAAGGCCTCACCAAACTCCTTTGCTTTGGCGACGACTGAAGCCGAGGATCGCTTGGCCTGTCGATACATGCCAGCTGCCTCTGGTGACCCACAGGTCAACCATGCCCAGTAGGACTCCTTCTTCAGCTTAACGGCATCTCTCACTTGGGGTGTCCACCACCGGGTTCAAGGATTATTGCCCCGACAGGCACCAACTCCTTGTGTTCAAACATGGTGTTCGTGATGGACAAACTGTGGTTTGCACAGAAGTCGGGAACACCACTCGGGTTCAGATCAGAGAGGCCATTCCTCCCAATCACACCCCTCCAGGTCTCACTGTCATTGCCCACGTGAGCGTTAAAGTCCCCCAGTAGGACAATAGAGTCTCCAGGAGGAGCACTTACAAGCACCCTTCCCAAGGGCTGTAAGAAGGCTGGGTACTCTGAACTGCTGTTCGGTGCATAAGCACAGACAGCAGTCAGGACCCGTTCCCCAACCCAAAGGTGTAGGGAAGCTTCCCTCTCGTCCACCGGAGAAAACCCCAACATACAGGCACCGAGTCGAGGGGCTTTGAGCAAGCCCACACCTGCCCGCCGCCTCTCACCATGGGCAACTCCAGAAAAGAATAAAGTCCAGCCCCTCTCAAGGAGATTGGACCCTGAGCCCAAGCTGTGTGTTGAGGTTAGCCTGACTATATCTAGCCAGTATCTCTCAACCTCGCGCACCAACTCAGGCTCCTTCCCTGCCAGTGAGGTAACGTTCCAAGTTCCAAAAGCCAGTTTCAGCAACCGAGGATCAAAACGCCAAGGCCCACGCCTTCGGACACTGCCTGATCCACAAAGCACCGAACCCCTACTACTGCCCCTCCCATTGGTGGTGGGTCGATGGGAGGGGGGACTCATGTAACTCCTTCGGGCTGGGCCCAGCCAGGCAGCGAGCTGGCGAGCCCCTCCCCCAGGCCTGGCTCCAGGGTGGGGCCCCGGTAACGCTGTTCCGGTTACACAAGTCCTGTTTTCGTCTTTTCATAGGGGTTATTATGGATCACACTTTGTCTGACCTGTCACCCAGGACCAGTTTGCCATGGGAGACTCTACCAGAAGCTTTTGCTCCAGATAACATAGCTGCTAGGATCATTCAAGCATGCAAACCCCTCCACCACGATAAGCTGATGATCCATGGAGAGGTTGACTCAGAAATGTAATGCTATAATATGTGTCCTATAAATGGATGTTATTTTCTTTTTTAGCTGTCTCATCCATTATTATGATCAGTCATCACTGTTGGACAAGATTTATTTTTTTGTCATTACCTGTATTCTCATTCATATGAAAGCACAGCATTCTAATGCGTGATTTGTACACATATCTTTCTGCTATTCAATACATTTTTAAACCTATTGTAATATAGTATATAATTTAATGCTATAAACTCTCTGGTCACTATAGTAAACACTGCTCTACCTTGTTCACTTTACAGGAGTAGAGTTACAAACTGTTAATGCAAATTTGTGTTAGTCATCCTTTAGCCTTTCATCAGTGGTCAGTTTCTGGGGAAGGGGGGGGGGTCCTTTGCATTGTACAGAGTCAGAACTGTTCATAATGGTGGTGATAGGAACCAGATGTCCAGAACAGTTGCATAAACAAAACAGTGCCTGAGACAGTCATTGAGAATGACTCTGTCTCGATAATTGAATCATGCACTCTTAAAAAGTAGAGGTCTACTCAGCTCAAAATGATATAGTAGATTTAATGGTTCTCTTTTAAATTTTTTGGTTCTTCAACTTCACCTTATCTTTTTTTTATTCCCCACTAGCCAGAGCTCTTTCCATCACACAATCCTGCTAGACATTTGTCCTCTTGCATAAGCACTTATGGGTGGCTATGGTATTGCTGGGGCTCAAACACACAACCACCTGTTGGAATGATGGCTTAGACCACTGCACCATTCAGGAACACATGAGGCACCTCAGATTTTGTGTCTACAAATGTTTAGGACAGTGGAGAAAATATTAGTTGTTTTAACTTTAAAGCATGGCATCATTTCATGTGGTGTAACTATCTAATAATCTGTCTCAACATCAGGAGATTGTGAGTTTGAATCTCAGCAATACTGTAGCTGTTCATGTCTGGAAGCCCAAGAGTATGCCAGATGGAAGTCTGTGACAAAAGGAGTGCCAGCTAGTGGAGAAACTGAGCTATAAAAAAAGCAAATTCATTTTTTGATCTTACTGAGATGCAGAGCAAGAAACAGCTGGATTTTTGACTCAACTAAAAAGTTTGATTTGTGGTAACTCAAGTTGAGTGAATTCAAGAACAGCCATGTAATCACTTAGTATATTTTTATTTTTTAGTATATATAATTTTAAGTTGAGCTGACCACTCATTTTTTACAGTGTGAAGACATTCTGAAAAATCAGTGGATTCTTCTTTAACTGTGTGTGAGAGTCTTTAATGTGCTATGGAATTGTTTTGTATAAAATGGAATTGATTTTATTATGAAGTCACACATTTTAGCAGAAAAGAAAAAATACCTAATTACTAGGTTGTTATATGGGGTCAAAGAGGTAATACAAAGACAGGAGTCGAATTTAGTGTGTAATACCATTTACATAAACATGTTTTCTGATTTATTTTACTGCTTAAACACAGGCAGTTACAGTGGAATTTAGTGGTTCTTTATACTTACCACGTTGTTACTCCAAATAATTATCCAATTATGAGAGTATGTACTTTATCAGCTTAATTGGTATTTCAGTCTAATGTAGTTAGACTACCAGTTTGTTCTGTGTTGGTTCTTACCTACCCACATTTTGTGATCAAATATCAAATTTTTTAAAGAAAAAGCTCCTAGAAACTAATATTAAATGGAACATTTGGAGTACATGTTGCAAAACGAAGCAACCAGTCCCCCACACCACCCACCAGCTTCTTGACACCCAACAAGATAACATAGATCACAGGGGGGGGGTGCTAAAAATGATTCTTAAATAAATATATACACATAGCCATTTAATTTAGTTAGCCAAAATATTTATGTAGTACTTTGGAGATTCTATACGGATTACATGACTCATTTCTAGAACTTAAGGGACTGTAAAATAAATTGTTACCCAGCAGGAGTGCAAGTGAGTGTAATTAGGTAACTTGCATGTGTTTGTAATAAAGTGATTTTAGCAGCTCAGTAGAATTTGCTGTAAATTGTGATTACTCACTTTGCCAGCTCTCAGCATATGTTAATATACATTCAAGTCAGACTGAAAGAGGCATTGAGCCTTTAGATATTGACTGTCTAAGCAGAGTTCAGTCTTCGCAGCAGGTGAAGACTCAGCCCAAGGCATGAAGACAGATAAGTTCGGAAATAAGAGTATGAGTTGAGGTGTAACTTGATGAAGTGCTTGATCGCTGGAACCAAAGTCTCTTGTAATCTTATTCTCTGCATCTGAGTTGAGGTTCTGGGATCATGCTCCTTATGCTGTGGCTGGAAACAAGGTAAATCTTCTTCAAAGCTCTGTCATTAATTGTGATTTCTGAAAAGTGTGAACAAACTGACCTGCATCACTGAATTTGTATTGATAACAATCATTGGCACAGTGAGTTTTCTGTTTGCATTATGTTTTGTTATTAAATTTCCTTCATATTAAATTTCCAAGATGCATCATTTGAAACTTAACGAAAGGCAACAGACCCTGACATTTAAAATGAATGCATATATCACTGATGTGCATTGTAATTTAGAAT
Organism: Pygocentrus nattereri; assembly: GCF_015220715.1. Classification (NCBI taxonomy): domain Eukaryota; kingdom Metazoa; phylum Chordata; class Actinopteri; order Characiformes; family Serrasalmidae; genus Pygocentrus; species Pygocentrus nattereri. The sequence continues at coordinate 23,451,487 of NC_051218.1, read as the reverse complement.
TCTGTTTGTAGCATCAAATGATTAAAAATGAGTCATTTATTTACTCAGCAAATGTGTATTTACACATAAACAATTGTGTTACATAAACAAGGAATTTGTCTTGGTGACATTTTCTATGACATAAAAAACAGGCTATTTTAGCAGCTTACTTTCCATATATGGACTGTATAGACTGGAGAGTGAATTGATAGTATTTACATTAATAGTGTTTATATATTGCATCAAATTCCTTTAATTAGGAAAAAATAGGTTTTCTGGGCCATATAAAAATGAACTGAGCCCTGCTCTTGTTGTGTACATATTACATTTCACAATGGTTCAAAGGGGAATTCCACAGATTTTTGAAAGTACTTTATAATGCAATCATTGAGATGCAAACAAAGGCATTCAGAGTGGTTTTACGTCAAATGGTTAATTGTAGAGAGGCTTAAGTACACAGATTTCTTTACAATGTTGGTGGTGGAACCAGGGGTCATGATATCTACAGATTGAAAATAGTCATCTCATTTAGGCTACTACCCAAGTTGCCCAGTGAAACTACCTAAAATAAAGTATCTCATGAGTTTTTATATGTAACCAGCACTGCTCCCAGTAGACCATACACACATACAATATACACTTATATTCAGAATGTAAATATTTTTCATTGTGCAATATGTTCATAAGTGCAATACAGATCTTATGCAACTTTTTTATTCTTATTCTTATTTTGTTGTAAATAGTCTAGAGATTTAACTTTAATTTTTATTATTTATAATGTTTATAATGTTTATACTGTTTCCCATTTCTATTACTGAGTGCCTTACTTCTATTACTCTGCTGCTGTAATACTGTGAATTTCCTCACTGTGGGACTAATAAAGGATTATCTTATCTTATCTTATCTTATCTTATCTTATCTTATCTTATCTTATGTAATGTTGATGAGGTAAAATAGTAGTAAATCAGAAACAGGTGTGGAGGGTTGTCTCACAATGCACCACATGCACAGTATTGAAGGATCTGCTGAATAAATGAAAAAAGTGTTTTAGACCAGAACCCTGCGATGGGCTGGCGACCTGCCCAGGGTGTGTCCTGCCTTCTGCCCAATGATCACTGGGACAGGCTCCAGCACACCCACCCCCCACCCCGACCCTGAGGGAGAACCAGCTTAGAAAATGTGTGTATGTGTGTGTGTGTTTTAGATCAGAAGTTGTTTTAGACCAAAAGATGACCAAAACATTGTCTTAGGTGTTCATCAATGTACCCGTTACCATTTCATGTAATAAACTCTTTTGAGGGAGCTTTTACTGACATTAAATGCTTCAGATGTCTGGTTTCAAACACCAACACTGTGAACAATTCAGACTCAGTATGTTTGTATAGAACAGAGCATTTAATGTCAAAGCAGTTTAGATGACCTTGTTTACATTGTAATAATTTAATTATGCAGATATTTTGAAAATTTGATGGAATGTTCCTTTAAAACAAGGACCTCCAGAACATAACATCGTTATGCATACTACTACAGCTAAATAATGTTATGTTACCTAAGCTGTACAACTATAATCTACCTTCACCAGTGAATACATCACTAGTAATTACACTGTTATTGCATGATGTATTGTTAATGTATGACTACAGTTATTAGATACAGTATAACATGGTATAACATTTTTTTCTTTCCTTATATTCTTATATATGGATTAATATTTGATTTAGAATTGAGGGACAGATCCAGGGCTTTACTCCTGTGCTGAACCATGACAAGAACTGCAGAGTTTTCCGTTACTTATTTGGATGGACTCTGGACCATTCACTAATCCGATATCTCTCACTTTCCCAAACCCCATAATTTATAATGGGCAAAGCAATATTGGTGCCTTATGCTTCTTTAGTCCATATTCCTCAGGGACAGTTCTTTCTGTGCTTTTGGTCCCAACATAGTGGAGACATTCCACAATTAATCAATGACAGTCCCTTAAAAAGACCCAATTACCTCCTGTAATTATAGGTCAGTTGACATGGCCTCTAAGTGCAGTTTTCTCTAGCATACACATTCTGATTATACTATTTTTTCTGTGAACCCTTTGGAGAATGTTTCTTGCCACAAATGCATTTATATTTGCACTTTCTTTTGGTTAGTCTCACTATTCACTAGAACAGTGTTTGCCTTGTTATATCTAAGAAAGAAACCTTCAAAGTTCAGTTCCCTAAGCTAAACTGCTTTTATTATATACACAGATCCATACTGTGAAATCTTTATTTCAGAAATTAGAAATGATTATTAAAGGGCTGTCTTGTTGTAAACAGTAAAGAGCAAAATATCTTCATCAGAGACTAAAATGAATCACATACACACTCCAGAGAGGTAAATAATCCTAAAAGCATCGATTATGTGAAATTTAAAAAAAAATTCAATATTTTGCACCATTAGTCTATAAAGATGTAAACATAGTCACACATAGTTGTTTGATTCAAAATGTTCCAAAGTAGAGAAACACACATACAGAATTGTTAACAATGTTAGTGATGGGAGCCTGGTATCTGAAGTAATTAATGTGTCTTAAAACTCCCTCAGAGAAAGTTATTGAAGTTGTAATGAATGCACTGCCGGATCCCTGAGACAATAGTCCTTCATTGAAGTCATTCATTAATTTCATCTTTGGCATATGTGTATGATCAAGCCTGCAACTGGTAAAAGTGTATGCGTATGTACAGCCTGAAAATGCAAAATGCTTCATTTGCAATCAATTGACCAAAATTATTAGCAATATCTTAGAATAAAAATAGAAAACAACAATAATATTAATCATTTGTGCCTATGGCCAAGTCATTCAGAGTGGTTTGATGTGAAAGGATTGATTAATTGTAGAGAAAGTTACTGAGTCAGATTTCTTGGTGATAGGAACCAGGAGTCATGATGTGTACAACACAAATGTTGTATGTAATGTTGATAATGTAATGGTAAGTAGTGGTAAACCTGAAAAGATTTGTCTTCTTTGGAAAAGATATCCTGCCTTAGAATATCATGCAAGACCTCTTAATCTGTTTTAATAAATATGTCTCAGAACAAAATTTTCTCAATTGTCTCAAAACCATCATAGAGCAATGTCTCAGACATCAAACAATCATTTTCATAAACACTTAATGTAATAGCTTTCTGGGAGGGAGCTTTTACAGGTATTAAAGGCATCAGGCGTCTTGTTCCTATCATCACTACTGTGAAGAATTCTGGCCTGGTAAGTTTCTCTCGAAAGGTGAATTTAAGATAAGATAAGATAAGATAAGATAAGATAAGATAAGATAAGATAAGATAAGATAAGATAAGATAAGATAAGATGTTAGTCCCATAGCAGGGAAATTCACAGTATTACAGCAGCAGAGTAATAGAAGTAAGGCATTCAGTAATAGAAATGGGAAACAGTATAAACATTATAAACATTATAAATAATAAAAATTAAAGTTAAATCTCTAGACTATTTACAACAAAATAAAAATAAGAATTAAAAAAAAGTTTCACATCAAAAGAAAAAAAATTCACATTAAACCACTCTGAATGACTTTGTTTACATCTCAGTGATTTAATTATGCAGTTTTGAAAAGTTGAGAAATTGGTGGCCTTTGCCTTTAATACCTGTCTTACTTTGTATCAAAAGATCCAAGCCAGTACTGAATCCAGACCTGGCAGTTGTCGCTGGGTTCCGGAGTCAATTATGATGTATTTAGATGAAAATCTTTGCATATGGCCTTTCATTTTAACCTCCCCTGGGGCCCTGCTGCAGACTGTTACAGACTTACCAAGCAGCTTTCTACTGCTCTAGCTGTTCCATGTAGGCTTGTCTGTCTCTTCATGCCATTACCATTAAGCTTTTTCATCAATGCAGGCAGCAGCATGAGCACACTGGACCCCCAAATCTACAGGATTTAATAGATAAGTAGGAGAGCAGCTGCTGACACTAAGTAAAATGATTAAAGCTTGCACCTCTTGTCGTTTTTGAGATATGGGCCCCAGGGAGAAAAAAAATACCCTTGCTTAACATTTTAGTCCACATTAATAGCATTAGTGCAGTGGAGCTTATGGATTCAGCCTCATGCATATTATTGGAAAACCGGTTTTCGAGATCATAGAAGGCAAAGAGAAAAATACATCATATCAGAGATTCCTGGGTGTCAAATGGGCTGTCTATAGGATTATCACCAGCCTCGGCAGATGTTCATTTCCAAAACATATGTCGGCGCTTAAGCCTGTAAACACAAGCAGTGGACTGGCTTTATCACTTTTGGGATTGCCTTCAGATGTACAGCCCTGTTTGCTGTTTTTTACATGTTGGTAAAAGTGTATCAAAACATTGCCATCACCTGGACATAAGAGAAAATTCTCATGAATAAATATGACTAAACAATATGAACAAAATAAAAAGAAATGCTAGTAATTTGTTCTGTGCTGGGCAGAGGGGTTGTGTGAGACAAAGTAAAAATCTGAAGAATTTTGCTCTGCACAACAGGTAGCACTGCTGTATGTGTATCCAGTGATGTTTTTAATACGTTTGGTGCCTGAGGAAAGCCAGTGAGTCTCCCATCTGTTTCCACTCCACTTAAAGGCCAAAGAAGGTAACTTATATCCTCTCTTAGCCATGCATCCACATCTGCTGGCCACATTTTCTCCCAGGCATATGATGCCTGTCCACCGTTATTATTACACCTCATGCCAGTTTCTAACTTTTCTTCACTTTTAAAGGATTGGTAGACTGAAATGCATCGCAGTAATTTGTCATACTAGAGACTTTTCATTTCATAGTGTCTTTTTGACAAAACTGTAATAGTAATTATAGATAACAATTTATCTTATATGGATTACACTTTATGGGGGCTGTCATGAGTTAGAGGTTAAGGAACCAGCCCTGTGACCGGAAGGTCTCAGGTTCGTCGCCAGAGCCGACAGTACGTAACTGAGGTGTCCTTGAGTAAGACACTTAACCCCCAGCTGCTCCCTGGGGCTCCTCCCCAAATGTGCATCAACTGTCAATGATTGGGGGTTAAGTGATACATAACTGCCATGATACATAATTTACGTTAAAAGCTTTGTTCTGTTAAATTGATATGAAACTAGCATGTAAATTAACTTGGAATTTGCTATTTTCAGTGCTCCCACTACAATACAGTCTATGTGTATAGCTGTGTACTGTATCTGCTACATGATGCTGCACAGGGGTCCAGTGTGCGCTGATAAATGCCTTGTTCAAGTTCCAGTATGCAATCGTTAGAAGCTGAAGAAGACATGGCAAGCAGGCTTGATAGCCCAACTTTTTCACAAATAATTAACTAAAATATAGATTACTAAAAACTTGTCAGCAGGCAGGTTTAGTGGGTTAGTTGCTCTGCAAAAACATATACAGGCTAATGTAAACATTATCCAGGGCTGGCACAGTGGCGTGGTGGGTAGCGCTGTCGCCTCACAGCAAGGAGGACTTAGGTTCGATTCCCCAGCCGGGTGACTGGGGTCCTCTCTGTGTGGAGTTTGCATGTTCTCCCCGTGTCTGCGTGGTTTTCCTCCCACAGTCCAAAGACATGTAGTCAGGCCAATTGGACATGCTAAATTGGCCCTGGGTGTGAGTGACTGTCTGTCTGTCTGCCCTGCAATGGACTGGAGACCTGTCCAGGGTGTATCCTGCCTTCCGCCCGAAGACTGCTGGGACCCTGCGACCCTGACGGAGAAGTGGCTTAGAAAATGGATGGATGGTAAACATTATCCATCACAACATGTTCTCAAACAGCCTAAAATGAAATCTCTTAAACAAAAACATATTTATTACTGACTTAAAGTCAAAGATATCTAAAGGTTCTTGGCAGATTGAGCTTCAGGTTTACACCACGGCTTGGTTGAGCAATGATGAGCAAGGTTGTAGTTCAACATTCTACTTTGTCTTACTTATCAGGGGAGAGGGCTCCCTTTACCCTCATGGAAAGTCCAGAACACTCCTACTCCTCTTTCAATTCAAAACCTGTCAATTACATTTTAAAACTCTAATCAAAGCTAAAACACATTTTTTTCTGTCCAGAATTCATTTTCAGCACTAATTTACAATGATTGTCTAGTGATTAGGCCATAACAGTCATTAATCATCATTTCTTTTTCTTCTCAATTATGATCATATTTATTATTAGGGTATTTTTCTGAAATATTTAAAGCACACAATAACACAATGGAAAAAGAGGATGCCATTGTAATTGCCAATATAACAGTGTCTGTACTAAGTATATGAAATACATCCAATCATTTGTTTTTCTTTTTTAAAATTGACACATAAGGCCTGAGATATCAATATGTGAATAGCAACTGTAGCCATGCTTTGTTTATCCAATTTTAATATATAAATTGCTGTATGTAAGCTACTGTCTCTTGACATTGGACCAATTTTCACTAGAAACAAAGGCAAAATATGTCTTAACTATTTGTTAATTTGATGAAGCAATGACGCTTTTCACAGTTTTATTTAGTGTGTTAATTACTAATTCTGTAACACTTTATTTGGATGGTCCACTGTAGATTCTGTGTAAATGTTCAGTATATATTTAAGTAAAATTCAACTGAATAATCATTAAATGCCACTGAACTTGGAGTTGAATGTTACTTAGATGGTTCACTATAGATGCTTTGCAAATGCTCAGTCTGCCTTTCAATAACATTCAACTCAATACCTATAAAATCAACTAAACTTGAAGTTCAGTGTTAAAGAGTTTAATAAATTTATCCCTAAACCCTAAAATTAACCCTAACCTTAACCTCAAGGCAAAACCTACCTAACCCTAATCATGGCCATAATGTTGTTGATAATCAACTGAGGATCACCAGAAAGTTTGCTAATGATTTAAGTAACTTTAGAGCATCTATAGGGGACGATCCAAATAAAGTGTGACCGCAAATTCAAATTCTTAGCTTTGTATTTCTTGGTGTCACATCTGCAGAGGACTGTTTCTACATTCAGTGCATAAGTGGTGCTTCAGAATAGGCTAAAGTTATCATTTATATAGTTATAAAGTATCATTTATTTTAAATTTGTCAAGGGTGGAAAATACATCCGTATTGTAATTTGGTACTGTAGTTAAGTACTGTTTTGGAAGATTTCCACTTCAATTGAATACTATTAAAAATGTATCCTTTTTACTTTCCCTATGTGTATTTTTTGGCAAATACTTCCACTTTCAAATGAGAGAGACTACTGACAAGGTACTTTCATTTAAGTAAAACTTTTCTGTGCTTTTTCCACCTATGGATTTCTTAGGGTTTATTATATCGTCAAATTAACTCTGCTTTTCCTGTAATCTAAGTTGGAACTATTACTTATGTTATTTATCGATGGTTCTGTCAGTAACAGATATGATTTAAGGCATTTACATACTACAAATATCTACTCAGGACAAATAGGCATGCTTGTCATAAGTGTCATACAAACAAATATGCAAATATGCACATTTATCTCTAGCTATAAGTATGTGTGATGCAACATATTTAATTTTAATCATGCTATTACAAATCATTTATGAGTAATTATGACCCATTTTTTGTAAACATTTATACACTATGCATCAGAAAAAGCATTCCATCCAAAATCCATACTTTGAGATTCACAGTAAAGTCTGTTTGAGGGAATTTAGTCAACAATCCCTAAAGATCTAAAAGAAGCTTGCTTTCAATTATAGTCATCACATGACTTAGTGGCTGCAGCTGAGGGAAGTAAATTCCAGCCTTAGTGAAAAGAGGAAGGATTACTTCTCAAAGTAGATGGAGTCATGAATGTTTACAGTTCCTGCACTCTATCGCTTAATTATCTTCCATTAAGGATCCCAGTTCAAGTCAGATGGCTGATAAATCCAGCTAAATACAATGTGACTGTAGCATGTGTTCTAAATTCTTCCAAACAGTTAAGAATTACTTTGAATGACAAATTTTGCCTTTACAAAAAAAATATCTGAGCATAAATTTTTTTGAAACAGTATATTATACATGTTAGCCATTGCTCTGGAATGTGTGACAGAGAAAAGTTTTCCCCATAATCCACATTAAAAAAACTCTAAAACCATGAGCAGTAATTGGTGTGATCTTTGAGAACTTTCAGAATTTTAGCTCTTCCCCTGTCACTGTGGGGAAATGTCTCTTTTTTTAGAGTGCTTAGCTGAAGTAGAATTCAGAATGGCCTAATACAAGGCTAATTATGTGCAAACCCAGAGTGCCTGTGTCCAAGACTAATGTAGTGTGTTATGTAAATCAGGGAAAGACGTTACATTTGGCAATCAAATTGCAAAGCCATCAAATAAATGAGTTCTCAAGGACTTGCCAGTGCCTCAGTACAATGTCACCTACGTGAAAAGGTGTAAAGTGCCACAAATTGCTATTTCTGTTGATGAGAAAAATGACCAGAGGACCATTTTTATTTCAATAATATGTGTCACGGTAGTGCTATTTTCATTTGCATTCATCTTTTTTTGCGTTGAATTCTTAATACATTGCTTAAATAAAGAGCAGAAATAAACATATTTTGCCTCATTGAAAACATGCATCTCTGTTTGTTTTCTACTTTTATTTTTCTACTGAATTTGAATCCAGCAACTGTCCTTCACATTGTGTGAGTATTTCATGGTGAACGGACAATAGAACTGCTCCAGATTCTTAGGGATGAAATTCTTTATTTTAATTTGCATTAATCATTAAAAGTGTTTTGCTTTCTCCTATAAAAATACTATTTTGGAGATGCATGTTTTGCTTTGGAGAGCAACAGTGTGTTGTCATTGTGGAATGATGACAATTTAGTTTTTTGTTTTTTTTTGCCTTTTATAATAGATGTTGAGACAAAGAAGCTTTACAGAAATTCAAGTCCAGACTTATAATATTGGCGAGGTCAGCAAGGAAGCCTCCATGAATTAATTCAGATTAATCTATTAATGAGAAAACAAAGAGGAGGAGCCAAGAATTAAAAGAGGAGCCCATCCTGTCAATGAGTGACACCTGAGAGTGAGAAGTTGTAAATAAGAGATGATGTTTGCATGAGTGGGGTTGTACAGAGGAGCAATCAATAGGATTGTGACCAGAATTAAAAGTCTGTTAGGTCTAGAGAGACTACTGATTCTGATAGTCATCTAAAAAATGTAAGGGATATGAAAACAGCAGAAGGTTAAAATGAGCTCAAGACATGCAGAAGACCAAGATACAGGTTTGGAGTTAAGGTACCATATGAGGCTGTTGGAGGGCTGTGAAGATTAGTTGCCAAGGGATGGAAGTATAGATTCAATTAAAGGCTGTCCAGGAAGTTTACAAGCTGTACATTTTGCTGTGCTGGGTACTGTCAGTAAAGCAATGAAGAAATGCATGCATGACAAAAATGTTGACCAATGGAAGCATATAAAAAGGAGCAGAAGAGGGCTCAGTACTGACCCTTGAGGGATGCCTGAAGTAATAGTGCTAAAAGGCAAGGATGATTCACTCATGGTTATATATTCCTTCTGCTCAATCAAATAGTAATTGAAACCAACCAGGACATTGACTGAAATATCTATGACCTGCAAGCATTGCAAAAGAATACTGTGGTCAGCAGCTTGGTCAAATCAAGTAAAATAGATAGGAGAACTAGAATCAGCTTTTAGAATATCATTGATCACCCTAATCACTGCTGTCTCAGTACTATTAAATATGTGACATTCAGAAGTAAACAATGTATGGCAAGTTGGATTCCAAATTGTTCTGGTTATCAATTACCATCTCCAAAATGGAGGTAGTTACAGAAGGAGTTTCAGGACAACAATTTAAAAAAATGATGATACCCCACCCATTGGCAAGGAGCTAATAATGATATCTGGCAACCAGGCAAATTGCTTGAAAGCAAGCTTTTGTACATTTGGAGAAATGTCCCCTGACAGTAGCAATATTCCCTAGCCTATCAAAAGGATGTCAGAAGTGTTGAAGTTTCTCTCCTTTTTTTCTGGAAGATTCTTGTTGCTTTCATTCCAAACTTTTCTGTATCTTCATCCACTGCTACATTTTTTAAAATCCTCTTTGACTCACAGATAACACAGTGTTTCACTGAATTATTACCTTGAAAAGTCCAACAGGAATTTTTAGAAGACTCAATAAAATAACATAAGCAGCACTGTCAATATTTTAACATAGGTAACCAATAGTTGGCAGTGCACATTCAGACACTAGAGAAGAGTATTAAACTTCAATAGACGTTCTAGGGGCCTCAGGTAAAAAACAGCCCCATATCCAAGATTGGATTAATTTTACACATCTCTTCAGTTCACAACACTTGCATCCAGATGGCAATATATCACCACAGGACAAGCAAGTTTTTAGTAGTTTTTTGTATTTTATTTTATTAGAATATTTTAAAAATTCTGTTTGTAAATATGTTTATATTGTGAATAATTATGTGAATACAAAGTAATGTCTTATGCCTGTAGTTGCCATTATAATCACTTCTTTGATCAGCCTACATGATCTCAATTTTCTCACTGATTTTATTTTAATTTGCTGATAATGCTCTCTCAGTTTGCATCTGGAGTCCTGCCATCCAGGCCATGTAAATGGTTGAGTGATTCTTCAAAAGCATCCATTTTTATTTTGCAATGTGTAAAGTGTTTAACATCTGGAAGGGTCTCTGATACATGTGCTAGGAGACCAACTATGCTGAGTAGCTGTGGTTAAAATTTCTTTCTAATGCAAAATGGTATCTGCCTGAAAAAACACTGAGATATGTATGAAGATGGCACTAAACTTTTCAGACCACCACTGAAAAACAGTAGGTAATTCAGTTGATGAGCACCTGTAAAGTAAGGAATTACCTGAAGTTTAAATTTAATCCTAGTTGCAAATTTTATAAGATTGTAATTCATATTCACAGAATTACATGTGTCTTAGAAAGCCAGGTAATCAGATGTCATCAAAACTAACATTAGAAAGCTGCTTTAATTGGCCTAAACTACAGTAATATGTTCTCTCTGGGTCCATTCTAATTTAGCTTGGAGATTAAATCTGCTGCATGTTGTGGTTCCCAAATTCACATTTCTTTTCAACTTTGGATGGGGGCTGGGGGAGGTGGTTGATTCTATTTGTGTCACAAAAACTTGGATTAGACCAAGCAAGTCACTGACTTTAAATCAGCCTATCCTTCTCCAAAAATGATTACAATTACACAGAGGTGAGTAGAGTAGCATAAACACAATCACATAAAGGGATTGCTACTTTGGTGAAATAATTACCCAAGTAAAAGTAAAAGGACCTTTCCAAAAACTGCTTTAATAGATTGACAAATGCAAACTGAGTAAAAAACAGATTCATTTTCACACAAGTAGATCTGAGTAGAGGTAAAATTATTACCATTTGACAATACTCAGGAGAGAACACACTTTTACTTGAGTAGCTGATCTACTTATGACTGCAATTATGTATACGTAATTGTGTAAATGGCAGAGGGGGCGCAGCAACTATTTATAACAGCGCATCACTAGGAAATCAGAATATAAATTTAACTCCACAAGCCATATGCGACGTGTTAACATTATTACTACTTCAACTTCTGCTCACTCAAAAAGGATGTGGTGTTGAAGTGAGAAACATGTCATTATTCCACAATAAATAAATAAATAAATAAATAAAACATGGCATCCACTTTTAACTTCATTATCACTATATGTTTAAAGTACACTGCACATTACCTTAATGGTCACTGATTATCCAAGGAAAGGATGTGTAATGAGAGTACACTGCAGTGAAACACAAGGAAAATTACTTTTCTTGGCCAGGAAAGTTAGGAGAATTATGATTTAAATGGTAGCATATGTTTATTATTATCAAATCATGATGTGCCATTAGTTTGTGCTAATATTATGCACATATGTTTATGTGTGCTTTTTAAGTACTTTATGTGCTACCTTCTTTTTAAACCGTTTTCTTGTTTTAGCTGTTTTCATATTTCATTTTCTGATCAGCATGGCAATATACATTCATTAATGTGTACACATAAAGTCTATGAGAACTTTTTTGAACCATGTATCCTCCTATGTAGTGTACTTTCTAAATTATAAGACCCATCAATTCATACAATAGGCTAATTTATACTGCATTATATTTTGAGCATACACTTCTCATGTTTTTGGAATATGCTGCTATTACTATTATGGCCAGTATAACTGATATTTGACTCACAAACCACTTTCTTGTTGAGACTCAATGAATAAATAAATAAATAACATTGCCACCTATTAATGGTAGATAGAAAGAGGCCCCAAATATGATGTTGCAACTCCCATTAGGATGAAGCAATCTAAACCAAAAAAATATGCTACATACCCTGATGTATGTGTAGTCGATTGCATTATATACAATACTGGAAGTGATCTGTTTTCTGCTAGACACATTTTGACGTGGTGCTCCATGTTCCTGAATGTTCCTTGCCTGAACAATGGTGCCTACCTCATCACTCTGATGCAGGGGTATCCTGGCTTGTTCGAAGCTCCATATACTGAGGAGTACATTGTATCAACATACCAAGAAAAAGTTAGTTTGATCAGAGGTGCTGATCTACCAAATTGATAAGTAAGTAAGTTTCAGTACCACTTATGTGTTACTGCTCATGATGTCCATAAATGTATAATTACCTTGTAAATACTGCCTCAGCAAACACAGTGCAGTAGCTAAAAACATACAAATTGCTAGAGTCATAGAAGTATTATAAAGTGCATATAAAGTGTAACCTCTGCCAGAGGAGTCACAGCAAGGACGGGTGTAGAAAATGGAACCTGTTAATAATCAAAAGTGTCTGTAAAGCATGGCGAAGGTAGTGCTGTGTTGGGCCTGTAAGACTTCCAGTGAAAATGCCTAACGGTAGGATGAATTTTAAACCAGAGAATCTTAACTGCTCAGATCCAAATTAATGCATCATAACATATTGACTGATGCTATACTTTCCTGCTGGTTAATAACCCAGACGCACAGCTAAATCAACTAAGGAGTTTTCAAGGCTAAGAAGTGGAAGGTTCCTGACTGCTCATGTCAATCATCTTACCTAAATCCCATTAAGAGTTCAATTCACTCACTGAACACAGGACTGAATGCAAAACCCTCATAAAAGAAACTGAAAATGACTTCATTACAGGCCTTGCACGGAATCCAGTGATGGATATTCAAATGAGAGTGAATGCAGTCTCTATTCTTACCAGCAGCTAATTATCTATACCCTATATTTTAATTTAGAAGTCTGGAACTTCACCCAGGTCACTGAGGACACTATATATTAAAGGCAATCTGATTATTTCACAGTGGCTGTCACGATTGCCCCCTCCCAGTCCTGTCCATTAGTTTGTGTTGTGTTTTGGTTTAGCCCACGTGTTCTTTGTTTTGGTTTTATAGTCATTTCTTGACTCCACCACTGATTGTTTCCACCTGTGTTCCCACCTGTTCCTCATGTATTTAAAGCCAGTGTTTTTCCCTGTCTGGTCGCTGGTCTTTGTATTGGTCTTTGTACTGTTGTCTGAACTGTTGGTTGTATTGTGTTCTCGTGGTGTTTAGTTCAGTGCTCTTTATTTTCATGTCATCTCTATGTGTTGGCTCTATGACCCTGGACTGTCTTGACCCTGATTTTGGATTTGCCCTTAATAAACGTTGCTTAGCTCTGCATATGCGGCAGCCTCCTCGCTCCCAGTTAGAGTGGCTCACATTAAAACCATGATAATCAAATAATAAAGGATGATTAGGCCAGCACAGTTTCTCTTTATGAGACTAAGAATCTTATTGCAGTATTTCTGTTCAGATGTGATATCACTTGTGAAAGTTATTTGCTTTGCCTGTTCAATTAACATAGTTTTTTTTTGTTTTTGTTAATTTATTTTGTGGTGTTTTTTCCCCCAGATGATGGCCATGCTGGTAAAAGATTCATTGTTTAATATATTCATTAAAAAACATTTTTTAAATTATTTTTTGTGTTGATTTTGTGAATCATATACATTGATTAGAATGTCACAAACCTCTGCCGTTATGTTTATTTGAGAAATTTACATAGAATGCAGCAAAAACCTCCTACTGAGTCTTTCACCCTTCCATCTCATATTGTAGGTCTCTCAAAGCATCCCTTCCAGTGACCTTCATAAACAGAGTTCAGATTGACAATACTGAAAAATATCAATTTAATCCAAAATCTCTTGCTCTAATGTAAGTATACAAGTTTATTTTGGATGCTTTCAAATTTCCATTTCGGGGAACATACAAGGCCTTTAATGCAAAATGCAAAACAAATTAGAACTGACCAGCCTTTAAATAATTACAAAATAAACACAAGAGCAAATCCCACTCCACAAAGGTAAAGAAACAAAAACAGCAAAAAAAAGATGCTAATGAGGAAGATGTACTCTTTTGAAGAAATTCAGCTTCTAGATGCAAATTATCTACATTTCCGTTTACAGGATTTTGGAGAAAACTGTTTTAACACTTAAAAAAATGTTTTCTTTAAAATTTTTGTAGAAAGTATAGCTGAAATGTTGCAAAACCCTACATTGGAAACTTTTTTAAAGGAATGGTTCCACTTTTCAGCACTTACAGCAAGAGAGAGAAAGAGAGATATCCAGAAAAGGCTACACTGTAAAAAATAGGGGTTTTAACTTTTAAAGGGAAGCCCAGACAGGGCGGCACAGTGGCACGGTGGGTAGCGCTGTCGCAGCAAGGAGGGCCTGGGTTCGATTCCTTGGCCGGGTGACTGGGGTCCTCTCTGTGTGGAGTTTGGATGTTCTCCCTGTGTCTGCGTGGGTTTCCCTGCGATGGACTGGCAACCTGTCCAGGGTGTATCCTGCCTGATGACTGCTGGGATAGGCTCTAGCGCGACCCTGATGGAGAAGCAGCTTGGAAAATGGATGGGGAAGCCCAGATTTTCAAATGTTGAGTTGTTTGAACTTATTAGGGATATTAAAGAATCTCCAAAACACCCAGAAATAATTGCATGATTGTGGAAATATTCTCATCATGTGTTCTGGTGGGCATTTGGCATGTCTGATGTATGTAGAATTCTTTTAAAAGTTCTTTTTAAAGGTAAAAGAAGGCGATGTTCAGAAAGTACTAGGCTGTATGTACCCTGAGCTTCAGCAGGGGTTGCACACCTTTCTTTATAAAACGATTCCAGCACAGTCAGATTGTGAGATTTGTTGGTGAATGCTGCTGCACGGTTTTCCAGTTGGATTGAGGGCAGGGCCACCGCTGCATCTCGTGGACGTTTACCTCTGTGCAAGCCACTTCACCATTGCTTTGACAGAGTGCTCGGGGTTATTGTCGTGTCCTTCTTGATTTTAGTTTTTTTACTGAAAGTACCATGGATCTGATCATACTTTTCACCTCCAACTTCTCTTACGATCTTCACATTTGCCCAGGTACCTACTGAGAAAATGGAATGTCCCATGGAAAAAAAGATGCTGCCTGTTTAATACGTCCTTAAATCATCCTTTTTATTTATCTGTTTTATCTTGTCATCTGTTCTCTGGGCTGTTGTTCAAAGGGATTCATGTGCTTATTAATTCACTATCCAATAAAGGAGCTTTATAGATTAATTGTTTTTGTTGAACATGGAATGACCCACTGATGCCACTGTCTTCTTTTCAGTAGGTCTGGTGTCACACTTTGTTTGTTCATGCTTTTAATTCCACATTTCTTATAAAGACCATGGTACTGTTGACTTTTTACTTTTCTACATTTTATTTTTTTGTGTAGTGCTAGAATTATGAGGCTAATGTTGCTAACAAACAGAAGAAGTCTATGGACACCAAAATCTTCACAAACACATCCCCACAATGCCTCACAGAAAACCGCAACCAGGTCTTAACACACAGACTTGTCAATGCAGGACACAGGATTGTGCTGTGAGTACTGTGAACAAACTTTCACCATGTAGCTTAGCATATTTTAAGCCACAATCTTGAATTATGTCTTAAAATATATGTAAATAAATAAAATAACAGAAATTGCTTACGTAATCTAGCATATGGGCAAAGGAGGGTCAGATCCTGCAGGGAAGATGAAATTCTGCAAAACACCTGTTATCTAAAATGGCTGCCCACAGCTTTCAACTATGTGGTGAAGTTTTTTGCCATTTTATAACTCGCTTTAAGTCATACTGTGTCCTAAACCATATTGACAAGTCCTTGTGACATTACTGAAGAACTAAATGAAGTTTGGGTGGTTTAAGAGAAGTTTTAGTCATGTATTTAGAATAAAAAATAATGTATGTGTAGTGACTTCAAAGCTCCATTTTAGCCCCTTAAAATCCCAGGCTTATCACATACTAAGGCTTATCATTAATGCAACTCAATGCAAACTGGCTGAGCTATTCTTAAGTTATAGAATTGTGTAATCAAACTTTGGGCCTGCTTGTGGGCCCTGGGTTTAAATTAAAGAAGTAAAATTTGGATGTCAAACAGGGCTAAACAGTGTCTTGGCTAAGTGGAAAGGTGGGGTTTGGTTTAACCTCACATTTAGAGAAAGAGAAAGGTAAATTTAATAAATATTCATTTGAACATAAGTTAAAATATCAACAAATGAATTGTAGTACTTTATTTAATAGGTGTTACAGTAAAATCAAGAGGCTTTATTTTGTTTAATTTAAAATACAAAAAAAAAACTTTTTTAACAGTCATTGTAAGTGTTGCTAATTTTTAAATTATATTTGAAGCTGTATATTTGGTTCAGCATAATTCAGTCTGATTCAATTTGAGTGCAGTATAGTATATGCAGTGTAGCATTATTTTCCTTGGTATGCTTAAATTGATTTGTGCTTTGGAGATTTTATGTGTCGTTAATGCTTTCCTGGATTTATAGTAACTTGGCTGAATTCAGTTCCAAGTGTTTTAAAACACTGAAAATGCTGAAACCTTATTAATATGTGGATTCCGAAGGTTAATGGTTATTCATAAATTTTAGAAGATAAACATCAGAGGAGCAATTTCTAAATGGTGTTTTGCCAAGTATCCAAAGATGTATGGTGCCAAAGTGCTTTCTCTGACACCAGGGATGAACTGAGAAATAATTATTGTTTTTTAGTTCTGTCTTGATGAAGATATACAGCAGGGTAGGTAGACAGCCCTTGGGAATTGCGATGGTGCAAAGCAGAGGCAATTTGCATGTTTAAATGACATGATCACAGTCCAAGGATATGGCAACCTTGGCAGAGTGTCTATTTGCCTGGATGAAGAGAGACTTGTGAAAGTCAAACACCTACTTACAAGCTGAAGGTGCGTGCCAGCTGACATGAAAAATCTGGTGCTTGGCCTGAGGGCAGAGTGGAGTGTTGATGGTGAAGGCAGCGGGCGTTTGGATTCCTTCCTGAGTCCCACAGTGCTCAGCATGAGGAGCCAGAGCTACAGGGCTCAGACATTTATTGTGACCTCTGGACAGTGGTCACAGACAAAAGACATGCACTACTGTTAAAAAAAAAGTTCTAAAACATCCCTGACAACTTCAAAATGCAAGTCGCTAAACACGGACATTTAAATTTCTTCAGTACCCTTGTGCTGCACCCTGACAAGATAGATATCACTCATTTAAGGACTTGCAAATACAAACCTCAATTACAAAAAGGTTGGAAAATGTTTTAAAATGTTTGGATTGCACTCTATTAAATACATAACAAAAACACAATATTTGGTGTTCATGAATAATGAACTATTGTTGTGGCAAAATGGCAGCTGACCCCACTCATCCTGGAATCATCTCTTCCAGCGATTCCGATTTGACAGAATTCTCAAGGCTATCAATACCAGCTCAACCAGACATGCCAACAGCTTTTTTCCTATTATTTTTTATGACATTATGCACTGTAGACTGTGAAATACCTAAAATATCTGCACTCGTTCATTGAGGAACAGCATTATTGAACTGTTGGATTATTCACTGACACATTTTTGGCAGAATGATGAGGGCAAAAACTATAAAATTATTGATAAGTTGAGGCAAAACATTTAGTATCTTGTACCCAGCTGTATTGGGTACAACACACAACAGTTTCAATGCGCTACACACAGTCAGTTTTTATTGAGATTTACTGACTGATAAAGTTACAATTGGAGCCTTTAGACTGCCAGCAAAGTTCCCTCATAAAATGTTTTGAAGATTTCAAGTCACCAGCTTTCTTTTCTGTTGCCCTGGACATTAAATAAGTCGAGTCAAGTCAAGTCAAGGGAGAGGAGTAATAAAACTCCATAAAGCCATTATTGTATTACGAACTTGGTATCTAATTAAAAAGACTAAATGACCATCTACCTGTCTTCAGATGAAATTAAATTGAGGTTACATGCGGTAAAAATTAATACTCCCCAATAAAAATGCCAGTAATGCCTGAATAAAAAAGATTTAAGGAACAATTTGATTAACGGTTAGTCTGAGTGGCTGGTATGAACACAGATTTTCATAATGTGTGAGGATGTGCTAATAATTCATATGCCCACTATAAAGCAAATAAGTTCCTGAAGTTAAGATGTCTAAAATGTGTACTGGGTTGCTATTTTCTGAGTAGATGTGCAGTATTTTGGGGATGCAGAGAGTGTCTATGCTACAGTCCAGATTTGCTGAATAGGTGAGCTTTTTAATATTTCAGGGAGACTGTTATTTTCCCCAAGTTATGAAAGAAAGCTGCAAATGTAGGTATTTCTAGATCATTCCTTAGATCTGCTTCCTTTTCTGGAACTGTGAGTATTATTAATATTAATCACATTATGCATTGGGCGAGGAATACAATTACCAAAGTAAATACACCTGTCTCACCAAGCAAGAAATTGAGAAAATCCCACAGCAAGCAGCTTTCTCCCCTCAAGCTGAAGACCAGGAGATGAGCGCACAAACTTTGAGATTTGCAAGGCTGTAATCCTCGCCTCTATTTATTTGCTTTCCAGCATGTCAGTTCAAAGAGGCTCCTTTGAGACTGAGGCAGTGTTATCCCTCAAACATTTATTGACTCACTTTCCTTCTTCTAAGAAATCTAATAAAATTAAAAGACTTTTGGGATGGATGAGAGCAGCACCTATACATTTCAAACCACAGACTGCGTTTCTCCAGCTCACTAGTTGATTGAGGAATTTATATAACTACATCATCTGGATGATTGGAAATTATAAGTTCTGTTTTGTGATTTATTGTCATCCTGCAACAGCTTGGCTTTCTTTGTTTTGATGCTTGCTGCAGGAATGAATGTTTTTATCTGAGAAACTGCTGAAATACCTTCACCTTTTGTGCAGTTCTGTTGTGATTTTGTGCTTCATAACCAATACCTGCCTTATTTCATGCTTCAGCTCATGCTGTCTACAATATGCTTTCTGTAATATAGAAATACTTGTATTCTGGTCTCAGCGACCTCAAACCTCTCCTTTTGTCATTGAACAAAAACATATAGCAAGCTAATATTACAGCCCTGTAGTAGTAAAGAAAGGCTAAATTTACATCTGTGAGCTAAACACTGACATACATTTCTTGCCCTCTCTTAAGAAGTTACATAAACAGTGAATTTTCAGGGGGTAATGAGTTCAGCTTTCTTCATCTGAAATGTGTGCTTCATATTGTTAGTTATATATATATATATATATATATATATATTGTCTTCTGTTCAGGACCAGGTAAAACAAATGCTGTCCCCTAGAGATAGAAGGATATTGTACTGCCTTCCATTGAGTGCATTGTGTGGGCGTCTTCCACTGATCCTTGACAGAGGAAACCTTGGCAGTACAAGAGAGAACTCATGGAGAGGAGGTTATTGTCTTAGTCAAGAGAGACTCAAAAGAACTAGGCCCTTCCATGTGCAAATAGGGCCCAGTTTACATAAGAGAAAAAGAAAAGCATAATGTTTATGTGAGAGGAAAAGCATAATGTGCATATGGGTTGGAGTATTATTCAGGTTACATTAGATATAAAAATCGCAATTCATAATTGTCAATATTTAAGCGGTAAGTAGCCTACATTTAAGCCCATAGGCAAAGTATATATATATACAGTGGGTTGCAAAAGTATTCAGCCCCCTTGAACTTTTCAACCTTTTGCCACATTTCAGGCTTCAAACATAAAGATATGAAATTGACATTTTTTGTGAAGAGTCAACAACAAGTGGGACACAATCGTGAAGTGGAACGAAATTTGTTGGATATTTTAAACTTTTTTTAGAAATAAAAAACTGAAAAGTGGGGCGTGCAATATTATTCAGCCCCCTTGCTTTAATACTTTGTAGCGCCACCTTTTGCTGTGATTACAGCTGCAAGTGGCTTGGGGTACGTCTCTGTCAGTCTTGCACATCGAGAGACTGAAATTTTTGCCCATTCTTCCTTGCAAAACAGCTCGAGCTCAGTGAAGTTGGATGGAGAGCGTTTGTGAACAGCAGTTTTCAGCTCTTTCCACAGATTCTCGATTGGATTCAGGTCTGGACTTTGACTTGGCCATTCTAACACCTGGATACGTTTATTTGTGAACCATTCCATTGTAGATGTTGCTTTACGTTTTGGATCATTGTCTTGTTGGAAGATAAATCTCCGTCCCAGTCTCAGGTCTTTTGCAGACTCCAACAGGTTTTCTTCCAGAATGGTCCTGTATTTGGCTCCATCCATCTTCCCATCAATATTAACCATCTTCCCTGTCCCTGCTGAAGAAAAGCAGGCCCAAACCATGATGCTGCCACCACCATGTTTGACAGTGGGGATGGTGTGTTCAGGGTGATGAGCTGTATTGCTTTTACGCCAAACATAAGTTCGATTTTGGTTTCATCTGACCAGAGCACCTTCTTCCACATGTTTGGTGTGTCTCCCAGGTGGCTTGTGGCAAACATTAAATGAGACTTTTTATGGATATCTTTGAGAAATGGCTTTTTCTTGCCACTCTTCCATAAAGCCCAGATTTGTGCAGTGTACCACTGATCGTTGTCCTATGGACAAAGTCTCCCACCTCAGCTGTAGATCTCTGCAGTTCATCCAGAGTGATCATGGGCCTCTTGGCTGCATCTATGATCAGTCTTCTCCTTGTTTGAGCTGAAAGTTTAGAGGGACGGCCGGGTCTTGGTAGATTTGCAGTGGTCTGATGCTCCTTCCATTTCAATATGATCGCTTGCACAGTGCTCCTTGAGATGTTTAAAGCTTGGGAAATCTTTTTCTATCCAAATCCGGCTTTAAACCTCTCCACAACAGTATCTCGGACCTGCCTGGTGTGTTCCTTGGTCTTCATGATGCTCTCTGCGCTTTAAACAGAACTCTGAGACTATCACAGAGCAGGTGCATTTATACGGAGACTTGATTACACACAGGTGGATTCTATTTATCATCATCAGTCATTTAGGTCAACATTGGATCATTCAGAGATCCTCACTGAACTTCTGGAGTGAGTTTGCTGCACTGAAAGTAAAGGGGCCGAATAATATTGCACGCCCCACTTTTCAGTTTTTTATTTCTAAAAAAAGTTTAAAATATCCAATAAATTTCGTTCCACTTCACAATTGTGTCCCACTTGTTGTTGATTCTTCACAAAAAATTACAATTTCATATCTTTATGTTTGAAGCCTGAAATGTGGCAAAAGTTTGAAAAGTTCAAGGGGGCTGAATACTTTTGCAACCCACTGTATATATATATATATATATATATATATATATATATATATATATATACAACCCCAATTCCAATGAAGTTGGGACATTGTGTAAAACATAAATAAAAACAGAATACGATGATCTTGATGATGACAAGATATTTAATGTTCACACAGATAAACAGATAAACGGAAAAGGGTGGCATGCCCACTCCAGGTAAGGGGAAAGGACCTGCCCCAGGTGGAGGAGTTTAAGTATCTTGGGGTCTTGTTCACGAGTGACGGGAAGAGGGATCGTGAGATCGGCCATAGGCTGGGACAGGCGGCAGCAGTAATGCGGTCACTGTACCGGACTGTAATGGTGAAGAGGGAGTTGAGCCAAAAGGCGAAGCTCTCTGTTTACCGGTCGATCTACATCCCAAACCTCACCTATGGTCATGAGCTGTGGGTAATGACCGAAAGAACGAGATCGCGAATAGAAGCGGCGGCAATTAGCTTTCGGGTGGCGGGCTACACGCTATGCGATAGAGTGAGGAGCTCGGTCATCCGGAAGGAGCTGAGAGTAGAGCCGCTACTCCTCCGCATTGAGAGGAGCCAGCTGAGGTGGTTCGGGCATCTGATCCGGATGCCTCCTGGACGCCTCCTGGTCCCACTGGAGGGATTATGTCTCCAAGTTGGCCTGGGAGCGGCTTGGAAGTTGCGGGGGACAGGGTCATCTGGGATTCTCTGCTCTCCCAACTGCTACCGCGACACTGTCTGGACTAGCGGTCAACGATGATGATGATGATGACAGATAAACTTTATTGTGTTTTGCAAATATTCACACATTTTGAATTTGATGCCTGCAACACGTTCCAACGAAGTTGGGACAGGGGCATGTTTATCACTGTGTTACATCACCTTTCCTTTTAACAACACTCAATAAGCGTTTGGGAACTGAGGACACTAATTGTTGAAGCTTTGTAGGTGGAATTCTTTCCCATTCTTGCTTGTAATAATCAGAGTTGCAAGACTAGAGGGTGCTAAATTATTGGATTGAAAAAAATTTGGGAAAAATGTAATTTTTTACGTAGAATTTTTCAGGATAACTTAATTTTTGCCAAAAGCCACATAGTATTTCATGATGGGTTAATACAGTATGATTGGGGAGATTCAGAGAGGGAGCGGAAACTATGCTTAACTACTGTGCTTAAATAAATATGTATATTGTATATTGATTGCACATAAACTGTACTTTTACTGTTATGATGAATAAGAATATGAGGATAATTGATAATTGGGGTAATTGAAAAATAAACCAAACGGTGAATGCTTTATTTTACAATATCTTATGTTCTAGGTAGTAATCAAGTGGGAGGTACAAATTCCAGAGTACTAGTCAGTTTCAATAAATTACTCTGAAATACCAAACAGGTTCTAAATATAATACTGATTAATGACAGAGTAGAACACTAAAGTATTTGCAGCAACAAAGTGTAGATACAAACATACTGACACTAAAATCCATGTAATATCACATATTTATGCTGGAAAGTAAACTGAAACACCTCCAAGTACTGAGTAAGTTATATGGCAGTAAATGGTAAGGACCCAGTAAAACCACAATAAAAACTACTGCTTTCTTTACAAAAGCAGCCCAGATTCAGTTTCATGTATGGGTAAGAGACAAGTAAATACTAAATAGACAAGTAGCACTCAAAATCTGTATACAATAATTTTTTGTCAAATAACTACCCACTACTTTTTACCATAATATTACAATTACACAGTGCTTGTAATACTTACCCAAGTAATATCTGTTGGGCATTTCAGATGGTCTTATAGCTTACCATTGTGCTACCAAAAGTAATTACCCGGTAGTGTGGAGGTGGGACTCTTACCTGGGTAGTACTTAGAACTTAAGGGACTGCAAATAAAAGCATTAACCTGAAAAGTACATTCAGTTCATTTTCACTAGTACTATCAGTAGTAGTAGTAGTAGTAGTAGTAGTAGTAGTAGTAGTAGTAGTAGTAGTAGAGTAGAGTAGAGTACATAAAGTATTTCAGCTGTCTTTTTGAGATTGAGATAAACAGGGAAGGCCAATGTTTATTATTCTTAAACATAAAGGTGCCAAAAAGGACAGAAGACATACTTTTCCTTCTTTAAAGAACCATTTTTATAATTGTGAACTTTCTTAAATCTTGAAGAACCTCCACATGATGGAGGTTGAAGATATTAGAAAACAAATATTCCTTCTCACTTTACATTACGTGAAAATTCTTTAGACCTTCTAAAGGTTCCTCACACTCACAAATTTTCAAACAGGGTTAGGTAACCAAAACTGGTTCTTCTATAGCAGGGGTGGAAAACTGCAGTCATAGACTGGTGTTCGGCACAGTTTGGTGATTTTCCTGTGCTTAACACAACTACTAAACCTAGCAATTAGCTGCTGAGTTGAATCAGGTGTGTAGAAAATGACCAAACTGTGCAGAGCGCTGGCTCTCCAGAAAGGAGCTTGCCACCTCTGTTCTGTGGCATTGCTCAAAGAACCCTTCGTGGTATTTTATTTTTCTTGTCACAGATGACCTATTTTACTGGTTTTAGTTAGCATTTCAGTAGTTTGGACCGTGCCTTCAACATATGGTTATAGTATGAGAGGAGACTTTAGGAGAAGAACCTGGATTGGAGTTCTGCTTTAGGTAGAGGTATACTAGAACCGGAGACATGGGCCTCCTCCCCAACTTTAATTATTTCATCACTCCATTTATATTCAAAATACATTGTGATTTAATTTACCTCTGGCAAATTATTTAAATCTTAGAGAAAAATTAGATATGCAAGATATTATATTCCCAATATATCTAATTCTGGAATCTTCTAAACATTCTGGAATCTTCCTTAAAATAAGTGATCATCACAAGGCATGGAAGGTGATTCAGTGATTGAATATGGGAAAAGCTTTTACTGAGCTGTAGCTCTGAGGGATGTGAACGGAGGCTGTATGTAATGACAAAGAACAGAGATATTTATAACTTACAGCCTAAATTATAAGCCACCTTGGCAAAGGTGTCCTAAATCACTTTTCAGTAAAAATGTAAAATGGAAACCTGAATTCACTAAAGCCCATATTCTCATTTGAGCTTTGCAGTAAATTGTAGCTTTGCAGAAATCTGTAATTGACCTCTATACAAGATAGAGGAGGATTTGAGGCACATGCACACACATTTGCATGACACCTTCCAGACATAGTTTAAGTCCAAATGAAATAATTTCCAAACCAGACAGTTTAGGCAGAACTAAGTAGAAAAATATGAATGCTTTGACTGCTTAGAAGCACTGTATATGGTAGCATTACTCAGATTAAGAAAGTTGCTATGTTCAGTTTCTATTAAGCATGTTAGCCTTTTTTTATTTATATGACACATTGATGTGATAATTCATGTATGTTTGCAGGAAAAGACTGTCATGTCAACAGTGAAGCAAGTCAAACAGAGAGAGTTTCCTGAGCCACTTATAGGCTGGGAAATGTTTCAAATTCATAAAATGAAAGCACAAACAGCAACAATGGTTATGAGTAGGACCCCTTCCCTGAGTGGATGAATTTTATGATTGTGAGTGCAATAAGACAGAATCCAAAGGGTGCTCTAGTATTGAATCAGAATGAAAAATGCAAAATATAAGTATTTTCAGTAGCCTTTTGAACTCCAGTGTATTTTGAGTACAGAAAATATTTGCACACTGAATTGCATAATGTATTGCACTGGAGCATATTTCAGTGAATCGAGATGAAGGAATGTTGAAGTTTGCCTTGTCTCCACAACTCAGGGACATCCTGACTCCAATGCCTGGCTTTACACAATGAAACTTTCATGAAACATACTTGGACTTAAGTTGAATTATGCAAAGTGTTCTGCAACTGACGTGAAACTCAGTTGCAACATTTGTAGTCAGCTCAACTTGTGGAAACAAATTTCATTAAACAATCAATTGACATACTTTTGAACAACTGAATTCATGTGATCAATGAACAAGAAAATAAAATAGAAGTTTATTGGGTGGTTGAAATTGAGATTTACATTTTCTCCCTTTTTGGTGCCCCCTAATTTTACACAGAGGTCTAGATATGCATGAATATAGAAAAAAAAAAACAATGACAGCTGTGAAACATTGAAGATGATAAAATGTGGCAAATATGACTTTGTAGCAAGAGTGATACTCTGTATCAAAAATGGAGTAACTAAATGTGTTGTTTGCAATTTGTCTTTGAATTGCTTTGTATACTTGTCAAGTTGTATGGCAACTCACAACATGAGACTAGTTGCATAAAAAGGATTTTTATGTTTTTCTTAAGAGGGCTAGAGCAAAACAAAAATGTCCTCTCAACCTGTTTCCAAGGTCCTTTATTTCAAATAAGTAATTTTGAGAGTGTACAGCATGCCTTCAGTTATCTATTGTGGTTTGAGGACTGCCTGCTCAACTGTAGAAAACTGTAGAAAAAACTCTTGGAATGTGCTGAAGACCCAGAAAATCTAAGCGTGAAGTGTAGGTGGGGAAATGCAGGACTGCAAAAATTCATAATGAAGAATAGTGGCTTGTATATTAGTTATCAAGAAAGAGTTTCAGGCAAGCTTCAGATAGTGCACAACTCTATGACAAGCCTATGCCTGCTGAATCTCTGTCTCACTGAACTATTTCAACCAACCAATCAGCACTGTATGCCATGTTACAGTATTCAAAACTATAGGTATGCAACTCCCCGAAAAGTGACAAACTAATGTCAAAACCACTGAATTTGCAGCACTTTTATCGTCCAACATCAAGACATCCACTGCACTTGCAAAGAATAAATTATATTTACAGACCACTCACTGGGGCAAAATGCTCCTGGCTGCTGTTTTCCACGTTTTCCCTTTTCTTCTTCCCTTTCATACTTCTGGATCTCTGCCAGATGTGTCCAGATGTGAATGAGTTGCTCGATAAATTTTGATTGTGCAAAATAGCAGCAGCTATACACTGTAGATATGTCAGCTGCATAAGTGCGGGTTGTATCGTTTATCATCTGTGCCTATTTATTGTATGGACCACTCACATCCCACTTTAGCTCACATTCATAACGTTTCCATTCATGAGCAGATGATACTCCTAACCAAAGCCATCTGCTTTGCATACAAGAAGTCTAAGAAGTGTTGAAGTAATTCTATTCCTTCTGAAAACCAACCCTCCCTTTCAAGCTCTCTCCTAAATTACCAGTGGAATGAAGTTTGCCTCTCTGGCTCCCTGAGACACAGTCCTCTCTGCTGCCTGACTGAGAGTTTCTACAGTAAATCTTCGGTGCTGAAGCTGGTATTATGGACAATAGCCTTCAGTCCAGCAGCCAACAAGCTCTCTGCAAAGATGTGAGTCATATTTTTATAACACAATTAATTTTACTACTAAGTGATTGCAAACAGCTACTAAACTGTATAAATACAATTTTGTATCAGAGTAAAAATACATTGCTCTCATCTCTGTAGTGTACACAAAGTAGTGAATAACAGAGGAAGATGTTTTGTTTACAGATTTGCTTTGATTAGGTACAAACTGACAAAAATAACTTATATACCTAAATAACATATATACCCATATGTTTGAAGCAATCACTAGAAGATATTGCTTGCCCACATGATTGTACATATCATCAACTGAAAATCAGTCTTAAAAGTAACATTAGATCACCAGATTAACTTGATATCACAATCGGTTTTGGCTTTTCTTCACCCAGTGCCACTTCTCTGTATTATGTGTTACATGAAAAGTTTGTGCATTCATGAACAGTCATCAAGTAATAATCTTCGATTCCAGTCAGCATTATACGATTAAAATTTACGATGAATATTGTTTTGATTTTGTTATATAAGAAATGCAATAAGTTTATTTTACTTAAAATCATATTTATCCTTAAGATGCTACTCAAAAAATATCAGAGTAAGAGTTTCTTTTTACCTGCAGTATTAAATAATTCAATAAAATCTCAAATACTTTGAAAAAGTCCACAGCTTTGAATGATGACAAATACAGACTTAAACGATTGTGTAGCAGGGAGTAAATTTCCATGGTGTGTTTTTAATCATGAAATGTCTTATGTTTTGAAGGCTGTGATAAACCTAGCTATAGTGGAACTTTTCCTTTTCTTATGCAGAGTATAGGAAAAAGATCAATATATACACCAGGAAAATCATGCTTCCTCGCTCTCTCTCTCTCTCTCTCTCTCTCTCTCTCTCTCTCTCTCTCTCTCTCTCTCTCTCTATCACTTGCTATTTCTCTCCCTCTTTTTTTCTGAGCAGCAGGGGGCCTCAGGCTTCTCTACTACAGCACAGTCGTTTTGCTGATTCTAAACCTAAAACTGCTTTAATTCTGTTTTGCTGGCAGCCGCCTGCACGCTTGTCGGGCCATTTATATTCGGAGTGGATGGAACTTTGTCCTCTAGACAAGTTTCCATTGCTTATGCAACCTCTGGATTAGTGCTCTGTCTCGGGCTGCATTTTTGTTCTGTGCAGGGAGAAATTCTTTCTTCAGAGGAATTTTGGTGGCCCTCTGATTATTCGCCCTTCTGTTTCCCGGCTAGCACTGCCTGCATCTTGATGCATCTCCCAGGAAGTTTATAATTATCCTGTCAAACATTCATACGTTTTTTGCTTGTTAATATTATTATGATATAGTGAGACTCTCCATCTCAGCCCCGACAATCTGCAAAAGCCTTTTTTTATAATTAATGGGCATTTGCAGCAATTCAATATGAGGTGCCTTGGTGTTAAGAATAATACGTGGAGCCAGTACATTTGAGGGGGGGAGGACCTCCTAATGTGCTTTTCTGCTTCAGTCTGTAAGATAAAGTACAGCAGCAGGAGTCATTTCTCGCCTTCTTTTTCTTTAACAGATTCCAAGAGAATGTTATAAGCTCCTCTTTCAGCAAGAGACATCCCTAATTGAAGCTCCATATTTCGTAATTCTGATTGGCTGTGTCCTCAGAGAGCCAAGAGCACACCACTGAGAATAGTGAGCTTTTACTCTCTCCCTTATGGAAGTCAGTTGGAACAAAAGCTCCCCTTTATTAATTTGTGGCCTTAAGCTTGGGGAATTAAGTCCAACAGGCGAACTTTTAATTTGGGACCATTTTAATAAATGTGACCTTTTGTGCCATTTCGGGAGAATTCAAATTGCCCATGTGATTATCATTTCATTCTCAACTGTGCCGTACATTCACTGCACATAGCTTCAAAATATTATCGTACCATATTTTTGTTCCTGCATTCTCTTTCATGCCTCAAAATGTTATTGTACTATTATTGTTCATTTATTCTCTTTCATGACTCAATATATTATTGTACCATTTGATTGTTCTCTTATTCTCTTTAATGCTGTATCTACATCTTCCTCAGTGTAAGTGTCAGTATAAGATTTTTCTGTTTTATTTCCTTTTTTTCTGGTAGGTTGAGCTGGGAAAGGAGAAAAATGCTAGATATCGGAGTTACCAACGTGGTGCCCTAATTCTTGGCTTGCTTTTCTTGATGCTGGCCCTTTGTATCTTTAGCCTGAGGTACATTTGGAACTCAAGTCCTGTGAAGGTAAGACCTGTAGTCTGTGAGTTTACATGAAGATTAGAGAATGTAGCTGGATTAATTAGTTTACAAAGAGATTTTCCATTGAAATGTTCTCCGTCTTTGATGCATTTTTGGATCTGCTGTGCTTTCACTGTTTTTCTTCTTACCGTGAAGAAATAGGAATTAGAGAAAAATGGATCATGTACGTTATTGCTTATGTTATTAGTACCATCCCTGCATGTAAGAACAGGAAGTGAGACTGCATCCTTGTCCCTTATGGCTGCATAGTGATTAGTTTGCCAAATGCATAACCTTAAGAATTGTTACTACCAAAGCAAACTATTTTTCGTTTTACAACAAACATGATGATTTTGCGTGCACACTGTTCAAAACTGTGTTGCTTGCATTGGCTAGTCATTTACTGACTAGTATTTTTGAGTTATGCTCAAAATTAGTATTATAATTGTTTTGGTAGCAACAAAGTGATTTGATCTGATTTCTTTAATGAAATAAACATAATTAGGAAGGTGTACAGTCACTCAAAGCAAAAAAGTCAGTTAAATGTCTCAATTGTGATTTTGACTCTGACTTTAAACCCATTCGTTATAATGGTCCATATCTGTGGTATTAGTAGTTTTCCTCCTCCTTCCTTTTCCAATACTATTATTATCACTCTTCTTGCTCCATTTTGAAACTTTGAAGTAAATTTCTAAATTCTTACAGTTACACATTTTGAATGACCCATATACTATTGTCCTAATATCTCATTAATATAATGCTGATTCTGCATCTGAGACATAAATATTGAACCAGACATTCTTTTTTGAGCCTGTGTGTCATTTTAATCCCCTTAAATGTCCAGAGCCTGACAGGGGGCCAAAGTTTTATTACACACCTCTATAGCCTAAGAACAGCTCAATAAGTTTGCACTCAAGTCCCTGTAGTTTCTGAATAATAAGCCTTAGTATGTAAAAAGTCTGGGATTTTAAGGTCTCTGTATGTATAAGCACAGTGCACAAACACCACATTTTGGCCTGTTTTTTCTCAGTTTTTATTTTTACTTCTTTCAGTTTTATCAAACAAATCTTACATAGTGCAGATTTAAGGATACCATTCACTGTGCCTTTCACATTAGACAGTAAGAGCAGCAGAATTATTGCCTATTAGAAGGTGTCTGGGTTTTTCAAATTATGGTTTCCTTTGTGTTAATTTAATTTCATTATTTATTTTAGCAACATATGACACTAAATCCAGTGAGAACAAAGAAAGTCTTCAATAGTCAGAGAGACCTGCTAATTAGCTAACTTAGCAACATACCAGACATGTTACATGTGATTTTTTTTCTCAGGTTTAATTGGTCTTCCACACTGTTCAATCCACATCCAACACTTCTCATCTTGTGTCTTCAGTTTAGAAAATAATCATGGTTTTACTCTTTTCTCCAAACTTTTGAGCTATCAAGTATGTGCTTTATAACACACTGAGGTGAAACTTGAGCACTTGTTAGAGTTGCTACTTTGGTCAGCAAATGTGTGGGGGCAGGTTATAAATACCCTGAGCAACAACTGACATGTTCCTCAGCCAGTCAGTGTATTTAAATATTGCACTCAAAGCGCCCTTGGTAAAACAACATACTCTAAAGGGGAATTCAACCGATTTTTCAATATTTCTGTAAAATTAAAAGGTTGAGGTCATCCAGAGATTCAGTTTTGTGAAATGTTTTATTGCAGAGAAACATATTAAATGAAATGTCTTTACAGTGGTGTTGATGGGAAACAGAGGTTGTGTTATCAAGTTATCAAAGTGATTTTATTTACTGTCCAAAACCACCCATGAACGCGCTTATGTCTTCTGAGTATGTAATGCTGATAGTAAAATAGTGGTAAATCTGAAAAAAAGTGTTGTCACTGGGGATTATTTTGCCTCACAGAACCCAGAAGAACCCACCTCTTGTGCATGAATGGGTTTTAAAAAATTAGGTTTTAGTCCAAAGTCTTTCCTTGAAACCAAAATGAAGCAATGTCTTGCTGCAAATGACCTATTTGTGTTTTTTGTGCTCATAATGTAAGTAAACCTTAACGGGGACTCTATTCTCTTTATGGTCTTCTTTAGCATTGATGAGATCTTAGACCAGTTGTCATCTGTGCCTTGCGTCCCATTGAAAATAACATGCTTGAAAGCACACCATTGATAGGGCCACGTTGAGTGTTAAAGCA
This sequence comes from Pygocentrus nattereri, assembly GCF_015220715.1. Classification (NCBI taxonomy): domain Eukaryota; kingdom Metazoa; phylum Chordata; class Actinopteri; order Characiformes; family Serrasalmidae; genus Pygocentrus; species Pygocentrus nattereri. The sequence goes on along the minus strand of NC_051218.1, from coordinate 23,420,152 downwards.
ATGTAGCATGCATCCTTAGCATTAGCCTTTTACATCACACAGGCTCTCAGATCTTATTGCTTTAATAAGTCATGCTGTCATGTCACAAGACCACGAATTGTACTCTATATGTGATTTTTAGTTGACTGTTTTTACTCACTAAAGTGCAGGAAGGCTGTATCTATTTTCATATGAAAGGACTTTAAAAGGTATATTAACCATAAAGCAACACAAACTGGAATGAGGGCATTTGGTTTTCACAATGCAGAAATCAATTGGACCAAGAATCAAACAACAAAAGAACCGTACTGAGAGGTCTGTGTCTGCTTGAGATGCTGAAATGGACCAAGTGTGAAATACCATTAGAGGCATTCAACTCTTCAGACATTTGGTTCCAATCACCACCACAGTGAACAATTTTGATTAGTAAGTACCTCTAGAACAGAAAATTTCACATCAAACCAATCTCAATGACAGCATTTACATCTTAACTATTTAATTATGTAGAAATTTTCGAAAAATCTATCTAATTTAATCAAGATTCTACATAGAACATTTTGCAGACCTTCCTCAAGTACCACTCCGGACAACAACCCATTTGAAAAGGAATGCAACTGACTCTGATTGTCACGGTTGGCTCCTCCCAGTCCTGTCCATGTGCTCGTGTTTTGGTTTTGTAACTCCGCCCCTGATTGTATTCACCTGTCCCTCATTGTTACGTGTATTTAAGCCCTGTGTTTGCCCTTTGCGTTTGCCAGTCTTTGTACCTTTGTATCGTGTCTTTGTACCTGGTCTTCGTTTGTGTTGATTCTTGAGATGTCTTACCCTAAGTCTGTACGTGTCGGCTCACTGACCCTGGAATGTTCTGACTACGACCCTGGATTTGCCCCTAATAAATCTCGCTTATCTCAGCGTGTGCGTCCGCCTCCTCGCTCCTCGTTACACTGATGCTAACTGATGAGATGGAAACATTGTTATAATTCAATAATATAAGTTATAAGTCAAATTACTGTTCTTATTCTTTAAGAAATATTATGGTTTAACAAATTGAATGATAAAAAGGGCTAATTATTTTGTATGACATCACCATTCACGTCATGTAGATATTGCTTAAAATGTCACATTAAACAAAATTAAACAAATTGCATTAAACAAAAAAGTCTTTAAGTCAGATTTAAAAGAAGAAAGAGAAGAGCAGTCTCTGAGGGATTGAGGAAGAGAATTCCAGAGTTTGCGGGCCATGGCACTGAAGGACCTCCCTCCCAAGGTGGAAAGCCTGGTGCGTGGAACAGCAAGTAAGTTATTGCTAGAAGATCTGAGAGAGCGAGAGGGAGTGTAAGAGGTCAGCAGTTCTCTGAGGTGGGGGGAGCAAGATTATGCAAAGCTTTGAAAGTGACTAGTAAAATTTTAAACTTTATACGGGACAGGACCGGTAGCCAGTGTAGCTGAGAGAGAACTGGGGTGATATGAGCTGAACGCTTAGGGTGGGTGAGCACTCTAGCTGCAGAGTTCTGAATGTACTGTAACTTTTGGATAGACTTTATTATTGAAGAAGGAGCACAGTTTGGATATTTGCTGTCTTGCTAGCTAGTTAACCAAAATGTGTGTTGCTTTATTCTGCTTCAGCTCGTTTTTCTAGTGTAAAACTATGGAAGTGCTAAGACCACTTTGGCTTGCCAACTTAAATCTTCAAGATTCATGATTTATTTAAATCATCATTGAAGTATTTAATAAAGAAACAATACACAGCACACCATTTTCAGTTATTTTACTTTTTAAAAGAGAAAGTATGTACTAGTCGCTTATCACATATGTTTCCACAGTATTTAAGCTTTTGTTAGTCCTACAATTTGCCAATGTAAGAGAACAAGTTTTCTAAGACGCTGGTGCAGTGCTGTAAATGAATCCTAACTGTTGCTGTCACTCATCTCACAAAACCTTTATTTTTTCATATTATACACATTGTGGGGAAAAAATTAAATGTTAAAGACGTGAATGACAGGACATGCAATTTGTTATATTTTGATTTTTATCCACAAAGCAGCAGTTTCAATCAGAGCCTCTGGTCTCCCAACTTGTTCCCTGTTATTTCACACCATAGATTGCGTCTGTCCCTGGGGGAGGGTCTCGGCATCCTCTGCCCAATTTGCATCATGCATGTCCACTGAATTACATTTTATGACGCAGCCCAGTCTGTACCCTGCATGCCTATCTTTTTACGAAGTCATATTATGGAATTAGCTTGGAGTGTTTAATGCTGAAAACTATGTAAGTAGACTAATTCTCTTTCCTAGGTTAGTACTACACACGTAATTACTTAAATCCTTACTACGTAACGATACACACGTAATTACTCAAATTGACCATTTTGTTATGGCTTAAGTGCCATAAAATGCTTACAAATACACAGCACAGATCATCATGTTGTGCCAGTAAAAGTAACATTCTACAAGCATAGGGAAGCAGATCAGGTAGCGACAACCTAAATTAAAGCATCTCCTCACACTTTTTCTGATGTTTTGTTATCACTGGTATTGACTGAACCCAAGGGGTTGTAGCTGTTAAGTAAACAAAAGAGCAATAGTATAATGTAAATAAGTGCATGAAATCTATGATGGTAAAGAAAGAATACACAACTATGCAAATTCTACAAACATACATTGGTATTGTACATAATGGCTTTGTTACTGGTTTTAACTTTGTGGCAATACCAGAAAATGCAGCATCACAGTCTTCTGTTCTCTTACAACTTCTAGTTAAAATATTCTAATTCTCCTGTGTGAAATATCTCACTCTTCAGGTTGAAGAGTCATCACTTTGGGCCCATATAAAGCAGGATGACTCTCTGAGGGAGTGTAGTGTGCTTAATGACAGTGCCTGTCTGGGTTCTTGGAGATCTAATGTGAGGGCTTCCACTCATGCACTAATGGGGTTTGCTGGGTTGAGGCCCATCCCCTGTCTCGAGCAATAAGCAGTGTGATGGCGCTTTAAAACCCAATGATAGGCCTGACTGATGGCAGGCATCCTTTTACTGGCAGTAGGGGAATTATGAGACAAGTGGCAAGGGAGTCATGTAAGCAACATCAGCAGCTGAGACAATGAGTGTGTATGTTTCAAGAGTTGTGCACTCGGTATGGTGCACATGCTGACACCAACAATGGAAACTGAATGTGTGAACTACTGCAGCTTCAGGCAATGCAGCGCTTAAAAATAAAGATTCATAAATGTTCTTGGTTCTTGCTGTGCTGTACAGTTCTAGGAAAACACCAGGGTGCCTAAACTTTTTGTCTTGGGGCTAAGTGCCAAAAAGCAAAAAAAAAAAAAAAGAAAAAACAAGGTAGCTTTCAAATTCAGATTTTTAAAATTGTATTTTATAACCTTATATTATATTTTTAGATAAAATACTTCAAAAATATAATTTAAATAAAAAATAAACCTCTTTCTGCAGGCCTCCTAATAGAAATTGGCTATATTTTAATCACCTTTTTTCTTTATTATTTAATTCTTTATTATAAAAGAAAACATTTTCCCCATAATTCTGTTACCAGTCTAACTAGGTCACTGTAGGCTCTCTATGTGTGAATTGTTGTGACTCTTTGTAGAGCTGCTAGCTAGAAATGTGGAGTGAAAGGTGACAACCCCTTATAGTGAAAACAATGCAAAACTCTCCACAAATACATGCAAAGATAAAATGCAAAAAAACTTTTTAAATTTTTTATCTAAAAACACAGTGCAGAACTGCCATTAAATAGAATAAACACACTTTTTTCATTTGCTTTGTCTGTTACAAAGATGCAAATCCCCTTTGCTTTTGTAAATTTCCTTTGAAATATTTTCCATAAACTTGGAACTATTGGAGAAAAAAGATGCACAAACATATGGTGACTTTCTGGCAGGCTAAATCAAACATGCTCTTAATCCAACTTTGCCAAATTTTAGACAGCCCTGCTCTAGAACCTTAATGTTAATTGAAGGTTGACATTGTGTGTTGATCTAATATGAATATTTAAACCAGCACTCAACACTTCATTGGCCCCACCCCCCTTATTTAGCACTTGACAAAATGGAAAATGATGTCTATGTGACAGAAGCTTTTCACTCTCCTTATATGGGCATGTAAGGCCTCATCAATTATTCCCCCAGCTCCCAAGAACTGTAGTTCCTGACAAACTAATTAGAAGGCAATACATCAATGGAGCAGGAGAGTGCCTATTCGTCTGTACGGCAGCAGGCCGAGGAGGATTGGTCTCCCATCCCCAGCTTTGCATAAACAGCCATAGAAAGGTAATTTGTTCAGCGTATTGTATTTTGATATGACATGGTAACCGCTTGGGAACTTCTTTTAATTACTTGCAAACATATGTTGTTACAGAGGCCTGGGGAAGATAATTTCCCATTGCTTACCCTGCCATTGTACACTTATGTGTGTGAGGAGTAGGTGTGCATGTGGGGGGGGGGGGGGGATGCATGTCTGTGCATGGTGTGCGATATCTGTGTGAGTGTGTGCATGTGTTGCCCACATCCCTCTCTTGTTTCCTAATACATTGCCGTCTTTATGTTTACCATGTCCTAATTATTGTTCTGAGTGTTGACGTCCACTGGGATTAGTCACCCTCCATACTGCCTAACAGCGGCCTGCAAAACATTTAGCTCCTTTTAAAACAGACCAAAATTTAAATTGCGTCCATTAACGATTTGACATTTGAGTCCATTTCATCTAATTATGAATGCCTATGTCAAAACAAAACATCTGTGGTTGTTTACTGTGTAGATTTATTGTGTTCTTTCAGGTATTTGGTTCAAATATAATTAGTTTTTCTAAATGTACTGAAAAGTCTTGATGACCATGAGACTTCCAGAGCTCATCCAAGTGCCAGGACCACACATGTGGATTGGACAGCAATCTTCCCTCAAGCTACCTTATCTAAACCTCCTGTGACTCCCATATTGACTATAGTATTAGAGGACACTTTCCAATAGATCACATGTATAGGAGCAGGGGCTGTGCTGTGAAATTGGCTCTGCTACACATGACTGTCAGGCTTAGGAGATGTCCTCCATTATTCAGGTCGAAATTGCCTCGCTCACCTTGTTGCCATGCCCTTGCCACAAGGCAGCCTCTCACAATGTGCCCCCAACCACCTCTAAAGGACTTCTGGGTCCGGATGTGCTACTTAATGAACAGCTCTGCACCTGCTCTTCAGTAATAGTCGCAGGTGTGTGGCACTGAACGGCCCTCCTGAGCAGCTTTATTTATTGGCTGTGTCCTGTAACCACCCTTTTGGCAATGCCACAGCCTGTCAGTATCCACCACACAATAAAAGGGGAAAATACTGCAACTCTGGGTTAACAAGAAAAAGACTCCAGTGTTTCGTGCCATGTACAGTGCGCTTTCCTGAAATAGAGCAAAGTCTTCAATTTTCTGTTATTTATTTATTTGCTAACAAGGATTTTCCTGCGTAGTCTTTAGGGAGAATAATTACTGTAATGGAGCAGACTGGCCTATCTGAACAGCTGCTTTAGGCACTCCCTCCTGGGACATGCTGCCTTCAGTCTGTAATTTTCCCTGATTCACCACGTCAGACTCATTTATCCACTTAGTTCATGCCTGTGTCCACTTCTTGACACAGAGAAGAAGACAGGTCTCATTGCTCCACCAGAATGAGAGAACACTTTCTAACCCTACCAGTGGAGAAATAATGGAGGAGAAACTAGAGAGAGAAAGTGGGGAATGGACCATGTGAGTTCTGCCCAGCTGTGGTGGATACAGTTGGATGAGAGTTGTTGACAGGCTTGAGTGCCTTTCCTGTGCAAGGTAGTTTTGTAGGTGTTAGAGCAACATTCATGATAAATTCTTTGATTAAAATCTTGCATTTGAATACTTCTAGGTGCTCTCCTGCCAAGCAGGCCTTTTGGAGAGTTAAGGAACATTAGCATCCATTATGTGCCACTTCTCAAATTTCTGACCAGGGCAAGAAGGTACATTACAGGCTTCAAATCATTTTCCGGTACTCTGAATAAATATTCTTTTTTGGGTTGGCACCAGAAATTGCTCTGCAGCAGACTGTCAACCCAGCACAATGTCAACCTTTATTTTTTTTCTCTCTTTTCCCATGTAGCTGCACAGCAGCCCTCAACCCATATATTGTGCAATTTAGAGTCTGATTGAGCCTTCACATCGCGTTTCATTCGTACCGAGTGCTCTGAGTTCTGGCTTCCATTCGAAAGCTCTCTCACTCGTACTGTGAAGGAGTAGATCTCTGCATTCCAACTGCTCTTCACACTATCTGGGCTCAGTAAACAAGATTCATGTTTTATTTTTGAAGAAATTATGCAACTGAAATTACAATTAAGATATGTGTAGGGTTAAGCAGAGTTTACTGCCTGTAAAAACAAGAGACTAAATCAGCTTGAGGTAGAATTTGCACATTCTCAAACAGTAGCTTTTGAAATCTTTCCATAAAAAAAAATTGGAAACTGTGATTGAATGCAAAGTGATGGCTGCACCAGGCTAAACAGAATGGTCCTTTGTTGCTTCATGTGGTGGAACTCATCAAATCCAGTGTGCTTCTGTACCCTTTGCCCAGCAGATGCGGTGCAGTTTGGCAGTCAAAGTTAATAAACCTTTGGGGAATCTTGCTTGATTCAGCGATGAAATATTAAACACAGGATGATTGTCATCTCCCTGGGGAAGCTGCTTTGTTTTGATTTTCAAGTGTGAAAAGCAGAACTCGCCATGTTTTTTCAACTTGCATTAGAGTTAAAGGCCTCCATTTTGGATTTATGTCTTTTGAAATCACTGCCTTGAAAATTGTAGCGTGCAGTTAGTAACAGGAAAATGGCAAAAATTAATAGGATTGACTTGACAGCCCAAAACATGGCATGACATTGTACTGCTTCTGGAGAAAAAAACAATGCCATCATCTTGGAAAATGGCTTTCAGATCCTTGTATAAATAGAACATCACACAGCTAACCTTTTACATGCCAGTAATCTCACTGACAATCATCTTCAGATGCAATACATACAGCATATAAAGCAAACACCAATAGCAGACCTGCAGTTTTTCACACAGTAAGGAGCTGGAATTGTAATAAGCCACAGTAAGGAGCTGGTATTGTAATAAGCCAAAAAGGCACCCTGTAGAGTTTATACTGCACTGAGCTAGACAGTGTCCTTTCCCTGATCTTGAACTTGGTGTGATATCTGCAATTGTCAGCTTCAAACCATATGCAGTGGAAAGACCTTTGCAATGAATGAAAACAATGTCTTCTTGAGTCTCCTCTCAATAACAGATCCAACCCGACCCAAGAAAAGGGCAATAACTTTTACCAAGTCCAATAATGACACTGCTAGAACAGTGCATAACAATTGTCAGCACAAGTGACAACCCACAGCAACAAGGACAATCTAAATGGGCTATAGTACCTTTCATGTACTTTGCATGTTATCTTACAAAGAAAAACACTCAAAGCATTAAACATATACTTAACTACTGCTCTTGCATGATGACAATATGCAAAAAAACAGGTAGTACATAAAATGTTGGTACCTGCAACCATTTGTTTGATAAATCTCTTCCACACATGCTAAATACCTCAAAACTCAAAGCTAAATATGCCAAAATGATGGGCACACCTGGTTAAATTACACATTTTGTTGATTTTCTAAGTCAAGAAAAAGTTTCCTGCAAGTGTGAATTTTAATGCACAATTATTAATATAATTATTTGCCAAATTTATTGTTCTGTGATTAGTTTTTTTGCATACACATCATGTTTGAGATCTACCTACATATTTTCATAACATTCAGGAACCTTAATCATAAAACCTAAACCTTAAAACCCTAATCTTTCATTTTTTGAAGTAGTTCAATGTTGATTTTGATGTATGTTTTGGAGCATTGTCTTGTTGTAATATCCATCAACTGTTCTTTGTCAGTTTCTTCTGAAACTGTGAAACACTAGCATCCAGAATTTGCTGATATTTAGTGGAATAATTTTGTTTCTTCTATTTCGACATTCCCTGTGCCACTGGCTGCCACACAGTCATAAAGCATAATCAATCCTCCATCGTGAACAGTTGGCAAGGTACTCTTTTTATCAAATTCTGCTGCTTATTTTCTCCAAACATAGATTTGGTGATTAAGGGCCAAGAGTTTGTACTTCATCAGTGCTTTTACTACAGTACTTGATTGCAAAATGTCTTTGACTTATGTAGAAGTTGAAACATTGACGTTTGTGTTCAAAGTTAAGATTTTCTTTGGGTGATGATGTTAGTCCAACAGCACAGTGGGTCAGTGCATTTCTTTCTCGTCTTCCTGTAGGTGCTTGCTAGTGATGGGGGGGTTTTGCTTTGCATACTTGACCTGTTCAAGAGCTAAATATATATATATATATATATATATATATATATATATATATATATATATATATATATATATAGATCTTAGAAATTTGCAGATAAACAGTGGTTGCACATTAAAATTTGCAAATTACACAGAAAGTGTAATTTGAGCAGGAATGCTTTTGCGTACAGCTGCATATTAGAAAGATGTGAAATCAACACAGGATATGAAAAGATCATTGTTGGGTCATTGTTGTTTTTACCTAATACAATTGTTGCATTTTAGTGTTGCAGTTTTGTTATTTTGTCAATTAAATGTTTTTATTGAGCATAAAGATTGTGATTTATTAATATATTTATAAAGTATCATCAAAGCAACTTGCTTTGGATTAAAGGTTTTAAGGATTAAACTTTGATGCTAAATCAGCAAAACGTCCTCCAAAGTGCTGTTTTTCAATGGAACATTCAATCGTTGAAAAAGAAAATCATCAACCCACCTTGTTAGCTTAGTGAGAGAATTTTGTGCTGCCTTTATTTTCATTAAAGAGTCCTCCGGACCTGAAAGGGGACTTGGAGCTACATGAATAGTCATTAATTTATTTCATGGCTAAAATAATTAAATAAACATCTCTCTTTATAAACTTTCCATGTAAGGTCTCATTCCTCTCTATTGAGGTTTCAGGTGGAGTGGGAAAAAAAGATGTTTTTTGAATGCGTGAATGACCTTGTAGATATTTTCAACACCCTGCTTGAATGTGAAATCACTTTCATCACCGAGTGGAGTTCATTTATCTGCTAATAACACAGTCAGAGTCTGCAAGGAGAGTAAACATGGGGTGTTTATTCTCTCTTGCTCTACCTGGGTCTATAATTTTGCACTCTGCTTATAGAGACATTGACAGGCAGACAGCAAAATCACGCCAATTTAGCTCTTAAGAAAGTCGTTTAAAAAGCCCTCAGATAGTGTTGCTAATTGCCATAAACACAGATGCATTGCTCGCATCAAGATAACGTTTGAATGGCGCTTTCAAAAGCCAGACTGCAAGTATTAACTTATTTTCAGGGCATGCTTTAAAACTCTCAGTTAATAATTAGGCGAGGCATTTCAGGATTATTGTGGGGATAAAGTTCTGTAGCAATGATGGAGATCTAATGAGTATGTGAGAGAATGTATATGATAGGCCGAATGGGCCCTATGCCATAGTCCAATTTTACACACATGCTCATTCACATCTATAGTCAGAAGGAGACTTTATGTTGCCATGCACACTCCAAAGGATTACAACATTTTGTAGCTATTAACATCATACTGATCTCTGAGATTAGAACATTTGTGTTGATACAATCCACTGAAAATAACACTGGCACGAGTCAGCATGATATAAAAGATCTGACAGTGACATCTGATACAGTGAAATAAGGAAAATGCTGAGATACCAATGGAAACCATTTATACTCAAAGAACAGAATTGCTTTTTCAAAGAAGCATGCCATGCCTTGTGACTTGCTTTTATGGCATTAAAAGAAAGAGGTAATTTTGACAAAGAAGTACTGTGTATTCACAGCTTTTCAAAACTGTCTTAATTACTTTTTTTATTGCACACTGCATATGTGATGTAATTCTGTCTCTGTATAGCAAGAAGCCTTTGCATGACCCTCAGGCAGGATTCTGTCTGCCTCATTTACTTTCACAGTTCATTGGGTGTCCACTGTAGGTCTTGGCAACCGTTCCTCAGTTCACTGCTCTTTGTGAAAAAGGTAGCAAGCATATTATAACCATCAACTTTCCTTAGCTGGAAGTGGCTTCCCAAATGTAAGCCTGTAAACCTTCAACCTCCCATTTTAATCAAGTGTTGCTGACATGCTAACTTAACACTAGGAAATCCATTTTTTTACAGCCAGAAGGCTGTAAGAATTACAACCTTAAAACATTACTGGTCACAACAGTGTGGCTTGTCTGTTTCAATATAGAGTGATAAGGGCTGATATAGCCTAATTATATTTATACATAATTGCATATTTTTGGTTCTAAATGCAAAGCTGCAAAGAATACTGAACATATCTACTGAAGTATCAGTATTGTTACTGTAGAGAACATTTATATAAGTATTAACAAAGGAAAGTACTCAAGAGTAAATAAGTTGTTTATTAAAACAAATATTTGATTAGTTAATTTGAATTACTGTCATATAATCCCACTTAAAATACGAAAGTATTTCTGAGTAGAGCTACATCATTGGAAATAATCCATATCAAAAATTAAAGCAAAATACATTATTACATGAGAAAAAAAGTTTGATGCCCTGAGACTGATCACAGAATGCTCAGCTACTGCACCTTTGCACATCTTTCTGTGTACTGTGTAAGGCACAGGGTTTGCATTATACTCTGTATTATTCTTAAAAAAGCAGATTGCTTGACTGAGTCAAAATACCAGTTTACATAACAAAACTAAAATAACAAATGAAGAAATAATCTAAAGCACACCTGTTTGGCTAGGATTAATTAGCCAGTTCGCTAACTACTTGCACGGTTCCTCAGGATGGAAGCTGAGTTATGAGAAGTAGAGTTTTGAACAGGTTTGGTGATGCATATCTGGCAGCTTTATTTCTCAATGCCTATACAGCCTTTGCACCTTTTAAGGCAATGACTGCAACCAAAAATCTCCACTGGTTAGCACCTAAAAATTCTCTTGGACATGGTGGAATTTATTCTTTCCTAAATTATCTGCCAGTTCTACTTTGCCATGGTATAATACTTTAGAACAAAATACAGTGCTTTATATAACATAAAGTTTTTACATTTCTCAAAAAAATCTGCTGCTGCTTCACCTGTCAAACAGATTAGGTTCTTCTGAAGAACTCTGATATTGAGCAGAATGTCATAAAGCAGTAAGGCTCTTCCACCTGTTCCAACTGTTGTAGCACTCTTACTGAATGCAGTGTTTAGTTTTCTGCACTACTGAGGACATATCACCTGACAGTTTCCAATTCTGATTTATGAATAGAGCTCTTGAAGTTTATCCAAGTTATTTCTGGCAAGTTGAGGCAAGGATTCTTTTTTTTTTCATCTGCAGTGAGATCCTCCTTGCTGTATGAATTCTGTTTCATCCTTATGTCTTTCTGCTGGTGGAATCATGAACATTAGCTGAGATGAGGAACCCATTGGGCACTACATCAAAAACAGTGAAATTTTTATAGTACATTTCTCCAGCAGTGAGAAAACTTCAGAAAAGGCTTAAACTTCTGGAATTTCAAAAATATATTTGGGTAATTTTTAGTTAATTTTTATTTAATAAAATCATGCTTGTTCTGTTTTAATTCTGCAAGTATTGTAAAGATTTGGTTGGAAACAAAAGCATTACAATTTTGAAATGGAATATCAGGATTTTTTCTTTTAGGTCTAACTGATAAGTTTCTGTTTGTTTTTGTACAGAATTTGAAAATGTTAGCTGTTCTTCACACTTTATTAAAAAATTCATGATGAATGGATTAATACAAATAGTGAAAAACTGGTATGTTTTTTTTCTTGTCTTGTAAAGTTACCATTTTGGAATTGAATGATTTTGCTCCAAAAACAAAGCTGTGTGAGTTTAACAACTACCATAATTAGAATCAAATTTTGCTTTTTAATGGGCAGTTTTGTTGGAAAGATATCACTCCAGGTCTTCTTGAAGTCTTAGATATGTCACTGAACACAAGCAGTAGTGACGTTCAGCCACGTCACCCCACTGCTGCGTTCCCTTCACTGGCTTCCTGTAGCTGCACACATCAGATTTAAAACCCTAATGCTTGCCTACAAAGCCAAAAATGGACCAGCCCCTACCTACTTGATGGCAATGGTGAAATCTCGAACTGTACCATGAGCCCTTCAAGCTTCGAGTACAGCTCGGCTTGACCCACCATCCTTCAAGGTGCATGGAAGACAAGTGTCAAGAATGTTCTCTATACTGGCACCCAGGTGGTGGAATGAACTCCCACTGGCTGTCCGAACAGCAGAGTCTCTTGCAGCCTTCAAACGTAGACTGAAGACTCACCTCTTTACACAGCACTTAAATGAGCACTGAATTATAAGCTGCACTTATTTTTATTGTACTTCACTGTGTATTGTAGTTTATTGTATTGTATTGTTTGTTATTGTATTGCACTGAATGGCACAGAGCTCTGCGTTCAACTCTGTTTCTTTTTCTCTTGGTGTCTGCAGTGACATTTTGTTTCTAGCAGTATCTGAGCTCAGGACTCAGGTCTTTTTCTCTAAGCTATTGGTAACTAGCAAAGATACTTTCTCTAGATTGACAAAGCACTTCTTGTAAGTTGCTCTGGATTTACATTTACGGCATTTGGCTGACGCTCTTATCCAGAGCGACTTACAATTTGATCAATTTACATAATTTTGCCTGACTGCATGTCTTTGAACTGTGGGAGGAAACCAGAGAACCTGGAGGAAACCCACGCAGACACGGGGAGAACATGCAAACTCCACACAGAGAGGACCCCGGTCGCGCGGCCGGGGAATCGAACCCAGGCCCTCCTTGCTGTGAGGCGACAGCGCTACCCACCATGCCACCGTGCCGCTGGATAAGAGCATCTGCTAAATGCTGTGAATGTAAATGTAAATCTTACAAGGTTTCTGTCGGCTGTTAGAAAAGGAAAATAGCATGAGCTCTATGACAGTCCTCTTTCATATAAGAATCAATGTAAAACACTTTATATGCACATTATATATGCACTATAAAAATGAGAAGTCTGTTCAACCTACAATCATATAGTATGATTAATGGCTGATAAAATGGCTTTTCTTGAGTTGATCCAACTTGAGGACACCCAACTCAAACTTCTTAGTTGAGTCAAAAATTCTCTCAGCTACTGTTTCTAGGTCTGCAACTCAGTAAGATAAACAAAATAGAGCTTGTTTTTACTCGGTTTTCCCATTACCTAGGTCTCCTTCTACCACACAGTCCCATCTGCCATGTTTTACTCTTGGGCTTCCAGATATGGATGTCTATTGCTGGGGCTGAAATTCACAACCGTTGTGGTGACGGTTTAGTCTACCGCACCCCTCAGGAACACATAAAGCCACTCAGATTTTGTGTCTGCAAATGTTTAATACACTGTAAAATAATATGTGTTATTTTTTTAATACACTGTAAAATATGTGTTATTTTAACTTTACAGCACAGCATTGTCTCATGTGGTGCTTTTGTCTAATAATTCATCCCAACATCAGAAGATTGTGAGTTTCAATCCCAGCAATGCCATCCATAAATGCACACCCAAGAGGAAAAATGTCTAGCAGGATTATGTGATGGAAATTATGTGATGGAAAGAGTCTAGCTAGCAGGGAAATTGAGTGTAAAAAACACATTCATTTTATTTACCTAACTGAGACTCATAACTAAAAAATTAAAAGAGCTTTTGTCTCAGCTAAGAAGTTTGAGATGTGTGAACTCTTGTGACTTCAATTTGAGTCAACTCAAGAAAAGCCATGTGATCAGTTACTATATCATTTTGAGTTGAGCTGAACTCAATACATGATCATTCATGGTTACAGGCTTAAAAAAAAATCTGTATTGTAGAAAATCTGGTCTCAAAAACGTTTTCAACGAGAGATGAAGCTAGGTCAAGGGGAGTTAATATAGAGCACAGTATGTAGAATAAATTTTGTTATAAAGAATCATTAGCTATAGTAGCTATTGTTTTGATTCGAGACCTAAAATAGTAGCCTGCTAAATCATTCTACTTTATAAATTTCGGTCAGTACTTTAAGATGGAAAAGGATCATTAATGCTTTTTTAGCAGCAAAAGACCATTTCAGTCCTCATTAGCAGCTAATGCTGTTCATCTAGCCAAATTATCATGCGCATCTAGAAGATTGAAAGCAGGGACTTTCTGCTCTCACAAGCTGTTTCTAAATGCCACTTAGCCACTGGGGTACTGAGCATACTCAGTCGATTTATTAACACGTGGTGGGGCTGAGAACCAGCTACAGCCACAGTGTCCTCTCCGCCTGCAGTAGAGGTGACCTCCCTTGTGGGTAGCTGGCTCAAAACTCAGCTCTTGAATGGACATTTAGCTCAATATTTGGCCATGTAAAATCTGTTTCACATTCATAGAGACTCAGCGGAGTGTGCCAGAGTCTTAGGAGATGTCTTTGATGAATATTTCATGCAACTCCCACTGCCCATTCATGATAGAAGATTGGCTTGTATTCACAGTGCAAACCCATTCAGATGAACAATCAGTGACAGAATCCATTGTGTCTTCTTTACATGGGTATCACTCACTCATACTTGAGCGTGACAGTAGTGAGTAAGAGAGAAGGACAAGAAGAAAGACAGAGCACAAAAACGTGTGATTGCAAGTGCTTGAGAAAAATGGTGGCAGAAAGAAAACTATTTGTCACCTTTTCTGTTTATTTATAAACTATATATCAGCTGCCCTCTCGCCGCTACAGCACAGCAATATCAATTACAATGGTGGACCAAATCCTGCGAGTGTTGCATCACCCCATGTCCTGAAACAGTTCTTTTGTCCTGCCTTTGAAATGGCTTTGGTGAAGTAGAAGGAGTAGTTACAGTTTGTGGGAGTGTGGAAAAGAGGTCACAGCTCTCTGGCAAAGCCCATATAATCTTAGAACCTTAGTCAAGTCAGGTCAGGTCAAATTTATTTGTATAGTGCTTTTTACAACTGATGTTGTCACAAAGCAGCTTAATAGAATTCCAGTAAAGACAAAGTTTTAGCATGAATGTAAAAAAAGCCCAGGTGAGCAAGCTAGGGTCGACAGTGGCAAGGAAAAACTCCCTCAGATCTGAGGAAGAAATCTTGGGAGGAACCAAGGCTCACAAGTAGGGACCCATCCTCCTCCATGAAAATGTCAGTGTAGAGTGGGCAGCTAGTTCAAGGTAGGTGGTGGTAGCTGGGGCATGGGCAGCTGGTCTGAAGTGGGTAGCAGGAGAGCTCAACAGTCAGTTGTCCATCAGTGTCTGACTGGACAGGTGGGCAGTCATTTGCTTGGAAAAGGTTTAGGAAAAGCCTAATCTGTTGTCACGCAGAAAGATTGTCAGTGGAGAACACTGTAAATCGTTACTTGTTTTTTTTCCTTGTTTTAGCAGCACTATTGTCATCCAGTTTGTTGTTGTTATGATTATTATTATTATTATTATTATTATTATTATTATTATTGATTTTTGTAGTTTTCAAGATATGGACACCATTCTACTATGTGTGCCCTCTTTTCTTAACCTAATGGCATGTGGGATACCATAGCAACTTTCCAAGCAACCACGTGGGATACCATAGGAACCACTTAGCAACATCCTAGCAACCATCAGAGGCACTACATCAAAAGTACAGCAACATCCTAGCATCCACCTGGGAATTCCTTAAAGCTGTGCAATCATGCCGCATTTTCTTCATGAAATACACTTTTCTTGCTTTGAAATTTTACCAAATTGCTACATTGATTGCTCTAACAATGAATTACTTCACCTAAGCAATTAGCTAACTTAGTAGTCAACAAACATGGTCGGATTCCAGGTGACATAATGATGATTTTAGTACCGATTATGAAAGCATAAAATGCTTCAGACAGAAATGTCCCAATACCCACGTCCGCCTAACAAGACCATGCTGACTAATAAGAAATGAAATTGCTCCCAGAGCTCTGTGCTTCTCTCTCCTCCTGGATCTAGCACTATTACCCACATAGTAGTTCAGATCAAGGTGATTTATCACCAGTGAGAGTTGAAATTGTTTGAAGCGACTGATGTGATTAGTCATGTATGTGTTGGCACAGAAGAAAGCGACCAACGCGCTCTAGCAAATTAAAAGCAGCTGTAGATGCTCGGTGGGCCATGGTGAGGTAGCCAAATGTGCCGAGCAACAGAGGTCACTAGGGAGCTGGAAAGAGAAAGTGGGTCATTACAGTCTTCTCACTTTCAGGCAGGAGTAGGGGAAGTGAAGTTGGCATCTAGGGGGCCTGCGCTCCTCAACCTGAGAGTGAATGCTCATTTGAAAAGCATAAACCCTGAGCATCAAATACATTTGCAAATTCCTCTGTAATACCCTGCAATTGTAGAATTCCACAGGAAGTCAAGTGTTTATCCTTTCTGTAAACCTGTAAAGATGTTATCACTCAGGTATACTCAAGGCGTTCTTCTACTGAGAGAACTCTGTGAGAGCCAAATCTTCTGTGAGTGTAGAAACCTATCCTGTTCTTCTGTAGTAAAAAGGAACCCTACATTAGCAATCATAAGCAAAGGGCCAGGGAGAAACTCCATATCTGTGCTTTATTCATTCATTGCTAAGTCAATTTCTTAATGTCTGAAACTACACTGGCTAGTTTAGTTTACTTGAAGCTTTTTTCTAAGCTTTTTGAGCAGCAGGCTAATTTAACTCTGCTTTTGACAACACTATAATAAGTCCTTGCGGAGGTACAAAAATGTATAGAAAAACAAGAGGCCAAAGGCAAGCCTTGACCCTCTTTTCAGATGTTGTTATGTATGCATCCATAATTAAACATACCACAAAAGCATACTTTCTTAAATCACTTTAGAAGAAACCATTACTTCTAGATGGCTATTTTTATGTCTGGCCTTTCATTTTTCACAAATGAGACCTCTGTGGTCTGGCTTTGTAGTTCACTTACAAATTTATTGGAGGCCTCGGCTCTCTGTTTGAGTTCAAACCATTATAGAGCATTCAAATATCTGTCCTCAACCCTTGGGTTGTCTTTGAGATTAAATATAAACAAATGTAGACCTGTCACCATTGAAAGCATTTCAGAAGCACCAAGCTGACAAAGAACATGAATTTTAAGAACGATCAAATTCCTAAAGGAATATAACTCACTCTGTTGATGAATCTGTCTATTAGATAGTGACCATCGTCTGCCCATTTCCAAAGCAGGCTTCTGTCCAAAAGCAGCTGCTTGTCTTCATTGGACATCTCCAGATGCTCTACTAAATGCCTTCAGCAACCCTGAAAGCACCCCCCCCCCATTTATCTTAATTGTGAGAGCCATGCAGGCTGACAGGCCTTGTCATCAGTGTCCACGTTCATGATTCTTTTGTCTCTGAAACGATATATGCCTCTGTGCCCTCACTGACAACAATCACTGAGGGGGCTGAGCAAAGGAAATAAAAGCTAGAGCAGAACCATCAGCATTTCAGACACATTGAACTCCCAGCTGAAATGCACCTCCAGAAATATGCACCATTCAAGGAAGATAAAAAGGAAGTCAGGCCTTTAATGAAGTGCCTATCAATGAGCAGATTGTCATCTTTTTTTTCTTTCTGTATTGAAACACAAAAACATTTGACAAGCAACAGGAACTGAGTTTAATTCCCAGCATAATACCTACACTAGCTCACTCGGTGGACTTTGACACGCAATGAGCACATGTGAATGCCATCTGCGCTGCTGTCTCAACTGATCTGCAGAAGAAGTTATTTCCCAAGAGCTTCTCCATTTTTACAGCAATATGTCTGTGCCTGCATAACCATGATCTTTGTTTTTGTTTTCTGTCTTGCTCGTATGTCAGAGACTAAACGCTGTTTTGCTTTCATTGCAGTTCATCCACAACTGTCTGTTTGTGTGTGGCTTGAATTCTGCTTGAATGAACAAAGAAGCCCAAAGAGAAGAAAGCTAGTCTGTAGGTTTAATATAGAACATCTTTAATTTCTATGATAAGAGTAGAAAATGAGGAGAAACTGTAGAATTTAGCGAATGTTGCTGTGGGAGTGTGGTGAACGTAGCAGTTGTGGCAATTTATAATCTCTGAAACAATGCATCTATTTTATCATTAGCTTAAGGAACAACAGAAGGAAAAAAGGTGAAAAAACATCTCATAACATTTCAGAGTGGAGCCCTGGGGAGAAATTTTCTCTGCTCATGTGACCACGCATGTGAACAGCAGTTAAATCATGATTTGCAGGAGTGCAGGGAGCCAGTGGTGAAGGAGAAGGGGAAAGTGAGGGAAAAGTATATGCCCTACAGAAACTCAAAGAAAGGAAGTTTCTAATGGCTCGACACCACCAAACCTAGACTGAATAATTCACTTTACCACCTACAGCTCTTTTTCCAGCATCAATCAATAACAATTTAGTTATTGTGCACTGTTTGACAATACATTTTATGACTGGACATTCTAATACAGTACAGACATCAGTTACTACACCGAGAACAACAAATCTATTGCAAAATGTTAGAAATCTAAAAGAACACAAACACAAAAAAAATATGGATGTTAAAAGCACAGTACAGACTTTTAACTCACTTGAACATTAGACAACAGTCCATAGTATGGTTTACCATAATTTGGAAGGAAGTTGTAGTTGTTTTATTCTAATTTTAGATTGAGTGGTTAGTGGAAAACACACATTTACTAGCAAGTTAGAAGTTAAATGAATGTTAAAATGACAAGAAACCGTTGATTTATATTTATTATATTGTTAGCGTGTTTTTTAATCAGTGTTCTTTCTTTAGGGTCAATTTTGAGCAAATAAGACAAATTGTGAACTACACAAAATAATATCCACTGCTGCAGTCAAAATTATTTGACAGCCCTCGTAAACCCACCTATCAAACTCACAACACTTAAAGTCAGTTCCTTGACTTTAGCGCTAAATCCTCAATTGAGATGCCATACACCTGAATATACTCCAGCTCACCCAATCCATTGGAGGCATAACAGGCTGACCCTGTTCTCTCTTAGGTCCTCCCTTGGTGGAGGACAGGACACACCAGTTTAGCCATTGTGCCACTCTTGAATGACAGCCATAATGTTGCGCTTTGACAGCCTTCCATATCTGAAGGCCCCGAAGGACGGTCAGGACGCACGCTGTCGTGAGCACACTAACCTCTCGTTTCCACTCACCTGTTACAGCATCTCCCTGACCTTTACTGGCTGTCCTCAGGGAACCTATGGGACCAGATGATGTAAAGCACTGCAGGCTTCATTGGACTGCTTGTCTGTCATTAATTTGCTTCATGCTGGAGCATTCCCCAGAGAACATCTCAATGCTGTACACAACCCACATCAAACATTCAGACATGAAGATGAAAAGAAGTAAACAAGAGATTGTGTCTAAAGGCTTCCACATGTTTACTAACATGCCTGATAATGAATCCTAAAGCCAACTGGCTTCAATAGCAACATCCTTTCCGTGAATATTTAAAGAATGCAATGGAGGGATAAACCACCATAAGGCCATGAGAGTTAACTCAGCTTCAAAACAACAGAGACACCAGTCCCTTCTTTACAGACGTAATGACTTTGGCAGGAATGGCGAGCTCAAGATCTAGTCTTGGTGCTGGAGAGGGTTTTAACAGCACATTTCAAGCACAGATGGAACTTTCTTGTACATTCTTACAGTCTCTATGGGATATGGTATTACGTTTTCTTTATCCAGTAATAATGTTTTTTTGAGCAGACTACAATAGTGCCTTGACACTTGTCTGAACTGAACAGTATTGCACTGATTACAAGTGTATGTATATATGTATAAGAGGTGGCACCATTGATTGCAACTCAGTTACTTAATGTTGTAATTTGAAGCATAAAAAAATCCATGTTGAAAAATAAATGATTAAATATTGTTTTACTCCTATGCACAAGATACTACTAAAAATGACTAGAAAATGTATTAATCCTCAGATTTGTCCAAACAGCTATATCATTCTGCTGAGCTTCAGTTGCTAAATACCTACTGCTTTACAGCTGCATCAGTATCTTTCTACTTTACCGCATACAAAAACATAAAATGAATATGTCAGATAACATCAATAAGATCATTTTTGACCTGTACCCCTTTTGGTCAGATCGGCCGTTGTTCATAAAATAACTTTTTTTTCTGTTGGTCGCTGTGACGGTTGAACAACTAAACAGGGATTTGCCAAAACGGAGCAGAATACAGTTCAAACAAACAAACAAGACAAGCTGTGAAATGCTTTACAGACTGATTGGAATAAAACAACACTCGAGTTATTCCAACCAGCAGTATTGAACCTGATATTGTGCCAGTTTTAAGGCTTTATCTGTAACAATGTGGTGAAGTTGCTTTCATGCTGGACATGCTATGCATATTCAACTTTCTATCCTCTTTTTCTCATAAACATTCAAAATTATTAAACCTTTTTTTCTTACTTTTGAGAAGACAGAACACAAATTCAACAAAAATATATCTAAAATGTCCGTTATTAAATTTTGCTGAACAAAAAGATTCGGAAAAGCATATCACTGACACTTGACCTAAAAAGTGAAAGACTGGTCATTTTATGCGAGATTGAGGAGAGAAAGTTGATTATCCAGTCGAATGTCCAATTTAAAACAAATTTTACTGCACAGCCTTTTGGTGGAAGGAGTCCATTTTAAAGCACATTTGAAGAATGTAGAATATTTGGAGTTTCTTTGCTTTGCTTTTTGTTTATTTTGCCAAACTGTTGTGTAAAATCTTTGTACATTATATTAATTAAAGGAAGAAAAATATTATTTTCATGATGCAAAAGCAGTCTTTAGGGTAAATCAAGAGAAGTGTCTACCAGATTCCCAGACATCATTGCTATAAAATTATAAGTGATCAGGAGCCTGTTCTACTCCAACCTATTTAACTACGTGAAAAAGCCATGTTATATTTGACCCTGCATTAGTTGCGCACATCTCTCCTTTGTTAGACTGTGATTGGTCCAGGCATAATAAACCATCCAAGAGGAGTTATCCATTTGATCCATTGTGGGGCAGTCGTGGGCTGGAGGTTAGGGAACCAGCCTTGCTACCGGCTGCTGGTTCAGTCCTCTGAGCTGACAGTCTGTGATTGAGGTGCCCTTGAGCAAGGCACCCACCCCCACGGTCACCGTGGATAGGGCTGCCCACTGCTCTGGGCAAGTGTGTTCACTGCCCCCTAGTATGTGTTCACTGGTGTGTATGTGGTGTTTCACTGCACGGATGGGTTAGATTGTGGAGATTAAATTTCCCCTGCTGTGGCCCTAATAAGGGTCACTTAATCTTAAAAAAAACATACTTTGTAGCACAGAATGCCTTAAAAATAATCAAATTAGAATCAGAATGGAAGGGCATTTCTTATCATTGTGCATGCCGCTGATTAAATAAAAGGCTGTTGGTACAAACTCATTATGGCAAACAGTATCAGCACCTTTGGCCTTGTGAGCTCCTGATATTTGAATAGCAAACATGGTAGTGCACAAATCAATACATTACTCAAGGTATCTTTATGATGAATGTAGTCACAAGCACTAATGAAAAAATCTCTCCAAGTTATTCGTCTGAACTGCTGCCCCTCATGCGCCTTTCAGCAGCAGTCACAACGACAGCTAATTAAATTTCATTACGCTTATTTTTTTACAATATCAGGCTCCTTTAACTCACATTCAGGTTGCTAATGCAGAGTCTAAAGATAGTAAGGAGAGAATTTATCCAGGGTCCTCCTGGTCAGCTGGAGCTCACGAAAACAGTACCTTTGCACATGGAAGGACAACATGTAAGAGAGAGAGGGAGAAAGAAAGAGAGGCTGAGCAAGAAAACAAGACAAACAAGGAAGGCTTCATAAAGTGGGCTTTCATTTAACTGTTAGTCCCTCATGCTGGATGAATGTATTAATAATGCTACAGACAGGCCAGTTAGCAGAGATAATAATGAATTACAGGTAATTCTTTGCAAATTTTAGCATTTAAGAGTTCCCTTTGGACGATTTTTGTCTTTTTATGAGAACTTTTTTTTTTTACTTTTAACTCTGGAGAAGTTATATCCATTTATATATTTAATTTGCTATGCTTTACAAGCTAATTTATGTGTAATATTTTAGTTATTCATATATAATCAGTTGTAATGTGTAATTACGTAGTACACCCATTTGCATTCAGTTTGGAATGTGTATAAGGGTCAGTGACATGACTTTTTCCATTCTTGAATAAATATTAATAAAATGTCTGATGTAGAAAATGAATTGAAGGCATCTCTTCCATTATGTGCACCTTATATTAAATACATTTTTTAGGTTTAAAGTCAAAAATGTTTCAGTAATATAATATTCTTAAAATGTTTGCCATTTCAGACAACACCAACTGGAATTTACAAAGCCAGGCTGATCTTAGATCAGATTTCTTCATATTAAGCTCACTGAATGAGAAGATAATATATTCTAAATTCACAGTGCAGTCTAGACATACACAGACTTCAGGCAGCATGAGGGAGAATGGATGGTGGGTTGGAGAGAGAATTATAATGATGATTTAATTTGGTTTGCTATAAGCCACAGT
Source organism: Pygocentrus nattereri (assembly GCF_015220715.1). Classification (NCBI taxonomy): domain Eukaryota; kingdom Metazoa; phylum Chordata; class Actinopteri; order Characiformes; family Serrasalmidae; genus Pygocentrus; species Pygocentrus nattereri. Next base: position 23,397,555 of record NC_051218.1, on the reverse strand, counting down.
TTGGTCAAAACATTCAAAAACACTGCAACCATCTCTTATAACATATGGTACCAGACAGGGGGCCACCAAAAAATTGTGGCCAGGGTCTTATAATATGATGATTGGGGCTTGGTGGCATCAAATGAAAGCATAAGCACTTTCAAAGGAATCCCTGTGCTTGTTTCAATGGGTTATGAATGAGAAATTATTAATATTGAACTACAGCAAATGCAGTGACATTATTATTGTATCCACCATTATTATGCCAAACTATAGTTGGTCCCATAATGACCCCTCACTCTGCCCTCTTCCTGTGATCTTCTCAAATTAGAGATGTGTGTTCAAGTGTGCTCAAGAAGGTATGGAAAGTGTACAAATGGCAAAAAATATGCATTTCCATTTTTCATTTGCAGTGATGCTTCCTTGGACTCTTAGGTCATTTTTGCTTTGAGTCTTCCTCTCTAGTCTTCAGGTTCCTCATTACGGGTGATGATGTCTGTTGTAATGAAGCACACTATAAACACAATTAAGCTGAAATTAATGTAATGGTTATTTCAATACTTTAATCTAATTTTGCAATTGCAGTATTCATCTCTGCCAGTTACACAAATCCTTGGAAAATGCCCTGCATATCACACACACACTACAGCACTAATAAATAAAGCATCAATCACAAAGATTAGTTGATGCTTTTACTCTGTATTTGGTTTATGTCATTTCAAAAGCACATCAACAGAAATAAGCACTTTGCAGCTGAGAGTGGTCCTGAGAACCCTGATTTAGTTCATTTATCATCCTAACTGTGTCAATAACACCTTAAATGTTTCAAATGGCTTGAAAATTTTTGCCATTTTGCAAAATTTTGAATTTTGCATCACTCTGTTTTTACATTTATACATTTGCACAGGGTCTCTCCCCTGATTGGGCCATTATATTAGTGAATATTACATCAATTTACAGAATGAGTGAGAGACAGAGAGGGTATGTGAACTGGTCTCTGTTTATAAGTGGGTGCACTGCATTTTAATGCAAAAATAGAAACATTTTTTGGAAATATTTTGCTGATCCCCATAAGAACACAAAACACAAAATTCAGTTTTTTTTCAAAAAGCAGACACAAAGTATAATATAAATTATTAGAAATGTTTATGTACAAGTTTTGTTTACAGAGTATTGGTGTGAAGGTTTGGCTTTGTGAGGGTCATGTTGAAGGTTGCTGATAGCTATAATACTAAAGCACCAACCTCTTTTTTTTATACCTTTGAGTTTAAAACTTTTCTGTAGCCAGGGTATCAGTACATGTGATATAAGTTGCTAAAAGCAACACTATTTAAACTATCAAAAACAAATAACATTTATTGTGATTGGATTTACTTTTTTATATGTACAACCCTGTTTTAAACTGTTGATAAATGCAGCTTCCCAAAAACTCCTGATTTTGGTGCTTTTTGATAACTCTCAAAGGTGCTGTACACCCTAAAGTTTTTTCATTTAATAAGCATAGTATTTTCTTATTTCCTTTGATTTCAAATAGTTATAGATGTGAACAAAACAAACTTCCTCAGATCACAGTTACAATGAAGGTTCTCAAGCATCAATGTGGCTCTCTACTTTGCTATTGCTTTTGTAAGTTTGTCACATGATAATTTATCTATATATCCCACCACCCAAGTAGATTTCTATATACAGAGCAGTGCAAAGTAAGGTCAGACACCCCCTTTATTTATTTATGCATTTATTTATTTTCAGTCTAAATGACCATTAAGTAAAAGATAATTAGATAATACAGAGATGAGATATAAGGCAATCCACCTGCATAAGGAAGGGACAAGTCAAAGTAAAATCAGCAGAAAAAACAGGAGATACAGAGAAGATGGGACTCCCAACATGCATGCAAGACCTGGTAGCGGACCAAAACTGTCCATCAAATGAACAGAAAATCAAGCTCAACTGTTGCTTCAGAACTGAAAAAATGTTTTTGTCCATCTTTCTACTGTAAGACGACAACTCAACACTATGGGTCTGAAAGGATTCTGTCACTAAGAAAAGGAAATTTGAAAATTAAAGTAAGAAGCTGTTGGTGCTCTCTGAACAATGGACAGGCTACTCCAGAGCTCAGACCACAACATCACTGAATGTTTTTTAGATTATTTAGATCATGAAAACTAGAAAACGAAACAAACTTCTATAATAGAACTTTAGTTTCTGACTTCTTTTGCATTTTACAAATTGTGTGTTACTTTGCATTGCAAATATATTGGGGTGTCCAAACTTATATGCAGCGGGCCGGTGTGGCTGCAGGTTTTCCCTCCAGCAAGAGGTCAACTGATGAAGACCAACTGATTAAAGTAGAATCGGGTGTGCTCCAGCTTGTTTGGAGTGAAAACCTGCAGCCACACCGGCCCTTTGTGGATGAGATCGGACACCCCTTGGACAGGTCAGGCACTGATGTTGAACGTGAAGACCTGACTCAGAATCATCAATCCAATTCATCCCAGAAGTGTGCAGTGAGGTTGAGGTCAGGGCTCTGTAGGCCCCTGGAGTTACACACGCTAAACCCACTAAACCATGTCTTCATGGAGCTCACTTTGTGCACAGGGGCACAGTCCTGCTGGAAAAGGATAAGGACTTCCCCAATCTGTTGGGGAATCTGTTGGAAACATAACTGTCTAAAATGTCTTTGTATGTTATAGCATTAACATTACCCTTTAATGCAACTATGGGGCCTAGCCCAAATCCTGAAAAACAGCCTTAAGTCATTATTCATCCTCCAACAAATTTTACTGTTGGCACTGTGCATTTCAGTAGTTGACAGTAGCTAGCATTCTCCTGGCATCCACTAAACCTAGATTCATCCATCAGAATGCCAGATGGCTGCATGCTTAACACCACTCCAGTCGACGATTGGCATTGTGCATCTTGACTTTTACACATTTCAGCCTTTGAAACCAATTAAGCACCTGATGTACAGTTATTTTGCTGATGTTGCTTCCAGAGGCAATGTGTAATTCTGTAGTGAGTGATGCAATGGAGGATAGGTCCTATACACCTCAGAACAAAACAGTCCCGTTCGCTGAGTTTGTATGGTCTACCATTCATGGCTAAGCTGTGGTTTCTCCTAGATACTTCAATTTGAAAATAATACTGGGACAGATCTAGCAGGATGGAAATTCCACAAATTGACTTGTGGCAAAGGAGGCATGCTGTGACAATGCTGTGTTAAACATCACTGAGCTCTTACTGAATCATACTGAAATACTGAACACTTGGTTGTTCTTCATTATAGAGCAACTGATTGCCTTGAACATAAATGTCTTGTCTTTTTCTAATTCTGAACAATTTATGTGTTTTTCAGGTGTATAACCACAAGTACAAGGCTGTTTTAGATGGTGTGGAGACTGAGAGCATGATGGAGATTGACCCTGCTGAACACATGGAGATATTCAGAGCGGGCAATGGAACTGATGAGGTCCTGGAGGTCCATGATTTCCAGAACGTAAGTACTGTCCCAAATGTCCCACAGTCTAGCATTTTCATTTTTTTTTTTCAGAAGTTTGCTTAACATTTTACATCCAATATCTGAATATTAACCAATTGTCCAGAAAGAAAAGCACATCAACACATTGGCCCATTTTGTTTCTGAATCATTCACTTTAGTGATTGGAGCACTCCCACAGAGGGGAGTATTTTGAAAAAAAAAATCATGTTTCAAATCATGACATACAGTAATGTCACCTTAAAAACAACAAAGTGCAAGGGGCTTAGGATGAAGAAATAGTACCATCTGAAGCAAATATAAAATCCCTATGGACACTTGGTCTCTAGAAACGAAAAGAAAAAAACATCATGTATGACACAGTATAACATCAATTAGACATCACTGGGTGAATTTTTTTCATACTTTAGCAAATGTTTTTAGAACTGAATCATCTCTAAGTGCATTTCTAATCTCTAAGCGCAAAGAGTTTTTCTCAAATAGAAGCTGTAAAATTGCACAGGAAAGCACAGGATGACTAAAGAGTAAAAAGGAAGGCGTTATAGATGGTGCAGAATTTGGGCATCTTGGCTATTTTTCTGCAAAGCCCTATAAAAGAACACTACCTGAAAGCTTTTTCTTCAAAAAACTAGAAATATTCCTGCTCTGTATGGTGTGAAAGGAAACATCAGACTGTGTTGAGGCAAGAAGAAACGCATAAAGCATATGTAAGAACACATTTGATGTTGAGAAAAGTCAGTCTGCATGTGTTGGCAGTGGAGCCTGGTTCTATAACTAAGTGCTATAAAATATGTTTTTTCTTCTAAACAAGTGTCAAACATGTCCACCAGGTCCAGCACAAATGAGGAGCTACTGTTGACAGTGTAAAATAGTTCTTCACTATGATTAAACTATGTTCTGAAAGCTGTCCCTTAAGAATGGTTTCCTACACAGATCAGAGTTTATGCTGGATCTATAGCAAACTTAAGAACTGTTGACACCCTCAGGAAAAATGACAAAAAATAGTGAGAAAATAGTGCTGCACAAAAGCTCACTGATTTATTTAATTTCCAGTCAAAACATTTTTTCTGCGTCAGAAAAAAATGCAGAAATTACAGAGAAGCCTTAACAACCAAATACACTTATTGTCCAAATGTTTTTGGACGCCTTCTCACCCAGTGCTTCTTCCAAAATCACGAATATTAAAAATGATCTTGTACTCCTCTGTTGCAGTAACTCTACTCTTTGGGAAAGCCTTTACACTAAATATTAGTGCATTGCTGTGAGGATCTGACTGCATTAAGAAGCAGGAGCACTAGAAAGAACAAGTATTTATGTTGGATGATTAGTTCTGGATTACAAACACCTCTCCAACTCCATCACTCTAGAAAACGCAGTTCCACTGCTCCACAGCCCAATACTTGGTGGCGTCATACTCCTCTAGCATGTGATCGGCATTGTACATGGTGACCTCATGTGTAGCTGCTCCAAAGCACCCTCTTCTATTGTCAATGCTTTTCTATGGTGACTACACAAGCTGTGTGTACATTTGAACTCCTGTGTCAGCAATGAGTGCAACTTAATGCAGCCGAAATCACTAATAAGAATAGGTGTTCACAAGCAAATATGTAAAATGCTTTTTTTTCAGTATTTACTGTATCCACAGTTTGTCTTTATTACAATTGCAGCTTCTCCTTTCTTGTAAACAACTCCAGGTCTTAGAATTTGTTTGCATTTTCTGCTTTTCATGATTCATAATGATAATTAATTTGACTCCTTCTTTAAGTAAGTAGATTGTCTTCTATCTGATCTTTTCAGAAACATCTTCTTTAGTCTTTTTAGTGCACATGAGAAGGAAATCTACAGGGCAACTAAGGTTTTAGTAGATGCTTGTGTGAATGTGAGTCTTTTGAGAACCCATTTTGTTGGGAAGACAACTATTAACCACTGGTTTTAAGATTGGAAGGAGGAGGAAGGTTAAATTGGCAGTGAAGTGCACGAAAGTAAAGAGTGGACAAATTAATGTGGATAGATATGGTATTACACTTAGCACTAAAGGTCTTTTGCACACTACTTTTGGTTCCCTAAAAAAACGTTTGAAAACATTTTGTAATTGGGAAGCTCTTTAAAGAGCTTTAACTTTGCAAGTTTTGGGGATTTGGTTTAGTTGCGCATGTGCAGAAGAATGTTTTGTAATGTTGGTTGTGCTTTGGGCCCCTTCCCAAAGTGGATAAATCTGATGATTGTGACCGCAGTGAATTAGAATTCAAAGAAAACTGTGGTTGTCATCTTCATCAATAAAATGTTGATTTTGCATTTGAAACCTAAACATTAAGACCTTCTTTGTGAGTGTGAGAGTTTGTGTGTGTGATGTTAATACATTAATACATGGTCCAAAAAACATGAAGATCAGACCCAACACCTCAGACTTTGAAAGTATTATTTCATGTACTAGGTGTACTAACCCTAACCCTAGTAGCAGCACTATATTTTTATATTTGTACACCATGTTTTGTCTCCAGAATAAGTAAATGTAAAGGTTCCATAGTAATTTAAGGGTTCTTAGTAGTACCTTCACATTATGTATCTTTACCCTTACACATCATTTTAAAAATGGCTCTCTGGAAAACCATCCATTGAAAGGATTTTAGGAAACTAAATTTAGTTTTTTTATGATGCAGTTAATACTTTTTGGCACTTGTTTTAAGAGAAATAAAATCTTTTTTTTCTCTCATTAATTTTACACCACCGAAAGGTTCAGTTTTCTTGTATTGTTGAAATCAACTTTAAAAACAACATATGTTTTGTAGCCTTTTTTGCTCATCTTTACTGAGGGTGCCAATAATTCTGCAATGCACCATAATACCATTTTCCCCATTGAAAATTCTTCTCTGTGCAGAACGTCAGCTGTGTTTGGGAAGCTGCAGCTGAGTGTTTGTTTTCTCTCTGGCCGACACCTGAGCTGGTAGTGACAGGCGAGCAGGGGGAGCATGCAGGTGGCATTGCAATGACTGGGACGGCACTCTTTAACCTTCTCCAGCAACCGGAACGCCTTGTCTCTCCAATCACACAACTGTTCAATAGAAAAGCTGTTTCTGTTCATGCCTACATTTAATCAGGCTAATGGAAAACATGAATTTTATCACTGTTTCTTAAGTCACATCCTTTCCCCATTTCTTATCCCTGTAATGAAGTGTCTCTCCTTCATTTTCTGGTTGACCAGGCACAGCAATCATTGCATAGCATCAAAAAGGTAGTCCCTTCCTCTGTGAGGAAACATGCCATTGCTGAAGATTGAACAGCAATTACTCACAATGATTTTAGACAAACAATGCACTTTTGTGGTCATTTGATCACTTTTTTTGCACTTACTGATCAGCATAGCTGTATATGTGGTGTGCTCATTCTTATCATGCTGTGAACATATGGTTTAACAGAGATATCTGCAGCACCAGGAGGAGAGCAATTTTCTTTTTCAGTGTCATGAATTTAGATGTGTTCAAATTTGCACTAGATGCAGCACATGTAATAACAGTAGGGAAACGTACTTTTTCATGTAGGGATGTGACCAACCTGAGATCATGAACATTCCATAATCTGTTTTTAATAAGCTATAGCATATTGTTTTTCTCTAGTGTACAGAAAAGAGATTGCAATGTAATAGACTAGCAAAGATATGTAAGATATGTAGTATTGTTTACGATACCATCAGTAGAGTTTTTTCTGCTTTCAACTGACAATCCATGCAGTCTATATGACAGACTGTGATTAGTATTCATGAAAAACCTCTACACTTGTGCCAGCCCTTGATTATGCTGCTATAAGGCAGCCTTGACATGCTTTTGTTGGACTGTAATTTGTTTCTGTTTCTTAGTTCACTATACCTTCAGGTTTCATAGTCTTATCTTGTAAAACACTAAATAACATTACTGCATGATCTGATACGTTTTTACCTGTGAAAATGTTGTATACATTAATACATTAATTCCTGCTCTATAAGGTGTGAAAAGGAACTTCAGACTGTCTTGAAGCAAGAAGAAATACCTAAAGTATATGTAATAGCATATTTGATGTTGTGAAAAGTCAGCCTGAACGGGTCAGTTGGGGAATGTTTTTTTTTTAAACTCTAAATCTTTTTTTTTTTTACAAATATCATCTCTGTCCACACAGTCCAAGATAAATGAGGAGTTCCTGTTGAGAGCAAAAAATAGTCCTGCACTTCGATTAAACTACGTTTTGAAAAGAATCCCTTAGGGAGAGTTTCCTACACACATAGATCTGCAGTGCTTTCAAGAACTGTGGCACCCTCAAAAACATTGGGAAGAAATATTTTTGAGAAAATAGTACTGTGCAAGTCCACCTTTCCAAAGTCAACACATACAGCTTTTTATTTTTGAACCACAGAGGAAAAGCAGGAAACATACTGTGTATTTAACAGTAAATCACACAGAAACCTTACCTATTAAATATTAAATAAGATTTTTCAGTATTTAGCATGTCCAATCTTGACTTAGCAATTCCAGTTACAATTTTTTCTCTCAAAGATGAAAGCTATAAGTACTGTTTTCCACAGGTGACTGGTGATCTAGTTGAACCCCTGCACAGTTGATAGCATATTTTACCCTAAATATACACTATATACTGTATCAAAGGAAAATACGTGAAAAAGACAGGAGTTTTAACCAAGTTCAACCAATTTGTCAAAGATATTGAAAAAAATGGGACTTCTAACAACCATGCAAGACATGGTAAACCACCAAAACTGTCCCCATCAGAAAAACAGTACTTAAAGCTTTTATCTTTGAAGGAAAATCAAGCTCCACTGTTGCTTCAGATCTGAAACACACTAAATCACACTAAATACTGAAAAAATATATGTAAATGTAAAGGGTTTTTCCTAGTATATTTACATGGTTCGGTAAGAATTATCAATGGAAAGGTTGTTTTTTTTAGGAAGTATGAGTGGTTTTTCGATGGCATCATGCAAAGAACCTTTTCTGGCAAGACTGTAACAATGTTAAGAGTTTTAAATGTAAATGAATCAATCTTATAATGTCTTTTTCTTTCTTTTTACTGTATGTTATTAAGGGGATCACTGGTATCCGCTTTGCAAAACACCAGCGGTGCTACATCCGGACCCAGACCAAGGAGCTGCCCAGGCTGGCTGAGGTGGAGCTGAAGGACGCAGAGCTGGAGGTATGCTGAAGTTTGCCTTGCCTAGAAGCATATCGTCTAGTGATGCACTCCTAAAGACAGAAAAACATCATGAATTTTGCAACAGAATCAGCAGAAAAGAGATGTAAGAGCTGCAGAATAAAATTTACTAGTCTCGATCACCACCCACCTCCCCCAACCCACCCATACCCACCCTCTCATCTTCCCTTCAACACCCCCAATCCTTTGCCTCTCATCTCGCCTCCAGCATTTTCCACAAAAGTATAAACTCGGGTCTCCAGTGCCCGTGAAACCATCAGAAAGTCCACAAACCCATAACCCCTTTGTGGCACACATCAAATGGTGTTTGCCGTCAATCCTGATCTAATATTAATTTTTAATCATCTCCTCTGAAGGCTCAGCCCAAATAGCCTTAAGGAGAGAGTGAGGTCCTTCGGAAAGGTAAGCCATTAAAATGGTATTTGAAGATGTTTGCTCCGTAAATTTCACTTGACTCAGGGTTGAAGTGATTCATCTCTCTCCTCGCGCCTTTAATGGCTGTCTGTGATGCTTCGGCAAGAGTGATGGGCCAAATTCTATCAATCAAACGCCCAATTTATTGGTGTCGCTGAAAATAACAGGTAGTGTGCTATGTATTGGAGTCTCTTTCAGATATGGTTTTAGCCTCATCCGTCTCATGGTTCATATTTACCGGAGAGAGCGAGTGAGAGAAGAGATTAATCTCTTGTACCTTCTCGTGCGGCAGTGCAGATAAGCAGATCCATTGTCATCTCAAGCCCTAAATATCCTCTTTGACTTTATGAACAGAAGGTGCATTATAGACGTAAAAAAACAGCATGCAATTCCTCTGCCTCCTATTTTTAATGTCTAATCCATGTTTACAGATACTAATTGCGAAGCAGCTACCATATGTCGATGCCATTTTCCTCTTTTCGCACATTGTGGAACCTAATTAGACTTTTCAGTTCAGCCTTATTTCACAGATGTGAAATCAATCAGAGTGGGCCAACAGAGGAGAGAGAGAGAGAGAGAGAGAGAGAGAGAGAGAGAGAGAGGGGTGGGGGGATACACGTGGACACGTTGTGCAGGATTACAGCAAGCTGTGCTGACTACTAATACACATCCCTCACACCTGGAGCAGATTCCGAGCCACGATCTCTCGTTTCAGTCAGACCACAGACTAAACTCAATGTCAGAATGCTCCTAAGTTTTCTAAGCTTTCTGTGGGAAGGAAAATTAACGCAGCTTTGCCTTACATTCCTACCCGTTCTAAATCTTTCCGAGCGCTAAAATAAACTTGGCAGTGATGTGGAGGAATCAGTTGTTCACGTGTTACTAGGAAGAAAAGGAACGGGAGAGAGAAAGAGAGGAAGGGATAGAGAGGTAAACAGAGCGTGCGAGAGAGTGAGAAAGGTAGTGAACATGTAAAGCAGCAGGTATGGGTTAAATCCAGCCTTATTAGCTTCGAGTGCAGGCTGGCTGCAGGGCATGCGAGAGTGCTCCGCGACCACACTGCCTCATTGCAGCTCGCTGCAAAACAATGCAGGCTGAGGAGAAACTGCATACGGCTGATAAGGAAATAAAGCGGCCCCTGAGTACATCCAGGTGACAAACATGAATGGTTTGCTGCCAGTATTTTTACAATTTCCAATTTATTCAGCCAGGAAAATGATGAAAGAGGTTAATCCCTGTGCTTCCCTCCACTTGCCCACCGCCTAAACGCAGCTGAAGAAATCGCGGCCCTCTTTCCAGCAGAGGCCAGTGTCTCAGGATAAGTTTCCTTTCTTATCCATTTCTTACTGGTTTCCTCTTTATTAGGCAGTTCACACTGTACGTAGGACCATGAATTGCAGCAGGGAGGGGAGGAGGGGGGTTACATATTTCATTCTGTAGCATGCATGAGAAATTGTCATGGTCTTTATGAAGACCTAGAATTATCATTGGAAGTGGAAAAATTTAAATGCATCTCTAGAACTAGTGTGGTGTATGGAATATACTGATTATTTTCGAGCTTATTTATATGGTTATACACTGAATTGTCGTTAGGTACACCCATCTTGTACCTGTACTCATTGGCTACTCAAGTACATATATTTTGTAGCAGGGTTCAGAAATGAGGTTTAAAAACAAAATTAAACCTGTTTCCTGTACAAAGGCCATATGTAGACCTGATATATACAACTAGTAGGTTTGCACAGTTGTTAGAGCTAAGAGGTAAAAAAATGATCTATTCTGGCATAGTTATGTTTTTGGTTTCCCTTTTGTTCCTTAAAAAACTGTCCATTCCTCTTTCCTGTTATTGTTAATTTGGAAGCCTGCTTTGTAGGTACTAACTGTAGCCCATCTGTTAGTATGTGCAATTTTTCAGCAATACTGCTGCACCTAATTTATGTGTAACGCTACAACGTACACTACCATACCCCTACCATGTCAGTATCACTGTGCTGAGAATGATCTCTCTACCCAAATAATATCTGGTCAGTGATGGTCCAACAAGGTCCCTTTCCATTAATAGACAGAACAGAGGGAAGCTGTAATAGATGGGCTACAGTGAGTAAATGTAAACCTATTACATGTGCACCTACAGTAAATTGTATAAATTGGTAACTCAGTATATGATGGATATATGACATGTATATGACATATATCATGAATCGCAATCAGAGAGCTTGAGGCACAGTGCTTTTCTCCTACAGTAACCTTCCTCTACATGGAACCTTCTCAATCAGTAAAAGAGTAAAACAACTGATAGTTGTGTGAAACAGTCTGAGCACTTAGATTCACAATCAGAGTGCGGTCATCATGCATTCTGACTACATGTGGACCTGCATGTTTATTACAACTCTTTGCCTGTGCGATGACCTTTGTGAGTCCCTGGAGACACCCTCCCCTTGAGTTTATTGGTGTAATTTCTCAAATATGCGGTAGAAGTCCTGTTGCAGGATCAGTGGCCTAACCTCTATTTACTTGTGAGGGAGGCATGCTTTGCTTGAGCAGTTAAGAGGGCCAATTAAAAAGGGGGCTCTGTGCACTAGCGGCCCTGGTTTTAATTTCAACTTAAAACAGCAGCCTTTGCAACGCCGGCACGGGCTGTCCTCCAAGTCATCATTAGTTTAGCGTGATGTTGGCGGGGTGGGGGTTGGGTGTGTTAAGACTCAGAAAACTGTGTCAAAGAGAGCAGCAGAGTGGGTGCTGCTTTTAATCAGGCGGAACTGGTGTGGATTCTACCTCGCCACAGGTCAGTTCAGTGTCACTTAACAACAAACAAGACAGGATGCTGAAAATGACTTTTAATAAAGCACAAGCAGTGGGATGAAAAAGAGAACTGAGAAAAGGGGAATGCAACCTAATATAAATGATAGTAGCTCAAGCTATAGCCCCAGGATTCTACATCAAGCTTAACTAATGTGCAATTAAGCTTTAGACTGGGAGAAAATCACCTTGTAAAAACATTTGTCAAGTGAGCCTTTCCCCTATTCTCTCTGCTAATTAACAAGGGAATGGGAGGAGAGTTTGTTTTGTATTTGTATTTACATATGCTCAGGCTAGAACAAACAAATATTTCATGAGATTACATTAGCCAAAGTACTTGATATATCTGTACTAGATAAAAATGACATGGCTTCCCTATCATTAAGCGATAATAGTTTACTTTACAGCTCATGAACTACAGTATGAACAAATCAAACATGTTAATAGTGCTCGGTCTGCATAGCGGGGGAAGAGGGAGGGGGGCTGAAGGACCATGCAATAGGCTACTCTGCTTTGTCCGTAGAGCTACACAATACATCAGTCCTCCCTGTGTGAACAGAACACAGTTAAAGTCATTTTAAAGTCAGCCTTTTCCCTTCCAGTTGCCTTTACAATTAAAATGCAACACCACCACTACCTGCAGAAAGGGACAGGGGTAGAAAAAGTCTTTACAAAATGTGGAGAATGGCTATAGTCTGAGAGAGAGGTCAAATGGTATATTGCAGCCATTGCTGGCCGTTAGTCTTTTCCCTCCCAGTGGACATAAATGGTGCAGGGTAAAGAAGTGAAGCACAGTCCACAGCTGTGTGCAGACCAAGATTGTAGAGGCTGAGACTGCGTGCTATGTATGTCCTGTCTATAGGTGGGTGAGACTGGGGAGGTGGACATGCAAGTGGTGGACTCTCATGTGTGGATACCTGCTGAGCAGCCCATCACCAACAGAGCATTCCTGATCAACTCCAAGATCTGGGAAATCTGTCAGGATCTGCCCATCCACTGGATCCATCCATCTCCTCTTACAGGTACCTATTCTAGGTTTTGCTATGGAACTTCATGTCCATTTCACCTTTTATATCAAGGTAGAGGATCTTTCTATATGTATCACAACTTCATTTGTATGGTCCATTGTGAATGCTTTGTAGCTTTGTGGCAATTTACATTGAATTAAATATTTATAAATATCACAAGTTTTAATTCAGCACTACTCCTAAACATAACACTCATTCCATTCCTGACCATAATACAACATCTAACTCTATCCCTAGCCATACTCTCTCTGTCCCTAACCTTAAAGAGGCATTGCAGTCTAAAATTAATATTTACTTTGTTATGGCCTTACTGGCTTGTTATAAAAGATCTTTGGGAGGAGGACCAGTCTAATGGCTATAAAATCCCACCTTTTGCCTTCTGTTTCCTGTGACAAAGTTTTCACAGTCCCCATCACCACCTCATCTCCCTGTTGCTCAGTCCCATCAGTCACACCACAGTTAAAAAGGGGGGTCCAGGCAGAAGCTGCCCAGAGCTCTGGCCCAAGTTCCCAGAGTTCTCTCCCCTCCCTTAATCATAGTCTTCCCTTATATTTCCACCATATGAGGAAGGCGCGGTCTGAAATCGCAAATCACAATTTTGTATTATTTTCATCCAACAGTGTTCTCTTACTACAGTACCTGACATGCATTAGGCAGTCCCTACGGCACTCAACAAATCCTGACTGCAAACCACTACAGTCCGCAATCTAATAAATGCACCTGTGGTGCTAGTTTGCCTTGTTGATATAGCACCAACCTCAGTTGGTCCTCAAACAAAGCCCACCCCAAAGCACTTGTATTGTTTAAAAATTGACTTCCACATTCAAGATACATCATTGAAAGTATTTTTTTAATGAACTAGGAAATCTTAATTTAGAGGCTACTCTTATCACCACTGTACAAAATGAATAAGCATGATCACAACAGATGTAGCAATGGTTAATTTTCTTTTTTTGGCCAGAGTGTTCTCAAACTCAAACAAAATCATCAGCCTTGCCCAGGGTTGTCAAACTGTGTTCCCCCAGGGCCACTCATCAGGTAATTAATAGGTTGTCATTAGTTGATTTTGGAGAGTTAAAGGAGGAAAAATGCTACTTTCTGCAAAGCTGTGGCCTGGAAGGAACCCAGTTTGTCCCTGCTATCCTAACAATGGTGCTAATTTTAACCCAGAATGAACTAAGAAGAATCAACTTAAAATTAGCAATTTGAACATCTGCAGATAGGGCACTATCCAAATAAAGGGGCACCCATATCATATGCAGTGATTCAAAGTGAACTTGACAAGTGAACAGAAGCTTCAGGCAGATGTCATCATCTTGCTTTCCTTCATGTTGTCTCTTGCCACTGTATGGCTTTATGCTGCAGTCCAGTCCAATAGAATGAAAAAAGCTATAGCTATGTTCGTCATGCACAGTGGAATGAGGAAGTTCTTCAAAGGCCTCATCTTCTTAGTTTGTTTTAATATTCAGTGTTTTAATATAGTTCATTAGTTCACATTAAAGCAGTAGATTGACCTATTTAGCAGACACTTGGAAAATGTTTGTGAGTTCCTGAATATGCAGTTGATGTGGGTGATCTACTAACCTACTATCACTGCTAAGTTTTCCTCATATGGATAGTACAGACAAATCATGTTAAACCATGGAATTTAAGCAGTAGTTGAAGAAAAGCAAGAAGCAATATTTCCATGAGGCACCATGTATGTTTACTAGCTGCATAGTAGCTTGTGCCAATTTTAGACTCACATCCCTGTCTCCTGCTTGTTTCCTGCTGCGCTCCAGATGCTGAGTTCCATGATGTGGAGGATGTGGAGGATACGCACCACACCCCAGAGGCACAGGCTAGGGGAGCACGTCAGGCAAGGGACGTCATGGACCAATTGCCAGTAAATGACTATGTAAGTACGAGGCTTTAGGCGCTGTAGGAGGAGACGTGCCCAGACCACTGAACTGGATATTCATGATTCTTTTTTTCTTCATATAAATCGTTCATTAATTGGAGCCCCCATTCCCACTCAAAACAGACTGTGTGGACCACAGGGCATTGGAATTGCTCTATATATCTGCTTAAATCAGGCCAGTTCACTTAAGACTCCCTTAGTGTCTGGCACTTAATGGAGAGGGATATTTAGCCTTCAAAGGCAGCAAAGTTCCCTAAAGCCCTTGCAAGAACCTTCCTCGCTTCTTCTTTTTTTCATTAATGTGGCAAGAGATGTACAAAGAGAGCCTCCCAAGGTCACTCATTAATGAACAGATAAATTTATTAACCATGCTATGCTTTAATTATCAAGGCAAGAAGAATTGAGTAGCAAAACAGTGGATTTTTATCCCCTTAAAAGGAAAGATGATGCTCAGTCATTAAATAACCTCAGCTTCTATATCCATTCATCCATTTTCTAAGCCGCTTCTCTGTCAGGGTCGTGGGGGGGTGCTGGAGCCTATCCCAGCAGTCATCGGGTGGAAGGCAGGATACACCCTGTACAGGTCGCCAGTCCATAGCTTCTATAGCCATAGTATATTCATAAATGCTTCTAAAGCCTCCTACACATCACACACCTAACTACAACACCCCCATAACCGCGGTCTAACTCCTATGCTGAAATGAGGCACAAGAACCAGAGTGACAAGAAAGGACCTCAGAAAAAAACAGGCACATTTATCTGTAGAGGCCCAGGAATGCTTTGCCTGCATGCCTCATCCAATTGCCAGAGCCTCAATGTTTCGCATAATTAAAGCAAACCCAGAGATGAAACCCACTTCGTCTTTTGAAATACCTCTGCTTCTATCAACAGGGTAATACATACCAGTCCAGCCAATTCTAAGGCCAGGCGCAGGCAGGTTGTGTTTGTGGGCTGAGTGATAACAAAGGCCTTTGTGCACGTCAGAGGGGATGTGGCTCCTGGTAATTGGAGTCTGGAGTCATGTCGATGCCGGTAGGAAACCAGATATTCTAGACCTTTCAGTGCAGCATAGGCTTTAGCCCTTCTTTCTCCTGCACCACTGGCCTTCAGGCTGCAGCAGTGGGGTTGGGGAAGTGGGTGGTGATGTTTTTTTTTTTTCATTCAATAGGCCCATACCCATCATGGACATTTTATAAATAATCTTCAAAGTTCCTGTGACAGAAGGCCCAAGATATACGAGGCTGACCTTTCCCCACCACTGCCATGCTGATGCACTGCGCGCCAGCACGGCCCTGGATATCTTTCAAACTGGATAACCATCATCCAGCAGTGCTGAGAAATTGCATCATGGTCCTTGACCTACATTCTGAGGATAGGCTCTCTAATGATTGGGCCAGAGTCCAGTCAGCCGTCAGGCTCGTAAGCGTTCTTCTGATAGCATTCGCTGCAGTTGCTGATGGGACACTTTGTGACCCCATGTCCCATCTCGAGCTGCTCTTACTTGCACATCACTGATTAAACACTACTGCCTAAGTATCAAGCAGGATTAGGCTGATAGGTACTCACATACACAGCTTTTGTCAAGGAGCCATTGAAGAGCACTTAACCAAACAGTAAAGCGAATTTATATAACATGGAGTTCCTTCCATGTCTGCACAAAGATCCATCCACAAAGAACTGATCATTTCACACATGAAAGCATGTGATTCAGTGAGCATCGACAAGAGAGGAGCATGTGTTTGATATCTTGATTAGTCCTGACGTAAGATAATGAAGCATAAGACATGTTTAATATTCATTGGTTTAACAGTATGTATCTGTGTAATGAAACTCTGATGTGTGCCAAATCAAAAAAATGACAAGACATGTCGTATTATAATAAATGACCAACTAATTGTTAGGCTCTCTTCAAAGGGAACATATCCTGCATTTTTCTTGTTTTTATTTTTTAACCTTGAGGGTCTACTTTTAACATTC
Source organism: Pygocentrus nattereri (assembly GCF_015220715.1). Lineage (NCBI taxonomy): Eukaryota > Metazoa > Chordata > Actinopteri > Characiformes > Serrasalmidae > Pygocentrus > Pygocentrus nattereri. Next base: position 23,380,769 of record NC_051218.1, on the reverse strand, counting down.
ATATTAGTTTATGTACGAAAATGGCCATAATTGATTTTTTACATTAATTTCTTTTTAAATAGCATGTTTTTGTTGCTCTGCATTTAAGACAGATATTTGTAAATGTGCATGTCTGAAACACTCTTAGAACATCTGTAAGAGAAGAGCTTAACTGCAGTAGCTAGATACAGTGGTGCGAAAAATAATTTTTTCCACATTTCTTCTATTTTTGCATATTTGTCACACTTAAATGTTTCAGATTAAAGTACTTTTAATATTAGACAAAGATAACCCAGGTAAACACAAAATACTTTTTTTTAATGATAGTTACATTAATTGAAGAAAAAATGGCCCTGTGTGAAAAAGTATTTGTCCCATAGCTACTAAATCAAGCAGTAACCAAATTTAGTTGACTATTGGGTTCAGTTTCACTAGCCACGCTCAGGCATGATTACTGCCAGATCGGTTGAATCTAAACATCACTTAAATAGAACCTGTCTGGCAATATGTAGCAGGCTACAAGGTCTCAAAAAGCAGCACAAAGTGTCACATTCTAAAGAGATAGAAATACAGATGCAAAACAAAATCTTTGAAATCAACCCATCTAGAAAATCTTTGGTTACAAAAATGCAACATAATGTTGATGGAACACAAAAGGCCTTTTGTAAGTGAGGAAGTGCAGCGCCCGGACACTCTGTGGCAGCACATTACATTAAAAGCTAGTGCAGGGGTGACAACCCAAATGTTAATAAAAGTAATTTTGTCCTTTCAACAAAAATCAAACTACCTTGGGAGCCATAACATTTTGAGTCCATTTTATCATTTTGGCTGTATGTGTCTCAGTATGTGCTGTCTTGGTGTAGTCTAAAAGTATAATACAAACAAAAACGCAGACTTACTTTGCTCTGCTTTAAGCTTTTTCTCAGCTATAGCTGCTTTTCTTGCATCACCAGCAGGAAACCTTTCCACAAAAGTAGAACAGTTTCTTGTAAAATGTCTGTCAGTGTTTTACTTTTTGCAAGGCTGAAGTCAGTGTCTCGTTTTCCAGCTTCTCCTTTGAATTTTGCTTTTCCATCTTAAATGGTGCCTGAGGTGCCAGAATGCAACTGCTGGACCATTTAAGGTGGAACAGGACAATTCAAACAAGAAGCTGGAGAATGAGAAACTGACTTCATTGTTCGTATCAGGAAACCAGCTGGAGTGATTATAAATGCAAACAAGTCTATTTGTCACCGAATTATCGATGTTCATCTTAAATCTTTCTCTTTGCCTTTTCTTTAGCTACTAGCTAGGTGAACTAGCAGTTATAGGCCACATTAATTCCAGCGTTTAAGATCATTTATTGATAAAACTGGGTTTCCCACACTTGCCACATCACTTCTACTTGATTTAGTAATAAAATATATTGGAAATAAAATCATTATGGATCATTACAAATACTTTGGTTTAAAAGTTCCAAGTTGTCACACAGTGAGGAAAAGAAAAGAAATCCTGTATAGAAAAAAGATGTATCAAGATGCATCGATAATTGTAATTGAATTGAATCGTGAGGTGTCTAGAGATTCCCACCCCTACTTGGAACAGTGGTAAAGCTTCCCACGAGTGACCGGCATACAAGAATTTCATCAAGAGCGCATCAACAAGGTCACTAAAGTACCCAGACAAACATCTAAAGAACTGCAGGCCTCACTTGTCTCAGTTAGGTCAATCTACACAATTCCAAAACAAGAAAGAAATTTGGCAAAAATGGCATCCATGGGAGAGTTACAAGGTGCAAACCTCTGCTGACCAAAGAAGAACACAAAGTCCTGTGTTTGATCAAAGGTGGAACTTTTTGGAAGACATAGCTTTACACCAGATGTAACAGGACATAGCACTGCATTCCACCATAGGAACAAAATACCAACAGTCAAACATAGTAGTGGTAGTGTGATGGTCTGTGGCTGCTTTGCTTCTGCTGGACCTGCAGGATTTCTCATAATAGAAGGAACCATGAATTATGCTTTCAATCAGAAAATCCCAAAGGAGAATGAAAAAGAAAAGAAGTCAATTTAAGCTTTTGGAGTGACCAAGTCAAAGTCCTGACTTGAATCCCATTGAGGTGTTGTTGCAGGACCTTGTATTGCCAGTTCATGCTGAACCATGTAACCAAGTTAAAACAATTCTGCAAAGAAGAGATGGACAAAATTCCTCTATAGCGATGTAAAAGACTTATTGAACTATGCATTATTGCAAAAGTTGTTGCAGTTGTTACTGCCAAGGGTGGCACAACTAGTTATTAGGTTTAGCAGGGCAATGGGGTCACATAGTCAAAGTTTATTTATATAGTGATTGTCACAGAGTAGCTTTACAGAAAAATCCAGGTACATGTTCCCATGAGCAATCCAATGGAGACAAAAGCATGGAAAAACTCCCTAAAAGCTAGAGGAATAAGTCTTGAGAGGAACCAAAGACTCAGAAGGGGAACCCATCTTTTTCTGGTCGATATCGGATAGTAAACGAGGTTAGTACAAAATATGGAAAAACAGGTAAAGCAATTGTTATAATTAAATAGTTTGAGCCATGAGTGCAGCAGCAGCAGTATCATCAGAAAGGTCAGTTTGTGCAGGCAAGGTTTGCAAAGCATTGTAAATTGAGAAACTCCATGGTGGTCAAACCGGCATCAGACCGCACAGGATGGGCAGTTGTTCAACTCAGCAAAGAAAACACAGAGAGAGTTCTGTAAAAAGTTCACAAAAAAAATCCACAGTTTACAATGTTAATAGAGTGCAGCAGAGACTCTGGCAGGTGTAGCTATTACAGCAATTTTTGAATAAATCTTTATCTTCAATAAATGGAATATTCATTGAATAGCTGCATTTGTGTATACTTGTGTTGTCTTTATCACATATTAAAATTAGTTGGAATATTTAAATCTGACAAATTAGAACAAATAAAAGAAATTGGGTGAGCGGCAAATGCTTTTTCAAAGCACTGTATATGAAAGAGTGTTAGTTCTAGTGACATCACAGAAACAATGCATTCAAAACAGGCTTTTTTCAGCATAGTTTTCTTATAAGGACCATATGGACAGTGTAGTGAATAGTGTGATTTGATTTTTTTACACTGTTCATGTATTACTTTAATCTCCTTTATTCCAAAAAAGTAGTTTTTACATGATATAGTGCCTTTCAAGGGACCTTTAAATGGAATTACTCCTGTCTGGATTTTAACAAATGTAAAAGAACACAGTGATAAATGTGTGGCACAAAAGAGTAAATGCTGCACTGGTAGCATAACTCTGTTTGATTCAAAGTGACAGACATTTTTCTTCAGCATTTTTCATCAGTGCCATCTACACATATGTGAAGTTTCGAACACAAAGTGATCAATTTGTGTTTTTTAAACACTTTCATGAGATCACTTTGATTCATTTACCTCTAAGGAACAATACATTTCTTTGTCTGTGCTGTCTAATCACATTTCATTTACCCAAAATATGTACTCCTCTTATTTTCAAAAACTTAGAGCTATCATGCAGCCAGGGGCTTTCTGCACAGACCTGATAAAATAATCACCAGCGTTCTGACAGCCTTTGTGCTCAAGCCATAATGAATTCTTGCTCAACACTGAAGACCCCAAACCTGACAAACATTATGAATCAGTAATTACCTATATGCATTTGTCAGAGTAATAAATCAAACAGGATAGGCATCGTCCTGCTTTCTCTTACTGTAGTCCCTATCATTAGCAAGATGTAATTTTCGGTCCATTCATCATAGTTTAGTGGGCTCTGAAAGATTCAAACAATGAATCATACAGATTCTATTGTACATGAAAACAGTGGGACATATCACCAGTTACCTTTTACCAGGACTGTGTGCTATAAATATAAGGCTGTATAAAACTCCAGTGAGAAGTGCTGTACTTCTGGATCCTGCTAATGGAAAGATGAGGTTATTGTTTGGAGAACTGCTGTTCTGCATATGATTAGAGTGGGCCTCGTTATGATACCAAGATGGATGGATTAGGATTTTTATGCTCTCTGGTCTCTCTGGTATTTGTCACCTTAGCTTCTGTCTCATTTTAAAAAATGACCTCCCTGTTGTCACAATAATAAACGAGATATGAAGAGAAAGAGAACAATTTAAGTAATTACCAAAACAAACACATTCCATAGTCTCTAACACATTTAAGGCAGGGTTAGATTGGGCGCTTTTTGTTACCTCAACCAAAATCTTGAAAAGATAAAAGAACAAAACATTCAGGCTTACAAAGAACAACCAGTTGAAATTTAATGTACATACACATTAAAGGTAAAGTGTGTAGCAAAATAAGTAGATTAGATTTTTGACCAAGATAAATCACTTTTGTTGGATTTACGTATGGTCTTGTTTCATCAAAATACAAACAGAAGCATGTATCCGGAACTGCTATTTGTCAGGATAGGACTCATTTGCAAATTGCAGCCATCTGAGATATCAGTACTGTGAAGTTGCAATAATGATTAAGAAATATTACATTATCCATCCCCGTTGTTAACATATCCTGAAAAGCAGACAGATGTTGCACTTTTGTTCCATGTATTCCTGCTTTTATTGTTTACTATAGGTGTATGATTATGCTTAATTTCCTTTCAGATGAGACAATCTTCTCATAACCATCTTCCTTCCTAGCATTCATTTGCATCATTTGCATTATGGCGGATGCCTGATCTGCGCATCCCTCATAGATCAATGGCTGTTATTGGCTGTACAACAGTGGTTTTTAATCAGACAAATAGTGTCACTCTGTCTCAGAGGAGCCCTCGGCTGCCGGAGATTGAAATGCAGTCAGTCGAAACAGTGTCGAGTCGAGGGTGCTATCTGCTCTTACAGTTAGGTGAGTGCGATAGAGTTAAGTGGCACTTCTTCGAATCCATCTCGGTGCAGCTGCCTGATCAAAGGCATGGCACTCAGCCTTAGGTAATCTGGAGAGGGCATGCGCTCGCCATCACAATGGAGAAGGCCAAGGGCCATTAATTCTACCCAATTTACCTTTTGCCCAGCTTTCATTTAGCCCCTTCTACAAATTCACATCCTGCTCAGGAGAGCAAATAAACGTATTCTTGTTAGACGATCATTACTTTGCTAATTGCTTTAGGAATGTGCCATCTACTTTCAGCCAAGGTCAAGGCAGGGGGCTAGGGTGTGTGTGTGTGTGGTGGGAGGTTGCTCTCATTTATATGCTCAAATGACAAGGTGCTTGCACTCAGCCTGGCATACCCGGATTGGGCCTGCAGGAGTGGGAGTGTAGAGATGAAAGAAATAGTGTAATTATCTGAGTGGCTGGCAGTGTCAAACTCTCTCTGGTTGGGAATGAGCAGGTAGCAGCCAGGAAGGGCCTTATGGATCAGAGGCACAGCAGTAGTGTGATTCCACCTTTGTCATAATGTCAAGGTCAAGGGTATTATATCACACTTCATACTCCAACTCTTCACTGGGAGGTCCTCTACTTTAAATGATATTCTGATCACTGTGATATCTCTGCATTTTTCATGGATTTTGCCGTCATGTGTCCTCACCACCCAGTAACCACTTCCCTTCTATTTCTCTTCAAAGCAGTTTCTATTTCTTCACTAAAATCAATCCATCAGTCATGTGTCACAGCTTTATTAGAGAGTGCGATTGGGGTTTTTTGTTTGCCTCCCTTTGTTGACCCTTTTACTCCATGTACTTCACAGACTGAAAATGGACTACAGCTGGACAGCACCCTGGACGATCAAGGCTACTGCTGCCAGTACTGTCGCCGCGGCTACCGCTTCTGCCGCCGCTACCATGAGCCCCTGATGGGCTACTGGCCGTACCCGTACTGGTATCAGGGTGGCAGGGTCATCTGTCAAATCGTCATGCCCTGCAACTGGTGGATTGCACGCATGCTGGGCAGAGTCTAAGAGAGTGAAGGGGCAAAGTACAGTTGTATACAAAAGTCAGATTTTTTTTGTTGATCTACGTGAAAACATGGTAAAACATCCACTACAGGGAAAAAATTGAAATAAAGGCATGTTCTGCATTTTTTAGTGGACAATTTCTATTTATTTGCCAAGTTTACCATGATGTAAAAAATAAAATCCCACACACACACACAGACATCATCATCTAAGCTGCTTCTTCTGGGTCGCCTATCCCAGCTGTCATTAGGTGGAAAATAAAACATGAAATATAAAATGTATCTTAACTTTTGAACAGCCCACAGTTTATGTTTTTTCGTCAATATTTTAAATTTAGCAAATAAACTGTATTTCTACATTAAAAGCATGCAGAAGTGTGTTCTCTGTAGAGAATGAGTTACCTTATTGTCACTTAGAAAATCAACATGTAAAAAGGCACCCAAACTTTTGCACATGACTGTACATCAGTCTGTGCTGTGGGAGATGCATTGAGCCACATCATGTAGTAGTCATTTGCAATTCCAAATCTTTACAGCACAGTACTGTTGAAATTACATCATTGTCTTATAAGGCTGTATAATGATGTACTTGACTCACAACTCAATAAGTGATTTTTCAAATGATTCCCATTCATGATACTGAAGTCTATGTCCATGATGCTTTGAAAATTTGAACGTAGAAAAATGATGACTGTATCCATGTGACTGCACTAGATTTGTGAAGTGAAAGACCTGGATCTGAGAGTATAACATATGACATAGTGCTCATTTGGCTTAAGCTGAACTATGGGTTGCTATCTTTGCTTTATAACCAGTGCAGTTGCACTAAGTGGCATAGTTAATAGAAAGAATTCTCGTTCATCCCCACAGCTGTCACTTTTTGCATTACAATGTATTATATCAGGCTGTGTTCACCCTATTGTCTTATCTCAGTGATCTTTTTTCAGTACACTACATTCATTTGTGCAATAAACATTCAAGGAAATGCTGCTTTCCATGAATTTGGTGCTAAAGAGTAGAAGTATAAAGCCTAATGTCTCTTTACTGCTCTTCAATTGAGAAATCAGTTATTGGTTTTGGTAGACTCCTCCATAAATTAACAGTCTGCATGGCTTCCACCATCTTTTGGGCCCTTGTTCAGTTTATCTTCTAATCTATTATGGATGAGAGGCATTGCAATAAACCTGTATAGGTAATATAGATCTACATTTATTTATAGGACTTTGCATGTGTATCATTTTGGCTTGTGTTACTGGCATAATTACAGTACTGGCACTGTAATTTGACTTTTATAAATGCGTAAAACTCAGTGGACAGGCCTATATAAAATGCTAGACTTCTTAATGGACCTTTAGTAGTCAACCTTTTAAAGCAGTTCTTTAAGGCTGTTCTGAAGTGCCTTGTACATAGATTGTAGTGTTATATTTCACTAACCTATATAGCTCTATGATTAGAAATGTGGAACTGTTCTTAATCAGATTTTAGTGTGTCTAAGCAAAGGCTTGCTCCATTAATTACATTTATATGGCTTTAAAGACCTCTTTGTTGTTTTAACAATCCCCTTTTCAATAAAAAAGGCATATAAGGTTTCAATGTGTGTAATTATTCATAGCAAAAGAACAGTATGAAACTTGGAAATGGATACCTTAGATGATCAATATGTATTTAAAATTAGTATGAATATTCAATATACAACAGCTCTGAATTCAGTATAGAAAGCAGCTTTAATCTTATTGAGTCTTTTCAGAAGTTGATGCAGCAGTGTAATTCCAAAAATCAAATCACATTTTCAGGTTGGTCCGCTTCCTATACCACATGAGACTGCTCTCTGTGCCTGAATGCTGAGGTTTTTATTCCAGCCAAGCAAGATCTGACCTCATATTACTCATATTATTCAAAACTGTGAACTGGTTTAACCAGCTATGGTGTATGTATGTTAACTGATCTAAAGCAAATCTCATTTAAAAGCAGAGAACTCATTCTTTATTATCACTGACGATGTGAGCTGTCATTGATTTGACACCATATACTCAGCTCAGAGTTGAGAACACCATTCCAACATTCCAAGAAGGAGTTGAGGGGATGTTTTCTTTGATTTTCCTGGTTGGAGGTGGGAAATTCAGTTATGAGCTTCAGTGCAATGCAGCTTTACTAGCTACTAAATATTACACCTCCCCTATGCACGTATAAGTGTTGGTTAAACCAATGGAAAAATCACAGATAGCACAAAGAAGATTATAAATGACTTTTTTGGTTAAACTTTGCTAAAAAAAAAAAAACAAAAAAAAAACAAAATCCTACATAGCTGTGGCTTACAACTCTAATTATGACCCTCTTATTTAGATTCTAGTGGGGTTATTATAGTGAGTTTATAGATTTTGAATGTTGTCGACATGTTAAAGTCAGATGATAAAGTCGGTAGCGTAAGTGTATATCACTGTGACATACTGCCAATTATGTAACAGCTTCAGTCTTATAAAGAGTAAAATAAAACTCATTTACCTCAGGGGCACAGAAAATGATCACTTTTGCTCAACCAGCTTGACATGGCAAACTGAGTCATATTATCAGCATTATGTTGCTGAGCTACAAAATTAGTGTCATTTCATCCCAGAATGTGTTGTGATGCAACCTAATGTCACATAAAAAAACATGGCAGAAATATCATGTCAGCTTGACATCAGAGTTGGCAAATGCATTAGAAAAAGTGTTTATAAATGTTAATGCAGATGTGTGTTAATTGTCACAGGCTTTTGTAGGTGTCATGTGGCCTTATGAACCCTGTCTTACAGTGTTACTGTTAGTTGTTACTAAGGATGAGAGGTGCAATCAAACTTAGGAAAAGGATGGTTTGAGCATTTTTAAGTTGAACCTACAGGTTTGTAAGCTACAGCTTTCTTTAGTACAGACAAAGGTTAAATAAGCATACATGCCAATTTAGGCCATTTGTATGCTTAAATGGTTCTTAGCAGTTCATAAAATGTTTCTTTTTCATGTGTGCCATTCTAATTATGCAACAGTTGCCCCTACAGGGTTTTCAGATGTCATTGGCTGTTATACTGTCTATTACATCAATGATTATTATTGCAGTCATTTTATGAAATAGTCTACATTATCATGTAACACCATAGTAAAAGTTATTATAATATAAAGAAACAAGGAAATGTGGTTATTAAAGAAACTCCAGGTGGCCAAAGGTATATGGACACTATCACACCTATAAGAGCCATATGAGTGGGAATTTGTCTGTGGGAAGTTGTACTCATTCAGTCAAAAGAACATTTATAGGGTCAGGCACTGATGTTGGATTAGAAGGTATGGTTCACACATGCTCCAATTCATCCTAATGTTGTTCAGTGAGGTTGAGATCAGGGCTCTGTGCAGGCCACTGTAGCTCCTTCACACGAAATTTGTGCCTTCGTGGAGCTTGCTTTGTGAACAGGGACACAGTCATGCTGAAACAGGAGTGGACATTCCCCAAACTACTGCCACAAAACTGGAAGCCTATAGCTGTCTAAAATGCTCCAGTAACGGCATGTGTTTCACCATTTCAGCAAATGCTTGGCATTGCACATGGTGATCTTAGGCTTGTGTGCAGTTGCTCAACCATGGACACCCATTTCATGAGGAACAGTTCCTGTGCTGAGGATGCTTCCAGGAGCATTTTGGAGCTCTGTGAGCAACGGAACAGAGGATAGGCAGTTTTTTACACTCATGTGCTACGTGAGGTTAGGTGCTACGTCAGTTCACTGCTTCATGGCTGAGCTGTTGTTGCTCCTAGAAACTTCCATTTCACAATAATAGCACTTACCACTGACTGGGGCACATCTAGCAGGGCAAAAAATTCATGAACTAACTTGTGAAAACTGGCAATTTTTGTCTATGGAGTTTGCCTCTTAGCAAATGGATGCAGCTGAAACACCTGAATTCAATAATTAGAATTTTCACTTCACCCTTTTTGTGTACATACAACCCACTTTAAATTGTTGTTTAAAGAATCTTTTACATTTTGGTTCTACATAGCAAAAGAGTTCAGGTATTGTTACAAGCCAGACAAACATTTTCTGAAACAGAATTTTCCTTCAATTTCCCCTCTGCAACCTAAAATTATTTCCCTGTTTTAGCAAGCAGAAGGGTCAGGCATGGGGGGCAGGTTAAAGTGGAGAATCAGGAGTGTGCTTCAAACTCAAATGCACTTAACATGTGTTAAAAGTGTAAAAGCATCACTTCCTGTTACTTTCATCTCATTACTTGGAAAACATCAGAAGCATTTAGCACTCATCTTTTTCCATATTAGAAAAATATTATGACAGCACTATGAATTAGACTCTAAATGCTCTTACACTAAACATTTTACATGCTTACTTTGACACTTTTGGCCTGTCAGGACATTGTAAGAGCTTGAAACAAGTAGGCTGGTGCACTAGGTTTGTGGAGGAGAAATAAAATCTCACCCCAAGCAAAGCTATCAAAGCATTGCAAAAGGGATTAAAAAATGCTGCCTCACTCTTTGGAAGAAAGTAACCATGGGTGTAAAAGCTCAACAAAGTTTGAGCTCTTGTTGCAATGGGAGATAGCCTGCACATGTGATAAAATATCATGAAACCAATGTTATATAGAGGTTAGTGTATGTCAGTGATATAGTGTTGCCATCAGTAGATTGTGTCCTATCATTTGTGTCCTATCAATTCTATCATTTCAAAATTTCTGCATAATTAAACTGTATAGATATAAACAAAATAATTCAGTGTTGCAATGGGAAAAAATTGTTGTAGAGGAACTCAGATTTTGTGGTGGTGATAAGAACCAGGAGTTGTGATATATGCAACATATATTAAGCCATTTTATTTACTATCTACAACTTATACATGTCTTCTGAGCTTTAAATAGAGTTTTGATAATGGTACAACAGTTATGAAACTGAAAGTTTTCTTTAGAGACTATTTTGCCTTACAACATCCTGCTCGTATCTTTCTGCCATGAATGGCTTTTAAAAATTAAAATTTAGGCCAACACCTTATTTTCAAACTAACATGATAAAATGCCTCAGGCATCAGGCAGCATTTTAGTTACCATCTCGTGTTATAGTTTTCTGTGACAGATGCATTAAATGCTTCAGACGTCTAGATTTTTTAAGATGTTTATGAATTCAGCAGCTTGTTGCCTTAATGCACAATTTAATCTATATAAACTTTTTATTAGTTTAAAATCATGTAGAACAAGACAGAGTCATCAGATCTGGACATTCAGAGGCCAAAATATGAGTATGAGTAAGTGAGCTAATGAAATTTATCAGTACAAAGGAAAGTCAGACAAATGTCTCACTGTTACAACAGTGTTCTAATGGAGTCAGAGGTACTCTGGCTCCTGTTATCATTCAGTGTACACTAAATAGATAAAAGTATTGGGACACTGGCATATACCTACAGGAGATTTTATGACATCCCACTCTAAATCCATAGGCATTAATATGGAGTTGGTCCCCCCTTTGAGTTATAACAGCTTCCAATCTCTCTAAGGCTTTCTACAAAATTTTAGAGCATATGAATTTTTGAGCATTCATCCAGATGAGCATTTGTGAGATCAGACAATGATGTTGGACAAGAGGGCCCACTGTAGTTCAAGCCAAAGGTGTTTGATGAGGTTAAGGTCAGGGCTCTGTGTGGGCCAGTCAAAATCTACCACAGCAAACTTACCCCACTATGCCTGTATAAAGGTTGCTTTCTGCACTGGGGCACAGTCATACTGGAACAGAAAAGGGCCTTCCCCAAACTGTTCCCACATAGTTGGAAACATACAATTGTCCAAAATGTCTCAGTACGCTGGAGCTTTATGATTTCACTTCAGTGGAACTAAGGGGTCTAGGCCAAACCCTGAAAAACAGTCCCGTAGCATTATCCCTCCTCCACTAAACTCTACAGTTGGCACAATGCATTCAGACAGGTAACATTCCCCTGGTTGCCAGAGAAGTGTGATTTGTCACTTCACAAAATATGTTTCCATTACTCCAGGGTCCAGTGGCAGTGTGCTTTACATCACTTCATTGAACGCTCGGCATTGTGCCTTGTGATGTAGGGCTTGTATGTAGCTGCTGGGTCATGGAAACCCACACAATGTCGAGGCCAGAGGAGGTTTGGTGACCCAGGTCTGTTACTTTATGTGTCCTGCCACTTCAAGGACAATTCGCTGTTGTTTCTAAACACTTCCACTTTTCAATAATTCTACTCACATTTGATCGTGGAATATCTAAAAGGTAAGAAAGTTCGCAAAATGACTTGTTGTTACAGTGACATCCTATTACAGTACCATACTTGAATTCAGTGAACTCCTCAGAACAACGGATTCATGGCTGTAAAGGCAAGCTGCATGGCTAGGTGCTTGATTTTATACACCTATGGCAATGGGATTGAATGAAACACCTGAATTCATTGATTAAGAGGTGTGTCCCAATACTTTTGTCAATATAGTGTATAACTACAAACAGTGTCTGTGTGTAAGTGGTGGTGTGTCATGCACTGACTAAGGTACCATGCTATGGGCAGTACTAGACAACATAATCATCCATCTAATAATGCACATTATTTCACATTACAAGAGCAGAAAGACTTTAACTAATCAGCACCCGTTTAAGTCTAAACAAAGGACAAAAGCATTGCCTCTCTAGTGTATTGTATCACTCATAATGATGAAGGAGAGAAAATTAACCATCAACACTGGATCTAGTCATTGTGACGATATTAAACCAGCCTGCAGTAGTAATACTAGCAGATGCAGTAGCACCACACTGCACACACAGATCCATAGCACACCCAAATCCATAATTTAACCAAACGAAGAATAACTGGAAGGCAAAACATGACGGTACAGTTTTGGGAATCTGCAAAAAGCCTCCAGTACTGAAACACACTGCTGCTTCTTACAGCTTTTACAGCTCCACCTGCACTCTGCATTTGTTTGGACACAGGCTGGAAGGAGCCATAAGGAAAAAATCCCTTTAAGCCTGTTCACCCCCAAGAGTGAACACACACAAGCACAGATAAACCCACACAAACCCACACACAGTCACACAGACCCTCACACACTCATATGTACTGCCATCGCTTGTGTAATGTCGTAGTTTTAAAACAACTCTGCAGCAACACGTTTTTTCAACTGCAACATGTAGAATTAGCCAGTTCTACTGTTTCTGCAGACATTGGAAACTTAGCTGAACTGTGCTCACTCCTAGTGTAGGAGCGTACTTATTGAACTACACTAACTAGCTAAGTAGTAAATATGGCCATGTTAAAGAATTCTAAATGCTAAAGAATACAAAGTCAAATAATGTGAAAAAAAACTGGTGGTCTTCCACCAATTTCCTTTACACATCTACGCCTAGTGCTAACTCTGGTTAATTAGCCTTGGTACGGTGTTAGCTGTGGTAGTAATTATGCAGTCTGAGACAATGTCAGCAATCTTGTGTAAAATTTTGTTCTTTACATTTTACCTTTTTTGTTACATATTTTATTTTTCTCTCTGATGCTATAATGATAGGTTAGTCGGTTAGTTGGTGGTTCTCAACTTCACTAGAGCAATCTCTGGGACGTAATACCTGATGCTTCCTATCTAGCTAGACACCCCAAAGCTGTAACTAGCACCCCCTCCCCACACCCCTTCCACAGCCCACCCCACTCCCTCTTTCTCTCTCTCTCTCTCTCTCTCTCTGAGGAGACTGAACTCATTCTTTTTGTTAGCACTTCAAACGGTGCTGTAATTCACCTGCGAGCCACTTGTTTTCTCTCCTGCCATTTAACACACGTGTTGGAGTTGCACTGTGACTGCACATATGCAATACATTGTGTGTGTGTGTGTGTGCTTATGTGTGTGTGTGTGTGTGTGTGTGTGTGTGTGTGTGTGTGTGTGTGCAGAAAGCAGACAGAGAGGAGGGGAGGGAAAAGACAAAAAAAAAAACATTACTTTCTTTGGATGTTTTGGATCAGTGAGATGTGCTGCTACTGCCATCATCAGACTGCAAGCTGAAATAACACCATCTGTCATTAGACAACATTTGAATGACAGGTGCTGTATGGCCTATAAACAGTTAGAAACACCATAGATGAGAGGATAAAAGGTCACCAGCATGCTTTTGTTAATTTTACACTCCAGTCATCTCCTCTCTGCCTACTGCTGAAAGTATGTGAAAGAATGTAAAAAGAGTTTTTAGATGTGAAGCACCTTACAAAACTGGCTTGTAACTTATTAACCCATGTTTGGCAGGCTGGAAATTCTCCACAAGGGGCAGCTATTGACACTCAAATAGCTTTTTGGTGCTATTTTAGTTTCCTAGTTTAGAGTAATTAATTGGATTTTCTAAGCTGGGTCTGGATTGTTTGGTCAGCACGAGGGGTGTGTGTGTTTGTGTGTGTGTGTAGCAGCTTACTGGTGTGCAAGTGATGTCTGTGCAACTTCTCAGTTGAGAACATATTTGATGGCAAACATCCTTTAGTTGCATCCCAACACACACAAACGCACTTCATCTTTCAGCAGCCCCCAACATGCACACACACACAGGTCTGCATCAGTAAGGCCTTGTGTGTGTCACTGCCCTGCAGCTACTTGTCACCTGAGTGAATTTCCCAGCTGGGCAGATGTCGACTCTTGCTTTATTTTTCTGATGAGACAGAGCTTAGAATTAGCCTCACAGTCCAGTATTACATTGGTTAAGCGCTTTTTGCTTGACTGCTTCTCAGGTGCAAGTTGTCAGAGCCAAAAGCCTTCAAGCTACTGCTGTCCTTTGTTGCCCTCTGTTGCTCTGCTGGCACGTGGAGCCTTCCTTCTCTAAATGCTGCAACATCTTTGCTGATGTTGAACTGCCAAATTACTGGATCTTCATCAGATATGTTGGGCAACTGGCAAATGGAATCTTTCACATCCTAAAAAAAATAATGCTAAGCAACGCCTCTTCGTTGCCATTTTCGTCCATCTGCGCTGGTGGTTGTAGCTGCCTCTAGGGCCGCTGTATTGTGTTTACTGACTGTTATTGTTTTATTTGTCTGTGTATTTGTTTGGTTTGCCTGTGGAATTGAGAATGCTCTGTATTCTGCAGCTGTGTGTGAATAGGAGACTTGAGGGCAAGGAGCTGCAGCATGGACCAGCTGCCAGATGGCTCTATCATTACACACTCACACTCACACACCTGGCGTTTGCCTCGAAAAAACCCACCATCCCACTAATACACTATCATGTCTGTTCCTGCCACAAGTCATGCCACACACACAGGGCTGCATGTATTTAGGACTGTTCAGTTTGTGTCAATGAATTAAACTGACTCTCACTAATGTTTCTGCTTCATTTCAGTCCATGCATAAGCACACAAGTTATATAAGCATATTTTGGTCAAACTGCAGGGGTCTGTATGTGGACTAACACAATTGTATGCAAAAAGTTTGAACAACCTCAGTCAAATCACGTGTTTTACTGATTTTGTTTTCTACAGGGAACAAAGGGAAATATGGTATGTCTTCCTAGAATATTTAGTGCAGAATTTGTTTATTTAAAGAGTTTAACACACTGGAATAAAATGTGTGCTATAACCTTTGTACAGGCCACGTTTTGTTTTTCCTTTCCATTGTGTTAAAGACAGCAAATAAATAGTAAATGTGCCTTAAAATATGCAGAAGCAGCAAAAGATGTAAGCAGACCAGGGGTGCCAAAACTTGCTTTTTTTTACTTCCATCCATCCATCCATTTGCTAAGCCGCTTCTCCGTCAGGGTCGCGGGGGTGCTGGAGCCTATCCCAGCAGTCATTGGGTGGAAGGCAATTTTTTTACTTCCCATATTGCAATTGCATTGCTATATATTGAGATTGCATTGTTCATTGAATATATTACAAATGCATTAATGAATTCCTGATGTGGCAGAAGATTGGCCTGCATACTTTTTTAACCAAAAATTTGTTCATGTGAACACACTGGTGATTTTTAAGGAGGCTCAAAGCTCACAAAAAATATTCACTTACAGAGAGTTCTTATTTGTATTTCAGGTAACACTATTTTGAGTGGTCCTTTGTAGATGACCAACAAAGTATTGTAAGATTATAAGCAACACATCAGCAGCTTATCAGAGAAGGGGCAGTAATGAAGCATCTGAATACCCTGAGGTAAATATTTTGAAGATGTGCTGTTGATACATTCCTTACATTCCTGCTTTAATACATCCATCTCAACTCTGAAAAGGTTTGTTAATGAGCTGGTTAGTTGGATTAGGTGTGTTGGGAGCAGTGAAAACACTGAAATGTGCACAGCAGTGGGCCTCCATGAACAATGGTCTTTAAACTGGTCCTTAGGGCCCAGCAGATGTTTTTGCTACAATCTTACTCAAAATGCATAAGGATAGAGCAAAAAATTGTGTCGTGTATTTTTTGTGTCGTCTTGCCACAATATAATACACATAGCCTCGTGTGACTTTCTGTTTCCATACAATACCTAAAACTTGACGTTTTACTATATAACAATTTATGTGCGTAATGATGTGTGTTTATCAAGTACTATCTAAAAGCTCCAGATATGTCTCAACCTTGTTTAAAACTACAACTGTACTGGAATAACAACATCAGTAATTTTGCATGTATCAAAACAGATAAAGTTGTACTCACTCCTGGTCAAATAAATGTAAAAAAGTAAAAATAAGTACAGATCTTCTACAGAGATATGTCTGCACATTTTCATACACAGTTACTGTTTATTTGCTGGGTACAACATATTAGGAGAAAAAAAAACCATAAAACGTGACCTGTGCAAATGTTATGGTACATTTTATAATTCGTTTTATTTTTAGTCACTGTGTTAAACTGCCAAGATGTTAAATTGTGCACTAAAATTTGGCAGGAAAATGGCACCTTTAAATGTGTTCTCTGTAAAGGATGTGCTAACTTATTTTTACTTATTACTTCTAAGATTCTTTGACCAGGGGTGTTGTACCTGTAGAAAAGGTAGTTTATTCTGTACTTGGTCTGCTTAGATGTCTTTGGGCTGTTTTGTGTTCGTATTTCAAACTAACCCTACCTGAGTTCTCATCAGTGTTCTCATTTGTTCTAGCACACCACACTAACAGAATAATCACACCAAGGTTAGTTTAACTGAACTAAATCTGACAGGTATAAATACTCCCTTAAGCAAACCAAATGCATGTTAACATGTGTGAATCAGATTTGCTTTAAGCCACTGCTGCAAAAACAGCTTAGACCAGGATGAATTCTATGCTAGTCTAGACTAGTTTATGGTCTAAAGTAGTTTAAGCTGGTCTGGCGCTGGTTTAGCTGGTTGAACTGGCAAATACCAGCATTCAGTATACAAAATCTACTGGTGGTGATCAGCATTGCTGGCATTTCTAGTAGTATGTAATTAAAAAATCTTTAATAGTACTTACTGAAATTTAGCCTGCAGTTAGGGGTTAAACACAATGCTGATCTTTCCCTCTGTAGCAGTTAATTATTTAGTATCTTACTTTAGGCTATTCAGTTGCTCCCTTAGCCTTACAGAGACTTACAAAGACTATGCATGAATAGTAAAAAAAACTCCCATTATTTAACATGTGTATTTAGTTATTTACTGCTCCCAATGCAAGGCCTTCTGTTGGATTTCAGGGGGGCAAAGGGCAAAGACGTCAAAACACAGAGTTTACCGATAAATATACAAAACTGTTCCCCAATAATTGCTCTTTTGAGCTTGCTTTTCTTCAATCACATTGTTAACAGATTGCAGTCATCTTGTCTTTAGTCTCCGAGATGAACAGATGAGTCAATTTGGAGCACATATGGCTGGAATAAGAACCCCCCTTCTCTCAGCACAACCAACTCTCAGCAAGATGCTCTACAAACCCAAGTAGGTCTGACCTCACAGGAAAGTTTTCATTAACATGGGAAAGTTCCCATTAACAGACAAAAAACACGCACAGAGACACACAGTGAACAACAACCTGTTTTCCACAGGATGGAACAATGCGAGTATCCCCCCTGCGGGCTCCACAGTTGTTGACATAGACCATACTGTCACCTAAGGATTTAATTGCCTTCAGTGAAGTGAATAGGAGCTGAAAAATTCTTCATTGAAGCAAAATTTGCTTTATTGTATTTGTTTCCTTTTTTAAAAAAAAAAAGAAAAGAAAGATAGAAAGAAAGAAAAAAAATAGTCACAAAATGATTCCTGAAGAGCAGGCGAGATGAAGAGTTGGCATACGTTTACCCCAAAGCCAGTGCTTAGCCCGTTCTGGAGAACTGCGCTAGACAGAATGCTTCAAAGCGGAAACTGATTGTCTTATTAACATTGCATAATTTTTAGCTTTGATTGTCATAGCACTGTTGCCCTTCTTTCCAGGCTATTTTTTCCATGCAGAGGCCTGGGGCTCAGGCCCAGCTGCTGCACTTGAGACCACTGAGCATACACTCACTCCCAACTGCAACTTCGCTCACTACCAATTTAGAGCAAATTGAGTCTGGAATCAATAGGGCTACAACATGCACGCTATCCACTAGGGGAAGCCCATATTGGCAAAGGCTGAGAAAGTGTGCTGTGTATGCGGTACATAGAAAACTACATTAGATGTGAGAGGACTACAAATAAATAAATCACATAACTAGGCACAACATAGATCTGAAACCCAGTGACAAAGCAAAAACACACAAAAGATGTTTAAAAGGAAAGCAAGGCATGATTGCGCTTTGCCTCACTGAGATGGGGTAAAAGTATGTCAGCTTAAGGGCAGAACAAAACACTTAAGATCTTTAAAAAATAATGGCTTTATACGTATATGACAGTCAACACCAAGGCAGAGATCAATCTCAAAAAGCTAGAAAACTTTTTTTTCTTTTTTCCCTTTTTTTCTTTTTTTTTTTTTTAAATGTATCCCCTCAAACTGGAAAAGAGATAAAATATGAAAGGTTAAATGTAATCTTTCCAACTGAAAAACTTGATAAAACTAAAATATTGTTGATTCTTGGTAATGAGTACACACTGTATGTTCCCTCGTATTTGCATTGTTACAATAAAAAATGAGGCTTTTTATACATAATTTGAAATTCACAAAATAAATAAATGTGTGGCCATAAACTGAATCTCAATTGTATACCATATATATTTATATACTGTATTTTCTGTATTCCATGGCATTCATTTCATATTAACAGGATTAAAGTCTAATGGAGAAATAATCTGCATATATAGCAGACAATTTTGGAATATGTCTTTGTATTATATATTCAAACGTCTCTATATTCAGTAATTATTTACAAACATCTAATTACTGTCTCTCGGGACAGGGAATGCCCATTTCCATATTGACACAAAGATTTGTGTGGTATGGTGTAAAAATAAACCAATCAGGACCATGTTACTGAGTTTTCAGTGAAGTATAATGCACAATCTTATGTGCCCAAAACTACATTTGCCATTAGCGTATTCCCTCACATAACCTAATAAGTTCAAAACATTATTTTGGACTGTTTCTTCCATTTCACCATGGCACTCTTTCAGTTCAGATCCAAAAGGCCACGCTTCTTTTATTGAGTCACATTCAGACATCCTTATCACCAAGAAACCAGTGGTGAACGCTCTCTGTTTGGTGAGCTTTTGAGTGCATTTATTCTTGAACCTAAAAGTCTGTGGTGTGTTTTTGGTTTTGTAGCGGCTGTCCGTCAAGACTTCACTCTTCTTTTTGCCCCCTCTTTAAGTGGAGTGTCTTTATGCATCTTTAAAGAAGCAGGTAGAAAAGAAATGTCTGAACTGGCACATATGGTGGAAATATCCCTGGTCCGTGGCTATCCTCTGATTTGCGAGGGTGGGGGTATGGGAGGTGATGAGGAAGGTTGAGGTTGATGCCAGAGAGACAGCTGATGGAGCTTTTTATCATATAACTATACTTTAATATTAAAATTTAGGCACAATATCACAAAAATTGTGAGTAAACAACGGTCCTGTGGCAATCTTCCAGCAATTTTCACTAAATTACTAGAACATTGGGTGATCGCTTTTATGGTCTCCTGACCACATAAATTCTTAGGTCTCGGAGAATTCTGCCTTGATCTGGATGAATTGAGAAGTGGGTATCTGCATGGTGACAGCCATCTCCTGCAGACCCTGAGCGCCCTCTAGCAACTCTTTGGCCCCTGTTTGTGGTTGTAGGGCAATTTCGCTCTTCACTTCCAGCTCCTCCACAGGGGTCAGGCCCTCGCTGGGGCTGCTGGCTAGCTCAGAGCCTGGGTCCGAGTGTCCATGTACAGCCTGGCTGGCGGTGCCAATGATAACAGTCCTGTGGTTGAGCTCTGCTGCCCCGGCCTCCATTTCCTCCTTGCAGAAGGGAGTGACCACTGTGGGATTGCTGTTGACCAAGGACTGGAGGTATTGTGGGTCCAGGATCTCCTCCTTAACATGCAAACTCTGCAATTCGGCAGACTTCAGCACAGTGGCAATGACTGTTCCTGGTTGCTGGGCCACTACTGGCTGGCCGCCGGTGTTAAGGGTGACCAGTCGGGTCAGGCCATTTAGAGAGCCAGTCTGCTGTGCCGTGCTGCTGATGACCCCTCCATTGGATGAGCCCAGGCTGGACACAAGGGACTGAATGCTGTCTGAGGTCAGGGAGGCGGTCTGGATTGTCAGCACATCTTTGCTCCCGGGGCTGGAGGAAGGCACGGTGTGAAGGATGACCCGCGGTGGGGATCCATGGGTGGAGGTGTCCCCATTGGCCAAGACAGACTGGAAGGGCATGGTCTGAAGGGTGACCGGAGCTCCTGTCTGTGGTCCAGATGTAAGGACCATGGGAACTGTGGCAGGCATGGTCCTGGAGAAAGAGACAGGAAGAGAAGTGCAGATGAAGAAAGAGCATCTGTATCAGCAGAAGAAACTGAATCATCTGCCTAACTATTTGAACCACATTAAGACAGAACATTAATCTGAAATGTAGAACTGTGCAGTCACAGAAAAATGCATTTTCCAATCTCATGAATTGCTAGGAGGCTTCCGTACAACTTCACTTCAATTACTATTACAAAATTCTGCTGATTTGGCAAGCACAGGCAGCCGAGAGCGGAACTACGGAGTAGTGTACTGTATAACATCCTAACTATTCAAGTAGTCGTCAAAAGTCTAATGAGAAAAACAACAAGGTTCTGAATGTGTCCTTTTGAGGTTGTTATGTACAGCAAATGTATTTTTTATTGCATGTCAGTGTGGTCATTTTCAAACTTTTAATTTGACCTGCCAAAAAGTCACCCTAACTTTGTGACTCTGAGATCTGGCACAAGCAAGGTGAGTTGTTTTGCTGCCATTTGTTTGGAAACATGCAAACATGACTGGGCAGCATGATTTTTAATGAACCTGTACACTGCAGAAATTTGAGTTTTTGCAACATTGCAGTCTGTCAGTTTTGGGATTGATGTGAAAGATGCTACTAATATGCATGTTTTCTTTTTTAAGAATTGACAGGAATTTTCTGTCTGTAAAAACTGGACTCAGCATGAACATGTTACTTAATATAGTGTAATATAATAATTACATTTTATAAAACTCAAAACTAAATTTATTCATATACTATTTTGTCTTTTTGGCCTACTTCAAATGTTCCCCACACAAATAATTCTTTCTCCCTCACCTCATAGTATGTGCAGGTGCAGGAACAGCAGCTCCCTGGTTTGGCTGTAGCACATGTACGGTCTGCAGTAGCTGCTCGTTGTGTTTGCTGCTGGCATTCTGGTACAGCAGGCTGGGACTCTGCTCTCTCTTCACTGACCTCACTTGCGTGTGGCCTGAGCTTTTTCCCTGGGCTCGGGATGTCCCACGGCCAACAGCTCTACTGTGTGGAGTAGACCGTTGACCTACGTATCCTGGGCTGGAGTCTACACACTGCTCCTCATCCTCATCGATGACCACAAGGTCTGTGGGCATCTCCTTAAATTGGTAAACGAGCCTCTGGCCCTCAACCTTGGCAAGAATGCCTCTCTGGTAGTAATACCTAATTTGAAGAGAAGGAAGAAAGTAGGTGGGTCAGCAAGGACACTTTTACACCATGAGACTGTCTTAGAATAAAGGTATTGCCAAGCATGTTTTCACACACAAGGAATTTGCTCTAGTGAGTGCTCACACAAAGACAGAACATCAGGAACAAAATGTCATAAAATAAAAATATATACAATGTAAAAAAAATGCAGTACTGTACAGGTTCAGGTGGAGTAAAGAGAAGGAGATTATATTTTGGGTACGTATAAAATAAAGACATATGCAGTGGTTTGAATACCTCAGGTCAAATGACATGTTCTGATTTTCTACATGCAAAACAGTTAAATTAGACATTCTCTATGGGGAAAAATTCTTAAATATGGCATTTTTCTGCATTACTATTACCACATATACTATTTATTTGCTGATATCAACTTATTGTAAAAAAAATATAAAAAAACATGAAATATTAAATGTGCCATATTGTTTGTACAGGCCACGTTAAATGTGAAAATAAAACAGTGACTATGCATTAAAATGTGCAGAAGTGTATTTTTTGTAGAATATTTTAACTTAGAAAATCAACAAAACATTTGACTGCACATAACTATGCGTGCATAATAATTTATATTATCTGTTCACATTATACAGCAGTAAGCACATGTTTCTAGTTCTAAGCTGTAGATACTAGCCGTGTATTAAAAACATTCATACAGTCTTGGCATAATTGATAAGAAAAGGCTGTTCCTGTGTCTTGTGGTCAACGTTCTAAGTGACCTGCTCACCTGAGTGCTCTTCCCATGGTTTCATAGTTCATGTCGGGCTTATTCTTGTGCTTGCCCCACAGCTTGGACACAGCCTTGGAGTCCACCAGCTTAAAGATGCCCTTCTCTCTCTGTGTCCATTTAATGTATTTGGGACAGGTGTTTTTGTCTTGCAGCAAAGCCAGGAGAAACTCCCACAGGTAAATTGTGTTACCTGTATTAGCAGGAAGAAACAAAGGGTCACTCAAGCTCCTCTGTCGACTCATTAAAAGTTAAAACTCTTAAAAAGCTAAACGCCAGTGTCCATATTTCACACGTTATTCCACAGGTTTTATTTAACAAACAGAATTGGCAGAGGTGCAATTATAGCATTCTTCCTCATAACCTTAATAAATCAATTTCGCTCTGGCCCGCACAAGGGCCTGGAAATTAATTAGAAGGGCCTGGCAGTAGATTACTCTTGTTTGTCATGTGCTTTGGCCAGAAGTGGTTAAAAACAGCAACCCTGGCAGTGAAAGCTGGAGAGCGAACTGCTCAGCATGTCAGGGTGATATATATGTATGCGCCCAGCCTGGGGACGCGTGCATAAGGGCCTCTATCAGGACGTCATCGATGTGCCCTCCAGCCCGCTATCACTTTTATTTCCCTCACAACTGCAGCAATTTGAGAGCACCCCATCAATTAAGCAGGCCTGGTCCGACCCCTCTGGAGCGGCGAGGTGACAGCCAGGGAGGCGCTCGGCACAATGTGGAAAGGAAAAAAAGAGCAGAGTGGCTTTTGGGTGTATATATTTTTTTCTTTTTCTGTGCAGCCCATTGTGGCAAGACTTACCTTTGCCCTCTTTGCTCTTTTTCTTTAGAGGGAGCGAGGGATTGGTGATGGGAGAACAGGGGCGTACCACTCTGGGTTTGCGCACTGCAGAAAGAAAGAGGAGATGATTAACCTCTATCTCTGGGATCAGAAATTCATACCGCATGGATTTGGACTTTTATAAAGGAGTTTTTTTTAAACCTGTCTCGATCACATAGATCAACATAGGTCAGCAATGTTTTAGTACATAGCCACATTCATTAGCAACTAGTAATATAACTAATATGATATGCTTTTTTAAAGCCTGATTTATTTATTGATGTAATGTCAACTCTTGTTTCAGTATGATATTGCAAAAAGGTACAGTGTGGATCCACAGCACCCTCTAGTGGTAGTTGTTTATTCCTGCAGTACCTTTGTTTTTCCTGGCCGGTTTGGAGGGACTCTTCTGATGAACTTCATCCATGGAGGATGTTTCTTCATCCAGTGAAACATCCATGCAATCAGGTGACAGCTGTTCTGGCCGTAGGGACGTGTAGGTCAGGTCTGATTCCAGCAGAGCTCCATATGGGTGAACTACATATAAGCAGGAAGGGTATATATATATATATATATATATATATATATATATATATATATATATATATATATATATATATATATACACATACACACACACACATACATACATACATACACACACACACACACACACACACACACACACACACACACACACATATATATATATATATATATATATATACACACACACACACACATATATATATATATATATATATATATATATATATATATATATATATATATTCACATTATTAGCTTTTATATGAAAGCATAAAAATAAAACAGGAACGATTCTGATTAAGATACAGAATCCTTAAATTTCCACACAGTGAGAGAGGTCCTTCAGGAAAAAGCTTTTGGAAGAGAATAGAAAACTGTATTCATGAGAATAAAATGTCCTGTGCTTTTAAGAAACTTCCTGGAATCCTCCTAACAGCACTAGGCATGCTTAGACAGCCACATAGACAGTGAGTCAGGCCATACTCATGCGTTTCTCATCCAGGATGTTGTTGGGAGACTCCATGTTCAGCAAAGCCTCGGCTGCCTCAGTGGTTTCTATATTATCTTCTGCTCCTGACACTGGGGTCTCCACTGTAGCGAATCAAACGTGAGTTTGCATTAGAGGTGTACTGGAATTCTGCTACACAGGATGTTCTTTACCGAACACTCTAAATATGAATAACAAGTTGATAGATGACAATGGATGCTATTTGTTGAAAGAAAAAATCTCTGCTCATAACTTGCAGATGGGCAGGGATAAACTGCTGTGGGCTGTCGGTGTATGTATCCATTTGTCACATCACAGAAACAGTGAATTCACAACAGGGTCTTATGTGCATCTTAGTTTGTGCATGTTCTGGGGAGTGAATGGAACATTTTGAAACTACTATTTTATTTGAAGAAAAATTCATTTTCCATGATATGGGCCCTTTAAAATGTCCCACAGGTGGTTAAAGTCTTGCATCTGGATGTCAAGGAGCTCAATGTGTATGGAATGGCACTATTCCCAAGCTAGTATGGTCAAAAATACTGTCACCAATATGAAGCTGCGTTTCTCAGTATAAACCTGATTAATCGTTCATCTGTTAAATTATTGCAAATTGACAAAGGAAAGACTCATTTGTTTTGTTGACAACATTCAGCTCCCCAATAAGACAAACCACCATCATCTGCAAAATTACTGTGTTCAACAATATGATTGTGATTCAGATTAACTTATGAGGTTTCACATGAGCGTGATACGGAGCCTTATTCTGTATTTCTTGATTTTGCACCATTTTCTTGATATATACTGTGGTAGCTTCTAATATTACTTAATATTTACTATAATGACAACTATATACATAGTAGGCATGCAACATTGGTAATATCCAGTGGTTCTCTGTGAACATTTGGCTGGAAACCAAAATAAAGTGGACATCCTTCTTTTGGACCAGCTCATGCAGGTTTCTCTATGCAGGAGGACCGATCATCATGTACAAGGATTTCCTTGCTTCACTTGCTTACCAGACTAACAGTGTACAATATAATCTTTTCAAGTGGGGTTCAAAGTATGTGTATGTGTAGTTAATTAGATGTTCTTAGTTATTTATGTAATTAATGTTCTATTTGTATCCCTATTCACAGCAAACTCACCAGACAGCCCAACATCTCCCACCATAATGTTCTCCTCCACTACGTCCTGCATTGTATCTACCATGATGCCGTTGGTCACCTCATCAGCTTCCAGCCCCGAATACACCTGCATGAGGTCAGCAGCAGGCACATGCTCCACGATGACCGCTGGGAAGACTGATGGGTCGTCCAGCTGTCGGGCCAAACACAGAGATGAGAAAACAGTGTGAGCACATTAATCCGCAATTAGTAAACAAACATTACAGATTCATCCATATTAAAATAACATCTGTACTATTATAAAAGCTTCAAATGTACAGGGTAGGTTATAATATAATTCTGGTTACATCACTGTACATGTATATATAATATACATATCTCAATGATGACAAAAGGCTATAATATACTCTCGCATACATGAAGGTCACCGAACATCATAATTATCATCTTCATTCGGGCTCACAGAGAATGAAAGCCTAATGGTGTGTTCATAATAGATTTACACACTGAGCTATGTCTTGCTAGCAGTTTGGATTCCAGTCAGGGTTCGCAGTACAATAGGGTGTCATTCACAGGGCACATGCAGCCTAGTACTACATCAATAGAGGCTTAATGACTAAATGAAATAAACAGATAGCCTCATGATTTCAGGGAAACACAATCAGGCTCCCTCAGCCCCAACCGATGCCAGGAACATCAGCTCTGGCCCTTCATTTCCACTACAACATTCTTGTGTGGGTGGGGTGTACAGCAGCACAGCACAGGGGGGAAACACAGGAAATAGCTGGAGCTGGACTACAGAACCAAAAGGCACCCCACCCAACATAGCCATCTTGCCATTAGGCATAAATTTACACAAGGTCTTTCTCTTTTGCATGCTTTCTTTTCACCCTCAACTCCATTTGACAGTCACTAAGTGGACAGGGTAAAGTAGGACGAGTCAGGGTCTATTCAACTGCAATTTTGCTCTGCTTGTTCCCAGACTGGGCCAGACCTAAGCCATCACTCTGTGTACGTGTGTCTGTGTGTGTGTCCAGTAGAAGCTCTTGGTCAGACTCCAGTGAGAAGTGAGACAGAGAATTGCTCCCGTTTGCACCTTGCCTAACAGCAGTTGCGAACAAGGTGAACGACTGCTTTAGAATATGAATGAAAATCAATGATGCAGACTCTTTCTGAAGGAGCACTACAACTTAATAGGACTGCTGACCTTTTACAGGCCGATATAATAGCTTAAGAGAGGAGGTTAAATTATACTTGAGTCCAGCGTGACTATCAAGGGTCTGACATATGATCTGAGGGACTTCTACCTTCACATGTCCCCAGGGCAGAGAAATAAATACATACATATGCATTCTGCCACCAGGAGATGGTAGCAGAGTGCAAAAGGCCAAAACAGTGTTGCGCTGGATATGTCTGAGAACTTGCATATTATCACCTTTCCAAAACCTTGTATCTCTGAAACAAGAAACAAGTCATTCTGAACCATGTCTACGGGCTCATTCACCATGTAATGGTTACAAGATGTCAAGGGCAGCTGACATTTTCAAATGGTCAGTGGTCACCAAACCTGCTTCTGGAAATCTATCTTCCTGCATACCTACCAATCCCAACCACACGTTTAATTAATTACTTTCTTCAGAAATTCTTGATTAGCTGAATGAGGGGTGGTAGATTTGTGTTGGAGGTGAAACCTGCAGGAAGGTAGATGTCCAGGAGGAATGGTGGTATAAATAGAAAAAAAAACTAAGCTATGAGGTTTAGCTATTACAGCAACAATATAAAACTTGAGTTGTACAGACTTGTAAATTAACAAAAGCAAGCAGCTAATTACAGAGTACAACAGTAGTAAAGCACTCCCTTGAGTAGCACTCTAAAACAACATTTTTTCCCTTACTGTTTTTATCCTTGTGGAATCTTTGGCTGGAATCTGTTTCTTTTTTACTCCATCATCTCTGCACAAGTGACTATTGTTATGGCATTCTTCACAAAAATTTGAGATGTTTATAGATCTCCGGGACATTTGAAATCAAATCAAATCATTTATTAGCTACAAATGAACAGGTTCTCCTATCACTACAGAGTGCTGCACTCAACAGTTTCAACTATAATGGACACAGAACTGTTTTAAAACTATTAATGAATATATGTTGTACATTTAAGACATGGTGTGCTTTCTCTCTAATTCTGTTGACATGTTAGCAATGCACCCCAATTTCGGAATTGTGGGTGATAGCCGATATTTATCATCAGTAAACTTTCAGGAGCTCCTGGTCAAATTACATGTTTGATTATCTAATGAAAATAAGTTCTGTACAGAGAACACACGTGTGTACAAAGACAGGGTGTGCAGAATACTGTAATTGCACACTAAGGCAAAATTACTGTTCAGTTTTCAAACTTTACATATTGAAAATAACACGTAAAATGTGGTCTGAATACGACACATTGTATGTTTTATTTTTTGAAATACATTACAATTCAGCAAATAAGGCTAAACCATGCACTACAATTAGCAAAAAAATTACACATTTAAGAGGGCATTTCCCACAGGAAATCAAGTACACATGCCGTGTTCAAACTTTTGCAGATGGCTTTATCTCCCGATGTAGATATAGCTGGTGATACAAACACATTTTATAAAATGTTATAAAACAGGGACTAAATCCATCAGGATTAGCATTATACAGTAAAATACAGCATGTTTTGGTCTAGGGTTAAAACAGCAGAAAAATGAATAAAATGCTGACATTTCACTTAGCAGCCCAAACATTCTGCTCTTCTGGAGTACAATAAATATGTCAATTCAATATTGGTTTGAAATATCAGCCAACTCTAAACTTTTATCAAATGCATCTTTTTTTACTGACAATACCAATGCGACTCTAATATTATCATGCATCCCTAATGTTGATCTGTAGAAAAGAACAATTTATGAGCAGCTCCTGCTGACCTAAACACATATAGACAAGAAACGTGAATCTGTGTGTAGGAGGCAGACAAAGAATTGTTGGCTTACTTGGTGCAGTATTCTGAGGCAGGGCAAACAGTCTGGGGAGAATCCTAGTATGCTGACTGCTGAGCAAGCATTAATAGACATCTCCTTGCTCTCATCATTCTACAGCTATGGAAAAAACATCTCATGCAAAACTTGCATTTCGCTTATATCTTGTAGTTTGGGTATAGCATCCCTCACTGCATTTACCCCTGAGGTGAGGACTGTCTTAGAAAAAAACATTCTTCTGCCTGGGGAAACTGTCAGCATCAGCAGATATAAGAAAGCCTGACATTCTTTACTATAGAACTAACACAAGTTGTAAAGGTCTAGGTCCACAGGGAAGCATTCCTGGCTTTTATCAGGCAACATTACATGACTATACCACATGTTTGTCTGATGACAAGTCCATGATTATCAGTTAATCGTTACGAATTATGACTATGAAAAAGAGTGTGACTCTCTGTCTCTAGATGTTGCCTCAAAACTGGCCTCCTCCTCACTGTTGTCATCAACCGTGTTTCTAAAAGGGAAATATCAGATAAAGATCAGGGATTTGCATATCTGAGTTCCCTGTTCCTGTTGTCAATACAAAACTAGTAGTATCACGAGGCATGTTCCCTCTTCTAAACACTCTTCTTCTTTACCTGCCTTCTCTAGCAACCACCAATCTCTAACCATGGTACCTTCACCAATATACACAATACAATGTCCCAGTTTTAAAGCAAAGTCTAAGTGTAACTGAATGACAGCCCCATTCACGAAGACCTAAAAAAGAGAACAATTATGAGGACTGATTTCGCTGTTTAAAGCATTTACCTTGGGCTGATCCAGTTATATGTGATGTTAGATAGAAATTGCATCTTAAATTGCAAATTCAAATGATACATTATGGCTGAACAATACTGGAGAAAAGTCACACTGTCATATGTTTTGATAAATGTTGCATTATCTAAAAAACAAAGATATCTACATAACCTGTGTAAATGTTATAAATCGACCTCAATGGGAAAAAATTAAAGACAGCGAAAATGAAAGATTTGGGTCCTTTCACAAATTATATATATTGTGCAGCCCTACTGTGTGTATAAGACAAGGTGAATTTGAGATCTGTTTACATGTGTGCCCTGTATGCTGCAGGTATGCTCCCATTTGGGTTCACTCACAGTAGATGCAAGAAGCCGTCAGCAGTAGTTGTACTCAGACATCCAGGCTTAACATAATTTCACTGTCATTACATGATGTCTTGACTTATAGTAGTAATTATTGACTCTGCAAAACCCAATCCTGCATGGCTGCTGATTAGAGTCCAGACAAGCAGCTGTACACCTCCCCCACACCAGCCATGTGGAAAAAGCGGTGTGCACACCACTCGCATATACACCAACACAGACTCACATACATGCACGCAAAAACAGACCAAGACCAAAAAAACAACTCTGTTGTTATCATTGTGAACAGGGTAAACATTGGTCGGTTGCCTTTCAAATATTACCCACTAAAACTTCTACTTGCCTTAGAGATTTCTTGTTGTCTTTTTTCTTTTTTAACACGGAAATGGCAACTCAAAAGTCATTAACTGTGACCACTGCAACAGCTAATGTGATGGTGTGGTGACCGTAGGTCTGTCTTGCTGAACTAATCCACCTGGCATCACAGATGCTGTTTTATATATATATATATATATATATATATATATATATATATATATATATTATATATATATATATATATATATACACACACACACACACA
The DNA here is from genome assembly GCF_015220715.1 of Pygocentrus nattereri. Lineage (NCBI taxonomy): Eukaryota > Metazoa > Chordata > Actinopteri > Characiformes > Serrasalmidae > Pygocentrus > Pygocentrus nattereri. The sequence goes on along the minus strand of NC_051218.1, from coordinate 23,350,395 downwards.
CACACACACACACACACACACACACACACACACACACACACACACAAGCTGATGGTACACTGAGAGGTAATCACTTTAGTAGCTGAGCAGTGGGCCTACCTAATGAAAATAACCAAGAACGAATGACGTCAGGGCGGACCAGCTCTAACTTTGAAATAAATGTTTCTTTTTTTTAAAGCAGCACACGAATATCTTTTGGCTCTGATGCAAATACAGCATCTTAAATACAATGTACAGTCCATGGCCATACTTGGGTCTGTTCCTTGTAGAGATCAGTTAACTTATTTTCAAAAAAATGTTATTTGATGGTGGTGTTTGAACATTTGCATACAACTGTATATATGATAAACATGTTTCTATTTTTGCCAAAAGATTTGATTGGTGGCCCAAGTGGCCAGTGCAATTTTTGGTATCTGTCTATCCATTATGGAGAGTTTAAGTCACATTTAAAATGTGTATTTTTTGACGTGTGTGCAGGGAGTGGTTGAGACGGTTTGCGCTATTGAAAAACGAAAAAGTAGAGCTCAGGGTGGAACAGGCCTCGTCTCTTGCAATGCCTCTTAACAGGTTATGCTGGTTAACCCTGAATTTTCTCAGTTCAGAGGACTAAATACAGCAAGGCCGGTCACACTTGATTCATTCATGACACACATTAGACACAAACGCAGGCACACTGACACAGGCACATATGCACATACAAATGTAATCACAAATATGCGCGCACACACACACACACACACACACACACACACACACACACACACACACACACACACACCCCAGATTCAGAGCGGGTTCCAGCTACATGTCAAAATACATACGGAAAAGAAAGATAAATTGTATGAAAATCCTAATTATATTTATGTGTTCATGTTATTAAGGCAAAGCTATTGTTAGTATCTAAATGAATAGCCAGGAAGATCTAAAGAGAGACCAGTTTTAAGACTGGTAAATTCTGATTAAATTAGCTAAGCATTTAAACTACACTGTATGTAGTAAAAAAAAAAAAACAGTACTGTGCAAAAGTTAAATTCTTGCATAAAAAAGGAAAAGTCAATGCAAAAAAACAGAGATTCCAAACCTGGCATTAAAAAATCCAGCTTGGTCAAATACATATGCAAAGACACTCACAAGGTGTTCATCCATTACAATCCATGAAGCGTAAAAGATGAATTGGATTCACAATAGGCTTAGAAAACAGCGTGGAATTAATTTTTGAAAATATAGCAGTTCAATTGAATTCAATCCCAATTCTTTTGCACATTTGCATAATACAAAGAATGACCTCTGTGCCACAGATGCTACATTTATTCCCAAATAATCTCTACTCCAGCCAGTCATGCGCACATTCACACACACACACGGGCATACACACGGGCATACACACGGGCATACACACGGGCATACACACGGGCATACACACGGGCATACACACACTAGAGGGCTCCCATCACACACTTTCCATCTGTGTCCTGCCAGAAACCCACACAGTCATTTCTCTCCCCAAATTCAGTCTTTTCCATGCCCTGCCCAACCAGACCTGTCACGTCAGCAGAGGAGACATCAAAGGACCTTTAACCAACACCCCCCCACCACCCAAAAGTTCCCCCTACTCCCACCCCACCAGTCCCCCCTACTCCCACCCTACAACCGCCCCCACCTTCACCACAACAAAAACCACTCAGCACTTCTCTATTCTAAAACTAAATTCCCTCCGGGGGTGGGAAACAAAAGACTGAAACTGACCTTTACAAATGGACAAAAAATATACACAAGAGGAAAGATAAACAGTATGAAAATCCTGTAGTTAAAAAATTTATTGAATAATAGAGAGAAAATCACTAAAACTGTGACCATCAGCTAACCAGTATTTAAAGCTTTCATTTAAAAAGGACAGGATAATCTCAACCTCCATTCTTGTTTCAGATCTGAAAAAAAATCCCCAGGTGTTTCTAACCAACCTTTCACTGTGAAAAGACAACTCAATGCTATGTGTCTGAAAGGCTGTCATGAAGAAGGAAACAGAAATAAGGAGAATTTTGATTGTGAGAAGTAGAAACCACAACCAAGACTGAACTTCAGAGGTTTTGCAAAAATATTCCTGCAGATTTCTTTAAAATGGTAAATACTTTTGACATTATATTTAGCTGTTGAGGCTTCTGAGTAATTTTCTGTTAAATATGCTTTCTGCTTTTTCTGCTGATGCTGAAAAATGAACAGCTTGAACTGTATAGCCTGAACATTAAAAAAATCTCAGATCTTTGCACAGCATACATAGCACGGAGGTTTTGACCAGTGGTCTGAAATACATGCGCTGTATTTTTTGATGTTTTTCCTGCTGTAATGCAACTAATGAGCTAATTAATGTGCCCTTCCTAAATTGAAGCGAGTATGTTACAGTAGTAAAACAATACAGTATGCTGTACATAGGTAACCAGCACCAGGATTGGGAACCACTAGTCCAGTCTTTTTGCTCAGTGAGGAATATGGCTGTGTGTGATGGTGTGATGTTTGGGTACCTGGTTAATTTCATCCATGCCATTGCTGGCAAACTCGAAGACGAGCTCACTGGATTGGACTGCAGTGGTCATGGTGTAGCAGCGGCGGGTCGGGGGTGAGGGGAGGGCTCAGACTGACAGTCAGTCACTCCTGCCTCTCCAGAGACTCCCCAGACCAAAGACACCGCACCCCTTCACACAAGAAGCGCACAGAGGCCGGTACACAGCTGAGATAATTTTGGCGCTTTCACAGAACAAGAGGCACTACTGGGCACAAAAAAAACAGCACCACCACAAAGTTCCCTTTTTTCGGTCTTGTCCACGTTCCCTCACTCCGCCACAGTTTGCCAGCTGTTCCTGCTGGTGGCTATGGGTTCTGGGTTGTGGAGTCTGATGGAGGAGGGCTTTCCTCTTGCACTCTCTCAGGCTCAGGGCCACTCCAGCTGCATCTGCGGCATCTACACCTTCAAAAAAAAAAAAGGACAGAAAGAGAGAGGAAATCACATTACGACTGTGTGATCAAAGTTAAAACTGGCTTGTATCACTTTCATCTCCAAGGGCAGTCTGAGACTTTGGTGGGGTGAGCCTGAAGCTGAGACAATACCACTGGGATGGGGCTGAAAAGACCTAGCTCTCTGATGCAGCAAAGCCCTCATACGTTCCAGGAGACAGCCAAATGCTTACTGTCAAGATTCAGAGGCAGCCTGGCTGGGCCGAACCTAAACGGCTGAATGGAAAAATGCACCCCACTTTCCAGTAACACATCCATCAGCATGCTTCCTCCCCATACACACTCTTGCTCCTGTTTATTCTTTCAGGACAGAACCAGAACACTTAACTTGTTATATCATTAAGTGATCACTGGCAAAGCTGAACTGGCTTTAATTTCCCATTTCTGTAGTCATGATGAAGTGAATCCAAATACACAGCAAGTAGGCATTTGCTCAACACTACCCCTGTTGCAAAGTCTCACATTCATTCATTCATTAAGACCCAGCAGTCATACACAGCCTTCCTCTCCCACTATTTTAGGGAGTTGGAGGGGTGTGAACATAGGATATGGAGTCACCCAGACTGATCACAGAAACTTTCATTTGGAACAAGGACAACAGGAGGCTGTTTAACAAGTAACACAAGCAGAGGGACATAACGCAACCAAATTCCTTCAAATAATTTTGACACTCACTCTGTTCCCCAAAAGTGGGGGGAGTGTGGGGTGGGAGAGGGAGTGTTAGTGATGGGATGTCTAGTTAAAGATTACACCACGGGGAGGAGAAAGTAAAGAACAGGGAGGAGGCTTGACAGGAGTGGGGTGGACAGGATCTTCATGGGCAGAGAAGTAGACCCAAGTCCACTGTGGCAGGGTGGGGCTCATTTGCTTTTGAAAGGGCCATTCTGATGGACAGAGGGAGCAGAGAGTGAATTGCCTTTGAAGAGACAGGTGGGACAAGGTGGGGTACAGAAGATGAAAGAGTTTGAGAGAGAGAGAGACCATCTGCAGGTAAATGCAGGGTGTTTTGACAATGTTATTGTCAAAATGTCAAGAATGTCAAGTGTTGACCAGCGAGTCTATGTCTATGGTGAAATGGTGATCAGCAACTTTGCTGCTTAACCGCGTGTGCATTTAACAGTGCGAATACGCCACCCACAAGCCAGACTCACATACAACCAAGCATTATAAGATTATAAGTTTGTGAAAGGTACGATGTACCATTATGAGAGTTTAAGATGGAATGAATTCACAAACACAATTTAGATATTTCTTGTAAAGCAGAGCTGAGTGTTCATAAAGTATTTGATTTCATAAACATATATGACAATAACTGGGCAACATGTTTACATCAAAATTGTGATTTAGGAGAGTGAAATTTTCACATATTTAAGCCTACGATTTTTATTATTTGCTACATCATCTTCACAAAGTTTGGACTCAGTTCTCTTTAAATACTCTTTCAATGCACTCGCAATCATCACATTTATCTGCTCAGAGATCACATCAGAAGCACAACCAACACTACCATATGTTCTTCCACATACTGCATACAAGCACGCATTTCCACCAGAGGTCTCCTTATCCCCTAAACTTACATAGTGCAGCCTGTTCAACCTAATTATGTAGAGCTTGTGAGTTTGGCACACTTTACAAATGCTGATTTTTAAATAACCCAACTAGGCCTAGGACTTTCTAGGAGTGTCTTTTTTGAAAATGAATGACAATATGTTCTCCTAGGATAGTGAATACATATAGGTGACTCTAGGTGAAATTAAGTCACTCAAGGTGAAATTAAGTCACTCTAGGTAAAATTAATACCGCCCAATACTAATGTAGACTACTTGGAAACGAAAAGTCCTTTCCCCCCCCAGAGTCCTCAGAGAACCTTCTGTTGAAGTCTCATCCTCACCATTTGACCACACACTGGGCTACACCTACCCAGAGGAAAGGAAGAGAGGAGGATCGGGTGGCCTGAGACAGAGGAACATTAGCCTATCATTAGCCCTGACCACACTGGATCCCCCAAAGCCATTAGTACCACACACTGCTCCCACAGTAAGAGCGCTACATCTGGAATTGCTTGCTGTCTTTACTCCTCTGCTTTGGTACAGTCTCTGGCAAGAGCAGAGGGATAAAGCTGCTGTTCTGGTTACACTGTGCAGATACTGCCAATTTCAGGGAAAATATGCATACTCATCTTTCCAGAGAAAATGCATTTCCATTAATTAAAATGATATTGTAGTTCAGATGTGCTAAGGGTAATCTCTTGAAGTTTTAACCATGAGCAGGGAGCTAAGAGATGCACACAAGTGATCCATGGCTACTGCTGTACCCTTTGGGCCCCTAATGAGACCACACACATCCTCATTCTTAAGCTATGTAGAGACAGTTTCTCCAAAGTCCTGGAAAGAGATGACCCTCTCTGTCATCTCCCCATACAGCTGGAGCCTGAGGTCACAAACTGGAACCAGTTTAGCTCTGCATGGCTGAACACAGCCTGGCCTAAAAAGCAGTCCCACCTCAAAATCTCACTTCCTCTTTCCTTTTCAAATGGCTTACAGTAATAAGAAGTGAAAAACAAGCATGGGACTGCAAGTACATGTCATGGTGACATACCAGAATGCAAGCCTTGTCGATTCTATTAGCTAGTGAACTCCAGGCCCTGAAAGGTACAGACACGCTTTTGAGTACATTTATCATTTGCACCATCTGCGGTTTATCTGCTGGCAAATGAAAGCATGTTATCAGGTTGATTGAAATGCTTCACGGACAGCAAAGTGCCTGGTGTGTTTCTAAAGTGTGTTAAGCAGTGAGGGTCATGATTACTCGATTAAACTCATCAACTGAAATTTAGTGTCTTAATAAATTGCCAGTCAAATTACACGTTTTATTGATTTTGAAAATTAGCACACATCCTCTACAGAGAACACACTTCTTCACATGTTAATACATAAATAAATAAAATAATAAAATGTGGCCTGTGCAAACATTTATGGCATATTTTAGATTTCATGTTTCATTTTCTCCAGTATGTTACATGGAGTACATTCTGCAGTACATTCTGCAGAAAATGGCATATGTACATTTGTCCCAAGTGGAAGGGGTGTTAAAGTTTCACACAGAAAATCAGAAAAACATGCACACAATAATATAAATATATTGCACAAATGATGTGTAAAGCCATTTGCCTGGTCAGTATGCATGTATTTGTTCAAAAACACTAAAATAAATACAAATAAACAATAATGCATGCTAGCCTAACCATTTCCCAACCTTTCCTTGAGGAAGCCCAGTGTTTAAAGTTCCCATGTAATTCCTAATTTGACAAATCAATCCTCAATTCTTCTCTCTTCTCATACTCCCTCCCTCTCTCTATTTTATATATATATATATACTACCAGCTTACAAGTGAACAGGGACACACAGTGAGTGGCCTCTGCCACCATGACAGCAGCCTATAAGTGCCTTCAGAGTGCATGACAACAGCTGCCTTGTCTTGGTCCATGGGCAGAGACCCAGGCGGAGGGCGCAGCAGCACTGCAGCACGTCATTCAGCTCTGGCCGAGAGGGAGGGGCGCTGGGCCTGCTGGAGAGTTACTCAATACACAAGACTCCAGTGAGCAAACATTCTCCAGGGTGGGGCTCTCATGGAGAGACTGAGAGGCTACAGGCTGTCAAGGTTATGCACATTTGACAATCGGCGAGAAACTCTGGGGTGTCTGTTGCCATATAATGTGAAACCTTTAGTGGCCCTGATCCACTAGAAGCCTTCTTCACAGAAGACTGCATAGATCAATTAAATAATATCTTTCAAATGCAGTGTGAACAGAGAACAGAAAGCAACTGAATAAGCGTACTTGCTGATGGAACAACAACCAAATCGAGACTGGGTCTGTGGACAAATTTGTTTCCCCCCAAAGGACCCTCACCCCCCCCTTTTAGCCTCCTCTGCTGAGCTCATTGTTGACCATGAAAGGAGGCAATTTAAGTCAATCGACTGACTAAACCATGAGTCACTCTGCCAGTAGAATTCCAGCATGGAAAAAGAGCACATTCAGGCATCAAGATAGAGACAAATCTAATCAACTTCTTGACGGTGGTCGAGAATACGGATTCAGGATGTGGCATGATTTATCAGCTGATGCTGTGAAAAAACAACCAAAAGCAGAAGGTTTGGCAAGGCTTCCATACATGGGGGATGACATCATAGTCACAGTGAAGTCAGCTGTTTCTGAGAAAAACAGGTCTTGAGTGACTCTTAGAATAGCATGGGAGCAGAGGAAAGGTTTTAGAAATGCAAAGGGAGAAGGAAAAGAGAGTGAGATCAAGAGAGTGAGAGAAAGAAGAGGATGTCTTTCCTTCTTGGCAATTAAACAGGATTGGTATTCCTGGCATTTCAGAACATGCTTCTTCTCCTAGCACACGTCTGAACGGTGAATCTACTCTTATAGGCACAGTGGTATAAATCAGCCTCCACATACACTCTTACTACTAAGTATAATATCTAAAGAATATTGACAGAAACAGTAACACTCCTTAACTCCTCAAACTCTAAGGGCCTGTCTGTGGAGCCTACACTTCAGTTCCTAAAATGTCTTGATTACACAGAAACATGTGTAGAGTCAAACAACCACATTTATTCCTTGAAAGTAAAAGCAAAAATAAAAGCAAAAAACCCCACTTTAGCTACATAACTAACAAATAAATGTGCCCTCTAAAACTCCCTAATTTTTTCAAGAGACCCATGATGTGTCACACTGAATTTACATTGATTTTACCTAAACCTACTGCACCCAATTCATGTTCCGTTTGTTGCAACACAATATGAGTGTGAAATCTAACAACCATGGACAAACAGACAAAGCAGTCAGCATAAACAAGCCCAAACAATTGTGATTAGGTGGTGATGTAATAATTGTGACAGAGCTACAACATACTTTACTTATAGTTTACAGTAGTTATAGTATAAACACAGCAGTAAGACGTCTTGAGATTAACATCTAAACAATAAGCATGCATTTCAACAAGTTAAGAAGTGACTCCCCCCAGCGTCCAATCAAAGAGAAAACCAGCAGAAATGTGCTATATGAGTCAATGCAATGATGATCTTACAGGCTCATTCTGCCTGTGTAGACAGGAGAAATTGCTGAGTGAGGAATACTGATAGGGAGAGAATGAAACAGAGATGGAGAGAGAGCCAGCAGAACACTTTCCATCAGCATGCACAACAAAGCTTCTTTTACAAGGTCATCAGCTCTTGTCAGCTGAACACGGCTGTTTTTGACCAGTTCCTGTGAGGATATGACTCAGGCCTTTGCGGCTACTGTGAGGTACTATAATGGCGCAATAGTGAACATGGGGCCAAAAGAGGGTCGGGTGAACCTGTGTTTTTCTGGTAGCAGGGGCAGCTGGCTAATCACCACTGATGGTTTAATAGGCTTATAATAACTCAACTGTCCTGAAAAAAGTCAATTAGCCCACGGTTTCACTTCATCAGACGCAATTACTGAACAAAGTACAAAAAGCTGATTTTTTTGTGAAAGAAATAAAGAAAATTCCTCCCACATCCTGCTCCTGGCCAGGGTGATGAGGAGTGAATTACACACGGCAGAAAAAGGTCATAGGTCTGCGAGGTTGGTGTTTGCTAATTCAACAGAATGAGAGGACAGCAGTTAATGAGTCGCCTCAAGACCAAGCAGAGTGAGAAAAGCACACAGGCAACTCCCACAGCAAGCTAAAACAGCACAGCCTCACAGCTTCACAGTCTAACAGCATGGACTGCCTTCTCTCCTTTCTCCTCTCAACACTTTGTTTTGTCTGTCAGCTACAAAAAAGCTTTCCTGATATAACATTTTTCAAAGTTTGATGGCATACTGAAGATCACAGTTGCCAAAGCCAAAGAAGACACATAGCAAAGTAATTAAAAGGCCTATGGGCATTATCAAATGAGCGCCAGCTGTTGGGTGAGAGAACTGCAAAAAATAAATATATAAATAAAAAATAACTAGAGAGAACAGGCAAATGTAGTGCCAGAAAAAAGAGCAGCGATAAACATGCTCCAGTGTTACCAGCACGCTAAAGATTTTTTAAAAAGGAGCATGAGAAAAAACGCTCTACACAAGCCAGCTTTTGCCCAAGACGAATGGAATTTAATCTGATCTCTTATGACTCTTGTACTTTTCCACTGAACCCCGAGGCACTCCGACAGTGGCTTTGAGGTGTGGGCCCCACACCCACCAGAGACTGAGGTTTTTATGACTGCTCCCATGTCAGCTTTACCTGTTCCGGGCCGGGAGAATGCAGGTAGAGGGGATAGATGGTGGGTAGGAGGAGGTGGGGTGATTACTGCCAATGCTACATCAGTTGGGAAACACTCATAGTCAAGCTTAAGATGCTTAAAACACCAACATGGGCCATGAGTGTTGTAATTAACTTGAACTGGCAGCCTGTTAAAGGGTGTAGCCTCATCGTACAGCAGGTACCCACAGATTAAGTTCAGCTTTTTACTGGCGAATGAAATCGCACAAAAGCTCAGTGGCACTACAAAAGATGACCAGATACTACATGTTTCATTCCATGCTAAATGCTTCATTGTCAGACAGAATCAATACCACACTACTATGATGTAGACTGTGAGGCACCATTTTAAACTGTTAGCAAAGAGCAAAGGCTGACTGCAGATATGTAGCTTTTAGGTGTGGTAGAGACAGAGTGTGTGATAGAGAGGCAGTGAGAGAGAGAGAGAGAGTGTGTTAAAATATCTACTGATAAATTTGTAAAAAGAAAAAAAAAGAGGACAGCCACAAACTGACCTGTGAATTTTGCAGTGACAGGAAATGCATCACTGAGCAATGGTTTTCTTGCTACTTCCTGACTGTTAGACCACAGACAGCAGAACACTTCTCTCTCTTTCTCTCAGTACAAGAATGGAAACTTCTCTACTCCTCTCTGCTGCTCACTTTCAGTCATGCTGTATCTACTACCAAATCTTCTCCACCTACTCCACAAGCTGGTGTTAGTCATTACTTTTAGACCGTTGGTCATAAGATGTGTAAAGATGCAATGCAAATACAAAAAAGATAGACAGATTTGTGACTCCCTGATGATGTTTAAGCTGTAAAAACTGCACAAACACATTTAGCAACACCCGCATAGTAACTGGAAGCCCCCTAGTTCTAAAGTCATGAGCACCTCCCCCACCTCACCCCAACCAACCAACCTCAAAGCTTGCCACCTTTCAGTGGTTTCATTCAGTTTCTCAGGAAAAAAAAAATCACAATATCGCAATTCTCAGAATTTTCTTATTCAGGAGGCCTTCACAAGGCAAAAAAAAAAAAAAAAAATCAGGTTGCGACCTCCTAATACTACAGTTTTTTTATGTCTAACCTTCTACTGATGACCTCATTCTGACCATTCTAAGAGATTCTTTAGAATACTGCACATGGAATGTGAAGAAAAACTCAAAACCACTAAGTAACGGCTGCTGTATATTAACAACCGAAATGTTGATACACTTGTACCGCTAACATATACAACTATGACGCACAGAATTTGGTGAAAACAGTTTAAAAGTCTTTAACTCTGTGCATTGTCTCACAGGGTGAGGCTGACTACTAAGAAGCAAAAAGGAACAGAACACAGTGCACCTCTACTCACTTCCTCTCTCTCACATCTCACTCAGAGGTTAGGTCTCCCGCTCCAAAAACGCTCACCCACTTCCTCTAAAATGGATACAGTGTCCTCATACAGCACTGCAAAACATAATAAATGGAATGGATACAGCTTTTCTTTGCACAGAAAATAAATATTACAGAGACCTTGTCTTACCAGCAGTGACTGAACCATCAACTCCGAAACCCACTCGATAAGAGTGATGTGCTAGAGAAATAGACTTAACAATGCTTTCACAGTGATCTATTTCTACTGTGTGGCAATAGGCCACATGCCACAGATAGGAAGAACCATCAGAGTTGTGAAAACAAGACAGGAAATTGCTGCAGAGGACTGTGAAGATGTGTTCTCCAATTAGGGGAGATAGAAGAATCAGGACCTTCAGCACAACATCAGACAAAATACAGCCTAACATTAGTATTTTGACAGTTTATAGAAATAGGATTGAACACAACTGGTCACACTGTGTTTTGCAAAATAAACTAATAAAAGATCTACGAAAGCCTTTAAAACATTAAGTATAGTGTACACACTACATTATGTAAGACATGGGTTTCTTGCAGTAACTGGTTCCTAGCTATACAACTATCCAATATTTATCAGCTGCTTCTCTGTCAAAAGATTTAGGCTTTTCAGCTATTTTGGCTTTAAGGAGACAATGACAAAAAAAAAAATGTACCTCTGCCTTCTCTGTTGGGTCCAAGACTGTAAGCAATTTCAGAAATATCTCAGATGTCTGATATTGAAGGCACAATGTTTTGGCTCCCATGAAGGAACAATTCAGTCTATGACTAGACTGGAACAGCAAAGCACTCAGGGCCCCATCCAGACATCATGTCGTCTAGCAATTGTAAGCATTTCATATTCTTTAAACCACAACAAGCTGCATCTTTATCAAGATACAGTGCAACTGACTATATTATTTACACATATAACATTTTATCAAGAATTAGTGTAATTACACAGCTGCCATGATACCACTTTCTTTTACCGATACCAATACCAATATTGAAACCTTGAGTACTGGCTAATATCAACACTGATTCGATATTTCGTATTTTGTTGTTTTAAAGCTACTAAGCTGTAAACAAGATATTTTCTATATTCTATTAATTGAACCACTTCATGTAAAGGGCCCATATCCTACATTTCTCTATTCTTTTTTCCGGTTTACATGACCATTTTCTTTCTACATCCACTAGAATAAAACAGGACGTTTTCTTTAAAACTGTAAAAATACATGCTTTTAAATTAAATGTAACTGACTTCTGTCCTTATTGGTACCCTGTATTGTGCCTAAATTAGCAGTCCAGGCTGAAATACTAACGTGGATATATGTAAATGTATTAATTTTGTGACATCATGCAAACAGTGAATTCAAAACAGACATAATTCTTTCATATGTGGACTGAAAGCAGCTGGCATATTTTTAAACTATAACAGTGTTATCATACTACATTACAGTTTTCATTTTAAAAAAATGAGAACAAATTGTTTTACCATGATATGGGCTCTTTAAAATTACCATTTTAAAGTACACCATCATACTCAAACTACTTACGCACTCTACTACCTTACAGGAAGAAATACACAGCTAACAACAAGTGTGTATTATTTCAGGTTACATTTGTTACAGAAATTATCGGCCCAATGCCTGATACCCGGTAACATATTAGTGCTCTCTCTAACTGTGACAACATTATACACACTACCTCAAGATATAGTGCAACTGATAATGACAACAGTGAAACTGCAGACATCTGCAAGGTAGTCATGATTTAAATGCACTGCCCCCTTTTTCATGTTCACTGCTCATTCGCAGATCAGCTTAATATACAACCCCAATTCCAATGAAGTTGGGACATTGAGTAAAACCTAAATAAAAACAGAATACAATGATTTGCAAATCCTTTTCAACCTATATTCAACTGAATACACTAAAAAGACAAGATATTTAATGTTCAAACGGATAAACTTTATTGTATTTTGCAAATATTCACTCATTTTGAATTTGATGCCTGCAACACGTTCCAAAGAAGTTGGGACAGGGGTTTGTTTACCATTATGCTACATCACCTTTCCTTTTAACAACACTCAGTAAGCGTTTGGGAACTGAGGACACTAATTGTTGAAGCTTTGTAGGTGGAATTCTTTCCCATTCTTGCTTGATGTACAACTTCAGTTGCTCAACAGTCCGGGGTCTCCATTGTCGTATTGTGCACTTCATAATGCGCCACACAGTTTCAATGGGAGACAGGTCTGGACTGCAGGCAGGCCAGTCTAGCACCCGCATTCTTTTACTACAAAGCCACGCTGTTGTAACACGTGCAGAATGGCTTGGCATTGTCTTGCTGAAATAAGCAGGGACGTCCCTGAAAAAGACGTTGCTTGGATGGCAGCATATGTTGCTCCAAAACCTGTATGTACCTTTCAGCATTAACGGTGCCTTCACAGATGTGCAATTTACCCATGCCATGGACACTAACACACCCCCATACCATCAGAGATACTGGCTTTTGAACCACAGGACACTTTTCCACTTTGCGTGAGTCCATCTCAGATGAGCTTGTGCCCAGAGAAGCCAGCGGCGTTTCTGGGTGTTGTTGATATATGACTTTCGCTTTGCATGGCAGAGTTGCACTTGTAGATGGAGCGACAAACTGTGTTCACTGACAATGGTTTTCTGAAGTGTTCCTGAGCCCATGTGGTAATATCCGTTACAGAATGACGTCGGTTTTTAATGCAGTGCCGCCTGAGGGATTGAAGGTCACGGGCATTCAATGTTGGTTTTCTGCCTTGCTGCTTACTTGCAGAGATTTCTGCAGATTCTCTGAATCTTTTGATGATATTATGGACTGTAGATGATGAAATCCCTAAATTCCTTGCAATTGCACATTGAGAAACGTTCTTAAACTGTTGGACTATTTGCTCACGCAGTTGTTCACAAAGTGGTGAACCTCGTCCCATCCTTGCTTGTGAATGACTGAGCCTTTCAGGGATGCTCCCTTTATACCCAAACATGACACTCAACTGTTTCTAATTAACCTGTTCACCTGTGGAATGTTCCAAACAGGTGTTTTTTGAGCATTCCTCAACTTTCCCAGTCTTTTGTTGCCCCTGTCCCAACTTCTTTGTAAGGTGTTGCAGGCATCAAATTCAAAATTTGTGAATATTTGCAAAAAACAATAAAGTTTATCTGTTTGAACATTAAATATCTTGTCTTTGTAGTTTACTCAATTGACTATAGGTTGAAAAGAATTTGCAAATCATTGTATTCTGTTTTTATTTATGTTTTACACAACGACCAAACTTCATTGGAATTGGGGTTGTATATATCATAGTAACTGCTCCTCACAACAATAATCATGATAAATGTGGACACTGTAACTCTTTAACTGTTTAGAAAACTCTTCTCCTGAAGTTGTACTAGCCGTTCTTTGTGTTGAAGAGCAGCAGATGTGCGGTTGTGAAATAGCGCCACCCCCGCCATCTTGACTCACCCATCCTTTATGTGTTTACAGTCATACCAACACCAACATGTTACAGCATATGTCTTCTCAATGAGAGGAGCAAAATGTGCCAAACATACCAGCCAAACATGCCTGCCTCACTCCCACATATTCCAGCTGAAATGAAAACAAAACCCACCAATGAGATTTCTGCTAGTACAAACAGCCTCAGACTGCAGTTAGACAACACGGATGGTACTGTACAACTGATAAGAATATGTTTGGTGCTTTGCTTTCTCCTGCATGAAGAGGATCTCACCGACTTCAGAGCAATTCAAAGTCCAGCTTTCATTAACAAAATAAATGTAGCCCAGGATCCCTCACGTTCCTGCCTATCTGCCTGAGGTGATATGAGGTCAAACCAAGCATGAGATTGAAAATAGTTCTCTGGAATCATGGGAGAAAATGTACAGGCTGGAGTTACACAGCAGCTGAACCTGGCTGCTATGTCTCAGGTGCATTCCAAACAGGTCTGGACACAAGCTGCGTGAGGTCTCTGCACAGACCAGCCAGCAAGCTGCACTGTGCAAAAAAGCAAGACTGTTCTAGATGATAACATTCTCAGTTTCTCCTATTCATAGGCCATTGCCAGATTACATCTCAGGTACTGGCCTTAGTTATAGCACAGTATCAAAATGCTGAAAATCTTCTAATAAATTTATTAGAGTACATTCAATATATTCACCCAAAATTCACAGTTTAAAGTACCTATATCCTACATAGTTCTGGCATTTTATTTTTCTCCCTGATGTCCACTAATAATGTTTTTGCAGGTTTATAATCTACCTCTGCTTGACCATTTTCCAACTTCTATTTGTCCCTTAGAATAAAACAGCCTCGTGTTATGCCTCATTCAAAAAGTAGTTTGGGCTAAAACACTCTTTATAATTTCAGCATGAATGGGTGGGGCTAAACTGCCAAACATGTGCTGAATATGTGGATATATGTAAATGAGTTGGTTTTTGTGACATCACACAAACAATGAATTCAAAACAGTTAACAATATATTTCAATAATGATCATGTTTAAGGCACAGCAACAAAAACAGCCTGTTTTATTCTAAAGGCTAAAGAGAAGCTGGAAAATGGTCATGTGAAAATGACTGTTTTAGTACACAAACCAATACAAGCAATAAAATGTGCTCTTAGATGAAAAAAAGAAAACAATGTAAGATACAGGCCCTTTAATTCATCATTTTCATAACTAAATATCTTACATACTAGCTTCATAGTAATTACAGAGTCGTTCATAATACTGAATAATAGGTCTGAAGAATAATAACTATAAGAAGCTTACACTTAATATTAAATACTATCACAATTGGTGACCTTTCTATTTATGTGTTTTCATGGTCATTTTTTGTGACGTTCTAAATATAACTCAATATCTAGGAGCACAGAGGGCAAGTTTTCCTGCCATTTTTCAAATGACCCTGATAGCATGTTACTCAAGCAGTCAGTATCTTAGTCTCTATCTTTATCAGTGCATAATAAATCCTCAGCTACAGCAGCGAATTAAAGCTAGGTCATTCAGTGCTTTACGTAAGTCTGACACGCCTCTGATCAGAATGCTTCATAAAATACTTTGGGACTGACATAACTGAGCTGAAATAGCACACATACACTGCACTGAATAACATTTCTTAAGTCTTATAAAAGATTTGCTTCAGGCTCCTCACAGCTGTAGGCCATAGGCAATCGCAGTCACATGATAAAGAATACACCATGTTGGCCTACAGTAGATGGTAGTAGTTGGTCCTAACTAGATGGTGTTTCACTGCAAAAGATGGCTAGAAGAAGGGTAATATTCATATTCATAATGTCTTTCTTTTTCAGGAGTCTAAACAATAAATGAAAAGTCATATCAAAAGGAAAGTCATATTGTCACCTACAAATGCCTATACATAGATAGAAGCATTCATTCTGAACATTATACAGCTGTAATGATATTACAGATAGAAACTATCTATATAGCAAATAACTGTCCTGTCAGTATTTCTCACAGACCCTCTCATCTACTGTATAATAATAATAATAATAAATATATATATATATATATATATATATATATATATATATATGTTATTAATATATTAGATTAAACTACTTTAAATTTTAGTTATAGTGATTACCAGACAATTCATAGTACAGAATATTAAGTCTCAAGATTAGTAGCTGCTGTTCTCACTAGTTTGCTCTATTTTCTTATAAGATTATGTACAATTCACTTTCCTTCCTGAAAGCAGGCTAAACTCTACTAGTAAAACAGAGAACGAGCAACATATAAACAACTGAACCTCAGGAGCAATTATTACACAACTTAACTGCCACCATAAATCATGTGACTCGGCATGAAAAACGAGCTCATGAGAAACTGGATATAGGGATCACCTGCACCTTTAATAAAGCTGCTCAGAAAAAAACAACATCTACAGCGCAATCACTGACAAACACTGGCTGCAATAAAACACACTACAATAAAGTCACAGCCCCCATTTCTCCAATCATCTAAGTTGTCCAAGCATCTCACATCAAACTAGGCTTCTGACACAAGATATACTTTGAAATGAAAAAGGGTGCAGCCTTTCACACATGACTTTCAGAGGCTGTTCAGCAGAGGGTGAAATGCCACATCACTGTTTTGTTGTCCTGTGTTTGTCACTTTGAGAACGGCATACAGATGAAGGTGGGGGCCTCATGCAGGTCAATATTTAAAGAGGCATGTTGGGCTCTGTACAACACATCATTGCTCACAACAGCAAAGAGATGGGGAAAAACCAACAATATAACACAAGATCGTAAACCAATTCACCCACAAGTAAGATATGTGTCAAATATAATGTGTGTGTTTGGCTTGAAGTCAGTTCAATTTAATTAAAGCCATTAAAGGGTAATTCACAGCTTTTTCCAAATTTTTGCATAATTAAATGTTTAAGATGAAAAGCGAGCCATCAAATGTCATTGTGTGAGATGCTCCATTCTAAAGAAACTTGACAATTCTTCACAGCGGCAGTGCCCCTAAAAGCTCCCTCATATAAAGTTTACATAAAATTGCTTATGGAGATTTTGCCTGGTGCCTGAGAAATTGCTTTATTAAAGTGCTAAAATAAGGTTTTGGCCTTAAACATGTGTTTTTTTTTAATTATTAAAATCATACAAACAGGGAAGAGCAAGGCAAAATAGTACTCAGTGTCTTTTTTAGATTTAACATTATTTTACTGTTATCGTCACTGCATGTAAAAACTCACAAGACACATAGGTTCGCTGGTTTTGGATAGTAAATAAAATGGCTGTATTTGTGTTGTAGACCTCTGATTCCTATGACCACAACTTTAAAGAAATGTATGATTGAAAATTTGTCTAGAACAGATGAGACTTGTGCAGAAATGTTCAAAAATTGTTGGAACTACTTAGTTCAATATTACAATTAATATGATTAAAAATGAGTATCTAGTATAATATACAATTTTAATATAAATCAAACTTCTAATTACAAAGTATAATCAAGGTCCTAAAGCATACAAATACAACACAGAGTATCTATTGAGTACTGTGGGAAAATAACAACACAAAATGTAAACAAGGATGAAGTGCTGCTTAGGAACAGCTGGAGGAGCGAGCCTTTATGGCATGTTCGACTATGGAGGCCATTTAATGCGGTGTTGTACATAAGACGACAGAAAGCAGACCAGGTCTGTCAACCTCAAAAGAGTAGCCAGGAGGGGAAAATCTGATTCCCAAGATTTTGGGCGGCAATGGGCTGACAAATCTTCCAAAAATGACTGAACTGAAGGTATAATGGTGCAAGGAGTGCCCAAAGAGCACCCACACTCATTTTAACTACCTTAAGCTATAAAAAGAATCTTTTCCGTTATAAATGAGTAATGAGTATATTTTAATTGCAAAGCTGTAGTAGAGCTAAGAGTAGAGGATGTTTAATAACAAAAGTATCAAGAATTTGCAAAGGCAGTTTTTTTTTTAACTTATAATGCACCTTTCCACCAGCAGGACTTGTTTGCAGGTACAATGACATGTGAATGTAGATCTAACCTGAATCCCAGTCTTTCTGTCTGCTAACTTCAACCTGCATCAGGAAATGAACTGAAAGAACATTAACGCCTGCCTCTATACACTGGTGGAAAGTGAATGACTTGGCCTTGATGAAGCCATTTTCCTAATGCATTCATATTGAACATCAATACAAGGAAAGGTCTGTGGGGTGCAGAAAAAGCTTTAAGATTAGCTCTAGTGAATCTCTGATATCTAAAGGTTTTATAGGTATTTTTCGGCCATCACTGTGAAAATAGTACCATTGGAAAATATAATGGTTCATATTCAGCTCATGTAAAGATTGCTGGTAAAGTTCTGGGAAATGGCTATATATGTTTCCTCTGATGCTTTGTTGGAAAAAGTTCAAGTTAAAATTAAGAAGAAACATAAGCTCTATGAAATGTATTCAGTAAGACTAAATAAATACTTAGTTTAATGATGTTCAAGTAAAATAACTTCTGTTGGCTACAGTCATTGTCTTACATACTGATTTTACCATGCAAATTCTACACTGTAACTGTAATTATTTACAGATTTATTGGTGACCTGTCCAGGGTGTATCCTGCCTTCCGCCCAAAAGCACCCCCCCGCGACCCTGACGGAGAAGCGGCTTAGAAAATGGATGGATGGATGGATGGATGAAAAGTAAGTTACTTCAAGGTCTCATCACCACTTTTCAAATATGAGGCATTTTGGGTGTTAATTTTACTAGATCATTCTCAATGCTATACAGCCTCCTTTAGTAGCTTTCTGGTAATTTTCTGAAAACAACCATAGTTGACTGAATTTATGTTATATATTTATTGAAGCATAATGGTTTTGTATTGTTGAAAACATTGATGCCAAACTGTTGAACAGTACTGTTTCTGATTGGACTTGTGATGAATGATAGTTATACAACTACAAGCAGGACACCTTCCTTCCCTTCCCAATGCATTTGTATGTATAAATATTAAAAGGTGTATATCTTACCTTTTTTGTTACACATAATTTTCCGTGTAAATGATTTCTGTTCTGATTGGCTGCCATATATTGTGCCTTATTCAAAAATCAGTATGGGTTGAAATTTCAGCATGAATGGACACAGCTAGGCTGCTGTAAGCTGATTAGGTGGATATATGTAAAAAGGTTTTCATGACATCACAAAAACAGTCATTTCAAAACGGGATGTTTTTGAAGGTTAGTTTCCAAATATAGACTGTGTGGATGATGGTGTGTATGATCAATTTTGAAACTTAAACAGTGTTTACATACTACATCTAACTCTTCTGTTTCAAAAAAAAAATTTTGAAAGGGTAATTCAGTTTTCCATTATAAAGGCCATTGAAACATCTATTACACAAAAGCCAGCTTTAATTTAGCTTTAATATCAACAGTGTGTAATACACGGACACTGGTTTCCACAGATGAAGTGATAATAACAGTTTACTCTTTTAGTCATCAGAAACTGACACTTTGTCATGAGCATGTACTTTTTTTGGAGGCCAAGACTTGCGGTGTGATATTCTGTCAAACACAAAGTTGAGCCAAAATCCTTAATACTTGCTAAAGGTGCTCATATGACTTCACTGCTCTTTAGTTTTAAGAAGTTTTAAGACAATAAATTGAAGGTGAAACCACCATGCCATGCCAAAAATGTTGGGAAATGCACCTATGGATGTTAAACTCGAATGGTGTGTACTTAAATAGTGTATATCAAAGACACACCCTGACACACACACCTGTGCAGCTGAAGTTCTCCATGGAAAGTCTTCAAACACAGTGTGTGGATAAGAGCCAACAGTTATCCAACTGTCAGCATCCAAGAGTCTGAAGCTCAATACTTAATTGGTGGCAGCCATTAATCTTTTATTGGGAGTATGTCATCCTTGCTTTTTTATGATTTGGTGGGTGCGAAAAAATTTGAATATTAATCCATTGCAAAGTTCTTTGCCAGTGGCCACTGCCCTCATGATACTGACTATAATGCAGCTAGTCCCTTTAAGAGATGGACCCTGCCCTTTGCTTTGCCTGTGAAGGCTATGTTAGTTATAAAACTACACATTTCTTTAGCTGTTCAAGGTGGTTATACTATATACTATAAGACTTTGTCATAAGATACTTGCTAATGTGTTGCTTTCATGACTAACATAAACCATGTTCTCTCAGCACAGCAATGGTGTGGTTTGCATGGGAAGTGGTCTAACAAGTCACCCATCTCCTGACATGTGATGTGTCCTTCATATCTCATGAAACACAGTGATGACGATGAGCAAAATTATATCCAACTGAATCGCTCCCACATAGACATGTTAGAGCAGTTCCTAAAGAATAAAAGCAAGCTGGTCAACCTTACAATCATGGCTTTGGTAAGCCACATTTCGACCAAGACTTGGCTTTGATGCAAGAACAGGCAAAGGTACAATAATCTTGCTGCTTCTGTTTTTCTCTAGACACTGTGTAGCTATTTTTAAAATATCTTCATCCAGTAAAAGCTGTGGAAATGTCCCAGACTTGTCCTGACCCCACCCTTCTACCACCTTTCTGTTGCATTACCATAAAGTGTTATCAAAAATAAGGTGTGACCTGATATTCCAACAATAAACTTACTCTTCCACAAAACACGGCAATCTTAATCAGTCGTGGAAAGGGAGAGGAGGTGAACACTCCCCAGGCCAGGGCTGCCAGGGCAACGATCAGGCCCATTCAGTGGCCAGCTGGAGAGCCATAAACTGGCAGATTGCCCTGTAAAGCTTAGGGCAAAAGACAGGGGGGATAGCAGGTGGGTGAGAGCATGCAGGGCTCCTTAAACAAAAGGTCAGTCATAACATGTGGATACAATCCACTGCTTTCACCAACTTTTAAACTATGGATTACATAGCCTGTGTGGAGATGTGAGGAACACTGACCATTTTTCAACTAAACTCCATCACCCATGCCTGTAGTATACAATCAGTTACCATAGACAATAATTTCAACACTTGAAAAACCCTTGATTTGAAAGGCATTTAGAAAAGAACTGCTGCATTCCTTCAGTAAATTTTTAAGCAAAATATGCATTTGTGTAGAACACACTCACAGAGTCAAAAAGCATTTTTGTAGTAAGCTGCAAATCTGCATAATTTGATTTTTCAGAGTTGAGTTTTCACAGTTGTATATGGATACAAGAATTTTTTTAATAAAGTCAAAATCTAATTTTAATCTAATTTCTTTAAAAACACTTTGGTAAGACGTTCCCTCATGTCTCATTCTAATACCTGCATTGTTAAGTCTTTCATAACTGGACTATTTTGTTATATGCCATTACATATTTCAGAAGATTATTCACAGAATTTAGCAACTGTCCTAGAGCTCCTTTTAAAGATTTTCCTTTAAAGAGTTTTTTTTTTGCATAAGGGGAGATTCTTCAAACAGAGATTTGCTTGAAAAAAACTGAGTAATCTATTGAGAACTTTTAGCTGAAGTTACTGACCATTTTTGCACCTGCCAATCCTTGCTTAAGCAAGTTGTTGCAGCGCACAGGACTAATGGTGAGAATGTCAGCAGAATCATTCCCCTGAATTTAAAATTTGCCTTTACCACAAGTTGTTGCACCAATCGCTAAAAAAAACCTTTGTTCTGAATGTGAGCTGGGCATCTTTCTCTGGTACTCCTACTACATGAATGCTGAGGTGTGCCAGTCCAAGCTTGTTAGCAGTGCTCAGAGAGTTGCAACACAGAGAAAAGTGCATAGCTCAATGAAACAGAGGAGAATATTAAGGAAACGTGATGCAAATCTCCCCCTGGAGCATATAAAGTCATCTGGAAAAACTACATAGCCAGACTACTCTCAGTTTGAGACAAATAAGATAGACACTTAATGCTAAGAGGACTCTTAAGTTACATGCCGATGTATCTTCATTTATCTTCAAGTATTTTATTTTTTCCTGTCTTGCTTTATCAGTTCTTTCATCAGCCTATGTTTTATCACCCAATTTAAAAAAAAAAATCTAATTTCTGCAGAATGCAAAACCGTTCACTTGTAAGTTTCCTGAACTCAGAGAACCAGATGCGCACCAAAATTGCTTAAAAGCAATAACAGAAGCCAACCTTCCACAAAGAAGAGATCCAGTTCGCGGAAATATAAAACCTGCAGGTTTCACTCATCTGCTCAAATCTTCCAAAACAGTTCCAACTGTCTGCCCATCCTGGAGTCACAACATGACATGAGCATATGAAAGACAAACAGACCCCTGTATGTAATTTAAAGCTGCATACTGCCTTGACTACAACTCTCTATCCATCCATGACAGCCAGCCAGACAGCCACACAATACTGCCACAGGAAAGGAGACAAATATTGTTTCTCAGGCCCAGCCCTCTACTGTTTGCCATTGCAGGCCAGCCAGTGCAGTGCAAAAACCCACCCCTCCTGCTCGACAGGACCTAATGATCCAATTACAGGCAGGGACTTGTTGATGGTGCTTTGTGTGAGGAGCCAACCTGACACTACTGCCCACCCTGCCCCAATGTGACAGAAACTCCAGCCCTAAAGAGAAACACCAAACAAAGCCATTCTCAGCTGCAGGGCGTGTTTTACTGTCGACTGATTCCAGGTACTGCAACTCATTTACAATACAAATGAGGGCAAGAGACGGCGGCGGGGGGTTGGGGTGGGGACAGGTTGTCACATGGTTAGAGAGTTGTGACCATACAGACTTCTAGACCTACTGGAGTTTTAATGAGATAACCGGGCAATCAAAGCTGTATCTACAACTGCTTGGAACAACTTCACCCTGAAGACAGCATAGTGTTAGCCTGAGGAAGCAAACATTTGCTGAAATTTCCAGTTTTCTGACCTGAATGCTTGTCAGAATCTCATGCTGAATCTCATGCTGAATCTTACAGGACTGAATATCTCTATGGAGTGTCCCTGCTGAACAAACATTTGAAAGTGGAATGGACTACTATAAAGCACATAATATATTTTACACATAGACTGCGTACATGAATTTAGACCTTATCCAAACTGCACATTACTGATTTACAGCTCAACAAAATAATATCAGCATCAGATTTGGAGTAGGGCCTAATGTTGTCACTTCTATGTTTATTGTAACAAGATTTTTTCCCAAGTAATTAGGACCATTTGGTTTCATTCATTTGTGAAATGTTAACAAGCTGTTAAGCAGAGAGAAGCAATGATATCTTAATCATATTGCCTTTACTGACATTTCTGATATTTCAAAGTGATATCTGATAACACAATCATTGTACTCTGGAAAATGTCTGCATTTGTAAAGGTCTAAAGGTCTGCCTAATATAATGGTGATTTATCCCAGCTGTCAATCAGTGGAATGCAAGATACACCCTGGACAGGACCTCATGATATATATCATGATCATTTTTGTCAAATGAATTTAATAGGCACTTAAACTGAATGGTATGTGGGAATTGGAACTGTCAGGGCTGAACTGTCCGCGGCCATCCATGGCACAGAAGAGGAACACGTTACTATGAAAGAGGAAGTCCAGCCTCAGATTCAACACAAAAATGAAATCAAAGTAACTGTCCATCTATTTGCCTTCCGCCCGAAGACTGCTGGGATAGGCTCCAGCACCCCCCCACGACCCTGACGGAGAAGCGGCTTAGAAAATGGATAGATGGATGGATGGATGTCCATCTATTCATAGTGAAAGGGGCATATATGAATATGAGTACAGGAACCTATATAAATATTAAAGTTAGGGCAATCCTTTATGTCATTTACCTTCTCGGTGAGAACCTGCTGGTCCCTCAGCATAACAGGATGAGCAACATTCAAGCAAGTTTCCAATGAACTGATGCAGCCCTGATAAGCCAAAATCAAACGACAATCTGCTGGGCCCTGAGACACATGCAATGATCGACTCTAACAACGGCAAGAATCATCATATACCTGAGCAAAGGTCATATAAGACGCACACAGTTTCAATCTGAGTTGACATTCTGCTGTTGAGAACAGTATCTATAACTATGTCGTTTGCAAATCGCGTCATATCAATGTATTCTAGGCATCAACAGAAATGATTACTTCTATGTCCATACAACAGCCCATTCTAACTGTCACATGGGCTTGGTCAATAGGCTTGCAAAACATGATTCCCTGCTTTGCTCTAGCAACCCATATAAGGCAACAACTCTTGACATGTATCTTTGAAATATGTACTGCTATTTCAAAGAGTGAGACAACAAAACTTTTATTGAAATAGCAAAACGATACTTACATTTGACACAATTTCATAGTACGACAGCTTTGAAAAATACAGTTCATTAAGAGTTTTTGATATTAGTCTTATTCAGCTCAATTACTACATTATGAACCAGTAATTAGCTTAGTAAAGTTATAATGGATATATTTTTGTAAAACTGCAAAATGACATCAAAGTCAGACTTTTGTCACTAACCTCAGCAAAACAGTTCTTTTTGTCACGCTCCATGTTTGTGGTGGAAGATCCGTCAGATGTGAATTACAACAAAACTGAGAGAGGAGAGAAAAAAAACAGAAGAATGGGCAGAGAAAAAAATATCCAAGGGTGTGTCTAGAGCGACACAACAGGCATGCTGAAGGTGCTGAACACTGGCCAGTCCTCTACCTCCCCAACTCACATCAACAGCAGATAAAGTTCAAATGAAAATGGAGAAGCAATGGCTGCTGAGCAATTTCTTTCTTTTTCTCTCTCTTTTTTTTTCCCAAGAAGAATTGTGTACTCGCTCGTTCTCACTCTGAGTCATCGACCAAAGCAACCATTGGGACGCAAGCTGTGAAGCAGAACTTCTGTACCTGGCCAATCAGCTAAGAGGGCCAGCCCTATATGCAAATCTCTTCAGGTGAGCTACAGTGGTGCTTTTGATTGGACGGGGACTGCAGTGGGGGAGGGGAGAGCGGGACAAAGTAACAATCAGGCTGCCCCTCCAGCAACGTATGAAGACGAAAGACTTGTTTCTGCTATGTGGGAGTGTTCAGCACAATGTCAGCTTGGAGACACTTTTAAACCCTTTTTAAACCTTGTCTTATTCAGTTGGTGATCTCAAGTCTTATTACTCTCTAACTGCTATGGATTACTTGATAACTACTATGAAACTAATATGTACACTGTAAAACAAAACAAACAAACAAAAAAAGAAATTCTGTGACAAAACATTTCACACCACTTTACAAAAACAATTCCCACCTGCTATTTAGGACTTTCTAGGTTTGACAACAGTGCCTACATATGCTCTGCTGGTCTGCTGGCTATTGCTGGGATTCAAACTCACAAACTCCTGATGATGGTGCAAACAATTATACATTTGTGCTACATTCCACCTGTGTGTCTTATTTTCAGTGACAGAAAGAGACTAACCATACATGAGTTTCAATCATAAAATGATAAAACTTCTACATAATTATTATCAACTGTAAATTTACAGTCATTAAATTGGTATGTGATGTATATGTTAAGTGATATATGATTATGATACATTAAATATAAATGTAATCCTTTTTGGTTTGCAATGTTATCTCTTAAACATTTAACAGTAATGAAAAAAAATAAGACCAAACTTTTTTTAGTCAACAAAAGATTTAACAGTAAAGACAGTAGACAAATACGATAGATAAAACCTAAATAATTGAATGTACAGCAACTAACTAAACTGTGTTTCTAAAACATTAAATGCATTTTAATTGATTCTAAATATTAAGAGTAGATTGCACATAAATACACATACAGTGTAAGTCATGCCATTATGGGAGTGAGGAACTGAAGCATGGGCCCACATATGGGACATTAAGAACCAGCATTTTTTTTCAGGAACTGACGCTCAATGACTGAACGACTTAAAGGGGAACATATTCACTGAACCTGTCTTTTTTGTCATGACTTCATGATCATGACTTCACACAGCTGTGTAATTAGAACAGGTAGCACAGTACGTAAGCGGAAAAGGAGTGGCCTCATAGACTTATAGGAGCGTCCATGGATTAGGCTTTCTGTTTGATGAAAGTCCAGAGTTTATAAAGCCAGAGAAGCTATCCATTCAGACCTTGCTATGGAAAAAAAACATTCTCTCTCAGCACAGAGAATATACCTAATAAGCCCTTGTGTACGAAGCAAAAGAGCTTACAAGCCCACAGTAGCCTGTTTAAGAAATAGAATGCAGAATTAAAACTGCCCTTGAGTTTACTGCCACCTGCTTCAGGTAGACAACTCTGTGCCAATATTTCAAAGTCTAACTCGTGACAGGCCTCTTGTGCTCCCCTCTCGTGTTTCCCTTGTGATGGACACACCTGCAGGCGTTCAACTGAAGAGGCCTGGAGAGCCAATTAATTTCAATCTGCTGCCTATCTGACCATTCTTTCCCCAACACTCTGTGATCTGTATTTCTGTTGATGAATACACCTGTTATGATTGGTTACGATTGTGTGACTGGACACATTTGTATGTTTGTTTGCATTTGTGTATGTACTTGCGCATTTGCATTTGTTTGTGCTCACGGGTGCTTGTGTGACATGCGCATTGCGTTGTGTGCACAGCACTTGTTTGTCAGTCATCTTTATCTTAGAAGATCCAGCTGACAAACAGGAAGTTAGGGGTCTGTGGCGTGGCTTTAGTAAGAAGAACCGAGATGCATCACAACTGCGTGTTTCAGTTGAGATACTGCAGTTGAGTATAAATAGTCTTCTAGACCTTAATGGGCAAAGAGACAAAAATGCTAACTCTGCAGATGATGAACAGTAATTTTGTTAAGTCTCTGCAAACTACAGCAGCCTTCCACTTTAGTCCTACTAGAGATTAGCTGCCTTTAACAGAGGCTACTTAAATACACATAAGAGCAACTATGAAGTAAAAAACATCAAACATATTAGGCAACATGAAATATGATGGCTGTATTCCTCAAATGCCACAAAGGACAATGAGTCAGCCAGACTAAGTGCATTATGTATTGCACAGAGAATGTTTGCTGCAGTCCAAAACAGGTTTACAAGTGAAGACCTGCCTCAGAGAAGGTAAAAATATAGTCTATTGACTAAGACTTTGTATTTTGCTTCAGTCGACCAACACAGATGTCTTTAATAAGTCGGGCATCCATACACACACATATATATGTATGTGTGTGTGTGTGTGTGTGTGTGTGTGTGTGTGTGTGTGTGTGTGTGTGTGTGTGTAAAAAAAAAAAAAAAAAAGGGCGGCACGGTGGCGTGGTGAGTAGCGAGGAGGGCCTGGGTTCGAATGCCCGGCCGGGTGATCAGGGTCCTCTCTGTATGGAGTATGCCTGTTCTCCCTGTGTCTGCGTGGGTTTCCTCCGGGTTCTCCGGTTTCCTCCCACAGTCTAAAGACATGCAGTCAGGTTGATTGGACATGCTAAATTGCCCCTGGGTGTGAGTGAGTGAGTGACTGTCTGTGTCTGTCTGTCTGCCCTGCGATGGACTGGCAACCTGTCCAGGGTGTATCCTGCCTTCCACCCGAGGACTGCTGGGATAGGCTCCAGCACCCCCCGCAACCCTGACGGAGAAGTGGCTTAGAAAATGGATGGATACTGCTCAAAAAAATAAAGGGAACACTTAAACAACACAATATAACTCCAAGTAAATCAAACTTCTGTGAAATCAAACTGTCCACTTAGGAAGCAACACTGATTGACAATCAATTTCACAGGCCGTTGTGTAAATGGAATAGACAACAGGTGGAAATTATTGGCAATTAGCAAGACACACTCAATAAAGGAGTGGTTCTGCAGGTGGGGACCACAGACCACTTATCAGTACCTATGCTTTCTGGCTTATGTTTTGGTCACTTTTGAATGTTGGTGGTGCTTTCACACTCATGGTAGCATGAGACAGACTCTACAACCCACACAAGTGGTTCAGGTAGTGCAGCTCATCCAGGATGGCACATCAATGCGAGCTGTGGCAAGAAGGTTTGCTGTGTCTGTCAGCGTAATGTCCAGAGGCTGGAGGCGCTACCAGGAGACAGGCCAGTACACCAGGAGATGTGGAGGAGGCCGTAGGAGGGCAACAACCCAGCAGCAGGACCGCTACCTCCGCCTTTGTGCAAGGAGGAACAGGAGATGAGATCCTCAGACCCCTTGTGAGACCATATGCTGGTGTAGTTGGCCCTGGGTTCCTCCTAATGCAGAACAATGCTAGACCTCATGTGGCTGGAGTGTGTCAGCAGTTCCTGCAAGATGAAGGCATTGAAGCTATGGACTGGCCCGTCCGTTCCCCAGACCTGAATCCGTTTGAGCACATCTGGGACATTATGTCTCGCTCCATCCACCAATGCCACGTTGCACTACAGACTGTCCAGGAGTTGGCGGATGCTTTAGTCCAGGTCTGGGAGGAGATCCCTCAGGAGACCATCCGCTACCTCATCAGGAGCATGCCCAGGCATTGTAGGGAGGTCATACAGGCACGTGGAGGCCACACACAATACTGAGCCTCACTGGATTCCAAATCCATGCCTCCATTGGTTAATAAATTTGATTTCCATTGATGATTTTTGTGTGATTTTGTTGTCAGCACATTCAACTTTGTACAGAACAAAGTATTCAATGAGAATATTTCATTCATTCAGATCTAGGATGTGTTATTTGAGTGTTCCCTTTATTTTTTTGAGCAGTGTATATACATATAACATATATATGTGTGTGTGTGTGTGTGTGTGTGTGTATTTACATGATCAAGAATAATGCATAATTGTAAAAATGTAATATCATGATACTTCAAGAAGTTTTCATAACACACAAAGATCCACAATATTTATTTTCCTTGATGTCTGATAAGCTTGAACAGACAAAGTATTAAAAAGATGCTATCAGAAACGTTGAATCCAGTGATTTGTAATCAATAGTTTATATATATCACGCTGCACTACATCAAATTAGATATCAAATTTAAATCTAACTATGCTCTCCTTGTAATCAAACATGCAATTGGAAAGAGATTTTAACTACAGATAATATTCACAATAAGCTCAGAAAATCAAACTGTGACGTATCTTGAGAAGATTTATTACAATAATGAAATTAATAATATTTTCATACTGCCCAGGTAACGTTTCACGATGTGCTAGAATAAACAAGACAAAAACACAAAGCCAGGACATCCCAGCAGAAGAATGTGAAGGTTCTGGAGTCCCTCACAAACTATAGACCTGAACATCCGTGATGCTCAGAGGGGCAACAGTATCAAGAACTTAGTACATGTGTTTACTGTTAAACAAGATCACGTTTGTAATTTGAACCAATCAGCTGATGTATGACATTTTTGGGTCAATAACAGTTCCAGAAACTCAATCAGGTTTGCTTAATGGAACAAGAAATGGCCCAGAAGTAATGTGATTAAATCATACATTGTGGGTAATCTAACAAATTATGCTAACAATATCATAATTAATTATACAATTTGGAATCAAAACCTGAGTAATGCTTTTACCTGACACAAATCTGACAACAATAACATGAACTGAAATGTATTAAATACTGAAAAGATTTATTAAAAAGTACACTTGTATGAAAGATGGTCTTTCTTATTGAGCTGTCAAACATTCCAAAACCACTATAAATCTCAGGGCAAGCTTCTGAAAGAGCATATTCAGTAGAATAATAGATCCTTAGCTCATATTTGGCTCCATTGGAACAGCATTACTCTATTCTGCAGTCACATTAATGAAAGAGACAGAGAACACTGTGTTCCACTCCATCAGCACCAATGCCAAAGATTACAGCGCTTGGACAGTCTTTTAGCTAAGCCTAGAGAACATTACAGTTTTGAGGGACACAAAAAGGCAAAGAGCAAACCATCATATTAGGTCTGAAAGTTGAAAGTGAATTTTCACCTGATGTCTCAAGGTACAGTAAGTAGGATTTAAACTCTCTCTCTCTAAAAACATGCAGTGTGTGTTCAACTGTAGGCAGACCATGGCAGGCAGGCCATGACCATGTGCTCCTGCTGACTTTCAGAAAAGAAACACCTTTCCTTTATAGTCTATAAATAAAAACAGCTCGCTCACAATTACTAGAGTCCAAGCTAAAGAGGGAGTACCCCTTCTTAAGTGCAATCACCAAATTTTGGTCAAGCTTGCTAGTGTGGCCCAAATCTGGAGTGAACTTCCTTCTCTCTCTAGAAAATTTAACTCAAACAGCTTACTGAAAGACATTAAACAAACATAACTGTGGCCTAATATTTGGGCATCGAATGTTAACATAGAAATGCTGACATTTCTTCTAAGTTCTTCTCAAGCAGGCTGACGTACTGGCAGACACACATAACCTAATGTTTACGGTATGAATATAAAGCAGTATTTAAGGTAACTGTACTATTACGCAAGAACTCAACAAAAAAAGTTTGAAGAGTCCTCACTGAGTCATTGAGTGAAAGTGGGCTAGAAACAGGCCCAAAAGTTGGCAAAGTCTTAAGATAATCCAAAGAGATACAGCTCTATCTAAGAATGTACATGTCTGTAAGAGTCTGAAGTCAGGTGCTTTATTGTTTAATGAGTCATTACGAGTTGAGGACAACCCTCGTTCTGTACCAGCATGGCTCTCATGGGTCAGACTGAAGGGACAGAAGGAAAGGGCAGCACGCTATTTTAATTAAACCCTCTGAGATGGGCAAGAAGGTCAGCACGACGTCAAGACAGGCAGACATGACAATTTGTACAAATTATGGCATTAGAGCATGTGAACATGACAAGTGTGAAGACTTTGTCGCTAAAGGTACAAATGTATGTCATTAACATTTCACTAGATAGTTTCCTTTGGGATACTGTTTAGCCATAAAGCTGCCTGGCTTCAGTCCTGTGAGAGACGGACTGTAACATCCTCCGGTTGCCTTCACTAACAAAGAGTTAGCTGATTGCTAGATAACAAAGTTAAAAAAAATATGTCTGTACTGGAGCCTGGGATAAAATAACATGAAGTTCAACTAATGTAAAAACTAAACTACAGTCAGCATTGAAGATGAGGTAATAGTAGGTATGGTATAGTTACACAACCGTTCTATCGTCACAAAAGCATGAGTAGGTGGTGGGTCGATGGAAACCATGTTAAGATGCTGAGTCACTGCCTCCATGGCTCACAACTGTGATAAATGGACTGTGCCTTTGGACAGGTAAACAAAGACACTCCCTCGGTCTGTTTAATACTTCAAATTAAATACATGATTTAGAAATGCACAGCGATAAAAGTACAGGCAGAAATCTACCGTCTTCCTGAAATATATTTTGGTATTCCAACCATGATGGTGTTTCGTGTTTGTTACCTTCATCCTGTAACAGCATAATTAATACATATTTGTTTACTGCTGTCTTTATTGGCTTTGCAAGCTAGCACAGAAGCATGCAACTGCTGTAATGTGATGTTCAGTGCATGGTGCAGTTGTTAAATTGTGCTAAACTGTTGTGAAAAGCATTATGACTGAATTATGTAACAGTGTGCATGAACATTCAAGCAAGTCAAGACAGATTTGTCAATTTTTCTACTACACAATATAGCAAAACTGAGCCATTAGACAGCTGGGGTTCGCATTAGATATAATAGTGATATAGTGATAATCTGTATATTAGAAATATATGAATGAATGAAAAAACAGTACCAATACAGTAATCAACTATATTTAAAAATGTATTGTACAACGTTGATTTATGTTTCGGTGAGACCACCACTTCTGGAAATATTTTCTTGAGCCAAAAGATTATGCCTACTTGATTTAAATGTCTTTTTTGAGCTTTTATAACTCTCACAGTTTTCCAAATTGTCAACCATCCATCCATCCATTCATCCATTATCTTCCACTTCTCCGGAATGTAGGTCGCTGGGGCATCATCCTCAGCAATGAGGCCCAGACCTCCCTTTCCCCAGCCACTTCCACTAGCTCCCCCGGGGGGATTCCAAGGCGCTCCCAGGCCAGCTGGGCGATATAGTCACGCCAGTGTGTCCTGGGTCTTCCCAGGGGTCTCCTCCCGGTTGGACTTGCCTATGACACCTCCCGAAGGAGGCGTCCAGGAGGCATCCTAACCAGATGCCCGAACCACCTCAGCTGGCTCGTCTTGATGTAGAGAAGCAGCGGCTCTACTCCCTCCCGAGTCCCTCCCGAATGACTGAACTTCTCACGCTATCTCTAAGGGAGAGTCCAGACACCCTGTGGAGGAAACTCATTTCGGCCGCTTGTATTCGCGATCTCATTCTTTCGGTCATTACCCAGAGCTCATGACCATAGGTGAGGGTGGGAACATAGATCGACTGGTAAATCTAGAGCCTTGCCTTATGGCTCAGCTCTTTCTGTACCACAACAGACCAGTAAAGAGACAGCATCACTGCTGACCCAGCACCAATCTGCCTATCAATGTCCCGCTCCCTTTTACCATCACTCGTGAACAAGACCCCGAGATACTTAAGCTCCTCCACTTGAGGCAAGAGCTTATCCCTGACCCAGAGAGGGCTCTCCGCCCTTTTCCACCTGAGAACCATGGCCTCAGATTTGGAGGTACTGATTCTCATCTTGGCTGCTTCACACTCGGCTGCAAATCGATCCAGCGAAAGCTGAAGTTCACGACCTGATGTCCCCAATAGGACCACATCATCTGCAAACAGCACTGATGTGACTGAGGTCACCAAACCGGACATCCTCCATTCCTTGACTGCGCCTAGAAACTCTATCCATAAAAATTATGAATAGAATCGGTGACAAAGGGCAGCCCTGACAGAGTCCAACTCTCAATGGAAATGATTCGGACTTACTGCCGGCTATGCAAACCAAACTCCTGCTTTGTTTGTACTGGGCCTGAGTGGCTCGTAGAAAAGAGCCATGTACCCTGTACTCCCAAAGCACCTCCCACAGAATATCCTGGGGAAGACAGTCAAATGCCTTCTCCAAATCCACAAAGCACATGTGGACTGGTTGGGCAAACTCCCATGAACCCTTGAGAGGGGGAAGAGTTGGTCAAATGTTCCATGACCCGGACGGAACCCGCGGATCTCATCCACCCCTGGAGCCTTGCCACCAAGGAGCTTTTTAACTACCTTCGCGACTTCGGCCTCAGTTATGGACGAGCCTATTCCCATGTCCCCAGACTCTGCCTCCTCACTGGAGAACATGTCGGTGGGATTGAGAAGGTCCTCAAAGTATTCCTTCCACCGCCCAATGACATCTCCAGTTGAAGTCAACAGCACACCATCTCCACTACATACAGTGCTAGTGGCACACTGCTGTCCCCTTCTGAGTCGCCTGATGGTTTGCCAGAATCTTTTCGGAGCCGACTTAGTCACTTTCCAAGGTCTCCCTAATCTCCTCCCTTGGCGACGACTGAAGCTGCAGATCACTTGGCCTGTCGATACCTGCCAGCTACTTTTGGTGTCCCACAGACCAACCAGGACTGGTAGGACTCCTTCTTCAGCTTGACGGCGTCTCTCACCTGGGATGATCCACCACCGAGTTCGAGGATTACCGCCCCGACAGGCACCAACTACCTTGCGACCACAGCTACAGTCAACTGCTTCAACAATGGAGGAGCGGAACATGGCCCATTCTGAGTCGATGTCCCTCACCTCCCCTGATATCTGGTTAAAGTTCTGACAGAGGTGTGAGTTAAAGATCAATCTGACAGGTTATTCTGCCAGATGTTCTCAGCAAACCCTAACTATACGTTTGGGCTTGCCTGGTCTGACCGGCATCTTCCCCCACCACCTGATCCAACTCACCACCAGGTGGTGATCAGTTGACAGCACAGCTCCTCTCTTTACCTGAGTGTCCAAAACACATGGCTGCAAGTCCGATGACACGACTACAAAGTCAATCATTGAACTGCAGCCTAGGGTGTCCTGGTGCCATGTGCACTGATGGACATCCCTGTGTTCGAACATGGTGTGTGTGATGGACAAACTGTGGTTTGCACAGAAGTCCAAAAACTGAGCACCACTCAGGTTCAGATCAGAGAGTCCATTCTTCCCAATCACACCCTTCCAGGTTTCAATGTCATTGCCCACGTGAGCATTGAAGTCCCCCCAGTAGGACAATAAAAAGTCTCCACTTTCAAGCACTCCTTCCAAGGACTCTAAGAAGGCTGGGTGCTTTGAACTGCTGTTCGGTGCTTATGCACAGACAACAGTCAGGACCCGTTCCCCAACTCAAAGGCGTAGGGAAGCTACCCTCTTGTCCACTGGAGAAAACCCCAACATACAGGCGCCAAGTCGAGGGGCTATAAGAAAGCCCACCCCTGCCTGCCACCTCTCACCATGGGGAACGCCAAAAAAGAATAAAGTCCAGCCCCTCTCAAGGAGATTGGACCCAGAGCCCAAGCTGTGTTGAGGTGAGCCCGACTATATCTAGTCGGTATCTCTCAACCTCATGCACCAACTCAGGCTCCTTCCCTGCCAGTGAGGTAGCATTCCAAAAGCCAATTTCAGCAACCGAGGATCAGAACGGCAAGGCCCACACCTTCAGCTACTGCCCAATCCACAAAGCATCGAACCCCTACTACTGCCCCTCCCATCGGTGGTGGGTCGATGGAAGGGGGGACTTATGTAACTCCTTTGGGCTAGGCCCAACGGGGCACCATGAGAAAATGCCCAGCCACCAGTTGCTCACTGGCGTGCCCCTCCCCCCAGGCCTGGCTCCAGGGTGGGGCCCCGGTGACCCTAATCCAGGCAGGGTACACAAGTCCTTTTATTTTCATAAGAATATTTTTGGATCACACTTTGTCTGACCTGTCACCTAGGACCAGTTTGCCTTGGGAGACCCTACCAGGAGCTTTTGCTCCAGACAACATAGCTCCTAGGATCATTCAAGCACGCAAACCCCTCCACCACGATAAGGTGGTAATCCATGGAGAGAAAAAGAAAAAACTGTCAACCAGATGTAGGCTATAATATTATATATATATATATATATATATATATATATATATATATATATATATATATACACACACATATATATATATATATACATACACACACACACACACACACACACACACATATACACACACACACACACATAATTTAAACATTAAAGGATATCACTGCTGTCAGGACAACCTTGTATCTTGAATTTTACGTAACAATTCTCAAGCAACCATTTTCTATTGGTCCATTCATTGTTAAATTTCACTAAATTCTGATGATATTTTTAATGAGTGATACGCAACTGTTCTCATACCCTGGTGTTCTGTGTGAGTGAAAGAAGAGCAGTGAGAGAGAGAAAGGGGGATGGAGAAGAGGAGTGACAGAGGGAAGAGAAAGAGAGAGAGAGAGAGAGAGAGAGAGTGACCAGTGGAAATGAATCAGGCCCTGTTGAATTATGAACCACTGGGTCTGTGCAGGTGATCTAGTGTTCAGCTCAAACCCCCATGTTATCATGTTACATTCTTAGCCATTCCTTTGCAGTTGCACACAGGGGGAGAAAAGGAGAAGGTCTGAGGAATCACAAAGAACACAATAAGTACTGAAACAGTCATGAATTAACATTTGAGATATTGCTATCACAAACCAATTGCCATCCAAGTGATGTCAATGAAACCCAAAGCATCCTACAAATGCAGTTTGGAAATCTCAACAATCATCAAATCAATGAGACTACCTGGTCTGGATCTCTAATTATAATGGTTTGGGCAAAACCAGAAACAGCATGGCTGCTTTTTATCTCCAAAAATCAGGGCAAGAAGGGGTTGATAATAATTATAGGCTACTACCTAAAAGATACTAAACTCCAGTCCTCAGAAATGTCAAGCCATTAAACATTAAACAAAAAAGCAAGGCCAACATTCCAACCAGTACAGATCACACCTTCTTTTCTATAGTGTATCAGTTCCCAGTCTTTCGGACAAAGGTACAGTCGATTACAGCTAGTGACACTTGACACTGTTTAGCCTACATAACCGGATTCTCCATCACTCAAAAGACAAGGCCTTTGTCAACACTTATCATAGACCTCTGCTTAGATATAAAACAGAAAACGGGTTAAAAAAGACACGATTATTTGGAATTTTGGCTGGTCTAAACTACCAGTCGCCACCACCACTGTTAGGCTGCAAACATGGGAGAGCATGAAACATAAAAACAAGGTACAAGGCATTATTCTGAAATGCAGAAAAACTAACAAAACTAAAGAGGAAAAAAAAAACATCTGATTATGTTGTGATGTTTCACACACTGTCTGGGTACAGAAAACCTGACTTGCACTGAAAGGATTTGTATGAAAGATGTTACATTTTACAATTATGCCTGTACCCTCAAGCTTAAATCAGCTAACCTGCTGAATCTCAGGCACCTCCTTAAGAGATTATCTTAAGCACTCAATACGGCCCAAAGCATTTGCTTCATCTGACATGATCATGGGTTTTCTAAAACAAGCCTTGTTCAAAATCATTAAAATGGGTGTTTAATTATCATAAAGTAAAGATGATATCTGAGTAACTATAAAAGGAAACATATGAAAACAAACCTTTTTTCATCTAAATTGAGCTTAGAAAACTAGTATACAGTGTGATGGGTGTTACACTGCTAGCACATCGCTAGCCAACATGGAATTCACAACATGACTGTCATTTATTTCTGCATAGATATCCATAGTCTATTAAGTTAAATATGATTCCAAGCTTTCCTTGGTAAGCTTTCCCCCTAAGGAACACATGAACTGTTATAAGTCAGAACAGATCTTTGTCTTTTTAATATTTTACCACATAAAACATAGCAACTGAACTGAAATGTATTATGCATCTAAATAACAATGTACTTAATACAACTACTATATCATTATATTGTGCAATCATTATCAAACAAGTTTTTTGCACATTGTCTATTATATGATATTATAGGGTTCTCTTACTCATGTGGAGCCTCCAGGCCTATGTAGTTAACACACTTGAATGTAGAACACATTCTCCAGGCCTCTATCATATTAGCCATCAATTAAAAAGAGTGTCTCCTTTAAAAAGAGCTGCCGAGCTCTTTATGTCTCTCATCAGTCACAGCAAAGCATGTCAAGGCTGCATAGCGAAGCCTTAAAACGCTATAATGCCTCTGATAAAACAGGTCCAAAGTGTACCCAACACAGAGAGGACGCCCTGGTCACTAGCACCCTGATATGTATACAGTATCCTTGGCCAGCTTTTAGAAAAGCAATGTCGCATTCATACAATCTTAAAAGAGATGCTAATAATCACTTTGTGTTGTGGTTGTGGAAGAACAAATACAGGTCACTATATGTAACTTATCTTGAACTAATCTTTGCTTTCTAAAAAGCCTAGTCATTTAAGTGTGGGTAAGAACATAAAACAACCCCTCCCCCATTGTGCCCACTTTACTATGATAGGATGCACCCTGATGCTTAGTTTTGATCACTGTCAGGTTTTGACGTAAGATCATAGTTCAGAGAGCTCAGAAGACAGCGAGGGCTAAAACAGTTTTAAATTTCGATATACAACTTCAAATTTGATTTTTAAATATACATTGAAATCATTACATCCTTATTTGGCCATGTAACAGCTCAGGTCAAAAAAGCACTACAGGAGTAGCACTCAAATAAGTACAGGTAACCAAGACTAGGTAGGACATGAGAATTCTAGGAAGAAGTAGGCTTTAGTTCTATGTGGGAAAAAGCCATTATACCACCTGTTGCACCAGGAAGTTGTTGCCAGCTCCATCTTAGTATCAAAGAAACATTTAAGTCACTTGTTTGAATATTTGAACATAACGTCACTGATGGCAGGCCTCGCCTGCAGCAAATTCCTGTCACAAGGGCAGGTGAACTCCAAATGGCACAGTGTTACAAGTGGAATTTCCCTAATATGTGAGGTCCTACAGGCTACAACCCTGCTGGAACTCAAGTGACAAAGCACCATGTGTTGACACAAAAACTAGGAACTAGACAAAAGTTCCCACACTTTTCAGAAGAACTCATGTCAACATGGAATCTTTTTTTTTTTTTTTGCAGAAATGGAACAACTGACTCTGAAACGAGTCACTAACAAGGCCACTTTTCTTCAAGACAGTTAAACAACAACACATGCTGAGATAAATCAGGGAGAGGAAAAAGAAGAAAGTTGCAGCCAAGCCATGGCATAAGCCTCTTCACCTTTATAATGATGCAACTGAAAGATGACAAATAATGTCACATCCTCTCTCTCATGTTTTGTTCACATGACAAATCATATGCTTATATATGAACAATGCCACCTTGTGGATGTTACAGTCCATCTCATTCAAAAAGGGTTTTGGGCATTTTATATATATATATATATATATATATATATATATATATATATATATATATATATATATATATATATATATATATATATATATATACATATATGTGTGTGTGTGTGTGTATGTATTTTTAAGGCTACTACCAACATGCCAAACAATCACAGTACCTCAGTTCTAATGTTATGAGACTTTACCCACTAAAAGTGCTTCTTTCTAACTGACTCCAGATGTCTAACCCACATGGCATGTGTCTGTGAGAAGGAGTCATCTCATGTTGCTGGTGCCCTGGTGATGCAGTTCCTGGATGGGGAGTTTAAAAGACAAATGTCTTCAAATGAGCAGACAAATCAATAGCGAGCCCATTAGCTCCTATCTTATGCGATTTCAAAACCATCAGGCCAAGGCTGCGATGCTGAGGATGAGCACAGTAGAGTGCGATGAGTCAGGGTCTTCTACTGTCTGCGAACACTTCTCAGCTCCTCAGTTTGCTCTCTGCTGATGGTGATATCATGTTCTCACACACACCACGCTGAGTACAAGGGAATTCCAGTTGCCCTACTGACAGAAGCTTCCCATTCTCATCATAATCCTGCGCCTGATCTAATGAAAGGCAGCCAGTCCCTCAGAGTTTCTTTGTGCAGATAAGTCCCTCTGGAAATGCAGTTCAAAGGTGGGACAGGGCCACTGCACATGACTGTGGCGGCACACATAAAGGACCAGCAAGATGAAGAGGTTAACTGCACTAAAGGCACCTTTTTTCCAGGGAAAAGACCAAGTTTGTATTTGGTTAGAGAGCAGCTACACCACTGAGGTATATTTAGAGCCTCTTACTGAGGATAATTGGTTTCAGAAGACTGAAATTTCCAGCTATCTCAGGGCCTCTGGGATGTAGAGGAGGGGGCTTTCAGTAATGGGAGGGCTCCATCAGAACCAGCTGATATCCTTTCTGGATAGGCCATGCTGAGTAATACCAAAAACTCCCATCGCAAGGCAGCATAAAACTATTTCTGCTCCTCCCAACGACCGGCCAAATGAGATACTTCATCTTCATGTCCCAAAAGGCCAGCATCCTAGCCCTAAAAAATGTAAACATCTGGCAAACATTTGGACAGTTAACAGACGGGCGAAGCATCGACGCTCTTAGGAAAACTCTCAACAACAACAGTGGCCGCATCACCTTAAATCAGTTTACATAATACTTATTTTATCAACTATTAATATCTCCAAGTAGATTTAACAGTTTTTTTTTAACTACACGGTGGTACTACTTTGGCAAATAGAAACAGAATTCAAAACAAGAAAGGCAAATCAGATTTTAATGAAGTGAACCTCAATGAATATTTATCCGAAGTAAAGATTAAGCAGTGTTTATTCATAGTGCTGAATACTACAATCTGAAAGGTGGTGCTTAAAGAACTGTGAAGGCCCCCACTGTCTCCTAAAGGCTCTTCTGAGACAACGGACCCTCACATTGAACAGCTCACTGAATCACATGCTCTCCATCATGTTGGTACAGCTAAGCGCACAGTTATGCTATGGTGCTAATAGTGGGTCGTTCTAGCCTGTGGGCTGCGCTGATTAAAAGCACAGTCACTAAGAGGACAACAACGTAAGTGTTTTACTCAGTGGTTTAATGAATGTGATCGTATGGCACAAATATAAGGATTGTTCCAGATCAAAATGTCATAATTGCCTTAGCCTGTACAAATCCATCGCCATAAAACTGCACGTTAAAAGGAACACAGTCGCGGTGCACAGCTATGTATGTCTGTGAAACTATTTCGGTTGTGTATACACAGCCCGCTTTAAAAGCTTAACGGTTATTCAATAATACAACCGTTCGTGTTAGAAGTGCGACGTTTTAACTCGCTTTGCGATTGACTT
Source organism: Pygocentrus nattereri (assembly GCF_015220715.1). Lineage (NCBI taxonomy): Eukaryota > Metazoa > Chordata > Actinopteri > Characiformes > Serrasalmidae > Pygocentrus > Pygocentrus nattereri. The sequence continues at coordinate 23,310,102 of NC_051218.1, read as the reverse complement.
GTATATTTAAAAAGAGTAACTTACCGTAATTCGTGATGCTTGTTCTTGTAAAAAGTTGAATGTTTCAGTTGAAGCCTCGCATGTTGGCGATGTAGTTAAATGCTATGGCCACTTCCGTGGAACTACTCCTTTTGACATTCTCCACGGTCTCTTGTATCCTTTGTGCGGTTTGGGAAAAGTCCTCTCAGAGCTGAGTTAGTCTGCTCATTTACTTTTTCACAGACCGCATCAGCCAGTGCAGCTTTCTGGCTGCGTTTGTGTCTCACGTCTGCCGTAAGGTCCCACTGTTTTCGCTGGAACTGGAAGGCGGCGTGTGGGGAATTCCTAGCAGTCACATTTTCCCTCAAAACTGATTGGACAACATTGGCTCAGGGAGAAAAAATCGGCGTGCCACATATAGACCAAGTCGAAAGGTAGCAGGTACTGAAAGAAAACGTGAAAAAATAAATCGCACAAAAAGTGAGATAATACGTCATCATCGCTCTTCAACGCATCGATAGTTTATACCAATCTGTTTGGCAGCAGTCAACAAGAAAGACATCAAAGAGACCTACTTTAACGTTTTTTTCCTTCGAAAAGCGCAGTTAATCACATTTTCATAAATACACCAAACTTGTATCACCCCATTAAATGAAAATAATGCCCCTCCCATATCTGACGGCTGTCTGTTTTTGAGCTCGTCAGGTCAGTGCAGTTTAAATGACAGTAAAATGTCAAGCATTCTACTTTCAGAGATTGAGTCTCTTAGTTGATCCAGCTATTTAACCATACCTATTTATCTAGTTAATTAAAATCCTTGCCATGTCTAACACGAACAGAAGCAAAACGAAAACGTTCATTCCCATACCGGGAGTCGAACCCGGGCCGCCTGGGTGAAAACCAGGAATCCTAACCGCTAGACCATATGGGAGCTTGACAAGCTATCAACCCCGTCGTCTTTTGTAAATGCACGATGTGCGATGCGACCCCGCCTCGGGGGGTATTTTCAACCTCATAATTCGAAAAGGGAGTAAAAAGGTCTAATATTAGAAAGATAACTGAGTGATGCTAAGATGGTTAACTAGGTGAGCTATAGCCAGATTGCGTGCGTTTAGTCTAGCGTTACTGTGCTCTGCTTTATAAACTTTCTCTTCGATTGAGTTAACTTTAATTCTTCTAATAAATTTTTACATGACATACATGTTGTTTTTAAACATACATAAACATAATTATGATATTTGTTGATTGGACCGCAAATTCTGTAAAATACGCTGGCGACGATGTTTTCTAATAGCGAGATATTTTGTTGGCTTTGTTAGCGTTAGTTAGTTAATCTAGCTAGGTTAGTGGCTAAATCGCGTGGCTAGTGAACAGATGAGAAAAGCTAAAAAATGATCTGTCAAAAAAATATCTATTCATGCTCTGTACACGAGTAAATAACATTTTATTTAGTGTCTGAATTTTCTGACTAAATGAATTGGCTTGCCATGTACCAATCACCACAGATCAGACCTATAAGCTACGCACCTAGTGTTTACTGACTCGTGGAGAAATAAATAAACAGTAAATATGAATATTTTACCTATTTAAATTCTTTTAACATTTTCCCCCAAACAGCCGTGGCAAGTAAAAAACTTTAGGCTCTATATTCCTTGCTAGAAAAACCTGCACAGAACATGGCAAATAAATCAGCACTAGACCAACATGAACCATTTTTTCAGCAGGGTTTATACCATATAAACCTAGCTTAATTGATTCGGCCTTGCTGGATTTCCAAGCCACTGACATGTCACATATACATGACCAGACTTGATTGGAATATTTATATTAATATTTACGCTGCAAACGCGTGAACAATTGTTTCATTTATGAACTATGTTTAAGAAAAAAAGTGACGACAATGAATCACAGAAGAACGCAAAAATTAAGTCTGTAACAGCAGATGGCAGTATGGTAACTAGAGTTGAGAGAGCGCCATGGTGCAAAACCAACGAGTAACTTCAGTGTTTCACTGAAGAAAAGCGACTTTGTCCGTCCGTCTTGGAGGCTACCAAGCTGGCTGTCTGTGGAGATTAAGATGTCATCTGTTCTGGTTAATGGTTCTTTATAGTTGCATGCTTATATGGATACTCGTGTTTCGTGTAGGTGAAAGTGTTCATGCCGCGCAAATTTCTGTAACTTGCTCAATTTGTAACGTTACTACACACATACTAGCTAACCTAGCCAGCTTAGCTAGATAACGCTAACATTGTTAGCTCGATAGCTATCCACGATAGCTACAACTGCAGTCGCTGTTGAGGTAACTGAGTAACAGTTAACTAGTTTATATTACATCTTTGTAATAACTGCAGGCGGGGTTTTGTCGTTTGATGTTGAACTTGTTTGCTATTTACTAGCTTTCTAACTTGAAGGCTAAAACTACAAACAATAAATGCGCTAACGTCTCTCTTTCTCTTTTCAGGAGGTGGAAATCATCACCTGATATCACATACAGAAACAAAAAGTCCAAGATGACCTCTAAAGCGAAAGGTAACTAATGCGAGGTAGATAAATGAATAATAGTAGTGTGACTATATTTAGTTTTCAAATAAAGAGACCCTCGTAGGCAAGAGGGCGGCATGGGGCAGCCTGCAGAAAGCAAATGTCAACATAAAAACACAGTGTTTTTAGAAAGTATGGAAACTGACTGTATATCAGTATACTATTAGCTGTTTCTGTTTAATCCACCCTCTATATCTCCTGGTTGATAGCCACCTGTAGAGGTGGTTTTAATTAATTTAATTAAACTGTATGCATGTTTTCCAGACACTTTTGTTTCTTTTTGTAGTCGGAAAAGTTGGTTCCAAAAGTAAGGAGGATGCTCCTCATGAGCTGGAGAGTCAATTCGTTCTGCGACTTCCTCAGGTGAGCTTTGTTTTTCCCAGAATAAATACATGCAGCACATATTTTATTGGATTTCATGTGAGGATAATATTGTACTGTGCCCTCTTGATTTATGTCCACTGAAATTCAGATTCCCTTTTGCTTGTTCATAATTCACATTCACATTATTTATAAACATCTTGAATCTTTGCTTGCAGTTCTAATTCTAATTTAATTATGACCCTGAAGTAGATTTGGGCAGTATAAAGTCAAGTAGAAATGTAACGGTGACGATATGATAGGATATCAGAAGAATCAGAAGAAGTTTTATTGCCATTGTCAATGAACAGGATTCACAGACTAGGAATTTGCTTCAGCATGAAGGTGCAACATAAAAACAAGTAATAATAGGCATGCAAAATTAAGTCCAGATAAATAAATACTCTATGCAAATATATAGATAGAATGAATAAAAATAAAAATACAAACAGTTCTATATACAACAGTGCAGGTGGAGTAGTGCAATTCAAGTAAAGTGACCAGGGCAGGGTTATAAAGAGGTAAGTGATGTGATTATAAATTAATATTTGCATATGCATATTTTCCCGTATTTAAATAAGAAGTATCTAAGTATGTCTGTCACTGAAAGAAATTCTGCCTGTTTATTTGTATGTTTCACAACACAAACATAGAAGTATAGTTTTGATGCCCCCCCCCCCCCCAAAAAAAAACAAAAAACTTCTGTATATACTGCATTTTCTTCGTTTTTTTTTTTTTTGTGTCTTAGGTGGTGTGTAATGGCCTTTACTGTGTTCAAATGTTCTTGCGTTTGAAACCAATGAAGTGCTGAAACAGGAGAATCGAATACCAAATTCTACTTTTGTAACATTATTAAAGTTATTTTTAATAGTTATTTTTATTTTGGATATACTTTTAAGGCACTTACCTTGAATTTAGCATGCGTTAAACTGAAGTAAATGTTAATTCGTAAACTACATTTTCCATAGCCCTCGCCTAGTCTCAATCCTAACCTCAATACAAAACCTAATCCTAAATCATATCCTAATCCTAACCTCTAAAGCTTAACCGTTAAGTAAAGTTTAACCCTTACATTGACATTAATCAAAAACCAAAACTTAATCCTCACCTTGGTGCTAAAGTGAACCCTGATCCTAATTATAACTTTAACCTTATTTCTGTTGAAAATCAATGGAGTTTCACCAGCGAGTGTGTGACGTGAATGGCTAGATATTATCTGCTAACAATCTCTTGGCCAGTTAATCCAGTTAAAGGTGGCACCCCACATTTTATAAATCTTCATGTATGTAATGACAGTGCTTGTTACAAATTTTGCAGCAAGCTTGACGTTGAGCTGTCAAAAGTAATTGACTGCAAGTTAGATTGATTTTTTTTTAATGAGTTCAATTGTCAACTCACACTCAACTGTGTTATGCTTTCAGTAATGTTTTTTCCCCCCATATAGGCATGCTAAATAGGAGAACTGAAAAAAGTGAAATGTTAAGAAATAAAAGGTGACATTAGCATTTCTATATTTGTACACTCATGGACACCCATGTTCACCTTTTGGTCTTTAATTAAACCCATTTGAGTATACAACAACTTTGACTTGCATCAAGAAAGTAAATGCCTAAATGATAGTCTTGTTAAGACCCACAAGGTTTATGGATATTTGTTCACTGACAGTCTGAGGTATCCTGGATAATAAATAAGGTAATTACTCAAGGTCTGACACTGCAGCCATCAACTATACTGAGTTCTGGTGTGCTGCTATTTATCACTTTTGAACTGAATATCAGCTTTCAAACGTGGCGGGAGCTATTACTAACACTGATTGAATGCTTTTCCCTTTAGGAGTATGCCTCCACAGTGAGACAGATTGCTCAATCTGGCAGCATGAATCTTAAAGACAGACTCACTATAGAGTTGCACGGTAGGTGCACAACATTGAAAATTATTCAGAGGAAGACTGATATGAGAGAAGTGTAGCAGTGAACATATGACTCTGATCTTATTGACATGTCCTGATTGTTTTTAGTTTTTATTTATGAATTTAGCTATTATTACCACAGTAATTGTTGCTATTGCACTGAACAGAAGCTACAAACTCAAATTTCTTATTAATATCATGTCCTCATGTTTGCATATTTAATTTTATTTATTTATTTTTTTACAAATTTAGAATGTATTTTTGTTTTTATGTGTTATTTACTTTACAGATTACTGTTTCATTC